>NC_060076.1:19635000-20260000 GCF_922984935.1 Meles meles
TGCGGCCACATCGAGAGCCTGGCCGACATCCCCAGGCACAGTAAACGTTCACGCATGTCCACGAACACACACAGGCACACGCACTAGGCACCCCCACAGGCCCCCAGGAAGCAGGAGTCGTAATTATAAACAGCAGTGCCGGTTGGATCCAAGAGCTCTGGGGGGTTTACAAGCATTCTTTCGGCACCTACTCACGCCTCGGGATGGCTTGGCGAGACGATTACACCTCACACGTGGGGCCTGAGAGACTGAGGCAACGGGACTTGGGCACGACTTCTACCTGGGGCGGGGGGGCGGCATGTTCTTTTCCCCCAGGAGCAGACCAAAGCCTAGGCCATAGCTGGGGGCTCACATGCAGAGTGGCTAAGAGCTCTCAGGTCAGGCTAATCTGGAACTATCCTGCTTCACTCCTGGAGGGCTGTATGATCTGAGGCCACTGCTGGCACCTCGCTGAGCCTTGGTTTCCTCTTTTGTAAATGAAAACAAAAGGACTAGCACACGGATCACATGATATAACGTGTGTAAAGCACCCAGCCCAGTACCTAGCATTGAATTCAGGGGCCCTGTCAAGACCTGCTGCTGTCACCATCGCGACCTTCGTACTTCATTCATTCATTAAACAAACACTTACGGAACTTGTACGAGCCAGCTCCATTCCAGGCCTGGGATGAGTGAGAAGACAACATCCTTTAGCCTTAATGGAGTTGACAGTCTAATTAAGGAGATGTAAAAACAAATAAATATAAAAGATAATGTCTGGGGGAGGTGGGAAAAGGGAATTTTGGGGGGGGGTGTAGAGTTTCAGTTTTGCAAGATGGGAAAGTTCTGGGGATGCCTTTTGCACCAGGATGTGAATGTGCTTAGCACTACTGACCTGTAACTTTAAACAGTTAAAATAAAAAATTTTATATTGTGTGGTTTCTGCTGTGATTAAAAACTACAATTTTGAAAACGGTGACAGTGTGGCAGGGACCAGCGCAACGAAGAAAAGTGAGCAGAGTCAGAGGACAGAGAGAGGCGGTGTTGTGGGGGGAGGGGTGTGTCGCTGCAACTGGGACAAATGACGTGAGGCAGGGCTGGCTCTCTGGGGAAAGGCATTCCTACCAAAGGGAACAGTAGGTGCAGAAGTCCTGAGGCAAGAACCCTCTCAAGTGGGTTGGACGAAGCCTGAGGCCTCCACGATGGGAGCAGAATGAGGGAGGGGTGAGGCGGAGAGGGGCGGGTGGTTAAGAAGAAGCCAGAAGCCAGAGCACAGAAGACAGGAGCACGGCAGCAACCCACAGGAGGATTTTGAGCAGGGATGTGTCATGAAAGGACACACATGATCGTCTTTCTTATCCTTTCTCCACTTGAAACTTGCTCACGAGGAAGAATAAGCAAAGCCTTTCCCACAAAGAGCAAAATTGAGCCTTGAGCTCAGGCTGTGTGACTCCGCCCAGGCAATCACCCTCTCTGAGCCTCACTCTGCCATTCTCAGCCCGCCTGGGGCTGCTTCCAAAAGCCGATGCAATAATGGGGTAAGAATCCCCAGAGAACCAAGAAAGGGGACCAGGGAGCCCCTGAGCATCACCAGCTCCTTTGGCTTCGCCTGCAGTCAGGAAGAAATCTGCTGGAAACCAATGCTCCCACAGAGAAGTGCTGCCAGGGAGATCCCAGAAGATTTTAAGTAAACCCTTTACTCAGGACACAGTAAGAAAGGAAATGCATGATCTTCGGGGATAAGGACACAGGCCTGCCCTTTGCCTGGCCTGGTACTAGAGCCTTAAATAAATACATCAGCTCATCAACTCCCTGCCATCACCCTTAGCAGGCAGGCATTACCATGCACACATGGCAGACGAGGAAACGGAGGCTAAACAGAAAGGTAAAGAGACTTCCCTGAGCCCACACAGCTTCTCGGGGCAAAGCCAAGGTATGACTCCAGTCTCTAAATCCTAACCACCCAATCATGGGATAAGACATACGTATTGAGGCCCAAGACCCACCTAGAAGGACACAGAGCCACGTAGGGAGAGACCCCCTTACAAACCTTCTTCCCCAAGACAGAGCATATGGGTCACTACAGCATGACTGGAACAGAGGACCATCACACAGAGCCCTGGAGTATCTGAGTTGGAGGGGACCTGCGCCATCAATCTGACCACTGTTCTCATCAGACAGACTTACCAGGGGGAAGGGACTTGTGCAAGGTTCCTTAGCAAGTTATGGCCAAGCCTAGACTGTTCCCCAGGACTCCTGACGCCACCCCACCCCGCCCCACCAGCCCCCGGGCTGCGCTTCATCCAACAGGCCACAATTCCTAGGTCTGTCCCAATCAGTGGACCCTGAGGGTCCTTGCACGTTGCTGGGAACGACCCACTTCTCCTGGCTGGCTGAGAGCAGGAGAGGCCGAGCACGACCACGGCATGGCGGGAGGGTTAGAGGGAGGTTCCTGTGCTCCCTGGAAGTACCTTAGCAGTGTTTACCAAGCTGGGGCCAGCCAAATAGCTTCAAATGACAGGGCCCCAGGACCTGGAAGAATCCAAACCATGATCTTCTCCTGGGCCCCAGCAATTACGGGGTGAGTGCTAACCGCAAGGTGGACCCACGGGCTGTGATTTGCCCCTGTGTGATGGGTGCCTGGCGGGTACTAGGGGAGGGCCGGTGCTTCCAGGGAGCTCCAGGGACCACGGAGTCTGTAAGGGGCCTCTGGCGGCCCAGCAGGCGGGTCTCCACATGACCCGTGTTTATAATAGAACTCGGTCTATATTTTGGTTTGGGAGCCAGATTAATCATTGCTTACAATGTGCAAGGAGAAACCAGACATCACCTCACGGTGGCTGCAGACAGTCTCTCTGTTGGCCGGGATGCTATTTGGGCTTCGGGCAGGGAGCGTGGGGTGGGGGTGGGGGTCCTGTTCGTACCTGGGGGTTCGTACCTGGGGGTCCCGGGGAGCAATGTGTGCCTAGACCTCAGCTGGTCCCCCGCTCTACCTCAGCGTGGGAGCAGCTTCCTCGGCAGTAAAACGGAACTCGCCATGCTTGCCGAGCACACCACAAGACTCCCTAAACTTCTCGACCACCTCCGCAGCCCACTGGGGGCCATCAGCGGGACAGAGAGCCCCACTGGACAGAAAGGATCAGCGAGGAAGAAACAGGCCAGGATGCCGAGTGACTCATTCCATGATACTGCCCAGGTCCCTGCTCCTCTCTGGACCTCAGTTTCCCCCACTGGCGTCTCAAAGCCTTGTGTCGGCTCAGAAACTGTAGGATTCAGAAATGGGTGGTTTGTCCAAAAGCACAGTCCATCATGACCCATGAGCCAAACTCTGCTCACTGGGTACCTGAGACAGGTCGGGCAGGAATGCACCATTTCTATCTGGCTCATTCATTCAACCAATCGTTCGTTCATTCAACTAGGGTTTGCTGAACCCTAAACATGACCCTGTGTTCAGCACAAAGAATAAACTGGTGAGTAAAACAAACTCACTCCCTACCTTCTGGAAGGTAACACAGATTAACTGGACTGAAGGAGAAGCGCTCCTTAGCACGGATGTGCGAAGACAGTGTAGACAGCCAACCGGAAGGAGTGGCCTTGTAAACGCTCCCTTGAAGGAGGGGCCGGGTTGGACAGCAGAGCTCAGAAACAGCAGTGGGGCTGGGCTCCAGAAGCCCAGGGCAGCCCAGCAGCAGGGGAATCTGGAGAAGGTTCTCCGGAGGGGCTATGCATGGAAGTGGCCAACTCTGGCGGCACAAGGAGGGCCTGTGGGCAGGGGGAGGGTTGCAAGAGGGAGCCGGGAGGAAGTTTGAACTGCAGTCCCAATTTTCTTCCATGAGTCATGTCTTACATGGGGCGATGCGTTAAGGATTCTGAGGCCGCATCAGGGCTTGACAGGAAAGATCAATGAATGATGTCTGCCATAGGCAGGAGAGGAGGGAGGTATGAGACGGGGCAGATGCGTGCGTCCAGCACTGTGCTCAGCCCCCCAAAAGGAAACAAGGGTGAATACCTGCTCCAGCTGATGGAGGACACCCCAAGGACACCTGAGAGTCTCCTGCCAGCCTAAGGGGCAGAGACCCAGAAAGGCTGAGAAGGTGGGCGGGATGATCAGGGGAAGGAAGCAGGACCTCTGCCTGGGGGGTGCCAGGAAGGTGCTCCTGGAGAAGACAGTGTTGGAGAATAGAATTGAGGGACAGACGCATGAAGATGAGCATGGAGGGTCAAACCAGGGGAGGGCATAGCGTAAGCAAGCGCAGGGAGGCAGAAAGGCCCAGGATGGAGCCGCTGACATGGTGGCCGGGTACGTCTTGGCTGGGGAAGGGCGGCTGTCCTGTGCGTTGCGGGATATTTAAAAGTATCTCGGGCTTCTACCTGTTAGAAGCTGGTAGCCTCCCTCTCCCAGTGGTGATGGCCAAAACCATCTCCAGACATTGCTAACTGTCCCCTGAGCTGGGAGGGGGGCAAAATCACCCCCAGTTGGGAAGCACAGCTCTAAGGAAAGAAGACAAGATGGTCAGACAAGGGACAGCACAGGATTCCACCTTCCCAATGTGCAAACAGGGTTCTGGTAGCCTTCTTGGCTAGTGGAGGGTCGTTACCTGGTAACTAGGCAAGATGACCGATGGTACCAGATGGACAAGACCTTCAACGCTTTTCCTTCAAGATCGCGATCACTCATCCATTCAACAAACATGCACGCAGTGCCTACGGTTCCAGCCCCGCGCTAGTGCTGGGGCTAGAATATCTCATTTCACCCGACCTCTCCATGAATCCCAGCTGAGGCTCAGCAAGGTGAGGCCGCTTGCCCAAGCTCACACATCAGGAGAGGGGACAGAGCTGGGGTAAATCCAGACCTGTCTGGTCTGGTCTGTGCACCGGCACAGTCCTCAGGGGTTGGCTCAGCAAAGGCCTTCAGCAAACATCGCAGCAGATGGCAGACAAAAGGACCTTCTCAGCCTGGGATGCTGTTTTTCACTTAGTGGGCCCTCTCTTATTTGAAAAGCTGTCTCAGCCAGCGCTGGGCAGAGAAAAGGCTTGAAGGTCAGAGACCTGGGTTCAGATCCCAACTCTGTGGCTTAGTGACTCCGCAGGGTCTGTCCGTCAAAGCAGCAGCTCTCAGTCTCGGCAGCTCATGAGACTCTTGTACCTGGATCCCACTCACACCAACAGGACCAGAGCCCCTGCCCACAGCCCCCGGCTGGTTCTTATCCACAGTGAGGCAGGGGCGCGGCGGGGGAGAGCACTGCTACTGAATTTCTTCTCCACGAGCCCCTCAGTGAGCTCGTTGGCATTCACTCAACACCCGTGCCAGCACCGCTGACCTGGGTAAGCCTGGGACCTAAGCACATATTTGTTGAATGACTGGAAGAAGGAGCGATCAAACAAATGAATGAATGAGGTCCATCTGAGCCTGTCTTCTCAGCTGTAAGATAGGCTTAATAGTGCTATCGAGAGGACACAATGTGACAAAGGAGAGTCACTCCTATGCCCCCTCTAATTCGCCACACGACCTAACCTGGGAGCCCTCCCAACCAAAACTCCCTGTCTCCTGCCAATTTTTGTCCATTTTCCATTTATCCTTCCATTTTCACTGTTTTTTCTTTTCAGTATCTGTCGCCCCACCACGCACACAAGAATGCAAGCTCTGAGGGGACAGGGATTTTTGTCTATTTACTCAGCTCCCCGCCTTGCATTCTGCCTGGCACATAATAAGGATGTAATCACTTCTGTTGAAGAAATGAATGAATGGGATTATGGGTGTCGCCCTGAGGTGACACCCCAAGTCAATGAGCCAGTGAGCAGAGGATGCCCACTTCACCTGCCGCCCAGGGTGGGGTCCCCTCTCCCCCCAAGGCTCCCCACACAAGACGATGCAGAGAAGCCAC
The DNA here is from genome assembly GCF_922984935.1 of Meles meles. Classification (NCBI taxonomy): domain Eukaryota; kingdom Metazoa; phylum Chordata; class Mammalia; order Carnivora; family Mustelidae; genus Meles; species Meles meles. The sequence continues at coordinate 19,640,865 of NC_060076.1, forward strand.
TTAAGAGCATCAGGACAAAGTGGCCGCTGTTGTCACTGAAGACACTCATGGGAGGAGAGAGTGCTTACAAGCCGTGATGATTCCAAGTACCATTCTACCCATCGGGTCTTCCTCTCGGCCCTCACGACTGGTCAAGGGTCCCTGCCTTGGGCCCCGAGGCACCCCCCAACCATGATCTGCCAACCAGCCTGCCACAGACCAACTCCTGTATGTCTGCCTGAGCTGGGGCCCCAGGGCCTCTGTGTCAACGGTTTTGCAAGTTTCCCAACCGCACAGAGACTCTTCCTTAGTTGAGAAAAGACGTTTCACCCTTCTCAGGTGAGCTGGTCCCTCTTGGATGGGGGCTCTGGGCCTCCCTGGACATCTGCTGAGAACAGGGAGCCCTGCAGCTCCGGCAGGAGCAGGTCTAGCCTGCTTTTCCCATCTCTTGCCGCCTCTGCTAGACTCCCACCCCCATGCAGAGCGAGACCACCACTGGCTGCTTTACGAGCCGCCACTGGAAAGAGACTTTTCCACTCACACCTCATCCATCAGAAAGTGCTGGAGCACGGAGGGAAGCGAGTGGGGAGAGGGAGTCCCTGTGTTCTCTGAGCCAGAAAATACCATGTTTCCCCAGTTCACAGACAGCCACAGACTCCTGTCTGGGTCTGGCCTCTCCAGATGTATGCTCTGGCCTGCTCTGGCCCTGGAGGGTGGAGAAGATGCAGGAGACATGACGCTTCAAGTGCCACAGAGACCCTCAGAGCAAGGACAAGATGGAGCCAGGAGACACGTCCAGAGAAGAATCAGATGGTCCAGAGAGCCGGTGGCTGCAGCCACAGCAGGCAGCCGGGGTGGAAGCAAAAGACGTGGCTCTAGGCCGATGAACCTCCTGGAATCCCCATCAGTAATCCTGTGAAACTAGTCGACCCTTGGCCTGCATTGTCCTCCCCACCCCCACCCCCATTTCCTGAACACCTACTATGCACAGGCCCTGTGCTAGGCTCAGTAGGGAGAGTGCCAAACCAGATTTGCACGCCCTGATCCGTGAGGCTAGACTTTGGGCTGAAAATAACCAAGATGGGCAAATGGTCCTTGAGCAGAGTGGAGGCTCCTGGACTGAACGCTGGGGTTCCAGGAGGACTATCTGGAATAGGCATGAGCATGGCTGAGTCCTGAGGGATGGCAGACCTGGGCCGGGAGGCTAGAAAGCCCACTGCACAAGGCCAACCACGGAAAACAAAAGGTGTACCTTTCGTCCAAGAGGTCCTGGATTCCCCGAGAGCCCAGGCAAGCCCACGTCGCCCTGCAAAACACAGACAAACGGGTGAGGCGGGGGGAACAGGAGCAGAGACACTCGTGAAATGGCAAGTCTGTCCTCACTCAGCCAACCGTCTGTGACCAGGACTCCTGGAGGCCCGGAGGCCTCTGGCAGAGATAAGGGAAGCTCAGTGAGCGGCTACCCAGCCCCTCCCCACTAACCCAGTCTCTCCCCTTGATCTATTTTATACCCTGGATGCTGGCACAGGACACCATCTAGGGAACAGGGTCTGCTGCTAAAACCGCATCTGAAAATCACTGCCCCAGGGGACACACCACTTGTCTGTCCCTTTCCAATCTGCTCTCTCTCTCTGCATTCCTGAGAATGAAGTCCTGAGACCTGGTCCTGACACCCCTTCTCTTCTGCCCTTTCCTCCTCCTGGCTGGGCCTGGTGGGCAGTAGGGGGCATTTCTGCCTTGAGACCTGAGAACAGACAACTCGGGAGGAAGAGAGAAGCCCGGGCTCTTGGACTTCGTCAGACCTGGATACAAATTCGGCTCTGCTCCTGACCAGCTCTGTGACCTCCAGCAAGCCACTTGCTCTGAGGCCTCTCTGTTTTCTCATCTGCAAGCCGGGCCCATCTGTCCTATACTACAAGGCTTCGATGAGCACAGGGGCATGCATGTGGATGTTTAAACTCACCGAATGTTCGCCGCATGAAAAAATGACCCATGAGGATGTGAAGGAATGAACCACCTAAGTCTTGGGGAAATCAAAGGGACCTGTGGCTTCTATGTGCCTAAGCATGGGAGGCTGGGTTGAGAAGCCGTGTTCTGTCAGGAGGGCTCTTGGGCTTGTATCCAGAACGAGCCAGATAGTATTCCCTTTTCCATGAGAAACTTCTGGTCCCGTAGCCCTTCAGAGATAGGGAGCCCTGAGTCTCTGGCCTGATCCTTTCCTACCTCCTAGAAATCCACAGACCTGTCGGCTCACATTAACCTCAGAGGCGATTTTGAATGTTTTTTGGAAGCTTCCTGGGTGTGTGTTAGCAGAAAGCTTCTGCACGCCAAGGGTCACCTAGAGGGCCCTACAGAAATGCAGGACATTACACAAAAGATCACTCGCCAAGGGTGTGTCCACAGGCAAAAGCGGCTGTCAGTCTTACAGGCTGCACCCCCAAAGAAAGTGCAGGGAAGGACTCTGGGTTTGGCACGGGGAGAGCTGCAGGACTTCAAGGAAAACACCAAAACCACACTCTTCTCTGGCTACTTCGCCGCCTCCTGCCTCTGACACGCAGCAGCCTCTGCCGGGCCAGGGATGTTTCCCTACGGTCCACTCCCCCACTGTCCTCGACGCTGGGGTCCCTGGAAACCTACCTTTGCCCCATCGAGGGCCTTTCCTGGTGAGAGCCCTGGGTCCCCCTTCTGTCCCTGAAAGAAAAATAATTCTTTCTAGAGTCGTCTAGAGAGGCTATCTCCCCACAACCCCTGCTCAAAGTCCTGTCCCCTGTTAAAATGCCTTCCCATCCATCCCCTCAGTCACCCACCTCTGGGAGCCGGGGGGGGGGGGTTGTGTCTTTTCCGAGTTCCATTCTTCCCTGCCCTAACGCCTTCCATAGCTCCCCACTGACTGCACGATGACATCGCTGAACTCCTCCTCCGGCGTCCCGTGTCTTCTACCAGCTGGTTCCACCCACCCTCTGCAAACCTGGCTCTCTTTCCAGCTGCTAAACCCACACACAGGGGCCCTCTACTCCTCGCCAGACCTCAGCCCCTCATCAGCCGTGCCCTGTACTTCCCTGCTGCCAGGTCCTGGCTCAGGCCATCACCCCCGCCTAGAAAACCATTCCTCAAGTAGCATTCACCACACTATGGACATTTTCCAAGATGCAGCCTGAAGGTGTCCTCCCCACCAGCTGGTAGATCTCTGCTGACCAATCCTTGCACGTGCGTGTTGCTAGGATCGCCTGCTGACTTGTTCCCCTGGGCTCTCAGAGCACTCCTGGGAGACCCGTCGAGGAAGCATGCCCGATTCTTCTTGAATTTCTAGTACACTCGCCTCGCTGTTCTCCATTTACCGGGGGTCAGCATGATAAGACCCACTCACGTCTGTGCACAGCCCCTCACTGTGTGCGGTACCCTGGTCTCACGAGAGTCTCACAATAGCCTGATGGTGCGGGAAAGGGAAGTGTTATTACCCACCCCCCATTCACTTAGGGAAACTGAGGCTAGGAGGAGGAAAGGGATGATCTGAGGCCCCATGTTGAGGCCCAGGCAGAGCTCAGACAGACTCCTGAAGTTGTCATTCCCAAATCTGTGTTCCAGGAGGTCCTGAGACCTGAAGAGTTAGAATAGGCAGTACATCGGGGAGAAACCAGGAAGCGGCGGGTTCCCAGTCAGAGACAAGCACCCTTTGGGCCTAGCGTATGGGAAGGTCCCCATTGCGAGGATCCCGGCTCCTCCGAGCACGAGGCTGAGGGACAGGACCCGCGGGGTACAGCAGCTCTCTCTCTTCTGGCGCTGCCGAGGACTCCTGGCTGCCAGCCTGCTCCTTTGGCCCAACGTGGCTCAGTTACTCAGAAAACAGTCCTTTGGAGAGTTGGTCCACCCTGATGTCACCTTCCAAGAACCCCTGATCTCTATCCCTCGTGCTCACTCCCACGCTCCCTCCCCGAGCTGGGCCCTGAGTCACAAGCCCTGGGCTATAGGCAGGGAATCCCAGAGGGACCTTGGGCAAATCACTTCACGTCGCTGAGCCTCCACTTCCTAGCCTTAAAATGGGGGCTGCGCAATAGACACGCGCACACGGACACGGCACACGTGCGTGTGAGAGCACACGCACACTCACACCTGCACGGGTACATGCACGTACATGCACACATTCACATGTAGGCACGTGCGTACACATTCTCTCACACGTAGGTGCACGCACATGGGCACACTCACACATACACACGGGTGTGTGCTCACGTACACACATGCACACGAGTGCATGCAAACACACGCAGGCACATGGGTGCACGCTCTCATACACACACACACACATCCACCAGCGTCTTGAGTTTCTTGGCAAGGACCAGTGAGATAATGAATGTGACCCATGGGAGAAGTAGTTTGGCCAACTTTAATTAGCTCCCATTTGGTCCCTTTCTTCATCAGAACCCAGCCCTTCCGAATCCTGGCTCCACTGCTCTCCCCGAGAAGCCACTACACTCGAACTGGACGAAGCCTTAAAGAGGGCAGGTCTCTCTGCCACCGACTCCATGTCCAACACTGTGTGCATTCGCCCTCTTAACACCAGTGGTTGCAATTCAGGACTGAGCCCCAGGTTCAGAGAGGCCGGGTCACTGCCTGGGGTGACACGCAGGTAAGAGGCAAGGTCCTCCCAGGTCTGGCTAGTGCCCGCTCAGTCTGACTTCGAAGCACTCATTTACTCGTTTATGAATGAAAAGCCTAGCTGCTTCTCCAGCACTCCCTCTGACTGAGTGACAGCCATCCCTGGGGAGAGACCAGGCCCTCCCTGTTGGAACACCAACCGCCTGTCCACCTGGGTCCCTCCAGGTCACTTCTGCAGAACCCACCTGCTGGGACCTACCACCTCGCCTTGGCTGCTCCCACACCCATCTCCCACCCTCGGCTCCTCACAAGCCCCACTCCAATGCCTTTTATGTCCATAGCACAAATACAAAGCCAAGCTCAGGGCTACCAAGGATTCCAATGGCCAGAAAAGGACAGCAGCTTCTCCCCACCCCGCCCTCGCCCACCTCGGTCTGTGGCTGGTAGAGCAGCTGGACTTGAGATGCAGTCAGGGGTGGGCCTTTTTGTATCCTGTTCTGTCGCTTTATAAAAGGGGAAACCAAGACCTGAAGATACGATGGATTTGCTCCCTTGTCCGGGCTCCTTACCTGGGCCATTTCCATCATGGGTGGATTTCTCTCTGCATTCTCAGCAGCCAGCAAAGTGCTTAAGAGGTAAGCCCTACCTGAGTACCATAGCCACAAGTACAAATACACAGTGAACATCTACTCAAGTCAAGCTTTGGGGTGAACACAGAACAGCGCCATGGGGAACATGGCACAGTTCATGTTCATGGGGGCCTCTCGAAGGAGAAACCAGAGACCAGTAATGATAATCAGCATTAGCATTTACTGGGTGCTCTTCTGAGCCCTGGACACATAAATCTGTGAGGTAGCAATGATCACCATCCCATTTCACAGATGGGTAAATTAAGGTACAGAGAGGCTAAGTCACTTATCCAATGTCATATGATATGTAAATGGGACTTTGACCCAGGCAGAGGGTCTGGTTTCAGAGCCCAAGCTCTTTACCTGTCAGTACACTACAGATTAAAAACTACCATCCAATGATAAATGGAATAAGGAAGACATCAGGGAGAACTTGACCCAGACAGAGGGGAAATCCCTGAAGGGAGTTCCAGCTAAGCTAAGGCTTCAGTAAGTCAAGGAGGGAGGCAGATGAACTTTCAACTCCAGGGATGCTCGAAGCACCCCTGGTCAGGTGAAGGTGAGACTTCTGGGATGGAAAAGACTATATGGCTTCCCAGCCAGACTCCTACAAATTCCCCAATGAGAGAAAGAAGGAATATATAAAGTCTAATTAATTGCTTACACATTGTTTAAAATGAGAACCTGGTTGCCAGCCCAGCTCTCCAGCCAACAAGCCTATGTGACCCAGGGCGAACCCCTTTCCCTGTCTGCGTGGGGATTGGTACTCCCTCCGAACTCGTTAACAGAGCCTCTGGAAACTAGAAGACAGATGGGAAGGTATATCCTTAGCCATAAATGCTATAAACATAGTGGGGATGGGGACTGTGCTGAGCTCCTTTTCTGCAGGTGGGGTTGGAAAGCAGAGGAATAGAGGGTTCTGAGAGGCCAAGGTCTAGAGAGGGACTGATACAAAGAAGGAACACATCGTGAAGGATTGGGAAATTCTGGGCCAGAAGTCCCCGGCATAGGTCATCTCTAATCCGAGTACCCAGCACAAGGCCTGGAACAGAGGAGACATCATAAAATATTTCACAAATGAGCAAATGAATGAATAGAAATCTCAAGAGACAACTCTAAGGCTGGGATTGGCTCAGATGGGCTTCCACTGAAGACAGCCTGGGCCTCCCACTATCACTATGTCATGTGTTGAGAAGTTCCGGCCAATGCAATAGGGCAAGAAAAACAAATGGGACAGCTAGCCTTTGAGGAAAAGGAGACAAAAGTATGTGCTTTTTTGCAAGCAATATGAGGACCTGTCTAGAAAATACAGGAGAACTAACTGAAATACTGTTAAAACCAATAAAATCACACAGTACAGGGTGTGGTTATAAAATAAACACAAAAAGTACAAAAATACAAAAGTCAACAGTCCTCATCAGTAGCTGACAGCCAGCTAGAAAATGGAATGGGGAAAATATTTCACTCATAACAGCAACAAAAATATAAAATTCCTAAGCAAAAACCAGAGCTGTGCCGGTTTTATACAATAACACCTATAAAAGTTTGGGACGCCTGGGTGGCTCAGTTGGTTAAGCAGCTGCCTTCGGCTCAGGTCATGATCCCAGCGTCCTGGGATCGAGTCCCACATCGGGCTCCTTGCTCAGTGGGGAGCCTGCTTCTCCCTCTGACTCTGCCTGCCACTCTGTCTGCCTGTGATCCCTCTCTCCCGCTCTCTCTCTGACAAATAAAAAATAAAATCTTAAAAAAAAACCTATAAAAGTTTATTAAGAGGTGTTTAAAAAACTCAACCAAATGAAAAGACATGTTATGGTTTTAGATAGGAAAATGTAGTATTTTAAAACTAATAATTCTTGGGTGCCTGGGTGGCTCAGTGGGTTAAGCCTCTGCCTTCAGCTCAGGTCATGATCTCAGGGTCCTGGGATCGAGCCCCGCATCAGGCTCTCTGCTCAGCAGGGAGCCTGCTTCCCCCCTCTCTCTCTGCCTGTCTCTCTGCCTACTTGTGATCTCTCTCTGTGTGTCAAATAAATAAATAAAATCTTTAAAAAATAAAAAATAAAACTGCTAATTCTTTACAAATTAATATACACATCTAATATAATTCCCATAAAAATCCCAAAGATGTTTTTAAGGAAATGATTAAGATGGGCATTAAGTTCATCTGATGGAATAAAGAGCCAGAAATATTTCTTTTCTTTTTTTTTTTTTAAAGATTTTATTTATTTATTTGACAGAGAGATCACAAGTAGGCAGAGAGGCAGGCAGAGAGAGAGGAGGAAGCAGGCTCCCTGCGGAGCAGAGAGCCCGATGCGGGGCTCGATCCCAAGACCCTGAGATCATGACCCGAGCCGAAGGCAGCGGCTTAATCCACTGAGCCACCCAGGCGCCCCAAGAGCCAGAAATATTTCAAACAACAAGGAAAGAAGACACAAAAATATCATAGATGTCATATAAAGTAGTATTTTAGCAAAAAGTATACAAACAGAGCAAGGAAACATATTTGAATAGCCGGGAATAGACCTTGCTCTATCATATGAAGCAGGAGAGTCAAGGTTATTTAATAAATGGTTAACTATGGGGGAAAAAAAATAAAGTTACAGCCCTATCTCATACCCACCCCCCTACGAAGATTAACACCAGATGGTTTAAAATCTTTAAGAAACAAATGAAACTATGAAATGACTAGAATATAAATGAAAACCTATCTGATCACGTGGTGGGAAAAAAATGTCCAAGTATCAACGTGAGGAACGATCAATTTTACATATGGGAGGAACCCTCTCTAAACTCCTGACATAAGTTCCTCATAAGATCGTGTTAGCTGTTATTGTTAGTCCAAAAAAAATAGATAAAACTTTTTATTTGTGAATATCATCATGAATACTCTTCAGGCAAACAGCCAAACTGAAATATACTCACAAGGCCGATGAAGCCTGTGTAATCTTACTATGCAAATATCAGTAACTGTACAAATCCATAATGAAAGACAGCATCCCAACCCCCCAAATAAACAAATGCATAAATGATAAAATACAAATGGCAAACAGATGTAAGAAAAGCCTTCTTCTTCTAGATGACCGATGAACCGAAGTGAAAACAATAAAGTGACTTTTTAAAATATCCTCCTCGGAAGCTAGCAACAGCATGACTGGTTCAATCTTTCTAGAAGGCAACTGCTCATAAAACAGGCAAACCCATAAAGCACTTACGTGCAGGGCATATTTTAAATGATTCATACACAGGTATGGGTGCCTGTACGTGTAGATACATCTGTATCTTTGTGTCTGTATGCATGCATTTGAATGTCATATATGTATACTAGCATATATATTACATTACATGTACGCTAACATACATATGTTAAGAAATAAAAATTCTGATTTCTTTATTTTGATTAAAAATATTATAGAAATATATATAAAATATATATATAAATATTATATATTTATATATTATATTATATATAATTATATATATAATTATATTATATTATATTATATATAATTATATTATATTATATATTTAAATATTTATATATATAAAAATATTATAAAAATATATAGAGATACTTATAGAGAACTTGTATCTATAATATATACATACTCAAACATATGTATAATGCATATGTGACTTACTCTACAGAGGAAGGCCATGGAACTATGGAGCAAAATTGCCTTGTAGCTAAAAGCACATACAGGCTTGGGAGTTAGGCAGCAGAGCATTCAAATCCTGTCTCCGTCCCTTATCAGAAATGTGACCCTGGTCCAGTTACTTCACCACTTAGACCTTAGTTTTTTTCATCTGTAAAATGGGGGTGTTAACATTTGCCCCACAAAGGGTGTAAAGCTCTTGGCCAGTCCTTGGCCCCATCCTCAAAAGGCACTCAGTGCTAGTCACCGGGCAGAGTCACTGCAGACAGCTTCCTTTCTTCTTGATAATCTAGACTATTCCACATGTCCCTTAATGAGCATGCCCCACCTCTGTCATCAGAGGAAGGACAAGCGGAGGCTGGGACTTGAGAACCCTGCAGGCTTTCTCCACCTCAGCCTCAACCAGCTCTGCTGGCAGCCCCCTGGCTCACCAAGTCTGCTCCTTCCTGCCTGCCTCTCCCCCTGCCCAGCCCCCCAGTGCCGGAGGGCCCCTAATCATCCTGGGTAATTCACTGCACTAAGCAGGCCACACCAGGGATGGAGCGGCCGCCTGCCAGGAAGAGTAGGGCTGGGCTCCTTCTCCTCTGCAATGGGCAGCCCTGGCCTTCCTGCACAGCTGGAGCCCGACTGCCTCCAGCCCAGGGCCCCTCACCTGCCCCCAGCCCTGCATCCCACCTGTGTGCACCATGGTGCACATCAGCATCCCCTGCACAGCCACTCTGGGCCTCCCTGCTGGCTGCCAGCCAGGCTCTGCTTCTCAGGCTGCCCGGCGGCTTCTGCAGACCTCATCTGATCATGTCACCTCTGCTAGAAACCTTTGCGTGTCTTCCTGTGGTTGCTTGGGTGAAGCCCGAAAGCCTTACCACCACCTCCCAGGCCTGCCGCCTAACCTGGCCTCCTCCTGCCCCTGTGCCTTGTCACCTGGTACATTTCAGACCTCAGTCTGACCCATCTGCCCTCCAGGAAGGTGTGCCTCAGCTCCTAGACCGGCCCAGTCTGCACTGTGGCAGGCATCCCAGGCCTCTCAACATGTAGCCATGATCATGACATGATTCTGCATTTATCAGTATGATTAGCTTGTTTCCACGAGGACAGGGACTGTCCTTGCTGGGGCCCCAGTACAGGGCCAACACCTTATCCATACTGACAGCTGACCCTTCCACAGGCCAGCACTGCTCCAAGCAACTCGGTTACTCCTCGTGACAACTCAAGGGGGCAGCAACTCTTCCCCTCTGTTTTCTAGATAAGGAAACTGAGGCACGGAAAGCTGAAATAATGTACCCCGAGTCAGGGAACTGGGACGTGACAGAGCTGGGGTTTGAACTTCGATCATCTGGCTCCAGGGTCTGTGCTCTTAACCTCTGCCCTTTCCTGCAACAACATATGTGGGTCGGTTGGCAATATGAATCAATGCAATGACTCAACCCTGGGCCTCCGAGGCCAGCCAGGGCTGTCGTCCTAGGCGGATGGCTCAAAGTCCTGGATCTTGACCCCATGTGGGAGCTGACCTGCCCTCACCTTGGTAGATCTGAACATGGGGTGTACCAGTCTATGGCACATGGGTAAAGCCTTGGGGTCTGGGGGAGGTGGTCACACTGTAATGGCCCTGACAAGGGTCTTCCAGCAAGGATCCCAAAGCAGTCCTGCCAGTGCTGGTCACCGCCAGTAACGCCGGGCAAGTCACCTTGGTGTCTTTGTGACCTCAAGTCCTTCATTTGATCCTCCTCCCCTTCTAGATCCTCCTAACCCCACTGGTCTCTCCCACCCCTCAGTCTTTATCCCACAAGGCCGTAAGCTCCCAAGGGCTCCATAACCTCACTGAAGTAATGAGCGCACAGTTACCCGTCCAGACAGAGTGCGGCCTCCCTGCCACCTGAGCACACCCTCCTGTCTGACTGATTTCTCCATCAACAGCACACAGTAGGTGTTCAATAAACATTTGCCAACTGAAGGAGATGACCGGATTGGTGGGGGGGGGCACGATGGCTCTAGGAGGCAACATCGTGTGCAAGAGGGGGAGCCAGCATGGGGTCTGGGGGAGGCCAGCCCTCCAGTCCCACCAGGTCACCTCCCAGGCCCAATGGGGATCTGGGACACAGGGAGGACCTTCTCCCCAGAATCACACCCTAGGTGCAGATATCCCCCATTCTCTGCCAAGCTCAGCTCAGTCAGGAATTCCACTCTGGGAGAGCCTCTGCTTTAACCTTGTCCTGGCCACACCTCAGATCAAGGACAGCCCAAGGGCAACCCTGAGCCCAGCCAACTGGGGTCTCCCACCCAACTGGCCTGTCCTGGGGCCACCTGTGCTCACCCCCGGGCTGCAAGCCAGGTGTCTGGCAAAGGGCATGGCTTTTCCCCTTGGCGCTTTATGCAAGCACTACCGGGAGAAGCAGCCTCCCATTGCAGTGTATTTTCTGGAACCTGCACCCTTCTCTGTTGTACGCAGAAGCAGGCGGGAGTCCCGTCCAGCAGACCCCACCTCCACACAGCCCCATGTGGCCGCAGGAAGAGGGGTCACCTGCCAGATACAAGCCTCCCTCAGCAACCCCAGAGCTGCTTCTCCAAATGGAGGGAGAAACGGCTGGGCCCCCGCTCCTGCCTCAGCACATCTGCTCTGGAATGGGAGTGGGCTACGGGCCAGACCGGGGCTGCCGCGGGTCTGGGGCTGGGGCCCTGCCGTGCGGGGCCGGCATGGACCGGAGGAGGGACCTGTGAAGCATCTGCTGCCACAAAAGCAAGGAATCAATCTGGAAGCTGGACAGAGCGCAGAAGCAAGGGCGGGAGCGGGACGGAGCGGGAAGCTCCAGACAGGACAGTCCTTGAGCAGACCCAGAACGGCATGTTCCTGAGCGAACCTGGCAGTGCAGAACAGCTGGGTCCTCAGCCCTTGAAGGACCCCACGGCCTGGGAGGCTTGAGGCCTATGCAGACCAGAGGGGGAGCAAGGGGGCTTCTTCTTTGCGCCTAGCCCACGGGGGGGTGGGGGGGGGAGCAGGTCCTGCAGTCGTTTCCTAGATGGCGCCTTAATGTGCCCGAGCCTCCGTTTCCCTATCTGCACACGGGTACGGGATCTCCTCCCATGTCTTTGGGTCTTTGTGGGGATCAAATGAAGACAAGCAACGTCAAGTACATGCATTGGGCACAGTGCCCACAGTAAGGGCCCGCATACAGGCGATTGTTTTTGTCTGTGTTTGCCCAGGAAGACTGCTATGTTAGCAAACCCTGCACCATTCACCTCATTAAAACCACAGCACTTCCGGGCACTTGCTGGCCATGGGGCACCCAAGGTCTCTGAGCTTGCTCTGCAAGGAAGGACCCCAGCCCATCCCTGGCCATGTGTCCCAAACTCCCAGATAAGCTGGTGAGTGCCAGAGCTGGCCTTTGGAGGTGGCATGACCTAGGGACCAGTTTAACTTTCCCTAAACCACTCCATCTGCACAACAGCCTTAGCAAAGAATGGCCTTGGGGCTGGCCACCCGGGTTACCCCAGGGAGGACAGGCTGGGCCAGGCGGTGTCCTAGCCAGGCACCCCTTTGCCTTCCCTCTGGGCCTGCTTCACGTCCCTTCAGCACAGCCCCCGTGCTCTTGGCTCCCTTGACCTCGCAACTTCTTTGCCCTCCTCCGGTCTCCAGCCGTTCCTGGAGACTTCTCCCCATGACCTAAATGTTGCTGGCCAGGCACACTTTTTGGCGCTCTGACTGCTCATTCCAAGTGCGGCCCTGGACAGCCCTGTTTGCTGCTGGAGCGCCAGGAACAGAGCGGGGTGCTCCAGGGCTGGGGATCCCAGCAGGTGTCAGGGTGCCGCTCACTCTGGTCTCTGTGGTCTCATGGTAAAGTTAACTGGAGCATTCCAGGAGGGCTCCCTGGGGCAGGTGGCATCTGTGCGGTCGCCTCCACCCCTCAGGGCTCATCTCCAGCTCAGTGCTCTGCAGAGAGCTCCAGAACGTCTGTGTGCAGGTATCATCTCCACCCGGCAGGGCTCCCAGTTCCCGAAGGAACATGGCCCTCGCCTTCCTTCTCCAGGGTAGCCTGGTTGGGTCACTGAGGCTAACGCCAGGGTATCCCTGGTCTCTTATAGCTCACCCGCGGCTGCGTTCTCTCTAACCCCCCCTCCACATCGTGAATGCATCCGCTTCTGCTCCTCCCACACCCCTAAGCTGGCTGGACTAGCCTCATCCCTTCTCTGTCCCCTCCCCCACCCCCAGGGTCTCCCTGTCTCTGCTCTGGTGCCCTCTCCTGTCCACATCCGCACGACATCCAGCCATCGTTCTGAAACATGACCATGTTCCTCCCCGGCTCCAAAGATGACACGCCTCCTAGGATAAGTCTGAAGACCCAGTAAAATTTCCACCTCTAGTCCGACATTCGAGCCCTTCCCTTTTTGGCAGCAAATGACCCTTCTTCCTGCTCTCATTTGAGGGCTCTAGGCTCCAACTGTCCTTCTCTCCCTAATCCCTCCCCCAACCAGATGCTGCACTTCAAGTCCTCACCGTGCCACCGCCTGCCACTTGGGAGGTGCTTAGGGGGCGCCCGTGGCATGGAGCCCCTCCCAACAGAGGTCCCTAGGAAGCACCTCCAACATAGTCCCAACCCCAACACCCCCTCCATGACCCTACCTCCAGACCCCACAGCAAATACTTACTTTGGCTCCAGGAGGGCCGGGGAGGCCTGGATTTCCGTAAGGCCCAGGAGGACCCTGAAAGGGAAAAGAAACAAAGAGGTGAAGGAAAAGTGGGGGTCACTCCACTTCCCACAGCAACACCTGGCAGGAGCCTTCCACCCACTGGGTCTTCTTTTTTTTTTTTTTTTAAGATTTTATTTATTTACTTGACAGACAGAGATCACAAGCAGACAGAGAGGCAGGCAGAGAGAGAGAGAGGAAGGGAAGCAGGCTCCCTGCTGAGCAGAGAGCCCGACGCGGGACTCGATCCCAGGACCCTGAGATCATGACCCGAGCCGAAGGCAGCGGCTTAACCCACTGAGCCACCCAGGCGCCCCCACCCACTGGGTCTTCTCAGCTAGCCAGAAGCTTCTCAGTTTCTTAGCAGGACTGTCATGGTGGCCTACTTTTAGGGAGGGCCCCCTTGATGCCCGGCCCCACCGTGAACACCTGCCACCCATTACCTCATTTTACTCTACTAACCCAAGAGGCAGGGGCTATCATTATTCCTACTTTGAAGATGGAACCAGTGCTCAGAGAGGTTGAGAACTTCCTCAGATCACTCAGCTGCTCGGGGGCTGAGCTAGAGGTCAGCCTCAGATGTGTGACTTCAGAGCACAAGGCCTCAACCTCTGAATTTTTCTTGACTGCCTTCTGGCTCTCTCCCCCTGGCCCAGCAGCCCTTCCCAGGCTGGCTTCCCGGGCTCAAAGTGGACTTAGCTACCTGCTTCCCTCCACCGCTGCTCATCAGTGCCCTGTGCCATTCCCATCATCTGGCATTTCCTTCTGATCCATCCCCTCCAACTGCCACCAGCCCTGTGCTACGAGGCCTGGCTTACATGTCACCTCCTCCAGGGGATCTTCTAGGACTTTGGCCTAATGACACTGCTCCCTTTTGACTCCAATGGGACTGTGATGTGAGCCTTTGGAGTCGAGAGCCCAGTGGAGGGAGGACTTGGCGTCTTCTGAACAAAGGAGCCTCCCTCCTGTGGCCACAGCCCAGCCAGAGAGTTCTCCCTTAGGTTCCTATGAGCTCTGAGCCGACAGGTCCTCCAGGGACCTTGAAGCAGCTAGGAAGTCTGGGCCCAGAGTGTCAAAGAGTCTTGGCCAAGTCACACAGCAGAGAGGTGGCCAAGTGAGGGCTGGGACCCAGGCCTGCTGGCTTAGGGTCCAGGCCTTGTTCATGGCACCAGATTTTCCCAGGTCCTCTCTGAATCCTGTGGAACAGCTGGAGCTTGTTATGTCCACTTTCTCCAGCAAGGACCCTGGGTTAGGGTCTTGCAGCCAGTAATAGAAACAGAGCCTGAAGAGTCGGGTCACTCCCCAGAGTCTTTGTCCAGCAGGAATAATCTGGAGCACTGGGGGTGGGGAGAGACGGCTCAAGAAGCCCAGAGGTGCCCCACCACGCCAGCTTCTAGACACACTGCCCTTGTCCCTGGCCCCTCTTGACTCATCTGGCTGGCTGTGTATGAACTTGCTTCCTTCCTCCCTCTCCGAGGCCAACTTTCCAGCTGCAGCCTGTCACATTCCATCCAAGACACCTCCCTCTTCCTCGATGCCTGCACAGGGACCCTCCCCTTCTCTAAACACGTTGAAAAGGAACAGTGTTCCGAAGCTCACTCCGCCTGGGGAATTGAGAACGGTGTCATGGGTGACCCTCCTTCTAAAGTAACCCACTCTCCAGCCCTCTCCAGCATTCCACCCAACACGGTCTTCCAGCACAAGGATGGGACCCGGAACCAGCTGTAAGCAGCCCTCTTCCCCAGCCTCGCTCTCCCCAACAGTCCACTGAGTAGCTGGGACCCCCGCCGGTCTCTAAGGAATCTGGAAGACCTGAGATGCTCACCCCAGCCCAGGCTCCTGGGGTCTAACCTCAGAGCTCAGACGGAATCGGGCCCAAGATGGGGAGGCGTGTTTGAGAAGGGGCCCCTGACCAACACTCCAGGAACAGGCATGGGCTGTGGGAGGCCAAGGATGGCTACCTTCTCCCCAGTTGTGCCCCCAGTTGCCCCAAAGACGGTGGGCTGGAGTGCTCTGCAACCCACCCGGCTGTAGCCTGTGGAAGCAGGGGCTTCCTGCTTCCTCGCCCCCACCCCCCAACCTCCCCACCCGTCTCCCGCCACTGCCTTGCAAAGAAACGGAGCACATAGTTGACCGGGAGCCAAGCAGACCAATACTATAAATGCTGCGGCCCAGAAAGCCGGGTGTGGGGAGGGCCCAGGGATTCCCCAACATCCTTGCACAGGCTAGGGAAGTATGTGGAGGTGGGCAGGGGGATGCCACTGAGCTTCGGACAACCTCCGGTTGGGCCCTGCCACTCCCTGAGCCCCAGAGCTGTCATTGTGCAGAGAGAAGCTGGGATGGTCTACTTTTCACATTCTACTATCTCTGGAATTTTATGATCTATGGCATTTCCAGCCTAGAAACAGGATGATGGCGGGGAGGTGGTGGGGGTGGGTGCGTGGTGGGGAGGGAGAGCACACAGAAAGCCTGAGAAGGAGGATGGGAGAGTCATTCCCTCACTCATGGAATTTCACAGCTGGGAGGAGCCTTGGAAATATGGTTCCAAGGAAATGCTGTGGCAAATCCTGAGCGGACTCCATGCCTTACAGATGGGAAACTGAGGCCCAGAGAAGGGAAGGGATTTGCCTAAGATCACACAGCTCTCGACAGAAATGTTGTTGACTCCCAGACTAGAACTCCTCAGTAACCATTTGCCCAGCACCTGTCACATGCAGGGCACTCTGCCAGGCAGCGCGTGAGAAAGAGAAAGAAACGGGGCCTGGCTCTGGCCCAGAGGGTCTCATTTGGGTAGAGAGAGAAATCAGCACGATAGATGGTTAAGATCCCAGGTTCTGGGATCAGACTGTCTGGGTTCAATCCTAGCTCCGGCATCGACACTCTGGTTGACTTTCTCCAAAGTAACCAAACCTTTCTGAGCCTCAGTTTCCTCATCTAGAAGCACAGGGACAACATCGGAGCCCATTTCTAGGGAAGGCTGGGCTGGTGGGACAAGATCACGCAGCCGCAGCTCCGCCAAGAGAGGTCAGCGGTCTGTGTGAGCTTTAGGAAACTCATCCGTGCCATCCAGAGCAGCGAAAATCTGCTGCAGGAACTCGGAGAAGGGGACGGTCGTCAGCAAATGAAATGACATTTGATCTCAGCAGGGGATGGAGAAGGAGCTTGCAAAGAAGGGCATGCCAGGTCAGGGCAAGAGGCTGACCTAGCAAAGGTGCAGAGGAGGCGTTTGGAAGGGCAAACTGCCTGCTAAGTCAAAAGGTCTCATCCTGCACCCAGGCTTCAGGAGCCCTGGTACTTCTGGGGTCCCCAGCTCTGGGTAAGTGCTCCACAGAGGCTCTGGAGCCAGGAGGAAATGCTGCCTCAGACAGCAGATTCCAGAGCCCTGGGCCCAGAGAGCACAGGGCCAGGTCTGGAGTAATTGCATAACCAGAACCATCCGCTGGGCTCCGAGCTAAAAATATGCCCCAGGCAGCTGTCTCTGCCAGAGCCTTGCCAGGCACCCAGCGTGGGAAAGGCTGATTCAGCCTGGGTGCAGGTGCCAGGCGTCATGGGTCTGAGCCCTCTTGGGAAAAGGACAGATTTTTCTCCAAGAGGACCCCCAGGGGTGCCAGCATATGGTTCAGGGACTAGGTTCCCATCCTGGCTCTTCCATTTCCTATATGTTCGGCTTCCTCATCCCCAACATGCGAATGATTATCCTGGTCCACGGGGGTTCTGGGGCAGGGGAGAGGAGCTCAAACAGAGCTGCGTTCCCTCCATGCAAGGCATAACATGGGAATTCTTTTCCACACCAAGGCTCAAGCTAGCTCCTCTCTGCCGCTGCAGTCCTGCAAAGCCATCCTTCCATCTCTGATCAAACCTCTCAGCATGGGGAGCTCCCACCTACCTTGCCTGTGTCAGCATCCCCACCCCAGGATGGCCCTGTGGAGATGGGAGGAGGGACACAAGGGCCGTGTCCTCCCAAGGCAGCTTTTCTCCTGGACAAATGCTGAAACCCATCAGCTCAGGGGGTGTGGTCGGCAGAAACCCCTTCTCCACTCCAGGCTGCCAAGGGTGATACCCACCACAAACACCTGAGACCCTGTAAGAGGTCACTGTGGTCCCCATGGCATGCCCGTCCACACAGTGCCCCCAAAGAGCCCCAAGTTCGCTCCAATGGACAAAGTGAAAAATGGGTGCTGGGGGAAGGCAGGAAACAGCCTGGGGATACACAGCAAGTCTGAAACTTCAGGGGCACTGGGACACAGGCCAAAGAGCCAGCCAGAGACTCAAAGGACAGCATGTGATCACTTACCCGAGGTCCCCGTGCACCAGGGGGTCCAGGGAGCCCAGGCAGCCCAGGTGGACCCTGAAAGAAAAAGCAAGAAGACAGTGTCAGTACCACGGGGCAGCAGGGAATGGGCTCAAGCAGCCGTTCCACAAGCATCTCCAGAGCTCTGGGCATGGCCACTCCATGACCGAGAAGAGGGGTTCTCTGAGGCCTAAGGAACTCATGTTCTTGGGGCCTTTTAGGCCTTCACAGCTGCTATTTCACGGTCTTTGAAGTTTTCGCCTTTTATCACTCCGCAAACTTACCCAGGGTGCCACCTCCTCCAGGAAGGCTTCCCTGATCCCTCCCCCAGCTTGTCAAGTCCCCGCTTTCCATTTTTTATTTATATATTATTTGGGGAAGTGTCTGCCCCGAAGCCTGTCTTTCCCACTAGACCAGGGTCTCAGGTGTTCGTGGTGATCAAAGGATCCAATTCTCGCTCCCCAGGGCTCAGTTAAATGTCTGATAAGATAAAATGCAAGAGGGGCGCCTGGGTGGCTCAGTGGGTTAAAGCCTCTGCCTTCGGCTCAGGTCATGATCTCAGGGTCCTGGGATCAAGCCCTGCCTCGGGCTCTCTGCTCAGCGGGGAGCCTGCTTCCTCCTCTCTCTGCCTGCCTCTCCACCTACTTGTAATCTCTGTCAAACAAATAAATAAAAAACCTTAAAAAAAAAAAAAAAGTAAAACAGCAAGAGACCTCAGAGCTCAGCCAATTTCTCCACAGAGCCAGATAGGGAAGGGATTTGCCCACGGTGTGTCTGCGCACATGGAGAGGCCATGCAGCATTATAGGGTATAGACAAAGGCTTTTGCATCAGACAGGCCTGGGTTCAAACCCCATGCTGCCACTTACCAGCTGGGCGTGGCCAAATTCTTCAGCCAGCCTGTGCCTATAAAACAGGGGCAAGCATACCCTCTTCACAGGACAGTCACAGGATGAAATGAGAGACTTTTAACTTTTAAATGAGCTGAACATTTAACATAATGACTGGGGTCTAAATGTCACTCAAACTTTCCATCTGTTCCAGGGGTCACAGCCTGATCCAACTTTCATCACTGCTCCCAGAGAACCCGCAAGAGCCCCCTCATTGGTCTCCCCATGTCCACCTCCTCTCCCCTCCTGTCCTCCTGGCCACAGCCTTGTTCATCTTCCCAAAGTACTCTCCCTCTCAGCGACATTCAATGGCTCCCTATTTCCCACAAGAGAAAGGCCTAACCCTGCAGAATGGAAGGGAGCCCGCCAAGCAGCCTTACTGAATGGAGGGCTGACCTTCGTTCAAATTCCAGTTTTGCCACTCAATTGCTGGAGACTTTCTGCAAGCCCTTCAGCCTGAGTATCCACTGCTCCCCGTCCCCATGGGTTCAGTGGCCACTGCCCCGTCTACCCTGAAGGCATCAATGAGGATTAACTAAGCGTCTGATGTGAGGAACTGAACACAGAACCTTCGAAGGAAGCCTGGCTTTCGAGGATGTGTGAGGCCTGGGGAATTCATTTGTTTCAAATAACCATCAACGAGATTCCAGGTTTCCTGCCCAGAGTTAAAATCAGTGTTGAAAACCCAGTACGGTTTGGCTGGTAATTAATCCAGATCTCACGCTGGGCAGCTTCAGTTAACAGTTCTGGCCTATGAACACCACGTGCTTGCTCGGCCATGAATAAAAATCAGAAGAGAGATCCAGACAGGCAGATATGGGCACCAAGGCCCCAGGGGAACTGGAAAGGACCTGGGGGGGAGGAAGGTGGGGGTGACTGCGTGGCCTCAGGCAAGTTCCAGACACCTCTGAGCCTCCAGGGACCTTTGGCCAAATTGGCAGCTGCCTTCCTTCAATCCAGAGCCCGGGGGCTGGGTGGATGTTTCTCCTCCTCTATCTTGTTCAGCAGGTTTCCCTGCTGGGATTCAGGCCAGGCTGGTCTCAGCTCCTCCCCAGGGAGCGGCAGGGCCCCAGGAACCTGGGTTCACACTGGGCGCGCCCGCATGGGCTCTGGGCACGCTACTTCTGTCGAGCCTTCATTCTCCAAGTGTGAAATGAGGATATGAAGGCCCCTAGCTGACAGATAATCTATAAGAAGTGCTAATCCTGGGGCCTGGCACACAGTTAATGCCCAAAAGTTAGCTGTTGTTTCTGTTAAGCAAGCTCCTGGAAGCTTCCCAACTCAGAATTTTAAACCACCCTCCTTGGCATCTGTTTTGCAGGAAGAGCAAAGATTTCCCTTTCCAGAAGGCCCTCGTTGGCCCTGCTCTTCCAGGTGACCCAGAATGAAAGGGAAATGCAGGGGCTCAAGCTAAACTGTATTGTTACCCAGTATCGTTATCCAGCCCTTTTAGTAGATGAGACCCCGAGGAGCTCTTCAGAGCAGCAAAGTGACTTGCCCAAGTCCACACAGCTAACAGGCAGAACCTGGGTTCAATCTAGGACATTTGATTTGTTCTCCTCTCTTGGGCAACTTCCAGGCAGAGAATCTTGGCTAGGTATGTCCTGATTCCGTGTGCAGCCTTGGCTAAGGCCCTTCCCCTCTGCAGGCATCTAGGGAATGAGCATCCCGGAACCTTCCCAACCCGGGCCCTTCCTGTGTTGCAGGGTGGCAATGACTTCCTTCTCCAGTTATCTGGCAGGAGAGGAAAGGAGGACACCATGCCCAGCTCACAGAAAGGAAGGCCAAGGACCAGCGAGGCTGGGCTCATGCAGGGCTCCAGGGAGAGACAGTCTCCAGAAGGTAGAGCTCCCTCAGGGACCCTGGTGGGTCAGCGCTCTGGAGGCCTGGACATTCCCTCTTGGCATTTCTTCTGCCCCAGAAACAGGGGTATCCAGGCTGGGAATCTGACTTCACCCACAACATCTGCAGAGCAGACTCTGAGTGCCAGCTGGGACCCATGGCCCAGCCTGGTGATGTCAGTCCACAGCCCGGCTCCGTGTCATGGTCGCCCAGCCCTCAGCTGCAGGCCTGGCCAGGCTCTCCTCTACCAACCCCGGGCGGGGCTACCCAGCAGCGCAGCCGCAGCCGCAGGCCCAACCCTTCCCCATTCAGGACTTACTTTGTCTGTGGGCAAGTGAGGGTGGGCGTCCCCTGCCCCCTCTCGCCTGATCCGAGACCCTGTCTGTTCTCCACGCAGTGGAAAAACGCTGCCATTTCTTTCCAGGGCCTGAAGCCTGAGCGGGTGACTCTGGGATGATTCACGAAGGCCGGGGTGGGATTTTCCACTCCACGCTGCAAACAACGGGGCCTCTGAGAGGGCCCAGAGCAGAGGGGGAGGGGAGCGGGGGCCACGGGCCTGCCTGGGGGAGGTGAAGGAGGCCTGGGTTCTGGAGCTCGCACAAACACAGCCTTGGAAACAAACAAGCAGCAGCTCTGGGCTTTCCCCGGGGGTCCTGGCCTCCGACAGCAGGACCTCGGGGAACCCTGTCCCATGGAACAAGTCCACCCTTGTGTCCAGCTGCAATAGCCCGCCTGCCAAGCCTTGCAGAAAGAAGTAAGTCCTGGCTGGCATGGCCCGCGACAGCAAGCAGACTGGTTCCCCGGCGGAGGATCTGGGAGACCTGAGTCCCGGCCTGCGTGTGCTGCTGACTGCCGGTGACCCTATGCTGGGATTCTTCAGTCGCTGGGACTCTTCAGTCTCTGGGCCTCTGCTCGGTGCCTGTGGCTTGATGGGGAGAGGCAGGGGTCCTCAAAGGGCCCTCCCACTTCCAACCATCTGAGCGCACCTCAGGGCTCCGAGAATTTTTCCCCCAGTCTCTGTCCTAGCCTCCTGGGCCAGAGCTTTTCCCTAAGGCCTTACACAGATTACTGCATCTCCCCATGCCTCCAGGCCTCAGTTTGTTCAGCTGCAAAATGGGGATATAACATCCAGCTTCCAAGATAACGTATGCAGGTGCTGGTTTTTCTCCACTTGCTCCCCAGGTCTCTTGCGTGCCCTGGGAATCCGGCCTACAGGTTGCAGCCTCACGCCTTCCTGCTCTCTGCTTCTGGCTGGGTCTGGCCACCGGGAGGTCCCAACAAGAGACGGAAGAGTGGACAGAGTGAGTGGGCGGGGACTTTCTCTGCCCAGCGGAGGACCACAGACTACCGTTCACACTTTAACTTTCACTGGGTTCTGGTCACACATGCCCTCCCCTTGTACCTTCAGGTCCGACCTGTGTGCTTTGCCAGCTGCTGTCGGTTCTTTTGATGCCGCCCACACCTCTGCAAATAGCCCCTGCCTTGAACTCTCTCAATGACCTTGTTCCCCACCTGGAGCTGCAGGATATGGCAGGCAAACTGCTTAGCTCAGAGCCTGGCACATAGCAGGAGCTCAAAAAACATTGTGCTAAAGACAAGGCAAAACAGCCCTCATTCTCCTGGGTTCTAGATGATAACTAGGATAAGGGGTGAATTTCTCAAGTTCTAGCCCCAACTCCTAACCACCAACAGTAGGAAGGCCCTCCTGGATCCAGACGGTCCCAGTCCTCCTAAGGCAGCGATACCCTCATCTCAACCATCAGCACATCAGTAAACAGCCACAACCAACCACCGGGACCAGATCCTAGCGCTGGATGCTTTATGTCCCGCATCTCGATTGATCCATACAACTCTAGAAACATAGGGAGTGCCATATCCCCGTTTTGCAAAGGTAAAAACGGAGGCTCAGAGAGGTTAAGTGACTCACCAAAGGTCACACAGCACCTGGCCCCAAGAAGGCACTCAATCCACATTTGCTGACAGAATGAAAGGAGGGCTGGATAAGGGAGTGGTTCCAACCCAGGTCACTCCAAATGTGAAGTCTGTGCGCCATTCCCCTCCACGCCGCCTCCTGACTCCACCAGCAACAGAGATCTGTGTAACCTCAAGGAGCCTGTCCTGGGAGTCAAGACAACCTTTTTTTTTTTCTGTAAAGATCACATTCCTTCATTCATTTCACAGATAGTCATGGAGCATCTGCTGTGAGCCAGGCCCTCATCCGGGTCTCCCTGAGGTGACGCTTGCAAAAAGTGCAAGCGAGTGCAAATGCCAGCGGCCTGATCATGAATAAATAAGGCCTTGACTCGCCTCCTCCCAGGCGTGGGGCTTCTGTGCAGCTTCTGTGCAGTCTCTGTGAACCGCAGCCTCCCCGCCCCTCCTCACCCGGAGCCCAGCTCAGCTTTTCCATGCTCCCCCCTGCCACTGCTGGGGCTCCCACAGAGCTCCCTCGCTCCGTGGCTACAACCGCTGGCAGGCCCGGGGCCAAGAGCTGTCTCCGCCTCTGCCAGTCTGACTCCTGCCCCTGGGGACCACGGGGATCCCATCAGACGCAGCCGCGGCACCCATCTCTGGCTCCAAAATAAAAGCCCACTTATTTCTGGGGAGGGAGCTCTTCCAAAGCTGTCAGAGAAGGGAGACAGCCCTAGGGAGAGGAAAGAGGTTCCCAAAGTCACCCAGCAGAAACATCTCCAAGGGGCCTTGGAGATCACCCAGCTCGCTTCCTCAAAGGAGATGGGAGCTATTCTTAACTTCCATTCTGCAGAAACCAAGGCTTAGCGTGGCTCAGGGCCACAGAACTAGTAAGGGGCGGAGTCAGAGCTGGAGCCCAGGTCTGCATGTCCGCAGATGGCGGACAATTAAGCCCCCGTCCCAGAGCAGCACAACTTCTTCTCTGCTGGGACGAGATCCCAAATGTATACGGGGGGTCGGAGGCATGTAAGATGGGACAGAGGGAGTGAGAGCCCTTGTCACCGCCACTCAGAGATGCCACTTCCATTATGGGACTTCTGGGCTCTGCCACAATAGAAATGACCAGTTTGCCACCTGCCACATGATGGGCTGGACAAGGCGTCTCAAAGTTTTTTGGGTTCCTATTGGAATGAGGCTAGGTTCCAAGCTAAGGGAGGGTGGGATTAGGGGACAGGGTGGGCCATGAGGTGGGAGGCTACCCAAGCAGACTGATGTCCTCCCTCTTGCCCTTGGCCTTCCAGGGCTGGAGGAGCAGGGACAGCCAACGGCCTCTCTGGATGTCAGGGACCCAAAGTCTTATTCCAGTCCCTGCAAGGACATGCTAGGTGCCCTTGGCCGAGTCTTCTGTCCCTCTAGCCACTGTCCCCCCATCTGTAGAGCAGGGATCAGCATTCCGAGCCTGCCCTCCTGACCCAGGTCCTGTGAGGTCCTAAAGGAAGGTACCACTCATGTAACTCATAAATCTGGTAGGTCTAGAAACAGCAGATTCTTTAGACATTGAGATCTTCCTCTGAGGCCAAGGACAGGCCCTGACACATCTCTGAAGCCCCCAGCCTCCTGCCCTGAGTCTTAGAGTCTCAGAGTGGACCCTCAGCGGAGTGGGATAGAATGTGCCAGTCTTGGC
This sequence comes from Meles meles, assembly GCF_922984935.1. Classification (NCBI taxonomy): domain Eukaryota; kingdom Metazoa; phylum Chordata; class Mammalia; order Carnivora; family Mustelidae; genus Meles; species Meles meles. The sequence goes on from NC_060076.1 coordinate 19,665,013, forward strand.
ATCTGGCGCTGGGGCGTAAATTTCAACTCTGCTGTGTGCCCCTGGGTAAGTCATGGCCCCTTCCGGGCACAGTCTCTAGGCTCCTCACCTGCCCACTGAGGAAGGCTGAATGGAATGATCCCTAAGTATCCATGTACTGAACAGCAGATCTGGAGTGAGGCCTCACCCTTTCTGGCCCACATTGCCAAACCCCGAGGGGACAGTATATAGCCCAGGCACCCGACAGGCTCAAAGGCAGATTCTATACTCTCAAAACCACTCCTGCTCCAATTGTGCCGGCTCGGACATGGCTGTCCTCTCCCCACAACACACACAGCCTCCGGAGGCAGGGCTGACCTCCTCCACTGGATGGGGTAGAGACCCCGAGGCTCACACCGTCTCTCGGCGGTGGGGGGAGGGGGAACATTCACCCCATTTTGGCCTCACGGCCAGTGAGCCCAGCACCCACACAGCTTGGGAAGCTGAGTTGTCAGGGCTCGGAGGCACCCGGAGCCTAAGTCAGCCTGGGCAGCCTGGTGGGGTGAGAAGAGGTCCTTCTCTTCTCGGCTCCCAACCTCCTGCCCCGACAATTTCGGAGCACAGGACTTGAACAGAGCGTTGACATAATTGCAAAGCAATGCATACAATTTCCATAAGTTCTACAATATGGTTATAATAAAAATGGGCTCTCAGTCCCCTTGGAGACAGGCTGAATAAATATTATTCCTAATGATTATTAAAACTCATTAAGTGTGTTTGTAAGGCCTGGGAATTCCCAGCATCTGCCACCGTCTCCACGTTGTAGGGAGCCTAACCTCAAACACAGAGCCTGGTGGGAAACCCAGCCTCAGGGAGGAGAAAACCACACGGTGGTCATCTCTAAAGCAGGAGAACAGAGCGGAGGCCTGAGCTTTCTGGAAACTCCATCCCCTACATTCCCCGCCCCGGAGGAATTGGCCTCCAGCTGCAGAAAGGTCGTTGCCCCTGGAGACAGTCCCAGGCATGCTAGAGGCACCGGGCCTGAGAACATCTCTGCACGTGGAATGTTCTTTCTCCTTTCCTTGACCGTTCAGGCCTACCCTGACCGTCCAACAGGGGCCTTGATGTGTGACTCCCCGACGGGGACCACACATCAAACACTTAGAGGAGTGGGAACAGGGGAAAGGACTGGGTTGGAAGCCCCCGATCGGGAGATGTGGGGACACATGGGAGCGGGCCCATCCTGTCTAAAGGGGAGGCTCTGACCAGGCAGCAGGCCACAGGCTACTGCATCTGTCCCCCTTCCAACAGAAGCTGGTCACCGGGTCTTTTATAAGAAATCTCTCACATTTTTAAAACATTAGTAACTTATTAAATATTTTTAAACAATGCTGCGTGTGCCAAACAAAACACGTTCAGGACTACCCGTGTGTGACCTTTGTCCAGAGCTCCCAGACTAGCTAGTGGGCTGGAGGGGCTCTCCTCCACCAGCTGGGAGAGCAGGACTCTGGAGACCACGTGACCTGGGGGCCAGTCAGCTAGTGGTTTTCCTTGAGCCACTTGACCTTCACAGTTGGGTTAGCAGAGAATGACCTGGAGCCTGGGCCCGCCCAAGCCCAGGGGTGCTCTGCTCCTGGCACTGGCCACCAAACCCAGAGCTGCCCCAGTGGACCGTGGGTCACAGCAGAGCAGACAATAACGAGCACATCACAGGGAGAGGAACAAGGGTCTGCAAGCCAGCCGAGGCCTTGCCCAGGGCCACCTCCCTGCTCTGAGTTGCTTCTCTGGCTCTGCCCGAATGCCAGGAGTCACCCCTTGTCCCAACTGCCCCTGCCACCCCCTTGAGCTCCAAGCAACATGCACACCTCACCCCAACTTACCGGCAAACCACAGTCTCCCTTGGGCCCTGGAGGTCCCATCAGCAACGGGAAAGGCGTGGGTCCCGCCCCGTGGAAGAACGAGTAGCTGTGACTCGTGGGCCAGGGACTGGAGGACAGAAATCGCACGGGGACCAGCGCTGGGGCTGGGGTGGTCGGCCAGCGGGGCCGGGACAGTCTGGAGCTGGGCCTGGTTGTCAGATCGTTCGACGGGACATCCCTGGCTGCCTTCCCAGGTCTGAGGGGGACGGGCTTCCGGGGGCTGCTCTTGGGTCTGGCTTTCTTTGTGGCTTCTGATCCAGAGGGTTTCTTGCTTCTGGTGAGGGCCGAGCCAGGAGCAAGGGTGGGAGGCATCGCTGTGGCTGGCGGAGGGATCCTGGGAGAGCCGGGAGGGAGGACAGGGGGCAGGGGCGAAACAGCGGGTTGGGGAGGTCTGTGGGTGCCAGTGCGGGCCAGGGCCGGATCACTGGTGCGACGGCTCAGCTTGGCCTCGGTCTGGCCCGCTGGGAGAAAAGGCTTTTTGGAGGAGCCAGTGGCTAGAAGTAGGGGCCGAGGGCTGGGTAGCAGAGGTCTGGGTGTCACAGGCGTCCTCTGGATCGGCTTCACTGAGGGGCGGGAGGCTTTGGCAGGAAGTAGGTGGGAAGTGGGGGGCACTGGCTTCTTGGTGGGTGGGGCTGCTTTTGTGAAGGAAGGCTGAGCGGCCTTCTGGGGTCGGCGGGGGCTTTGGACAGGGCCTATTGAAGGAGAAGGGACCGAGAGCCTGGCTGGATGGCTTTTGGGGGTCTTGGTGGCTGCGCTCTTCCGCAACGGCTGGACAGGTGTGGTGGAACTGGCCGGAGAGGCGGGGGGCACAGCAGGGAGCGCTCCACCGGCTGACAGCTCGGCAGGCGGCAGCAGGATCCGGGCTGGGCCCCCTGTGGCCGCACGCCAGCGAGGCTCTGTGGTGCTAGTCCTCAGGGCTTTGGCGGGTGTGACGGGCACCGGGGTCCCCCTGGGATCCCTGCTTGCTGGCCGTGACCCCAGGGCTGGCGCAGCAGTGGTCAGGTTCTCTAGGCCTCGCAGGGCAAGGTCGGTCTGGAAGGTGAAGGTCGTGCCCGAGTCTCGGGGAAGGAGGGGTCCCAGCTGGGGCCGGTATGTGTCGGCCTGTCCGCACTGCCTCCTCAGGTGGGTACAGTAATTGTGAGCGACCCGCGTCACAGGGTAGATACTGAACTGGCACAGGGCGCCTTCAAACTGGACCGCATGTGGGTTCATCTTCCCAAAGAGGAAGGAGCCCTCGGGGTCGAGGGCTGGGTCCTTGTGGAAAGGCAGCGGGACAGGCACCCGGCGCTGCCCGCACGCCGTCACCAGGGTCACAGTGCGGCCCCGGAGCTCCAGGGCAAGGTGATGCCAGCGCCCATCGTGCACATCGAGGTCAAAGGCCACGGAGCGCCGGGGCCCCAGGTGCACAACCGTCTTGCCGGGGAGGAACTGCAGGCCCAGCTGCAGCTTGTGCTTCCGGCTGCGGACGGCGAAAAGGAAGGCATGGTTCACCCGGTGGGAGCAGAGGCTCAGCACCAGCGCCAGCTCTGTGCCCAGGGCGGCGGGGAGGACGGCGGCCGTGGGGGCCTGGAGCCGGCTCTGCTGCGTAAAGATGAAGCCCGATGGGAACGGAATGACCCCCGGAGGCGGGGGGCTCCGGCCACCCCCTGCTTTCGTCCAGCTGAGGCCCAGCCGCTGGAGGACGTCCACATCTGCAGAGGGAGCACAGAGGGGAGAGGGTGCGGTCAGGGCCTGATCCCGCCCCAGGCCCCTTCCAGGCGCACAGACGGGGAGGCCCGTCCACCCGCTGCTACCCCATGCTGGGGGCCGGGAGCGCGGAGTGGGGACCAGTCCCCCGTCTGGCTGAATGGCCCTCCCTGTACTTGTTTACAACACAGACCCTGAGCTAGACGTGTGACCTTAGTGCCTCGGTTTCCTCATCTGTTGAATGCGATCACAGTAGCACCAGACTGAGAAAGCTGTCGCGAAGAGCGAACGAGCTGCACGCTTGAAAATAAGCGCCTGCCACCCAGTAAGCGCTTGCTAAGGACAGCTCTTTGTACCAGAAATAATGACCGTCACCAGAGGCTAGCCGTGAGTATTCGGACTCTTCCCCCTGTCCATCTCAGAAGCCGCCTCCTCCAGGAAGCCGTCCCATGAGTGAGGGAGCAGGGTCACAGGAGCTCGGTAAGGACGTCCAGCGGGCCTGACTGGTTTGACTGCCTTTAGGAAGGTCCCCAGCCCCCTCTGCACCCCCTAGGTCTGTCTGTAGCCCGAGCAGACTGGGGGAGCTGCCGTCCGCGCAGGAGGAAGAGCACCCATCCGAGGACTCCCCGCCTCCCTGTGCAGCCTTGGACAGAGCAGAGGAAGCGATCGAGGCATCCTTGTAACCTCTGTCCTCTGGCGAGGTGTCTGGACGTCGACTGCGGCCTGGCCAGGTCACATCCGCCCAGTAATTACAACGGTGGGGCTCGCCAAAGGAGGGCTTCCCGAGTGTTTATGGAAAGGCTTCCTGACCTTGCCTCTCGCAGGGTCATCGACCTCCTTCAGTCAGCGGAGCTGCCAGTGTCTGCAGAAGGCAGCTCCCGAACTCCGACTCGCAAAGGAGAGGCCGCTTCCGGAACGGGGGCCTGGCTCGGATCCTTAGCTCCCTCCCACCAACCCCCTGAATTCAGCAACCCAGTCCCTGAGCATGGCACGTGGGGTCCACGTGGGGCTGGATATGGCACTTAGCGCTTAGCCCTCGGCCAGCAGCTGTGAGATGGACAGACGGGTGGATGGACAGATAGATGGGCCGGAGAAAGTGAGTGCTGTGCGTACACAGCAGGCTCTGGAGTCCGAAGACCGGACTTTAGAGCCAGACAGAACCACCCGGGAGTCTAGACTCTGAGCCTCCGTTCCCTCCGCTGGAAAAACGAGGCGGCGAAGAACGCCTCCATCAGAGGGTTGTTGGCCGCCCTCGCCCAGACACCTCTAGACCAGTCTCTTCCTGACCCCTGAGCCTCAGTTTCCCCGCCCAGAAGGCAAGGGCAGCCAGACATGAAGACGGCCACTAAGCACTCACGATGTTCTGAGAACACCATAGTCCCAGGCTGCTCTTTGGGGCTGGCTTGGCTTGAAGACCTGTCTTCCTCCCTGAGGATCTGTGGGCCTTCATTTCCCTTCAAATTCTCCTTTCTCCCACCTCCATCTGTCCTGAGCTCCTAAGCTCAAATAAACCACTGCTCCAAGATTCTCTTGGTCGCAGTGGATTTCCCACGTCTCCATCGCGGAAACGTTCTGTAAGCACAAACTACTACTCCCTGCAAACAACTTCCAGGGGAGGAGGCATTTGCTGGGGAAGAGGTGAGGGCAGGAAGCCACCTCTCCCTCCCCTCGTCTCCCCTGGGTGGCCCCCCCAGCTCCCCCCCTGCCCCCATCCCCCTCCAGCCTGCACTGCATGCCTTCACACTCTGCAGCTGACAGCTGCTTCTACCTGCCTGGCCAGGTGCCACCGATGAGCTTCCCCAACTGTCCTCTGCAGGTGGCTTTCAAAGCTGACCCCAGCCAGTCTCCAGGCCTCCCTCAGAGACGGTGTGCAGGGCATGGGCAAAGCCCCACACTCTGCCACCCCGGAGGCAGAGGCCTCTGACCACCATGGGCACCACGGGGGGATGGAGAAGGACCGTTCTTGCCCAAGTGGTCAGGTAAATACTAGAGTTAACAACAATAAACACTAGTATTTACGGACTACTTCCTATGTGTCAAGTGCTTTATGTGTTCTATCTCGCCCAATTCTCCCAATCATCTCTAAAGAAGATACTGTTTAGCATCCCCCCTTTGAGGAGGGTCAGAAAAGTTCACTATAGGAACAAGCCCAAGGTCACACAGCCTATAACAAAAGGCACAGCCGGGACTTGAACCCAGGCCACCTGGCTCCAGGATCCCTGTTCTTAGCACAATGCTATCCCGAGCTGGAGCCCCTCAGACTCGCTGGAGAGTGGGGTGGAGACCCATCCAGAATCCAGGGGCCAGGAGCTGGGGGCCAGGGGAATGAATGCAGCCCGACGCCAAGCAGGAAGGACGCTGCCAGCTGGCCGCGGCGAGATCCCTTTATTACATAAACCTGGCTCCGCGGAGCTCCGGCCTCTCCCCAACACCCCCCGCCCCCCATTGCCTGACTCAGGACTCTGGACAGCTGTTCACCTACTTTGTGGGGGAAACAGCAAGCTCGGAAAATATGACATTTGCACAAAATGTTGCCGGGCAGCCGGAGTCTCTTCCGGGCACGGCCCTCCCCTCCCAGGGACCCAATCCCTGCTGCGGCCAGGTCAGGCCACAGGGGCTCTGGGAGTGCCCCACGCTGCCTGCCCCCGGCCCACGGGCGAGCGTGGAGGAGGGGAAGAGCCGCTATTTTAGGAGGCCTTGTGCTGCTTGACAAACAGATGTGGGAGAGGTTTCAGTTTCCCCGGGGCAGCTGTGGAGCCAGCCCACCGCCGCTCTGGCCCCCTGGCTGGGTCCTTGGGGATGGCAGGGGAGAACAGGATCTCACGGCAAGGGGAGGGAGTGGTGGCCTTCCTGCCTCCTCTGATAGATCTTAGTATAACTCTTGGACAAATCAGGACGACTGAGGCTTACCGAACCATGATTTCTTTCAATTCTGCCCCTGCCCCCGTAGGAAAGAAAGGGTCACTCTCCCACATTTCTGCACTGAGCCCTTGCTGCCCCTTACAAAACTCCAAATGTCACTCTTCTCAGCCTGGAGAGAATTTGCCAATGATGGGCTCCATTCTAACTGACAGGAAAACTGAGGCACTGAGTTCCAATTGGGCCATGGTGGTCTCCAAGCCCTGAGTTCTCAGGTCTCTTCTGCCCTCCCTTGTCCCCCCACCCCCCACACAAAGAGAAGAGGGAATTACCTTCAGGAGGTCCTTGGGTGGAGGCCAGGTGACAGGCAAATGAGACTAAGATCCAGGTGAAGAGAAACCCCCTAGAGACGGGAAGACACAGCAGAGGCGGCATCAGCTTCCACCCTGGGGCCCAGATCTGGCTGGGGAGCTGGGAAAGAATCACCCACCCCCAGACACCCCCATCCCGGCCAGGCTTGCCCACTGGAGGCGGGGGAGGCCAGGCCCAGGCTCTATGACCCCACAGGGTAGCCCATGGTCCTGGGGTTTCCAGGCATAACCTCTAGGGACAGGACCTGCTCACGTGGCACAAGTCACAAGTACAATATTGTTTGTTTGTTTTTTTTGTTTTGTTTTTTTTTATATTTTATTTATTCGACAGAGAGAAATCACAACTAGGCAGAGAGGCAGGCAGAGAGAGAGGAGGAAGCAGGCTCCCCGCGGAGCAGAGAGCCCGATGTGGGGCTCGATCCCAGGACCCTGGGATCATGACCCGAGCCGAAGGCAGAGGCTTTAACCCACTGAGCCACCCAGGCGCCCCAATATTGTTTTTTACAAATCAGGAAACCAAGGTCGCAAGGTAGGGAGCATTGGGCAGGAAGCCTTGTCGTGGGCGTCAGGAGACCCGGGATCCAGCTTCAAATCTGTTGCTGACTCACTGAGCCACAAGGGGCCAGCCCCTCCCCATCTCTGGGCCTCAGTTTCCCCATCTGTACTATGGCGTCATGATCCTGAGGCCCAATGGGCAGCAGAGCCAGGACTGAAAGGTCAGTGGGAAAACCAGCACCGGTTCGCTTAGATGACGGACATCCTCAAAGGACAAAGGCGATGAGAAATCCCTCTGTAGGTACAAGGGGGAGGGGGAGAAGACCCCTTAAGCAGGATCAGAGAACACTAAGGAAGCTGTCCACCTGGCCTCAGGCTGGCAGAGAAAGGGGGGGAGAGTAAACAGAGGACACTGAGGGGGGTCATCAGACCCAGGTGCAAACGCGACCCCATTGCTTACCACCTGTGTGACCCTGGGTGAGTCACTCAGCCTCCCTGAGCCTGCCTCCGGCTCTGCGGCATGGCCGACACTCCCTATCTCACCGGCCAGGCGTGAGGATCAAATGAGCTCATGCATGTCAAGGGCTTGGCCTGGTGCCAGCCACAGAAGTGCGCCTTCGGCATCACTGCTGCCCCCGGACTCTGGGGCCCAGAAGGGTTAATGCTCTGCTCAGTGGCTCCTGCCAAGATGGGCAGAGGCAGTGATCCGATTTCACCTTCCTGTGGGAGCAGCCACCGGCGACACCCGAAGCCACCCGGGGCATCTGATCCCTGAGCAGGCAGAGGGGAGGGCGGCACGTGGCCAAAGCCGGCCAGCCGGGATGCAGGCAGAGAGAGCCGCGACCGGCGGGCGGCGCGGGCTAAGGCTGAGACACACAGACCCGGGAGCCATTTCTAAGAGGAAAGCTAGAATGGTGCACTTCTGGGGAATCGCGTAATCCAGAAAACCTGTCCGCCAAAATTGATGTCTGGCACCCCCTGTTCTTCCCAGCTCCCTAGGCGCTCCAGAAAACCAGCTCACACTCTCTGATTTAATGGCAATCACTCCCATTTAATTGCAGTTATAATCAATAGTGATCCCGATGGGCACTGTAGAAGACACTGGTGGTTACCTACCCTTAGTCATCCCCCTGCCCTTCTTGTTCAGGCAGGCAGGGACTTCAGAGGACACTGGATGAATCTGGGTAAGTCTAAGCCAATCTTTCGAATGTCATTTGCCATGCCAGTGACCGCTGTGGGCATGCATGCATGACCCAAACATGGTCAGTAAGATGTTAGGGATGGCTCTTAAAGCCCCTGGGAAAGTATTTCCAGGGGATAGAGAGAAGGTCTTCTTCTAGCCTTTGCATGTTATTAAGCAGGGATGCGTGGCTGCTGCAGCCATTTTGTGCACATGAGGCTAACAGGCCCCACGAGCACGTGAGGACGACAGAATGGAAAAACAGTGGATGTCTGATGACACTTGAGATGCTGAATTAGCCAACCCGTCACTGTTTTTCCTTTAGGTCTCTTGATATGGGAGTTAATAACTCCCTTTGTGTAAGCCATGTCGAATCGGGTCACTTGCAGCACAAGGCAAACTGAATGAAATCGCATTCAGATTCAGATGCTGATGGTGGTCCTTTGAAAGCCTTCTCCAGCATCTGGGCCCTTGCCTGTGCTGCTCCCAAGTGTTCCTGACAGCACTCTTTTGTCTGGTCAGTTCCCACACATGCCTTAGACCCCAGCTTGGGCGTCACCCCTCACTGCGCATACCTCATTGCAGCAGGTGTCCCGTGTGAGCCCACTGCCTGTTTTCCCATTTCCCTTTCTAGAACAAGTCCCTGAAGGGTAGGAACCACCTCCTGTTCACACATATTCCCAGCACCTGGCAAGCATATCATAAATGTTCAGTGTATCTTTGTGGAAGAAATGAATGGTTCCTGGTATTACAGGACTCTGGACTTTAAAAGCATCTCCCCAGAGGCCCTCTGTCTACCTCTGACTTGTTTCCAGGGTTGCTTCCAGATAACCCTCAGCTCCCCCTCAGCCTCCCAATCTGCTGCCACTGCAGTGAAAAGACCCTTTTTCATGTGGCCTGTCCTCCCTGCCACCGCGGGCCTCGCCTCCAGCTCGCCACTAGCAATGACCAGTGTCTCGCTGCCCCGGCGTTGCCTGGGGGCAAGAACAGAGACTGACCCTTCTGCCAAGGCCTGCCCGCCTGAAGCCCACGGCAGCCTCATCGGCCCTGAAAAGAAACGACAGGAGGCTTCGTTTGCTGTGACAAAAACCAAGGCTTCAGGAGGCCAGGTTCCTCCTCGAGGTCACCCTGGGAAGGCTCTGAGGTCATAATTCTTCAGGACTATTTCCCACATGCACCAGGTAGACACTTCAGAAAACTGGAGCCCCATCAACTGGGGAAGAACTGCATCCTAGTCCCGACAGTTCCCAAAGCACAACCAAACAAAGAGCTAAATGGAACTAGCCTCTCAAAGGGTCTGAGAAGTCCTGCAATGAAGACACGGACAGGGCTTTCTGTCCATCAGCGGTCCCCAGACTTAGAGGACCTGGGAATTCCTTTTTCTGGAGAATGCCTGCTCTGAAGGCACTGCCCCTCACTTCCCAGGGTCCCAACAACCTCATCTCTGTCCCATTTCCTTCCATCCTCTCTTCCCAGCCCCTTCCAGGCACAAGCCCTCACTCCTTGAGTGTCTCACTGTGTGATGTCACATCCACCCAGCTTAGGATGCTTCCCAAGCTGATGAAGAGAGGCCTGGTGGAGAGGAGAAGGCATAAGAACCATACATGTCCTTAGTTGATTTTTCTGGCTGCCATTAGGCCAAGGTGACCCCTCTGGAGAGAATAAGGATACACTTGGGGGAAACATTTTTAATCCCTGAAGGTCAGGAGAAAGAAGACTCACAGGAGGGATGGGATCAGACTCTTTGCTTCAATTAAGCTTCCCAGCACCATGGTTTCCAACTCAAGCGTTTCAGCCCTGAAGGCCTGTGATCAATGAATTTGCCTCTCCATTCGTTCACCTTGACAAATGCAACTGACCTCTTGGACCTGAATGCTGCGTGCCCGTCACTCATATCCTGCCAAAGTGAAGGGTCGGTATAGACAGCAGGAGAAGGTCCTCTGAGATCAACCAGAGACCAGATTCTAGTCCCATCCCCTCGTTGTGGAGATAGGGAACTGAGGCCCAGAGAGGGGAAGTGATTTGTCTAAAGCCACACAGCATGTCAGTGACCCACATGATTTGCTCTACTACTTAGCAAACAGTCCTTTCCACTTGACTTGTCTCTTGTGGAGAGGAAACTGGACACTTACAGGGACTTCCTATTTGCCAGAGAGCGGAGTCCAGCCTTTACCAATAGGAACAGAGGCGCAGCCTAGGGAGCCAACAAGCCATCTAAGTGAGCTCCAGGCCTGGAAAGTTGGCTCCCAGAGGGAGGCCCTGCCGAATCGTTTGCTCCCGTTCCAACGCTGTTTAGGCTACTGCTAATAATGTTTAGTGCCTGCGTTTTGGCTCAAGCTTTGTTCTTCCCGACTTCTGTTTTCACCACTGACTCGTGGGCCTTGGCTCGGTGAACCCAGGGCTCCAGAATGTCGGGAAGACCAGAGCCTGGGGAGCGGAGTGGGCAGGAGGCAGCTGCGATGGCGGCTACCTACGCGTTAGAGAACCTGACCTTGGAGACACAGCCTGGCCACACAGCCCTCCAGGAAGGGAAGCCAGGTGTCCCTATCCCTGCAAAGGGCCCTCTGCCAGCACACCAAATGTGGCTACTCCAGGACCAGTAGGCTGCCAGACTACACCTGGTATGCTTGGTTTTTCCCCCCATGCTTGCTACCTGGGATCGTAAGAGACGACTGTAAGAGATCATAAGAGACCCATACCAACTTGAACGTCCTGCAAGAGCTCAGAGCTGAGACCCAGGGCATGAAAAAACACACAAGGAAAGCGTCCCTGTGGACTCCAGGCTTGGCTGTGCGCTCACAGGACAAGCTGGGCAGGCAGCTGGCCTGAGGACCGCAGAACAGCAAAGGGGGACACACCTGTCCCACCTGCCTCTGTGGACCGGCCAGGCCACCGTGTGCCCAGACAGCCACACCCAGGCTCCTCTCATCACACCTGATACCTCTTCCGTAGGAACACAGACAGGTCATCTGTCTGGACAGGATACAGCCCAGAATTTTCCAGTTGACTCACACGTCCATTCAAGACAAAGTGAATAATAATACAAATAACAGAAGCCATTTATTGACCATTTACTACATGCCACGCACTGTTCTAAGCCCTTGATGAACACGATTCTCTGTTAATCCTCACTAAACCTTGTGAGCCGAGAATTTAGCTGCCCGTTTTGTGGATCAGAAAGAAGGGAAGCCCAGAGGGGAGGGATCCTGTCCAAGTTCCCACACTGTCTGATCGCAGGGCTCCCCTGCCCTCCAACCCGCTGCCCACCGGGCCAGGCTGTGGGATACTAAGAGGGTCCCCCGACACAGAGTGGGGAACAGGGAACATGCCGCTGAAGTAACAGGCAGAATGTGCTCAGACAGAGATAGGGAGTGGGTGACATGGGAAGGGCAGCCCCCCACCCCTGGCCAGTGCACCCCACCCAGGGAGCTGATGGCCATTGAGATGAGACCCGAGGGGCAGCAGGGCACGTGAAAGCACCAGGAAGGGGAGCATTCCAAGTACAGGGAGGAAGAAAAGGAGAGAAGAGGCCAGAGATGTCCTCCATAATGTCAAGGAGCCTGGTCTGGGCGAGGTAAAGGAGAGCAAGGCTGGACGTCTCGCCAGGACCAGAGGGCACAGGATCTGGGGCACTGCTGTGCTGACGGAGGCAGCGAGACCAGGCAAGGCAGAGGCTGGGCCTCAAAGCAGCGTGACTGCCCATTTGCCCAAAGCTCGGGCCCCACTATGGGGTGCTCGCCTGGCACCACTTTTCTGCCCAGCCGCTGGCATCTGCCTTGGCACAGGGTCTTCTGGAGAAAATGAGTCAGCAGTGTGCTTACTTGCGCAGGGTGTGTGTGTGTGTGTGTGTGTGTGTGTGTGTTGTGGTGGGGGGCGGGGGAATCTCAGCCAGCCAGCTTTTTCCAAGACATGGGAAAGAAGTGGGGGGGACATCATCCTCCTGATTCCAGCTCCAAGGGGCAGGGCATGTGGGACAGGGCGGAGCTACAACCCTGACCAGCCTCTTGGGAATGTCCTCTGGTTCTGGAAGGGTGGAAAGGGAGCAAGTCCTATGAGCCACAGTGCGTAGGGCCCGGAGGGCTGCTCCCATCCTCACTCACTCCCACACACACCCACGCTCAGTGACTCGCTCTTTCACACGCTCACTCTTTACAACTACTCCATCAGCCCCTGGATCCCAGCTCTGCCACAGTCCCTCCTTGGAGATTCCCTGTCCCTTGCTGGCCCCCAGTCTCTGCCTCGGCGCAATGACAAGGGCCCTTTCTGTTCTGACATGCTGGCTCTCACTTTTTCTCTCTCACACCCCAAAAATGACAGGGACTGAGACACACCCTCCCCCAGCCCCCAGAGAAGGAGGGAACACTGAGACGAACAGACCCAAACAGACTGACACACATGCGGAGACTTCCAGAAGCAAGGGACGTGCAAAGACACACAGACGCCGAGATAGCAGCAGAAGCCGAGACCCGGAGACCTAGACGCCTGCGGATAGTTTCACAAGAACTGACTAACTTACAAGCTCAAGACCTGTAGACACCGACACCGAAACACACCGAGACACCAGAAACGGGACCCTTCCTCCCTCAAGCGTCCCCAAAGCCCCCCTCCGCCCCCAACCCGCCGCTCCAGGCGCCACCACCCACCCCCAATGCCGACCCCAGGGCTGGCTCCGCACCGACCCTCCCTAGCACGGCCCCCGGCCCAACGCGAACGCGGAGCCCGGCCAGCGGGGCAGGGCAGACAGCGCTCGCCAAGCCTCGCCAGGCAGGGGGGGGTGGGGGGGCGCAGCCCGCGTTAACCCTTGGCGGCCCGCCTCAGAGGGGCGCAGGAAGGGGCAGGAAGCCGACATTCCGGGGAAGCGTCCGGCGCGGCGGGGAACCCCCAGCCCTCCCCCGGGCTGGAGCAGCAGGAAGCTGGGGAGCGGGCGTCCCTGAGCGCGTACTCACCCCCTGCGCGCCGCCGTCGCCGCTGTGCCTCTGGCCCCCCGCGCCGATCCCGCTCCCATGGCGGGCCCCTACTTCATGCTCCCGAGCCCGGGGGGCAAGTGTGGGCGCGCCCCATGGGGCCGCCAGCCCCCCGCCCCGCCGCGCCAGGCCGGCTCAGAGCGCGCGGCCCCCGCGCCCCCAGCGCAGCCCCGCGCCCAGGGGCGCCGGAGCAGGCAGGCAGCGCGGCCGGGGCCCCGCGGGCGCCCGCGCCAGGCCCATGGTCCCAGGAGTCCCGGCGCCGCGCTCGCCCCTGCCTCGCTCTTTTTCTGCTTCCACCGAAAAGGAAGAAGAAGAAGGCAAAAAAAAGAGAGATGATCAAACTTTTGGAGGCGGGCTGCTGTCGGTCCCCGGAGGCAGAGCGAGGCCGGGCGAGGGCGCGCGGAGGGCGGTGGAAGCTGCCTCCCCGCCGGCCTGGGGGAGGAGAGGAAAAGGAAGGATTTGGGGGAAATGAAGGCGATTTAAAGTCTCGGCCCGCGGTGGCTCTCCACCTTCTCTCCTCCCCGCGCCGAGCCGCCTCTGCTGCCCCATGCTGCCCCCTGCCGGCCACAGCTGGTCACACAGCCTCGGCTGGCCCACCGCAACTCTTCAGAGACACCCCCACCTACGCGCCCCCCCCAGTAAAAATGGGGAAACTGAGATTCACAAATAGGAAAGAGACGGCCAAGGCTGCACAGCAGGGCGACCACAATTCGAAGATTTGGGACTTCTGGCTTGTGAGACTGGGGGGCTGGGAGAGGTCCCCGAGCTTGGGGGGGGGGGCGAGATAGAAGGAGAAAGGGGACAAATATTATTGCTGAAAGGAACCCAGTGTTCCGAGGAGAGATCTCGACCAGTACTCAGTATCTAGACTCCCACAACAGCAACAACCCAGTGTCCCACCACACATACACACTCCTCTTCCTAGATTCAGAACACCCTGGAGAACAGACCTCCCCGGCACATATATAGTGGGTGAGGTTGTTAAACGCTGGTCACTCTCTTCCCTTCCCTGTCCAGTCGGTAAGAAATGGGAGCTAAACACCCCCCCCTACACACACACACACACACACACACACACACCCTCAGAATGCGACCAAAGACTCCTCAGATCCCGCGCTGGAGCGCACCCCGGCACACACCTTGACACCGCTGCAAGCGCCCAGGAAATTCGCACAGCCACGACCCCAGTCCGAGCCCAGACATTAGAAGTCCCCTCCACCTCCGCCTCCACCTCCATGGTTTGTTCACCGGTGCATACAAACTCCCACACACATCCACGCTTACCCCAAACTCAGACACACACTCACACTCATCCACATGCAAGCTTGGCCACGCACTCCTCCAGGGCTCACGCAAACACACCCTGGGGTGTCTGGACTCCAACGCAACCCGGACTCCCTACAAGCAGACGCAGACACACTAGTACTTACACGCACACAAATGCACACTAGCGTATCCGTATCCCCCCAACACACACTCCCGCACACACCTTCACGTGCACACACACCTCACATACACACGCGCGCGCGCGCACCCCCACTTGCACACAGCTATCCGCTAGTGCCCACCGCAAGCGTGCACAAACGCATTCACTCCCCACACGTGCAACCCCCCCCAATACGCGCGCAACTTTACGCACACACCCCGCTACCCCCAGAGCTCCAGGAGCCCCGGAGCACTTACTGGGTCCCTAGCTGCGAGGCTGGACGGTCAGTCCTTCCTCGGGCGCCTAACGGCATTTGTGTTCATGGGTCCCCGCAGCCCCGGAAGCGGGCGCGGGGGCGGGGGTGCGGGGTCCCCTTCCCTAAACTGGGCGCGGGCGCTCGGAGCGCAGCGGCACCGGGAGGGGCATGGGCGCGCGGGGCTGCGCCGCCGGCCCGGTCCGCCTGCGCTCAAACTTCGTCCGCTCTGCGTCCTCCGACTCCGGCGCGGGCTCTGGGCGCGGGGGGCGGCTCATAGGTGCTGGGGCCGCGGCGCCCGCCGGGCCTTTTGAAGTCTCCGCTGGGGGCGGGGAGGGGGCGCTGAAGGCGGCCTTTTAAACCGTGTCTGCACGCGGGCTCGATGGAGCAAGGTGTCTGGTTTCAGCAAACTTTAGGAAAAGTCCCAAACCGAAGCGAAGGGCGGGCGGGAGTAGGGGAGTAGGTGGGGGGAGCCAAGCCAGAAAAAAAAAAAAAAAGAAGCGGAATAGCTATGCGCTGCTTCCTGCAGGGGGCAGAGCACCCATGGCTGCCAGGAGGCCCGCGGGGCCGGGTGCTGGGGAACCCGCAGATGACCGGTGGCGCGTGGAACGTCCCCCCCCCCCCCCACAACTACTCTCACACCACCGCGTGGAACTGGATTCTTAACCTCCACGCGGACGAGCCCCAGGGGGCGGCAGAAACACCCCAAAATTGCACAGAGGATGTGTGTTTGAGCGTTCTGAGTAAGAGGGGCCACGGGTTTTCCTCAGGTTTTCTGAAGCCCTGGAAGGTTGAGATCTCATTCCCAGACCAATTGCAGCTGGCGGTTTTTGAAGCTGCATACCTTGTGCTAGGCGGATCGAGCCCTTAAGGATAGTTTTTCGATACGTTGTTCATCATGGATTTGGGGGGGGGGGCATTGGTTTTGACATTTAAAAACTATTGTGTTAAAATATTATGTATCTTGATTTGTTAGGGGTCTTTTGGCTTCCCCTTAATTCCAATACTCCACTTCTGAGAGTTGTTTCCGGTACCAAAATCCCAAAAGGGGTTTGCACCCTTTCTCTCCCCCTTCTAGCCAGGTGTAGCACTCTGCTAAGTGTCGCCATTTACGGCAGGCCTGCTATCAACATTTACAGATGGGAAAGCTGAGATTCTGAAAAATTAAGTCACCCTCCTGAACTCACCAAGCTGGTAGGCTGTGGAGGTGGAACTGGAACCAAGGTGGTCTGATTCCTGTTTTCCGCAGCTGAGCACAATAATCCAAACCCTTGCCTTTAAGGGGTTCGGAGCCGACCCTTGTCAGCCTCCCCAGCTTCATCGTCTGCCCCAAAGCCCAAATCTCTCTGATGCCTGGACGAGCTCTGGACAAGCTAGGCTACTTCAAGGCCTGGTCCAGGCTGCTTCCTCCCGGGTTTCCTCCCCATCCCACCCCCCCACTTTGCTGCCTGTCCTTCAAGTGCAGCTCAAGCTCTCTCCCACACCCGAGTTACAGCGCATGTCACATGGTGTTGTCATTGTCACATCCATCTCCGTGTCCCCACACCCAGCACGGAGCCTGGGACACAATAGAGGCTCAAACCATTAATAATTTAAATGAGTTTCCTTAACTCTTCCAGCGTGCAAACCCTGTACAAAACCGAGGAAGAGGGTCTGCCACTGTGGGCGAGAAGACAAAGAACTTGGCACAGGGTCCTGCTTTCTGGGCACACACTCATTTGTAACATGGACAGAAGGCATGCTCAGTCAGCAGCTTGGGGGCAGGAAAGAGCCTGCCTGGAAGATATCAGACACCTCCATGCAATCACATCAAGATAACACAAGGAGAATGTGATAAATGCCACCGATGAATTGAATTGTCAAGCAGAGCTAAGGGGTGGAGAAAAACCAGAGAATGCTCCCAGGAGGAGGTGGCCTTTGGCTCCTGAAGGGTGTGTTAAATGATCATGGAGCCATGGGGGAAGACAATTCAAGTGGAAGAGTCACCAAAAGGCCAGGAGTGTGGGAGTGGATTTCAGGCAGGTTTTGAGGGGGTGGGGGGGAGGGGGAGTAGTGGAGAAGCTATCCAGTTCCCCCCTGCACTGTGTGGGTGATGCCCCGTGACTCACTGGCCACAAAGCCATTTCCAGGCAAGGGGATGCATTTCCTTAAAGGTCAGGGAGGGGTGTCAGTGGCTGAGCACCAAGGCCTTTCCAAATCTCACTTCCAAATCCAAGTATGCAATGTTAAGGCCCAGGGACCCCTTCTCCTTGAAGGGCTGCTGCAAAGACCCATGGGAAACCCTGTAAAGTGCATGAAGATCGACGGTATCTTCTTCCAAAGCCTCACTCTCTCCATGTGTAAACTAGGTGCGTCACACACGGTCACCTGCGTGAGTCCTTGAGCTCCTGAGTGCGAGAGTGCTGTTCAACAGTAATCCAATTTGGTAGATAATTCTTGAGGGCTAACTGTGTTTGGCTAGGTTAGGAGGGCAATGAAACTCACGGTCTTCCCGGGGCTCACGGTCAGCTGGAAACAGAAGTCATGGACACTGATAGGAATTCTTGGGAAGGGATCTTGCTTCTTGTGCTGCTGCGTCACACCCAGTCTTCCCGCCAAGTAGGTTCCTGGCACCACACCAGCGACTGGGGAAACAGTTCTGCCAGAGGTTGGGTCCCAAAGACACTGAGCCATTGCCTATTCTGTGCACAGGAAGGGGCACTCACGAGCCAGCCTAAACTGGGTCATCTCTGTGGGCTAAAAGGCAATGAGACTAGGAACTGGGTGGACAGTGACTGACAGGCCCAGGTGACATCTCAGACACAAGGTAGAAGAATAAGAATTCCTGGCCTGGTAGGGCCCCAGGGGCCACATAGTGGCCCAAGCAGATCAGCCATGGACCCTTGCTGTCCGAGGTGCATCTGCCTTGAGACGAACTGTTCATCTGAAAAGCCTTACTGGCAGACACGTAGTAGGTGCTCAGTAAACAGTCATGAATGAATCACTACTGAAGTCTTAGCCTGCAGAACAGAGGCTGCAGGGGCGCCTGGGTGGCTCAGTCGTTAAGCGTCTGCTTTTGGCTCAGGTCATGATCTCAAGTTCCTGGGACTGAGCCCCGCATCAGGCTCCCCGCTAAGCGGGAAGCCTGCTTCTCCCTCTCCTACCCCGCACCGCCCCCCCCGCTGCCTCTGCTCCTTCTCTTGCTGTGTTCTTTCTGTCAAATAAATAAATAAAATCTTAAAAAAAGAAAAAAAGAAAAGAACAGAGGCTGCACACTAGCCAGATATTAAACCCCATTAATTTCTCCACCCAGCTTTTTCTGGGAACCCATTGTGTGCCCACCCATGCTTCCTTCTCTCCAGTCGGGCTGGTAGAGGAGACCAGCAAGGAGACAGGCAAAAACTGTGGTTCAGAAAGCCTTGCCTTGAGTCATACTTGCTTCACTGGCCTGCAGAACCAGGAGGAGAACTCGGATCCCAATTTCCCCAAGTCCCTGTCCTGCGGGACACACCATGGGGTTTTCTTTCTTATTTGGACCCCACACAGCACATAGCGTAGGATGTGTGCGCACAATACATGTCGAATAAGAGATTCGTTTAGAAGAGTCATTCATTCCCAGGTCACTCGACCAATCAGGAGATGCTGACGTGCCTCAAGCCTTGAGCAGGACACTGGTCACAGCAACTATGCGTTGTGGTCCTTGCGATGAACAGATCCCATGGCCGTGTTGACTTCCTGTGCCTGGTACGTGGGAGGTCTTCCAAAAATGCTAAGTGAAAGAGGGGATGAATACACGAGAGTAGTTTGCCAGATTACACCTAAGAGATTAGCTTTCCGGCCACCTGTTTTCTTTCCCACGTCGTGACACTGGTCCATCAGCAAATATTCGTAGGCCACGTGCCGTGCGTGACTCTAGGTGTGCAGATGCACTGGCCCTGCTCTGCCTCACTTGGGCCTGTTTTGCCAGCAGCTGGGATAAAGCGTTTCACTGGCAGGAACTGAATGAACACCAGGCGGGAGGGAGAGGCAGCTTCCAATCCTGTCCCCTCCCTCTGTCCCCCCCCCCCCCCAAGGCAATCCCAGCTCAGTCCCTCTCCCCCGAGGAAGTGGCTGGAGCCAATGCTGGGTGTTATCATGACCCGCCTGTCTCCCAGGGCTTGGGCTCTGCCTGTGGGGCCACATCGTTCCAGCCCGATCACTTCCAAGACCCCAAACACCATCATTCCACCAAGAGGAATGAAGGCTGAGGCCAGGGAAGCTCTTGGGCCAACAAACAGGAAGGGACATCCTCTGGGCTTGTGATCCCCTGGGCAGTTCAGACCATCTCTGGAGCCTTTCTTTCCCAACCTCAGTCTGACTTTATTTCCTCGGGCCTGGGCCCGTGGGGGAGGCCAGTGAGATACCCAGATTCCACTTTGCAGCGCTGATAGTGACCCACATGGGGATCCCCAAAGAAATTCAAGTCCGGAAGAGCCCCTAGAGCTGCCTAGCCTAAATTCCTCTTTTTACAAGTGGGGAAACTGAGGCTTATAGACAGGATATGCGACCTTCTCAAGGTCGCACAGCGTCAATGGGAGAGCGAGGGTGAGAAGTCAGGCCTCCCACGTCAATGTCTAACCATAGACAGTCAAACCTATTTCCTCCTTCCATCCGTTCAGCCAACCTTGAAAGAATTAGACCCATTTTCCAGAAGTGAGAGCTGTGACGAGTTAAGACCTCTGGACTCTCCCTGAGGATGTGTCTGGAGCCATTGGCTTTACCGAGCAGGCTACAAGTGATGGCTTCTGGGCCACCCCCGTAGCTGAGAGTGAAAGCAGAGTGCTGATGAGTTCAGAGCTCTGGGCCTTCATTCCTGTGACATCCTCTCCCGAGTGATCTTCATGGCCTCCCTTTTCTCCCCGCGACTTCCCCTCCTCCTGCCGTACTAGAACGCCAGGTCCCGTCAGGACATATATATCTGCCTTATATGCACACGTAGTCCACTGGGCCTCCTCAAGGTCAAGGCTGTATCTTAACTTTGTAGAATCCCCAGGGGTGTACCAAGCGCTCACCCACAGTAGGCTCTCAGTAAGTGTGGGATGAATGAGGGAGAGAGGGAGGGTGTAGAGGTAGAGCTGAGGCTGGTTGACCCTCACCCCAGGACATTCCCGTGATGTGGCAGACACTGGTAGTTCGTCCACACTAGCAGAATTCCATCTTCGTCCACCATCCAAGCAGCTTCATTCTTGAGTGAAGACTGTGTCCTCCTAAGCCCCAAGGACTGGCTCCTGCTTGGACTAAGCCCACCATGAGAGTCTCCTTCCCCTGGCCAGGGAGGGTTTTGGGTGTGGACATAAGATACAGACCAACCACTGAGACATGAGAGGAACTACATATGCTTGGGCCTCCTGAGAAAATTTTGCTCACTTTTATAAGTCGACACACTCCAGGGATATACCCCATTTTTCTTTCTTTCTTTTTTTTTTAAAGATTTTATTTATTTATTTGACAGACAGAGATCACAAGTAGGCAGAGAGACAGGCAGAGAGAGAGAGGGGGAAGCAGGCTCCCTGCTGAGCAGATAGCCCTATGTGGGGCTCAATCCCAGGACCCTGGGATCATGACCTGAGCTGAAGGCAGAGGCTTTAACACACTGAGCCACCCAGATGCCCCTCCCATTTTTCTTTCTGAACATTATGGAGTGAGGATGTGCTGTTGGAGAGGCTGCAGTCATTTTGCCACAATGAGGTGACAGTGAGGTCCCCAGCCAATGGACTGAGGATGACAGAAAAGGAACCGGGGCCTTCAAGACGTTATTGAGATGCTCAATCACTTGGGGACCCCTCCTTTCGCAAAACGAGAGTGTCTCTCATTGGCAAGGCCATTTTTAGCCTCTGAAAGTGTCCCAGTTGATGTAGTAGAGGAATAGGAATTCTGGTCCGTACCAGACAAACCAGGGGATGGCAATGACAATGACAGTAATAACCCCTCCCCCCAGACAGCCCCAAACAACTTCATTGTCAGTTTCCACACAACAGCCCCATGAGACAGGGCAGATACCTGCATCTCTAGTCTGGAGATGAAGAATCAGATCCCAAAAGGGAAGAGACTCGCCCAAGCTTATCCAGAAGTAAGGGCAGAACAAGGGCTGCGGTGTGGGGGTGGAGTCAGGGGGAGGTCCCTTCACAGGCTAAGAAGTGGCCAGTCAGAGCCAGCTGGGGAGGGGAACCCCCCAACCCCATCCCCCACCCTCCAAGTAAATTTCAACAAGGTGGACATTTGCCCAGTCCAACGCCCAGTTCGGTGATGTCTTCAGGCGGCCCACCAGCTATCAGGCACAGTGGAGAGACAGCTGTGATGGACAGTCATCGTTTCCCCACCACTAGCTACAATTTGCACTCTAAGCTCCTAGGTGTCTCGGTACCCGGTGCCCAGGCCCCGTGACATGATACACTCCTGCTTATGTGTAGTTCCAGGGAAAGTGGGCTAATGCAATGTCTCTGGGTGCTTGTCCTTGACACAAAGTGAGGACAGAGGAGCAGCACACACAGCCCTCCCCCATCCAAAAAAATAGTTCTGTAAGGAGCTCTTCGCGTGTGTCTCCAGGGATCGTCACGCCAAAGCCCCTTTCACGATGGCTATTGAGAACAACAGCTCGGAAGTCAGCTAAGGCCTGACACTATAGCTGAAATCATTCTGAAAGGAACAGTCCCACCCCCTAAGGCATCCTTTCTCCAGACCCAGCGGTCTTATTTCCTCTAACCACTGCTCATCTGGTGCCTATTTCATATCTTCCAACATTGTCTCCTCTGAAAGCATTGCAGTTTTTCAGTCACCTAACTGCTGCCAGCAAAGCTGAAGGGTTCAGGTTTCATCTGACCAGCACAGAGTTGAGTAGAATCTCACCTCCCTCCATATATATTCTATGCTCTTGTTAATACAACCTGGGTGCATATTCGCTTTCTTAGCAATTACACCACAACGTTCTCACCAAGCTGATGACTATCAGGAACCTCTAAGGTTTTTGTCATGTGCCTCCTCTAGGGCAATAAAGTTGTTTTCCTACTGAGGGGAGTCCTGGATAAGTATGGTCCATTTTTTTAGCTTATCTGAATTGTTGCTTGTTGGATATGCTTCTCTGTCTTTGACTAAGGATCTGTGACTACAGGACCTTGGCCACTAGTCATACTGATAGCCATAATGATTCATGGTGTTGCTCTGTGCCCATGGGACTAAGGCATTTCAGTGTGATTTGTACCAAATTGTCAGCATTGTTTATGGATAACAATGAGTCTAACAATTATTCCTGATCTTGGTGAGACCCCTAGAAAACTCAGCCATTGGCACTGGCTTCACAGCAAGAAGATGCCTGTGTAACCAACCAGGGATAAGAAAGCCCAGCTGAGTCTCCACTTTGAACTCCCTGGCTTTGAGGTGTTCTGTAGTTGGTCCCTGATCTGGGTGTAGAAGTGTGGCCTGATAATGCCCTTGAGAGAGAGGATGGTGGAGTTCATAGCTGGCGTCTGCAGATCCCAGCTCTGAGGGAGCCTGTGGCCGAGAGGAACATTCTTACCTTAGTGAGTTTGCTACATAACTGCAATGAACTAGCGATTTGGAAGCACTGACATCTTGAGTCTCGTGAATCTTCTTGAGCCATCAAATCCTGTTGAACTGCTGTCATTCATGCAGGACCCTACTGTAGGCACAGACCTTTGCTCAGGGACAAGGGACATGGTGGCAACCGCTCTAGTAGGTCATCAGAGATGGGTAATTGACCACTCTTCTGGGGACAGGCCGTTTGTTCATAGAAGACTATTTTTCCATATTTTCTGTAGTTTTTCAATCAGATTCTTATTTGAGGGTCTTGCCTACCTAGATATCTGGGGATGGTTGTGATTTGATATGAACTCCAAGCCTGCCCACACTGAAAGCTGGCTGCACACCATGGCCGTGCTGATACCCTGACATCCGTGTCAGAGGGCTGCCTTGTGTTAGCACTGTGGGACCTCGTGGACTCTCTTTTCCCTTCTGTGAACTCATTTGTGAGCTTGGGAGTGATGAGCATGTGCCTCCGTGGTGATACCCTTCCTCCCAACCTCATCAGTCCTTATGAGGTGAGCCATCACCTCGTTAAAGTTAAAGTCAGCTGGTCTTGGCTTGGTGCTGTCCCCAAACTCACGGGGTCTCCTGCGGCATCGTGTGGCACGAGCCCCCTCCTTCTCTCTTGCTGCCCTTGCCCTCAGCAAATCCCAGTTCAAATCCCCAGCTGTGTGGTTTGGGGTATACTATTTAACCTCTTTGTACCCACTTTTCTCTCTTTTGCACTGTGAAAACAGCAGCATGCTCATCTTTTGTGTTGGTACAATACTATTACCCACCTCGTGCTTCTGATCTGAGAATCAAATGAACTTGTGTATGTAAAGCACTTAGGACAGTGTCTGGCACATTGTAAAAGTACAAGAAATGTAAGCTGCATTTATTACTATAATTATTTTTTTTATATTCTCAGAGAGTTTAGGTGCCAACGACTTTGTAATAAAACAACACTCTGGAAATGAGGAGGTTATGGAACCTTGGCCCCAGGCTTTTCTTTTCCGAGCACAAAAATTGCTCTGAGAATCTTGTTTGCTTTTGATACTCTCATGTCCCAGCGAATGCTGCCTCATTCCGGGAAGTCACCCAGAGGCTTTGATCCATGTCCCTGTGCACAGAAGATCAGGGCAAAGGACACCTCATGATAACCGGGTCCGGTCTCTCAAGTTGGGAAAGTGAGACCCAGGAAATCAGGCAGCGCCCATCCCCAGTGAACTTGCAGCAAGTCAGGACCCAAATCTCTTCTCCCAGGAGCACACTGGAGGGCTTATTCGGGTTCCTAGTGGCTCGTGAGAGCAGATGGTTCAGTTTTCAGGAAACTTGTTGTGCTGCCATTAAGCCGTTATCAATTAAATTGCATAAACTTATAATTAAATAAATTATACTAAAAATAGAAGTAACAAATGCTCAAAACTCATCTTTTCCTAGTTCTCCTACTACATTTTATTATTATCTGTGCTCTTGAGGTTGTTTATTTCTATTTTAGGTAGATGGTGGAAGTACCATTCGATGGTGTGTTAGAAGCATCTCTCTTCCATTCAGCATTCATCCCATCACATAAGTAGCTTGAAATTGACCGTGGTGCTTTGCAACAACGTGGATAGAACTAGAGGGCATATGCTAAGCGAAATAAGTCAATCAAGAGAAAGACAATTATCCTATGATCTCACTCCGATGTGGCATTCAAGAAACAAAACAGAGGAGCACAAGGGAGGGGAGGGAGAAATAAAACAAGACAAAATCAGAGAGGGAGACAAATCATAAGAGACTCTAAATCATAGCAAAAAAACTGATGTGGGATTGGAAGGGAGGAAAGTGGGGATGGGGTAAGTAAGTGATGGACATTAAGGAGGGCACTTGAGATAATGAGCCCTGGGCCTTATATAAGACTGATGAATCGTTGAACTCTACCTCTGAAATTAATACTACACTATATGTTAATTAACTGAATTTAAAGAAATTTTAAAAAAGAAGAAATTGGCCGTGGTGGGGATATTTGGCAAATGTTATAAATATCTGGCAAATGTTCTTTTTGCTTAGAAATCCTGTTAGGAAACATTTACTAGCTCACCACTGCTGTCTCTTGCTTGGTCTAGTAGTCAGGACACTGCAGAAGTAGAGACCATGACCTTCCATAGATCTCCAATCCCATCCCAGAACAGAGACCCCTATCCGGCTCAATCTCAGGACCTCCCGTGGTGCGGCAAATTTCTCCGCCTTCTTGAAACTTCCCTCTTCTGCAACATCACACATTCCAGCTATACTCAGTTCCTCGCAGTTCCTTAAAAACAATGTGCTTTTCCCCCCCATTCTTCCAGTACTTTGCCAACTGAGTTTCTTATTGGCAGGAACGTTCTTTCTCTTCTTTTCTAGATTCTTATTCTGCAAAATACAGAAGGTGTCTCCTCTGGGAAACCTCTCTTAACGGACTCCCACCCCAGGGCAGGTTGGATATAATGATGTGTTGATCATTTGTAACAACCAGCTCTACGGAAGTCATGGGGGAAAGCCCTGATTTTTAGCATCTGCCAGTTACCATGGTGTAAATATTCCATCGTGATCAATTTCAACCTAGGTCCTGCAGTCCCGAGGGAGAAGCTGGGAAGAGGTGCATAAGCCGATAGGAGTCCAGGCCAGGATACTACTGGCTAGGTGTAATGCCTGCCTTTTCTGTCCCACACAGCCTGCACACATCCCCCAGAACACAGCACCATGCCAAGCCATATTGGAGCCCGAGACAAAAGGAATCACTAATATGGATCTTCTCTTCATTGAAAAGTTTGATCTTTTGTTCATCCATGCTTTTCTGGCATTAATTTTGAGTTTTAAAAAGTATCACAATACAATACTATGTATCTTGATGGCTGAGTTCTTTGGGCATTGCATTAAATTTTGTTCCCATGGGCGCCTGGGTGGCTCAGTGGTTTAAGCCACTGCCTTCGGCTCAGGTCATGATCTCAGGGTCTTGGGATCGAGTCCCGCATCGGGCTCTCTGCTCGGCAGGGAGCCTGCTTCCCTCTCACTCTCTCTGCTTGCCTCTCTGCCTACTTGTGATCTCTCTCTGTCAAATAAATAAATAAAATCTTTAAAAAAAAAAAAATTTTGTTCCCATGATGCATACCTCACTTACCTCAACCTGCTTCTGGCTCTAACCTAATAACCCATACCACACTGCTATAGTTACTGTGGACATAGATGTCTCCTCTACCAGACTGTGAGCTTTGAGAACAGGAATTCACTTCTCTGTTCCTAAAACTTGGCATACAGCAGGTGCTCAGTAACTATTGTCCGGCAAAGCACTGGATGGGTAGATGGAGAGATCCATCTCTTGGCTCCTTTGCCCACAGAATAAGACAAGTGGATGAAAGGCACCTTCTACTCTTCCCTAAGGGCAGGTTTTGAGGTTTTTTTAAGTTTTCATTCTCCCCACTCAATAGAGACTAACCCTGCCCTTGACCTGGTGAGCCAGTCTCTAGGCTAGGCATTTCCACCAGAACTAATCTGCAGATACCTCCAGCCCGGGGCAGCAAGGGAAGGAAGTTGAATCTGGAAAAGCAGAGACTGTACTGGGACCAAGGGTGGGAAGTCACAGCGAGGCAGCTGTCTTAGATCCCAGGAGGGACTTTCTCTTGGTTTTGTCAGCTCTGGAGTTCCTGCCTCTGGATGCATCCCAGAAGACTCTCATTTGGCCGGGTCAACAGAAGGATGATCCAAGTGTAAATACCCCAGGATGACTTCCAGCTCTACAATTTGATGGGTCATCTGCTATCTGAGGGCACCAGGGCTTGTCCCCATGCCTAGTCCCTTCCTTACCCCAAGGACCACTGGAAAAGGTCTTCCAGACACACCCCCGCGTTGGATCCTCAGGCATCTCACTGGACCCCAGTCAGGGTGGAGATGGGAGTTAAATGGTTCTATTTCTGTAAGATCGGCCACAGCCTTCCAATTTTTAAGACCTTCATATGTGCTCAGCCTACTGCAAAGGGCTTCACACACATTAACGCATCGATGACCCACAAACCCCCAGAGGCAGGCATCAGTCTACCCATTTTACAGACGCAAAGCAGAGAGGTTGGCAACTTGCCCAAGGAGACACAATTGGTAAGTGATGGCTCTGAAATTTTAACCTAGAACCGTCTGATTCTAAGAGTCCGTGATCTTAACCTCATCCAGGCAAAGAAAGGGAGTTACTAAGATAGACTGCTTTTCAGCACTGGTGCTCACGGAAGTTAAAAGGTAGGAAGTTGGGCTGGCAACGGGCAGTTGTAGCCCATCTCGTCTTTCTTCTGACCTGGCATTGTTATGCTTCAGACATGCCCACACATCCCAGAAGCCCCCAAGGCTCTCTACCCACCACCATATGCCCCTTTTCCTCCAGTCTCCAAAGAGGAGCTGTGTGTTCCCAAAGGATTCTTCAGCTCAAGGACTCATGTATCCACACTTCCACGGGGCAGGAGTGGGGGAAGGGAACTGAACAAGCAGTGAGCATCTCTCATCAGGCTCCATACACACATCATCCATCCTTCCCGCCCCATGTCAAGGGGCAAGTGCTTTCCCATCTTCATCTTTAAAGGCCCGTGTTGTCCAATACAGCAGTCACTGGCCACATGCGGCTCTTCGATAAATTTCAGTTCCGTAAAATTAAAGATTTGTATTCAATTCCTCAGTCACATGAGCCAAAGCTCAAGTGTTCGTGGCCACACGCAGCTGGTGTCTACTGTATTGGATAGGGAGGATATAGAACATTTCCATCCTCAAAGAAAGTTCTATTGGACCACACTGCGTCGAGGGAAATGGGGACTCCGAGAATGACTTCCCGAAGCCACACAGTGAGTTGTAAACAGAACTGGGATGGGACCCATATTTCTTGCTTCCCAAGCCTCTCTGCTTCCAGAGCCTGGAATATATTTGCCACCGCCTGGCCCCAGAACAAGGAGGATTGTTTGCCTGGGATGGTAGGTCGGCCTGGGAAACCAAATAAGAGATCAGAAGACTGTGGGTGAATACCAAAGTGGAGAAAAGGAGCCAGCTGTTCTTGAGGATTATTTTTATCCTGCCCAGATATCCTGGGGAGCTGCCCCCTCCCCTTAAAGCTATTTTTATCTCGAGAGCTGGAATCGGAAGGCTGTCTCCCTTGGATGGATGGAGGGATCCACGGACACATCATAATTCAAGCATCAGGACTTCCCTCTTGCTTGACAGTTTCCCAAGCCGGGCCATACCCCTTCTCTAATGCCATTCTCCTACCAGTTTGTGAGGCCCGCCCCGTAGATGGCAAGGGCAAGCCCCAAATCATAGACGCAGATAGCTGAGGCCTGGATGGGCACAGTGAGCTGGGATTTTAACTTGGGCAGAGACAGGTTCCCTCCTTTTAAGTGCGTGGTGGGTTTCACACAAGGGGCATCTGCTGAGTGATGGGAAAACAGCCCGAATTCGTTGCTATACCCCCACAACACCGCTTGCTAGATGAGTAGGCAAGTTGCTCAGTATCTTGGAGCTTCTCTGGTCCACAATACAGGAATTCTAATCTTTTTCTTGCCTCTTCCACGGTCTTGCTGGGAATCTGGCCAGTGAGAAAGCTTTTGTTAAATTGGAAAACACCCAGTGCCCAGAAAAAATGATTTATTATCATTATCATCACCAGCAGCAGCAGCAGCAGCAGCAGCAGCAATGAAATCTATCCCCGTGAGCAGCCTCCTTTAAGCCTCAGTTTCCCTACCTTGAAACCTGAGCAGTTTGGCCCGGAGGATGTCCACGGGGCCTTCCTTCCAGCTCCAGCTTGCCATTTCTATGACCCATTCATTCAGTCAACAAGTGTTTATTGAGTTCGAGCAGCCTAACACGGTGGGGAAATGAAGGACTGGCTTCTCCAGAAGGCTCTCTGCCCGGACTGTGTCAGCCACATACGCAAATTTCCTTGTGTTTTCAAAAGGCAAATTATGGGAAACATGTTATTCACCCTAAAACACTCGCCCCATCTTTCAGGGTAAAAAAAAAAAAGTCCCTCCAACCCCACCAAGAACTAAGCTAACAGAGGACAGAAACCCACCCTTGTTCCTCTGGGCAACTTTCCAGAAGCTCACGTCCCTGTTGAGAAAGGGGAAACTGTATGCGGCCGAGTCTCTCTGGGCCTGCTGTAGGCCTTATAAACAACCTGTATTTGCCCCAGCTCCCTCCATCCTGTGAGCGTAGCCATAGCCAAGGAAAAAAACAGCCCTGTTCTGTGCCTGGCTGTCCCCAGAGTGAGGAAAATTGTCCATAAATATTTTTATCTTCCTGATCACCAAGGGAGCTGAGAGGAAGGCTTTGATTCCCCAAGCCCCTGGACCACTCCCTTCCTCTAGGGACCCCATGGTCAAAGCTGACCTGGGTGTCCCATCTCCCACCCCCAAATTATAGGCTGCTGCCCATGCCGCCTGCCCCAAGGAGGTGATGGGATTAGAAGCGGGACCACACTGGACATTGTGACCCGCCCCGGGGCTGTTGGAATCGCCTTTCCCAGTCGGCTGGTTTCCTGCCAGGAGCTGGGTGGTCAAGGCACAGGAAGGCATGGAGGGTGGGGAGAGGGTCCCAGGGCTGGGGCAGAGAGAGCCCCAGGGTTGACATCTGGATCTTGAGTGGCCTTGCTCATCACAGGGCTCTTACATAGGAGGCCCTGGGAGCACTGCTGACCTGGGAAGTAGTTTACAGCAAAGTAGATCCTTGGAGGTCAGAGGGCTTTCACGACCCAAAGAAAGAAAGGCTAATAGTAGATTTCCAAACTCTCAGAGCCACTGAAAAAAGACATTCAGGGTCAGGAAATATGACCCAGGGGCACTTGGGTGGCTCAGTGGGTTAAAGCCTCTGCCTTCGGCTCGGGTCATGTTCCCAGGGTCCCGGGATCGAGCCCCACATCGGGCTCTCTGCTCAGCAGGGAGCCTGCTTCCCCCGACCCCCCACCGCCTGCCTCTCTGCCTACTTGTGATCTGTCAAATAAATAAAAAAAATTTTTTTTAAAAAGGAAATACTAGAATACTAGAACTCCAAAAAGCATCCCACACAGAAACCTGTGTCCTCCTTCCACACTCTAAAACTCCTTGTCTCTCTGAAGAAGAATGGTACCTTCTGGAACTTTTTACAAGGGAACACAGTATCAGGGAGTCCATCAGATTCCCTCGGGGTCTAAGGGTCATCCAAGTGCAAGGTTCTGTGATTCTGTGGTTCTAGATCACCTGAGCCATAAAATGTTTGTGCCCCTGGCGCCAGACTTCTGATGCCTTTTCACGCCAGGGCCTGAGGCTCCAAAATCCTGGCACTGACTTTCAGCTTCGATGATTCTGTGCTTCTGAGGCTAGGACTTCTATGATCCTGCAATTCAGCGACCTACTTCAGGACAGACAAGGACCTCACACAAGAGGGCATTCATTTCCAGCGGCGATTACATTCCCAACAGTGATGCCCTGTGGGGCGAGCTGGACCTGCCTCCGTCTGGGAAGGGCAGCGTTCTGTGGCCAGAGCCTCCTGGAGCCCAGCTTGCCTTCTGACCTTTACCTGATCATGTATGCTCACTTGGATCCCCCTCAATCCCACCTAGTCCCGCCTGGTCGCTCTCGGTCTGTGTCACCAATTGTGGGCAAGGATGCTGAGGCCAGAATGCCCGCCCGCACCCTACCTCCCCATCAGCACCCACTCCCATAGGTCGAGAGAAAGGGAGGCAGGGAATATATCTGCTCAGGCAGTATAATCCCTGGGGACTCAGAAGTGGAGAAGCTAGAGAAGGTGGGCTTGTCCCTGGACCCAGTGCTAACTTGATTTGTCCAGCATCAGAGTGGCCATATTTGGGAACGTTCCTATCAGCCTCAGCCACAGCCTTCCTGTGCTGGAAATCACATCTGTCGGAGATGCTCATTGAACATGAAGGGCTCCAGAAAGACCGTGCTAGCTGGAGACAGAGGGGGGCCCCTTGTCTTCTCTCATTTTCCTACTCAGTTATTCAACATGCATGAAAGTTAAATCTCAGTCCGCATCTCAGGGCATAAGAAGGAGGACCTTCTTCTGTTTTCTTTGAATAAACACGACCCAAAGAAAAAACGAAAGAAGAAAGAAGTAAAATCCAACATTGACTCCACCGTGCCCCCATTGCTGGCAGGAAATTCAGTGTTTGTCATTACTGAGGTTCCCTTACATCCCTGATCCACGGTTCTGGTCATGCAAAGGTCCTGGGGTCCTACGAAGAACAACACATTCTGAGAGGTCTCTCTGCCCTGCTCTCATCTGTGGCCACTCAGGTACTCATTGTCTCAAAGTGCCAGATGTCCCTTTACATCCAATGACCTGGTCTCATGATTTGGACAGATGAAGTTGAGACACCAATGTGTTGGGCCCAGACTTCTGAGAGACATGCCAGAGCATCCCTCCTGGGGCTTGATCGGTATCCCCCCACCTGAGGACTCACTAATACCAACTTTCAGCTCCTCCTTGTCTTCAGAGGCTCTCGCCTGTTCCCTGCCCCTCTGGGACCCACAGCCTCATCCCCTCTCAAAGCTCACACAGAACTTAACATCAAGCAGGCCTGGCTTTCAGATCCTTCAAAACTCCAGCGACAAGAACATCTTGAGGGCCAATCGCCTCCTTGAACTGGGGATGAAGGCGGTCGCACACAGGCCACAGTGCCAATTAGTGCCTCACAAGCTCATTGTGTCACACACATTTTTTTGCCCGGATCTTGCAGGATTTATTGGAGCAACAGGCTGATGGTTTGCTGACAGAGACGAGTGACACCCTGGAGGAACGGGGCATGGCCTGGGTATGGTTGTGGGGTCAGTGAGGAAGTTCCCTGTGGGAAGTTAGAGCTGCGTGTGGCATGTTGGGAGGGAGAGGTTCCGAAAGGAGTTTCTGGGGAAGACTCATTGGTTCAGTGCTCCGTTGGTCCTGGGAAGGGTCCTGAGAACCCCTGGGGAGAGAGAAGAACCACACCTTATGAGGAAGCATCTGGGAGCTGTGTAAAAAGCTCCCGGCTTGGAATCTGGAGCCCTGACTTCCAGTCCTGGACCTGGTGAGACCTGGAACGAGTCTGCCCATCATCCCTCAACCACACCTTGGGTCTCCATCTGAAAATATGGGCATTGCTCTTCCCCTCCCATGGGGCTAGGTCCTGAGTAGCTTGTGTTGATGACGGTGTATTTTCAAATGGGGGTCTAGAAGCGTCCTTGACCCGGGTCTCCACTGAGCCCTGCCTGCCATCTTGAATACAGCTGGCCAAGGGCTGCGATCTAAATGGAATCTGGTCTCAAGGGTGGTGGGGGATGGCGTGAGGCACAAGCCCATTCGAAGCGGCTGCGTCTCAGTATACACACCAGAATATTCCTCGACCCCAAGAAAAAAAGGAAATCCTGCCATTTGTGACAACGTGAATGAATCCAGAAGGCATTGTGTTAAGTGAAATAAGTCAGGGAAAGACAATACTGTATTACCTCACTTATAGGTAGAATCCAACCCTCAGAAGGCGTAGAAAGAGAGAAGAGATTGGTGGTTGCCAGGGGAGAGGGGGGAGGGGTGGCGGAAATGAGTGTAGGGGGTCAAAACATATCAACTTCTAGCTAGAAGATGAGTAAGTTCTGGGGAGGTCACGTACAGCAGGGAGACTAAAACATTCTATTTTATATTTGAAAGTTGAAAGGAGTAAAGCTTAAAAGTTATCATACACACACACACACACACACGTAAATTGTAGCTGTGGGAGGTGGGGAGTGGGTATATATACATATAGCAAATCATGACTCTAGACCTTAAACTTACAGAATGCTAGGTGTCGAATTTATCTCCGTGAGGATGGGGAAGAAAAGAGGGGCTACAGCTCCTGGCTCTTTTTTCCCCATGGCAAGACTAGGAGGGACTCCCCCACTCTTTGCACACACACGCATACATGCAACCACACACACACACAGAGCCTGGCCCCCTGGGGGAGAGTGTGCACTGCCCAGCAAGGAGGTCAGCTACAGAGGCTTCTTCTGCTCTAGAGTCCAGAAGACCAGCGTCAAGGCGTCTTGCCCCCCTATGATGACCAGTCCCTGTTCTAGCTCCCAGCATCCTGGCCACGCGGGGTCCGGCCCAGCTGGGGGCACTGATGGGAAAGGAGAGAGAGAGGGAGAGAGACCAAGAGATGGAGGGAGAAAAAGACAGAGAGAGGCAGAATTTGAGAGATTCACGGACGGAAAGGAAACTGGAAGCAAGAGGAGAGGCAGGCACAGAGAAGCTAGAGTCATACAGAAGAAGAGAGAGGAAAAGAGACATAGATAGAAAGGGAGCGAGACAGATGGCCCTGAGAGAAAGATGTGCTGTAAGGGGGAGAGAGGGAGAGATCGTAAGAGGAGAGCAAGACACGGGGACAGAGAAACTGAGACACAGGAAGACAGACTGGAAGGGAAAGGGAGAGAGAGGTGGACCAAGGAGAGGCAGGAGGACTCAGTCACAGATCATGTGTACGCACACATCCAGGCACACGCATGTTCACAGTCACACACACACTGTCACACATATGGCCAGTCACGCACACACACCCATGCACGCACACACAGCCACTCACACCCAGTCCCACACACACAGTCACACGCACCAAGGTCAGGCCAGGAGAGGAGCTGGAAGACACGGGAACTGCATCTCTAGCCAGAAGGGCCCATCACACTCAACAGACCCCCGACAGCTCCCAGAAGCCCCTCGGAAGCCCCCAGTTCCGGCAGACCCAGTACGCCCATTCAACCTCACTGCTGTGGGACTCCCCTTTACTGGCTGTGCACCCATCTCGAAGTTACGAAAGTCTCCTGGCCTGCTCCAGAGAATTGCCCTCAGAGGCCAAGTTCTGACAAGTGGGTCTCGACGGCTGCCGGGCTCCCGGGCTCCCGTGTGGCTGAGCCGCTGAGCCCAGAGCCTCCCGCTTCTCCTTCTCTCTCCTGCTGCCCTCACGGCCCCACTCCTCTCCTGGCTTTCTCAGTGAGCCACACACATCTGAAACTCTCTTTCTCAGACTCTGTTTTTAGGGACCCTAGCCAAAGACACTCACCTCCCAGCTTCAGCTCTTTCTGAAGATAGGGAGAATCAGACTCACTCCTGAGGTTTGCTCTGATAAGTAAATGAAAGGTGATATGCAAATCACCTGATATTTGCCTATTGGGGCCTGCTTTGTGTGAGCCCTTCATAAATACTTTTCTTTTTTAAAGATTTTATTTATTTATTTATTTATCTTTTTTTTTAATTCGTTTATTTGTTTATTTACAGCATAACAGTGTTCATTGTTTTGGCATCACACTATTTATTTATCTATTTGAGAGAGAGAGAGCACAAGTGGGTGGAGGGGCAGAGGGAGAAGCAGACTCCGCGCGGAGCAGAGAGCCTGACGTGGGACTCGATCCCAGGATCCTGGGACCATGACCTGAGCTGCAGGCAGACGCTTCACCAACTGAGCCACCCAAACGCCCCTGATAAATGCTTTTTGTTATCACTGCACCATCCTTGCTGTCACTAACACGGTCCTCACCAGCACTGCCACTACAGAGGGATGTGGGGAAGTGGGACGACAGCCCAGGCAGGTCCTTCTGGCTCTGGCTGGCTCCCACCAACTTCCTGGCCATTTATCCAACTGCCCGGAGGTTCTTCCCTGCTGTCCCAGGGACAGCACGATTTCAAGCCGCCCAAAACTGAATGGTCGCCTCCCTTACTCCAACTTATGCCCCCACCAGTGCTCCTCTCCCACCTCCTACCCCCACAGAGGAGAAACACTTTGTCATTTACTGTTATCTCTGATGACAAGGACAGGGCCTGGAGTAGAGGCGTTACTCTGTGCATGTTTGCTGGATGAATGAATGAACGAAGTACGTACGTGGGAAACATCGACAAGGAAGGACCTAACCTGCCCAAGAACACACCAAACACGGCAGAAAGGAACCCAAACCCAGGCCTCCTCCTCCCCAGCCCTCCATAGGTAAAGCAGGCAGGAGGAGTGCCTGTGGGCCGGCCTGAGGCAGTGCCTGCCCCATCTCTGGCCCTCTGAGTCTCTTCCTGCCAAATGCCCAGCCTCCCGATGATGGAAATAGTGAGCGGTCCCCGCAGAGGCCCAAGGATGCTCATGGGCTCTCCTAGGAAGCTGGTGGGGCACTTCCAGCCACTGCTGCACGGTCTGCTGAGGTACCGAAGGCAGAGGGAGGCTCCCTGCCGAAGCGGAGGCGGCTCCTGCAGTCCTTGGGGCATACTGCTTCTGGACCTCACCCACTGGGTTCCAGAGCTGGAGGGCTCTGGGTCACTTCCCACCACGCAGGTGGGAAGATGGAGGCCCATGGGCTGGCACAGTGCTTGGTCAACCACATGTCCTGAAGTCAGAAACAATAGGGGCTGTAGGAATATTCGCTCAGCCCCTTCTCCACCCCTAGCACCGAGCTCTGGCATATGGAGACTTTCCTAGGCGGGGAGGTCTTAATGACCCGCGATTTTAAATATAGGGGCAAGGAGGCCTAGCCAGGCTGCACGACTCGCTCAAGGTCACACGGATTGGAGTTGAGGCTGCAGCCCCGCAGAGTTCTGGCAGCTCACGGAGTCGCTGGGATGCCTGCCCTACTCCCTGTGGATCTGGTCCTTGCCCTGGGGGGCCAGCCCCCTCCCACCCCCCGGGCACAGGTACTCAGCTGGTGCTGGGTGCAGAGGCTCACCCTGCCACAGCCCTCACCCACCGGCCCTCAAAGCCCCTTTCATGGGCCTGCTCCACACCCCACTGGGGAGGCCAGACAAAACCGCTAGTGTTGGGATTATTTTTCTATTTCCAGATGGATCTGTTTGCTGGCTCCATCCAGGGCCTCCCATCACTGCGTGGGGGCTGGGGGCCCAGTGCCCGGTTAATATTAGGAGGCAGCAGGAAAAATAGGCAACCCAGTGCAGCTCCTCACAGAGCTCTGGGCTCATGTACCAGGGCAGCCTCGGAGGAATATTCCTGGGGCATTTAAGGGGGCCTGGGCAGTCAGGCGGGCCACGAGGAAAAAAGAATAAAAAAAAAATTATTTTTCAAGGAAGCTCTTAAATGTCTCATTTTGGGCTGAGGACCAGCACAGAGTCCCAGGTAATCTGCAGGGCTGAGCTGGGGACAACATTTTTAAAATTCAGCGCCAGGAGGTCATTCACTTAACCCACATCTTCTGAGCACCTACTATTGTCAGATTACGCATGGCACCCAGAGGAAACAAAGGTTCCGACCCTGACCCAGCCCGGGGTCTAACAGCGAGAAGTGTGTTAGAAAATCACACACGTGAACAGAAACTTACCGTGGCAAAGTGCTTTGGAAAAGAAGGCCCAGATACCGACCGGCTCAGGCTTTTTTTTTTTTTTTTTTAAATCACCCAATATAAACTAACTCATTTCTCGAAAGAAGAAAAATCGTTCCAGAGAGAGACAGAGACTCTTGGGTACCCAGAAAGGGTACCAGAGCCAGAACTGTACCCAACCCCCTTTGGCTGGGCCGTGGCAGAAGCCTATGGATGTTCATGATCTTGGGGCGTTCCACAGAGATCAGGGTATGAGGGAACACAACGATCAAAGCCAAGTGTACGAGAAAGTTATCACCAAAGCTCATTAAGTCTCTCTGTTAATGGTAACATGACTCATTACTGTTACAAGAAAATCCCAGTCCCATCCCCATCTTGGTCTCTAGTTCCCAGACTGACAACAGACATGGACCAACCGGTGTATGGCTGGGTGGGATGCGGGAGTGGGGAGACTGAGTAACAGCCCATGTGGTCTGGGTGGCCTCCGGGGAAACTCCCGAGGGAGACGTCAGCCTACGCCCTGAAGGAGGTTGTCCAGGTTCAAAAAGCCAAAGGGTAAAAGCAGCAGGTGGGAAAGGACTCATCCTGGGGCGGAGGGCACGGGGGAGGAGACAGGGAACAACACAGGCAGAAATCAATGACTCCTTGGCAGAGGCTTGTGGGGAAACTTCTTGGCCCAGTCAGGGGCCTGGATCAGAATCCAGGGCCAAATGAGGTCTACAGATGTTGTCACACTCAGGATCCTGGCAGGAGACCGGCGCACGCTAAAGGGGTCAATTGAGAGAGCATTTATTGCCCCAGGCCAAAAAGACCAAGTAGTTTATAAATAATGATACTACTACTACTGATAACAATCAAGAAGATTAGAACCAAACTTTTCAGTGGAAATGTTCTAAGCAAGGCATCCCCAGAGGAGTGAGCAGGATTTGGGGAACCAGCCAGGGGTGGAGAAGTCCCTGGGGCTGGAGACAGGGACAAACCTCTGCCATCCCAGCCTCAACGGCCTGAGGGAGGGAACGAGTTAGTGGAGTCAGGCAGGAGCTGCAGCCTTTGGAAAGCAACCATCGCCAAAGTGACGGCAGGGCGGGGCGGAAAGGGAGCAAACACCCCACTCTCTCTCTCTCTTCCTGCCCTCCCACCAGCCGGTGCCTCCCACAGACCAAAGCCATTCAGAAGTTAGGGGGCAAGGGAGCCAAGGTGGAACCATCCAGCCTGTAGAAGTCAGCTGCCTGGGGCAAAGGGCAGGACAGGGAAGGGCAGAGAGTGGATGGAGGACCCAAGATGGCGGAGAAAATAACGAGAGTAGGCATCCGGTTTCTGCCTATGCCCCGGGTGACACCTATGGGCATCTGAGTATGTGACCCCTGAAAAGAGGAGCTCAGATGTGCCTCCCATGCCCCCTCTGACTTCTCTTTTCTCAGCAGAGAAGAGAGTCACCTGTTCAACCTGTCTTGAGCCCTAGCTCTGTGTTGGGGCCCTGCGGGGGTCCCAGAGACCCAGGGATTGTCAACACAGACCTGTTTTTAACCTCAGGGAGCTTCAAGTCTGATGGGGAGACGTGAATTTTTGCATCAAATAAATGTCTGGGAGGCAGGTTAAGTGTTGGGGCGCAGCAACAAGCCTCGGTTCTCCTGACCTCATAGTCCATCCAGTTGGAAGGGACAGAAAATAAACAAGGAAACCCATAAATGTAGAATATGATTTTCTAAATACTGCAAGAAAAACAGAGCAGGTGAAGTGGCTTGGGAGATGATGAGAAAGATGGGGCCCGTTAAAGCTATCCACCGCTCTATGAAAAATGTCTAAGACCTCCGTGGCACAGCACGGCGACCATTTCTATGTTCTGGAATCCCGTGGGTTAGGAATTTGGGCAGAGCACAGTGGGGAGAGCTTATCTCAGCTCCGTGAGATCCGGGGCCTCAGCTGGGAATATTTAAATGACCGAGGGTTACCCAAACAGCTGGGGGCTAGAACCACCTAGAAGTATCTCCATTCATGTGTGGGAGGCAAAAGAATGACCCCCTCCCAAAGATGGCCTCGTCCTCGTTCCCCCGGAACCTGTCTGTTCTGAAGGCACGCCTTGCCTGCTAAAAGGGATTTGCAGGTGTGAGTACATTCAGGGTTTTGAAGTGATCCAGGTGAGGTCAGTGTCATCATGGGAGGCTTTAAAAGTTTGTCTTTTTTTTTTAAAGATTTTATTTATTTATTTGACAGAGATCACAAGTAGGCAGAGAGGCAGGCAGAGAGAGAGGGGGAAGCAGGCTCCCCACTGAGCAGAGAGCCCGATGCGGGGCTCGATCCCAGGATGCCGGGATCATGACCCGAGCCCAAGGCAGAGGCTTTAACCCACTGAGCCACCCAGGCGTCCCACGGGAGGCTTTATAAGGGGAAACGGGAGGCAGGAAAGTCAAAGAAAAAGCTACAGCAAAGGAAGCAGGGGTCGTAGGAGAGATTAGCAGATGCTCCTGGGCTGGCTTTGAAGATGGAAGACGCTCAAGGAAATGGGGGCCCCACCAGCACCAGAAGGAAAGGCCAGCCAGCGCCTTGATTTTAGCCCCGTTTGACGTCTGGGGTAATATGTCACCGCAGCAAGAGGAAGCTCCTACGACATGGCCTGTGCCTTGGCTGAGGGAACTGGAAAATGGGCTCAGCCCGGAGAGCTGACGGCAGCACCCACACAGGGCCTCTCGCTGCGTGTGGAGCGGGCTTCCTCACAGCACAGCGGCCTCAGAGCGGCCGGACTCTCCACAGGCCTGCAGGACTCCGAGAACGGAAAAGGCCCAGGCTCCACGGCCCTATGAGCCAGCCTCGGAAACCCCACCGTGTCGCTCCCGCACTACGCTTTTTGGTCAAGGCAGCCGCAAACCTGCCCAGATTCAAGAGGGAAGGGACAGAGGTGCCACCTCTTGCTAGGAGGAGGGCCAGGGACTTTGCGGCCATGTTTTAAGAATCACCACAAGGCCAGTTTACATAGGGTGGCCCGGGAAGGCCCCTCTGAGGAGATAACATTTGAAGAGAGCCCTGAGGAGGTAAGGAAGCAGAGCAAACCCAGGAGCAGAAGGTCCCAAGGAGAGGAAACAGAAGGGCCGAAGCCCAGAGGGGAGCCTGAGGCAGGTAGACACAGTCAGCCCCAGTCTGTGTAGCAAGTGGTTAATAGGGGGTCAAGGGGCTGTGGGAACCCAAGCCCTGGACCCAGCCTGAGAAGGTTCCAGAAGGAAGGTGACTGGGCCTCAGATGGCCCACGATGGAGGACTTGACAACCCTTCTCATGTAATTCCCACCTCCACGGGGGAATGAGGACTGGTCCCTGTGCTTCCCATTCTGGCCCCACTGGCCCAGGGTCCCCCCCCACCCCATGGGTTCTTGGCAGATCTTGGCAAAGGCCTCTACTTTCTGGGCCTCCGGTGTGCTCTCTTTTCATGACCCACGGCCTGTCCTTTCCTCGCAGATGTCCTTTCGGTGACTCTACTCAGTCAAGTCTTATGGAGGCCAGGACAAGTACACTTTCTCATGAGGGTAAGGAGAGCCAGTGGGGAACAGAACGGGGGCATGTGTCCCGGGGCGCCTGCCTCTGGAACTGGATACCCCCCAGGCCTGCCCAGCCACCCACCTTTTGGGGCCCAATCAAAGCTTTCCTCCCTTTGCCCCTGCCACTGGGGAAATGGGAGGAGCCCCAGGGGGAGTGGGAGGAGCCCCAGGGCCTGCCATTCTGGTAGGAGCAGGAGAAAACGCATCTCTGGGCTCCAGGGGCAGCGCTGAGATTCCAACACCTGGCACGGGACCCGGCACGTAGAAGATGCTCAGTAAATAACCCCCGAGTCAAGGAAAGAAAGAAAAGAGTTTCCTCTGTGACTCACAACAAAGATGATTAAAAACACAGGCTCTGCTTTCTCCAGCCTTGCTTTCCAATCTTAGTTTGTACCTTTCTGAGCCTCAGGTTCCTCATCTGTAAAATGGGGATCACCGAACCAACTTCTGGATTAGTGGGAGAGTTAAACAGGATGGTCTCCAGAGAGGCCTGATGAGGAAGAGGAAGCTGACGATAATGCTGATGAAGGTGATGGCTGAGGGCATGTCTAAGCCCCCAGCACATGCCAGGCACAGCTTTCGAGACCCTTCCAAGAATCCGTGTGCTCTGTCCTCACAGCTCTAGGGAGCGATTCCAGATGAGGCTACGGAGGCACAGAGAGGGTAAGTAACTTGCTGAAGGTCACACAGTTGATAAGCCGAGTAGCATGAATTCACGCCCTGAACAGCATTCTGCAGAGCCAAGCATGCAGGGAGTTCTCATTAACGGGCCAGCGGTCTGCCTGCTGGGGAACAGCCTTCTCTCCCCCACTGGGCGCTCAGCACCCCCAAGGTGGGACCACTGCCTCCTGGGCGTCTGGCTCCCAGCTCCCAGCATGGGGCTAGGCCCATAGGACTGTTGCCAGAGTGGGTGTGGCACCCA
This sequence comes from Meles meles, assembly GCF_922984935.1. Taxonomy (NCBI): domain Eukaryota; kingdom Metazoa; phylum Chordata; class Mammalia; order Carnivora; family Mustelidae; genus Meles; species Meles meles. Next base: position 19,705,408 of record NC_060076.1, read on the forward strand.
TAATACTGTCACTCTTCGGCCTGCCCTTTAGTGGGACAAGAGTGCTCTCAGGTCATTGAATCCTGGTGCCACCATTCACGGGCACTGAGCCTCAGTTTCCCTGTCTGTCAGTGGGGAGAATCAGGCTGCACAATGAGAAGTAGAGCAGTAGCCGAGAGCTCAGGGGTATTAGCCAGCCTTGTCATCCTCCAGCCCGGTTTCCTAATGGCCCCTGGTTCTGCAGGCACCAGGCCACCCTCCCAGGCAAAGAAGAGTTAACCAAGCTCTTTCTAGTGACAGGCAACTTAACTCCCATCTCAGATGCAGAGGTGGACTCCATCGCAGAGGTGAGGCTGGAATGTGAGAGGGTCCCTGGGCCACGTGCTCTCCAGCAAAGTGGCTACCGCTTCCCCCCAATTCTTTCTTCTCCTGCCTTCCAGAGCAGTGGTCATAGATACTGTGAAACAAGATCGGCCTCCAGTGGGACCGGGCTTGGGAGCGTGTTGGGAGCAGGTGGGCTGAAGGGGTGTGATACAACCCCTCTCAGCGTCCATCCCAGACAACACAGAATTTGCCCTTTGACTTCCCCAGAGGCCCAGAGAGGTTAAGGTCCCAGGCTGGTATCACACAGCTTATCTGGCAGCCAGCTGGACTTTCTTAACCTGGAGGTCCCTAATTCTAAAATTCTGTGACACCCTTAAGCCCAGCTCGGCCTGAGGTCACCTCCTGGGGGAAGGCGGGCAGCGATGGGTGTTCCTGGAGTTTTTCACATGAGTCTCAGACAGGGAGCCCGGCCAGAGCCCCCAGTGTGGGGAGGGAGGGGAGCCATCAGAAAGCAGGATCGAGTACCAGGCCCTGCTCCTTTTGCTCTCCTGGGAGGATCAGTTGCTCAGAGGAGGGGAAGAGGGCTAGGATTCCAGGGATGGAAGGCACTGGAAAGCCATTTCTCTAGCGCAGGGCTAGGGCTTTCCCAGCCTCATTCCCTTTTGCTCTCTCTACCTTACTTCTTGCTCTGGCCCTCTCTGTCTCGTGGCCTCTGTGTCTCTGTCCCTGTCTCTGCCTGCCTTGCCCTGCATCACTCTGTCTCTTTCTGTTTCTCTCTTGTTCCTGGTGTCTCTATGTCTTATCTACCTGATTCACCCCCTTTCTTCTCTCTCATCGTCTCTCCGTGTGTCTTTCTGCATTCGCCCCTCCTTTGCTCTGACTCTGCATCTCTCTCTCTGTTGTGCAAGGCCCTGTTTCTTTCTCATTTCTGTCTCTCTTCCTCTCCCTCCCCCTCTGCCTTCGCTGTCTCCCCTCTACCCTGTCATCCAGCTCAGGTGAGTGGAGGTAAGAGACCTGGGGGAGGAGAGTGTCACAGCGGGGTTGGCCCTGGGGAGGGGAGGGCAGAGCAATGGACAAGAGGCTACTGCAACTGTCCAGGCAAGAGTCCACAGGGTCTGAGCCCCCATAAGAGCTAGAGGGTGAGGAGGACAGGATGACTGAGAGAACGATGGCAAAGGAAGGGCCACGGTAATATAGTAGGGACTGGGAAAGGGCCAGACCAGGAAAATTTCCAGGAGGGGAGATGAGGAAAGTTATCTCAGCAAGAACAATGGCAAGGGGATTATTTGGGCTGAACTTTGGGTCTCTCCAGTGGAGGTGGAGTAAGGGTGGGCAAGAAGGGGCAGACGCTGAGACCTAGAGTTTCAGCCAGGGCCACCTTGGGGAGAGCCTTGAGTGCCGACCAAGAGCCTGGACTTCAACCCACAGGGTGTTGGCTTTTTATGTGAGTGTGATGAAACGCTGGAACTCTCCCCAGACAAATGTACATGTAGGTGATAATGCTATCTCATTGTACAGATCAGGGCGCCAAGGCTCAGAGAGGTTAAGTATCTGACCTGTGATCATCCAGATAGTAACAGACAGAGCCAAGATGGCCAAGTGTGCCCAACGGCAAAACTCCAGGCTTTCTCCTATACACCATCCCTTTCTCTTCCTGTCACCCAAAAGGGCCATCGGACTGACTGGCCTAGAAGTTCTGGAGACCCAGGAGTCTGTCCCGAAGGTTAGACGTGCAAGCCCACACCTGGCTCCCAGAGGACCAGCCGGGGCTCGGCTGAAGCAGTGGTTCCCTTTCCATGAGCAGAAGGACCAGAGGGGAGCATGAGATGTCTGTGAACCTGGTGTCCATGGTTTTAGCTCTGCCCTTGACCATGGCCTCCTCAGCATCCCTCCTTAGCTATGCCTCCGTCTCCCTCTCTCCACCTGGGGGAGTTGGGCTCAAGGCTCCCAGACGGCCATGCCAGCCTGAGTGCTTGCGATTCCTTGGCTGAAGGGAGAAGTCTTGGTGCCCTCTGGGCAGAAGCCTTGCCAAACGAAGGGTTTGGCATGCCATCTTTGCCTGCTCTGTTTGAGGGTGACTGTCTTATTCCAACAAGGAGCCACCCCCAGGGTGGCCCACTCCAAACCCCAGTGACTCACTTACAGAGTGAGGGGCAGGCAGGCGGGAGATGTTTCTGTGGCTCTTGGCATCGGGCTGAGCCCACGGGCCCATGAGCCCACACCGGGCGGGCACTTGTGTCTACCACTGGCTCCTAAAAATCGCAGGGCTGGGACAAGGTGGGACTGTAGGCAGCCCTCAGAGAGAAAGCTGGGCCTGTGTGCTCTGGGGAGGTGACCCGGGGGGACCCTGGGCCACTGCTCGGGGGCGTTAATGAGAGCTCCATCTGGTGCCATCCTCAACCAGTAGCTGCCGCTGACACAGCATTTCGGCAGGGAGAGCGAGCGTGTGTGTGTTCCAAGGCTAGCAAAGGCTCAGTTTTTCCAAGCCGGAAAAAATCCGTTCAAAGAAAGGAAAATTAAGGACGAGGAGCCGAAGATAGCCTGATTCATGTTTCCTCAGACTGGGCCTTGAATAGTTCACAGAAGATTATCTCCCTCGATGTATAACTGGGGAGACCCAGGCTCAAAGAAGGCCGGGCCCCATGGGCCGGAATAGAAATGGGACCTCTCACCTCCCAGTCCGAAAGTCTGACCATTCTGCTGTCCTGCCTCCCTCAGCCAGAAGTCGACTCTGCCCTTGGCCTCAGTGGTATGTGCTTCCCGAATCTCTGACCTGGATTTAGGTTCAAGGTTTTCCTATCTCTGGGACCACACCATTAACAGATATTTTTACCAGGAGGCACTCCAGATAGGGCACCCACTGCCCTGCCTTCAGTGGGTTTATCATCCTTTTCAGAAGATGGCGCAGTTTGGTGGATCTAGGAAAATGATGCTTGCTTGGGATTTACAACGCACAAGGGAGACACAGACTGTTCGAAGGGCTTTTCGTGGATTAACTCATTTAATCCTCACAACACCCTAAAAAGTACTGTCTGGGACTTATTTTACAAAAGAGGAAACTGAGGCACTCAGAGGTTAAATAACTTGCCCTCAGTCACATAGCTAGAGAGTTATGTAGAAAGGCAGTCTGGTTCTTGAGTCCACACCACAAAGGAGACATGGTATGGCAAGGGTTAGTACCTCCTCTGTGCCAGAAACTGTCTTCAGCATTGGATGGAAAGAAGAGACATGGGGCTGCCCTCAAGAAACTTTTCATTCTTCCTTCATTTACTCATCCATCCATCCATCCATCCATCCATCCATCCATCCATCCATCTATCCACCCATCCATCCATCCATCCATCCATCCACCCATCCACCCATCCATCCATCCATCCATCCATCCATCCATCCATCCATCCATCTTCCATACATCTATCTGTCATCCATCATTTGATCAATCAACCATCCATCCATCCATCCATCCATCCAACCATCTGTCACCCATCCACTCATCTGTCATCCATCAATTGATCAATCATCCATCCATCCATCATCTGTGTCTATTTTTACTCACTATTGTATCCCCCATGTTCAGCACAGTGCTCAGCACATAACAAACCCTGAACCAGTATTTGGCGAAAGAGTGAAGAACTGAACACAGATTTGGACCCTAAGAACGCTGGGTTCAAATCCCTTACTCTCTGCCAGTCTTGGTGCCATGGGTAATGAACACCGCCCCAGTCACCTCACGGGATTCTTGAGAGGCCCTGATGGTGAGCCGGCAAATGCTTTGCAAACAGTTAGAGGCTGTGCAGACACAGTCGCCATCAGGCTGCTGAGCGCCTATGCAGGCGCCGAGGCCTGCCGAGCTGTGTCTCTCTCGGGTCTGGCTGGTGAGACCTGTCAGACACTTCCCCCTCAGCCTGCCAAGAGGCCCAAAAAGGAAAGGAAATGGACATTTAATGAGCATCCACAATGTGCCAGGGCCTTCACACACTTTAACTCTCTCTTCTCTTTTCTTGGACAGATCAAAGAAATGGAAGCCCAGAGAGGGCCATCATTTGCCCAAGGTCACACAGCCAGTGAGGAGTGGAGCCTAGGTTTGAACCCTGGTCTGTGAACTCCAATGACTGTGCATGTGACCATACCCAACACCACCTTCCCTTAAAGGGATGCTACCGACTTCCTCTTTCCAAATCTCTTCAAGTCCCCACTGTTCAAAGTCACACAGCAAGCTCCTGGCAGAGCCTTTTAAAAAATGTTTCCATCTAGTTTTTGCATTGATTATTTCCTTTCTGCTTTATAGGAATTTCCCCCCCTTTTTTTACTTGCAAAGAAAAGCCAATGTCAGTGTTCTCCCCACACATGCGTTAACCCTTGTCTGACAGGCAGAGTCTGAGCAGCCATCTGGGGAGCGAGCGGAAGGTCAGCCGCTGGCCACAGCTTCCGGCAGGCCCTTTTCACAGACCCTTGTGATAGGTCACACACACGTGTGACCGTGCCATCTAACGCCATCTGTGGCAAAGGCCCCTGACCTCCAATTTACCAGCTTCCTACAACCCTCCGCAGAGGCCAGACTTCTAGGACCCAAGCAGAAACCACCTTCTGACACCGAAAGCCCAGGGAACAGTCTTCTTGGAGACCCTTCCCTGTGCCACAGGCTGGGACAGAGAAAGAAATCCCATAGCCGCTGCTCCTCGGCCACCCACTGAGGGCCTGGCACAGCGCTGGGCACCTCACCAACATCCTCTCGTTGAGTCTTCTCAATGGGAGGGGCTGGTCTTGATGACCCCATTTTACAATGGAAAGAGAAGGTGTGGCTCTGAGAGTCAAAGCCACCTGCCGGAGGCCACCCAACTGGCCAGGGGCAAACTGGCTCAAGGCAGGACCCTTGCTTCTAAGTGGCTTTCAGTCCAGGGCTAAAAATAAGATGGCGAATGTGACATGGACAGGGTGCCTCCTCGGTGTGGGTGGGTGCCGTGCTCAGTCCTGGGGCCCTGCTCCAACAAGAAACCCCTGGCAGTCAGACCCAATTCTGCTGAAGACTTGCTGAGTGACCTTGAGTGGGTTGCCCTCCTTCTCAGGGCGCAGAGGCTGTCCTGTGTGAAATGGATGGGTTGACCACCTCGGGCTCTTGTGCTCTTTCTCATGTTCCCCTGGGTAACAATTCGCAAAACAGAGCTTAGCAGCTGAGGGGAAGCTGAACTTTGGGGACCAGTACTGTGTGCCTCCTCCTGCTGCAGAGACCCCATTACCAGCACCCCAAGGGGCCACATTCCCGGAGGAGTTAGGGGACGCTGTGACTAACCGGCCCCCCAGCCTCGCTCTGCTCCTGACCCCCAGCACCGAGTTGGGGGCCAAATCAAGGCATTGCAAGCCCTGGGCCAGACACCAAGGGAGGAAGGGAGGGCACCTGGCCTTCCGCACTGGTGGCCGGGATGCTCTCTGAGCTCCCCTCCTGGGCAGCTCCTCCCCACTGCCCTTCTCCCTGAGCAGCCCCCTGCCCCTCTCCGTGGCGCCCCCCCCCACCCCAGCCCCCTCCCGCAGGCTCCTTCTGGACTGGGCCCCAGCTCCAGCAGGCCGGCCATTTATAAGGCTCCACCTCACCCCTTTAAATTCTATTTTTTCAAACCACATTCTTGAACTTGGCAGATAACGTGGCAGCCCGACAAGAGCCCTATTTACTCGGAGAGCCGTGAATGGGCCCTTTATAACAAGCTTCATTAATATTTCTACCTATTGGCCAGCTCTGCGTTTCCTCCCCCTATACAAACAGATGCTCCACACAGAAAGACTTTTCAAATGCTCTTGTTGACTTTCCCCAAACAGGGAGGGCAGCCTGGCCGGCCGGGGTGTGTGAGTGTGTGTGAGTGTATGTGCAGGGGAGGGGGCGGCCATGGGTGTGCGCCCTCCTGGCCAGCCGGGTGCAGGAAGGAAAGAGGCCTGCTATTCACGGGCTGGGGTGGGCGGCCCGGGTGAGCTCAGGTATGCCGGGCCTCACAAAGGCACACTGAGCCCAGCCTGCGCCATGAATTCCAGAGTCCTGGCCCAGGGAGTTAGACATTCCCTTCTCAGGCCCTGCTGCCTGGCTGGGTGACCCTGGGCAAGTCCCTTATTCACTCTGGGCCTCCCTGGCCTTCTTTGCTCATCGGGTCCACACCTCACCGCTCAAAGTGTGGCCCATGCGCCAGCAGCAGCAGCGGCGTCCCCCTGAGAACTGCTGAGAAGGGCAGACTCTCTGCCCAGATCTACGGTCCTCAAATCTGCGTCTGGAGATTCCGGGGCTGATGCGGGAGCATAAGAAGTTTCCAGAAGCAGCCGACGTGCAGCATGTGACCCCTCCCCCCCCACACTCCCCAACCATCAGGGCTGTCACAGGCCTTGCCCATCCTCGAGCAGGCAAACCAGGGCTGTGTGGCTCTGTGCTTTGTGACCCCAGACGTGGCCCATGGTGGGTGCTCAGGAAAGAAGTGAATAAACAGAAAAGTACATTGTCCAAGTCTGCAGTCTCGGGCTAATGGCAGAAATTCGCCCTCCTCGGCCTATGAGATAGTGCGAGGAACAGTCCACTCCGTTGTTCAGAAGGTCACAGGGCTTCGGAAGGGAGTTCTAAATGTCCCAATGAATGGGGTGAGCCCCCTGTCCTCCAGAGACAGGCCAGCAGAAACAGGGACGTGTGAGGACAGTTGGAGAAGGCTCTGAGTGCCTGTGTGAGGGACATGCCTCTGGGCCAAGGAAGAAACTGGAGGAAGCGTGGCATCATCACTGAGCATGCTCACAGAGGACATGGAGGCGCCTTTGCAGCAAGGCAGGGCTGAGTTCCAACGCTGATGGTGCAGTGGGGTGCAGGCGAGTGCCCTCCTCTCCCTTTCATTGGTTCGTGGGATAAACCTTTTTTCTAGGTGTCAGCCCCTCTGCTGGTGCTCAGGACATGATGGTCAATAAAACAGACCTTGCCCTTGACCCCAGAGGGAAGAGAAAAGGTGTGTGTACCGGGTTGGGGGGAAACCTGTTAGAGGAGTCGGGAAAGACATCATTGAAAGGTGACTTTTTGAACTGAAATCTGAAAACAGAGGAGCCAGTCATGTGAGGAGCTGAAGGAAGGGCACTCCTGGCAGCGGGAGCAGCATGTGCAAAGGTCCTGAAGCAGCAAATATTTAATGCTTTGAAAGGAGGCCAGCGTGGCAATCGCATTCCTCATATGAGAGGGAGAGGGGCCTGTGGGCCGGTAATTTCTACCTTGCAGATGTGGGAGGGGAGGATGGCACAAAGTAGGTGCTCGCAGCATAACGTGTTTGCTCTCACCTGATTTTCAACCTCCTGTGGCTGCTCCAAGCCCCTATCAAGAGAGCTGCCTGCTCTTTCTAGGTCTCGGGAGCAGCACGGGTAGTGCCTCAGCCTGGGCCATGGCCCGGACAGGGTCAGCTGAGCTGGTGAGCTGAGCTGAGCTGGAGGGGATTGAATGAGCTGACTGTGTGCATCTTGGCTACTTACATCATACCTTTTTGAGGAGGGGGTGGCCTGCCCTCTCCTGGGACACCCGCCCAGCTTTGGCTAGCCTAGGTGGCTTGGACAGATCCCTGACCCCCTGCCTAGCTCTCAGCAGCCAAAGGCCAGACCCTTTTGGAAGTACATAGTCCTTTGGCCAGCCCACACCCCACTCCCTGGCCAGCCCTTAAGTACCAGGTTGGAAATAACCAGTGCTCTCCACCCTTGGGGGCTGTGGGCTCGCCCACCACAGGGGCCGAGGTGGCTGGGTGGAGTGGGGCAGGAGGCCTGTCCCAGAGAGGCCTTTTGGATTCTTCCAGCTGGGAGGCCCCTTCTCTCAGGCTGTGGCTGGGGGGTGGGGGAATGCCAAATTGGTTCAAATCCTAGATTTGCCACTGAGTCCCGAGGAGCCTTTCAAAAGCTATCTTAGCAATTTGAGCCTCGTTTTTTTTTAATCTGTAGAATGGAGTTGGGGCACCTGGGTGGCTCAGTCAGTTAAGCATCTGACTCTTGATTTCAGCTCAAGTCATGATCTCACAGTCGTAAGATCGAGCCCCGCGTCCGGCTCTGCGCTCGGAGAAGAGCCTGCTTAAGATTCTCTCTCTGCCTCTCCCTCCATCCCTCTCCTTGTTTGCACTCTCTCTCTCTCAAATAAATAAATAAAATCTTTTTTTGTTTTTAAATGGAGTCGATCACTCTCTCCGAGGGTTGTCGGGAGAATTAAATGAACGGTAACTGTAAATTGTAAAATATAAATCACAGCACACATAGAAGAGTTCGTGGTTTGGGGGAGCAGGTTCCTGTGGTATTCAAGGTCATGAAAAGACAGTTCTAGTGGTTGGCCCCAGCTCTACCACTGGATAGACCATAGCACTTCTGAGAGCCTCAGTTTCCCCAACTGTAATCTGGGTCTTTGTCCCTGCCTCCAAACATTGTTAGGATCCAATGAACTCAAACAACATATATATTGAGCACCTACTGTGTACATCGCTCATGGCATTCTAGACATCTCGCACCGCTTAGGTCTTCTTCCCTTCTTCGACTTCAGGGAATCTTTTCCTGAGGACTCAAGGCAAGCCGAGGATGTAAAACCAGACAACGACAACCAGACAAAGGAGAGAGGGGGAGAGTGGTCAGACGTGGGCTCCACGGTCCGGTTGCCAGTCAAAAACCCGCTTCAGTCTCTTCCTGTCCCAAGTTGCTTAGCCTTTGCAAACCTCAGATTCTTCATCCATGAAACAGGGAGAATATGATTACCGCAGGAGTTTATTGCGACGATTAGACGACACCAGTGGATAGCGACAGCTCAGTCCTTGGCCCATTGAGATTCATAATGCCTGCTGCTATCAGAAGGATCAGCCAATAAATATTCCTTTTCGGAGGAACAGCCGTATAATAGTATAAATACCACTGGTACCATAGTAGTGGTGGTGGGAGTCGAAGTAATAGGAGGAGTCATAGTAGAAGGACGACCAGCAGGACTAGTGGTAGTAGTGGTTAGAGGTCCTAGCACTGGTAGTCGTAGCTGAAGAACTGGTACAATTGTTGCAGTGTGGGTAAGAAGAAGTAATAGTACCGATAGTCGCGGCAGAAGTACCCGTGGTGTTACTAGCAGTAGAAGTACTAGTTGTACTAGTAAACAGTGATAGCAATAGTAGTCGAAGTACTAGTAGCAGACATACTGGTAGGACAGTGGTACTAGTGTTGCCCAAGTGGGCACATGTGCCAGGGGCGAGGTAGCAAAGCTAGGAGAATTCCGCCCCTTTCGATGCTGGGTAGCAGGGGCACGTTCCCATTCGTGGAAATGGGAAAGGAGAAGGGCCCACACAGATGGAGCTGGCAAGAAGAAATGAAGGAGAGCAAAGCCCGAGAAACTGGCACGAAGCAAATCCTTCTGGTCTTGGCGACAACACGACTCTGTCTCTGGGGCAGTCTTGGGGTCACAGAAGTTGCATCCCCTGCCCCCAGCTTCCCCCAGGGAGGCAGGTGCAGTGTTTGCTCCCGGGTACCCCAGAGCCCTGGACCATGCAGGGCTTGGGAAGCTTGGGTCCCCTGTCTTCCTCACATACGGGGACACTGAGGCTCTAGGAGGGTGGGGGGAGGGGCACTGTTCTCCCTGGGTAACAGAACAGGGACAGTGATGTACACTTGGAATGTGTTGGGAAGCTTTGAGGGCTCAGCTTATGTGGGAGCCCTGTTCTATCTTCTCAGCTGCCAAAGGGGCGAGTCAGCAGCAGGGCCTGGCACCCGCCCAGGCCTTGGGAACTCAGTGTCCTTTCTGCGATGCAGTGGGTGGGGCTTCCTAGGAAGAGCCTGAAGTAGAACAAGAAGAGGGCAACAGGGCATCCCCAGGCTCTGCTCATTCAGAAGAGTGAGTAAAGACAAATTCTTACCCAGGACTGTTGCCCAGACTTCCATGGAAGCTTCTGGCTTCTGGCAGTCTGAAGCATAATTCCACCAATCTTCCTGGCCTTCGATCCTAGTAAGCAAGAGCTTGCTCTTCAACTTGTTCCACCCTGGGTCTTTGGTTTTTTAAAGCCTGGCTCAATGCCACCTCTTCCAGGAAGCCCTCCCAGATTCCCTGGCCCTTGCTTTCTAGTCAGGATTCACTTGCCTTGCCTGTGCTCCCATGCCGTTTGGCTCCAGCTGCTATGAGGGTTCCGTTTAACAGGCATGCCTGGAGTACCTACTCAGGTTCACTGATCAGTCCTTGCCCACAGAGCTTAGAGTTCTCTGAGACAGATGGATGCTGACACCCCAACCCCACCTTAGCCAGATGGGTGAAGGTCATGATGTTGGTAGGTCTAGGAGACTATAGGTCCTCAGAGGACTCCTCGCAATCCAGAAGTGTTTCCTGACAGAGGACGCAGCCTCTGTGTTCATAACCGAATGACACCGTGGCATGTTAGCACCTAGTTTGTGACCCAGCACATAGTAGGTGCTTTGGGCATGCTTAACTAACATTCAGATTGACTATGCAACAGCTCACACATTGGAGAGTTCCCTGTCAACTGTGTGGAAGAAACTTGGGAGGAAGGAAAAGTCTGGAAAACTCCTAACGGAGCCCCATAGGCCTTGCAGGTAGGGCCTGTGGGCCGTTCTGCTCTGTTTGGCCCAGGAATTCTCAATGGATTCCAAGATAGAAATGAAAAGAAGGAATTTGAGGACCACAGGGACATGGTCATTGGGAAGTTTGGTCCCAAGAGAAAGGGTATACTAGAAGAAGCTAACACAAGGTCTTTAAATGCCCATCACAACCTGAGAAATCACTATCAGTATATAGGGCCAACACACAGGCTAGATGGAATGACTCTGGTCCTCAAGAAAAACTGAAAGCAAAGCTGTCAACCCTGCTATGCATTAGAATAATCTGGGATTGGGGGGGGGGCACCTGGGTGGCTGAGTCGTTAAGTGTCTCCATTCAGCTCAAGTCATGATCCCAGGATCCTGGGATGGAACCTGTGTTGGACTCCGTGCTCTGCAGGAAGCCTGCTTCTCCCTCTCCCGGTCCCCCTGCTTGTGTTCCCTCTCTCGCCGTCTCCCTTTTTCTGTCAAATAAATAATTAAAATCTTAAAAAAAAAATCTGGGGTGCTCTGAAACCACTGACGCTTGGGGCCCACATGCAAACCAATTAATCAGAATCTCTGGTGGGTGGGGATTCTGACGCCAAGGCTGGAACTCCACTGCCTTAAAGTAGCAGTGGACATACCCCAGGGAAGAAGGCCGGGCAGTGTGAAAGCCAATATGGGAGCTTGTTTCCACAGAGATGATTGAACCAAGGCAAGTTGTATATACTTGAAAGGTCAACTTCAGTTATCCAAATTCAGCTTTGTGGAAGAGCTCACAAAGGGAAGCTGCAGAGAGCAGAGGAGAGAACACAGGCTCTGGAGACAGATGGATCCCCACTACACCACTTAGAGCATGTGTTGACCTTGGCACATTACTGAACATCCCCAAACCTCAGTTTCATCACCTGTAAAATGGGGACATTCCCAGGGCCAGTCCCAGAGGGTTGCTTTGAATTTGAATTATAAAATAAAGTAGCACAAGTGTTTGGTGTTCAATAAATATTAACTCCCAATCCTCTGACCCAGAAGGTTCCAGACACAATGAGGCATTACTGTGCAACACATGGTACCTAACACCCTTTCCCATTCTTACATATCAACATTACCATTTTTTTAAAAATATTTTATTTATTTGACAGAGAGAAATCACAACTAGGCAGAGAGGCAGGCAGAGAGAGAGGAGGAAGCAGGCTCCCCGCGGAGCAGAGAGCCCAACGTGGGGCTCGATCCCAGGACCCTGGGATCATGACCTGAGCTGAAGGCAGAGGCTTTAACCCACTGAGGCACCCAGGCGCCCCTCAACATTACCATTTTTAGAAGAAAAGAGCCAGCTCATAGGTAAGTCGTTCCTGGCTGAAGCTGACTCAGGGCAAGCTGCTTACATGTTTAGGGAGGAAAGCCGAGATTCTGGGAACAGCAGAGTTTCAACAACCCTGGGTCCTTCAATTTCACAACTACCCCCTAGAGGCTCATCTTCACCAAAAGACACAGCGTGGCTTCAGGATGCTTCATCTCCTCTTGCTGGTCCCTCATGTCTTCATCAGACAGACAGTTAGTGAGTATGTCTCTGTGCCAGGCCCTGGGCAGAACGATGGGATGGGCCCCCTACACTTACTGAGCTCCTAGTCGAGCGGGAAGCCAGGCATGGCTGCCAATACCCACCATACCCAGCGAGAGAAGCCATGCAAGGTTTCGGAGGAAAGGAGGCAGGTGTTTAAGGGCAGAGAGTGGTGGCCGAGGGTTGGGGGTGGGGGCGGGTAGTGTTCCTGTGACTCTCTGTACCTCAATCTAAAATCACTGTTCCTCACCACGCCTGTATCGCCCCCCTCCTCGGTTTTCCCATCTGTAGATGGGGCAGGGACCAGATAGAAGTCAATGCAATAATCCCTTAAGGTTCCTGCTTTGGACAATTTTGTGGAATGAGTCCCATGGCCCACATTCACGTTTTAATTAAAGATTACATCAAGCTCTGTTCGGAAAATTTCACAATAAGCCTTGGACCCATCTGGCTTTTCCTCTGCTGGGGGGTGGGGTTCACAAGCGAACAAGGAGAGATGAGTGTCATGTGATAAAAGAACTTGCTTCCTCACCATCTTCTTCCTCATTTCTGTTCCACCTCTGTCCTGTGTGAGGCCATCCCTGCAGGGTGTGAGCCCCAGACTGGGCTCAGCCTCTCCCCACCAGGGCCTCAGTCTCTGCACCTGACAAATGGGGACGAGCCCTCCGTGAAGTGTGTTGGAAAGAGCAAAGGGCGTTGACACTTAGGTTTCCAGGGGCCAAGCGGAGCCTGTCCCCCACCCTCTGGGAATTCTAAATTTGTAGCAGATGGTTGGGTCCGAGAGGCCAGCTTGGCTGGGGCTCAGAGAATGTCACCCAGCTTCTGGGCACATCGGAGAGCAGCTTTATGGCAGGAGTTGATGATCTCCATGATAAATGAGCCCTAAATGAATCCTTACATCCAGAAGTTGAGTGTTTGTGGTTAGCCTCGAGAGGAAGGGAGAGAGGGAGGCTAGGGTAGGATGCAGGGATGCACCCCGTAGCCTGCCCACCAGGCTCCCTTCCTCCACTAACATTTGCTGAACTCCTACTGATGAAGCCAACATAGTCCCTGCCGCAACCCCCCCCCCCAAAAGACAAGAGGCACAATCCAATGTGATCAGTCCTGTAAGAGAGGAGAGCCCAGGACGCTGTGGGGACAGGGTGACTCCAGCCCAAACTGGGTGGTAGGGGCCCAGGAAAGGCTTTCTACAACACAGCATGCAGGACAAGCCCACCAGGTCGAATGAGCACTCCTGGCAAGGGAAGAGCAGGGGCAAAGGCTTAGAGGAGTCAGGGAAGCCTCGAGAAGCTTTGGGTGGGAGTGCAGGAGGCAATGGTGGAGGGTGGGGGGGAGAGGAGAGGAACAGCCAGAGGGGTCAATAGGAGATAGAGCCCGAATGGCCTTAAGTCCCAGCCAAGGTAGCTCAGATTTTATCGTGGCCCCAGGGAGTCGGGGTAGGGCTTTCTCAAGGGGGATGTCTAGGGCTGAAGCGGGAGCAGGGGTGTGTGGAGGAGGGTCCCTGCTGACTCAGCCCAGCTTTCATTCACTCCCCAGGCAGTGCTTCTTGAGGGCCTGCTCACCCCTTTCCACAGCACCAGGCTGGCTAAACCCCTCCTCAGGGCACAGGCTAGGAGAAAATGTATGCGAAGCGCCAGGCCTTACTTGACAAAACTCCTTTGTGATGAGCCCTCGGGCCCCGGCGGCACAGTGCTCTGCTGCCCTCTAGTGAGGGCTGGAGCTTCACCCCTGCGGTGTGGGCCCGCTTCTACAACACTGTTTCTCTGGAGACCTTCTTCCCTCTGCCCCTACCGGGACCACAGGAGTCTCACTGCCCCCAGGGAATAGAGGACAGGCCAGGGGAGGGGGACACAGAGGGACTCAGCCCCAGCTGTGCACGTGGGCCCCGGGGTTGTGTCCTTTAACTTTCTCAAATGAATGGACAGAGATGGTGTGGACTCCTATCACTATCATGATGGTCACAGTCATGATGATGATGGTACGGTGGCAACGGGGGCAGGGAACGCTATTTCTGTAGCTACTGGTTGTGACGGCAGAATTGGAGTGACGGCAGTGATGGGATTACAGTGATGGTCATGAGGACAAGGAGGGAGGTAGGGACTGTGGTAGTGGGGATAGAGGTGGTGGCTGATATGGTTGGATTTCCTTGTCCCCGTCTTTGAAGCGTATACTCAGTTCTCTTAGGCACACACCTTGGAAGGGGGAGTTCTGGATCACGAGATAGGCACATGTTAACTTTACTAGATCAAGCCAAATAGTTTTCAGAACACGGTTGTCTTTACACTCCTGCCTGCCATGCGGGCCGGGGTGGGGGGAGGGTGGTTCCAGGGGCCCCACAAGCCACACTTAGCAGTGTCTGTTTTGTTCAGTCGTGTAGCTCTCACGTTCCTGGAAGCCTAGCACACAAGGAAGGCTTAATAAAAAAATCTGAAAGAATTCACAATTTAAGGATAGCAGATACCCTCACTTGCTGTTAGAGAACAGAACCAGAACTTTGCTCTTGCCTGCGGACATCCAGCCACGTACATGTTCTGACCCGGGTTGCCGAAGTCACAGCCCAACAGCCCATCCCACCCCATCACGCACATATCCCTTGTCTTGGCATTTTTCTCAAAAATCCCTTCCGTGTGGCTCATCGTGGTCCAGTTTGAAGAGGGACAGCAATTTGATTAAACCAGAGCACACAAAGATTCAAATGAGTGGTAGTCCTTAACCCTTTTAGGGACATTTGAAGGAGCAGGCTGCTCTCTTGCTGGGTCCACGACAGAAAAAGGCAAGCTGCCATCACAGACAGCACCCAGGCCCGCAGCCTTTCATAGCTCTGGGTTCTATTGGGATCTGCCGCTCACGGCTGCTTTCCGCCCAGACAGCCTCCCCTGCGTGCCCCTCTTTTCTCCCATTTTTTTCATCTACAAAACAGGAAAAGTAATTCTTGTCCTATCCACCTCAAGGATTAAAAAAAAAAAAAATGTAACAGATTAAGGAGCTTCACAGTTGAAAGAAATCTTGGAGATCATCTAGGGACTTTTATTATTGTTCTCAGATAATTCTTTACAACCGATGAATCCCTTTCAATTACACGGTCTCACGGAAACCTCAGGACAACCAAGGGACATCATTCATCTCTTTTTGGAGGAAGGAAACAGGTTAAGAAAGGGGGAATGACTTGCCCAAGTGGCAGGGCTGGGAGCGGTGGCTCTTTGCTCTACTGAACTCTCCCTGTAGATCCAGCTTGAAGGCACTATGACCCAAAGGTTCACCAGCTCTTGCTTGTACTCCTCCAGTGCACGGGGAGCTCACTGCCACCCAAGTTAAGCCAGTCCCTAGCTGGGCGGCTCCGATAGTTGGCTGTCATTTGTGGTGGTACGGAGCACATTGCATTGGGTGGGGGAGGGGTGATCTTTAAAGGCTTTCATCCTATTGTGTGTCAGGGAGAGGAGAAGTTGACAGAAATATTCAGAGAATATACAGAGGCAGCCAGAATGGCAATAATAATCACAACACCTATTTGATAGTGTCACTTCCGTGTTTGTAACCCATGAATGGCTTCCTGGTTCCCTGAAGAGGGAGTCCAGACTCCTTCGTGTACCTTCCATGAGCTTGGTCCAGTCTTGAACCCCCTCTACATGTCTCCCACATTTCCCCACCCCACCCAGGCTTCCTGCAATGTGTTCCCTCTGTGAAGAACCTCCTCACCCCCCCAGCTTCTACAGGACTCTGAACTATGCCCCCCCAAATTCCTGCACACTAGCCTGTTCTTACTTGTGTCCCGAACTAAGACCGCATGATTCCTTTGCCCCGATGCCCAGCACGGAGACTGCCCCTGAATGGGTGGTTGGCCCACCCCAGCACCTACGCACATAGCTCTGCGGCTCCTGACGGCCAGCCCAGGAGAGGGTTAAACAGCAGCCCTGGCCTTAGATCAGCCTTGGCATTGGAGAAGCAGGTGGTCCAATGTTTAACCAGATTCTTTCTGTTCCTTTTGTAAGCTTGGCTCAGGAGCTCAATCCAGCCAGGTCTTCTGAGAGCTGAAACCTGCGTCCCTCTCGCCCCTTTAGGCGCCTCTTCCCGCCTCACTTCCTGGGTCCCAGGCTGCCAAGTAGCTGGAGCTGCCAGGGTGGGGAAGCAGGGAGGAAGCTTTACAAAGCTGGAGGAGTGTAGGTGGAGAGCGGGGAGGGCCTGGTCCATGCTCTGCCCAGGCCCGGTTGAGCCCTTCCCATCCCTGCCCTCCCTATCCCCATCTGTGTACAGAGAAGGCTGGTCTGGGTAGTCCCTCCTGATAGGAATGGGCAAGAGCAAGGGATCCTCAGACTCCAGAACCCCCTAGCTAGGGGTCCCTTTGCTGAAGACTTTTTCCACCAGACGTGGGGGTGGGTAAATCTTTAACTAGCTAGCCCTGGGGAGGCTGGAGCCTTTCCGGATGGATGGCTGCCTGAGAAGGGGGAAGAGGGGTGGGGGATGTAAGGTGTGTCCAGCAGTCCCGGTGAGGTGGGAAAGGGCGGGTAGCGGAGAGAGAAAGGAACGAGACTCGGGCGGAGCTAACTTCGTGTGCAAAGCCGGACATGGAGGAACGCGGGTCTCCAGACGGGTAAGCAGAGATTGTGGGAGGTTTCGAGGAGCCTCTGGGCTCAGGGATGGTAACTCCCGTTGCTGCCACAGGGACCCCGCGCGGAGCTTGGAGCAGGGGCCAGAGCGGCCAGAAACGCCCATCCAGGTGGTGCTCAGGTAGGTATAGGCTGGTTGGGGAGTGCGGGGCGGGGGGGGGGGGGGAGCGCTAGCGAGGACAGGACCGATGGCGACAATGGATGGACCGTCCACCTTCCCAACGGACCCCAGGGTGCGTCCCATGAGCGCCGCCGAGTTGCGTCGAGGGGAACAGAGCGCGCTGCACTGCTCGGGGACCCGGACTCTGCAAGTGAGGAACACTTGCCCCCTCGAGCCCCAAACCCCTCCCCCCAAAACCTACCTGAAGGACCCTCCGTCCCCTTCCCGGGGCAACTTTGTCCCAGGCCCCCGCCTCCCCCGGATATCCCCGTGAGCCCCGCCCTCCCAGGCTCCGCCCCAGCGTGCCCCGCCCCCTCGGCCGCCCCCTCCCCCAGGTGAGCCCCCCAGGCGGCGGCCCGGAGGTGGCGTTCCGCTTCGGCGCGGTGCTGGACGGGGCGCGCACGCAGGAGGACGTGTTCCGGGCGTGCGGCGTGCGGCGCCTGGGCGAGCTGGCGCTGCGCGGGTGAGTGAGGCGCCGCCAGGGCCCCCGGCCCCCACCACCACTACCCGGGCCCCCTCCCCTCCAGCCCCCAGCCCACCGCCGCCCGGGTCCAGACGCGCCCCTGCCGCCCGCAGCTTCTCCTGCACTGTCTTCACCTTCGGCCAGACCGGCTCCGGGAAGACCTACACCCTGACCGGGCCTCCTCCGCAGGTGGGCCTGGCGCCCGGGGAGCGGGGAGGGAACGGGAGCCGCGAGGCCCTGGGGAGCCGCACGCTTCCAGGGGGAAGGGCCTTCATGCCGCCCAGCCCCATTTGCAGACGGGGAAACTGAGGACGGGAGAGGTGAAGGCGCCTGCCTCATATGGAGCCACTTTTATCCACTTGACTTAGTAGCTCTCAGTTTCTCCATCGGTACGCGGAAGTGACAGTTCTGACCGAGGATTACTACCCTGTTCCGCGGGAACTTGGCACAGTTCTGGCGCATAGTAGGGCAGTCCTCTACCAAGGGTGGTTATGACTGTTACTTTGTGCTGGGAGGAGCATGATCCAGCCCCAGGCTCAGCTTTTTCTGCCCCCAGGGCGAGGGTGTGCCGGTACCCCCCAACCTAACCGGCATCATACAGAGGACCTTCACCTGGCTGTTGGACCGGGTTCAGCACCTAGGCGCGCCTGTTACCCTCCGTGCCTCCTATTTGGAGATCTACAATGAGCAGGTGGGGGACTGAGATGAAGAGAGAGCCCTCAAGGAGAAGGAGGCATTTCTCTCCAAGGAGCAGGGGTGGAGGGACAGAAGCGGCTGGGGGCCTGTTGCTGGTAAAGGCTAGGGGTGAATGGAACGTGGGCCCAGGACCCCTTCCCTCACCTGCCACCTTCACCTCAGGTTCGTGACCTTCTGAGTGTGGGATCTCCCCGGCCCCTCCCTGTTCGCTGGAATAAGACCCGTGGCTTCTATGTGGACCAGCTGCGGGTGGTGGAATTTGGGAGTCTGGGGGTCCTGATGGACCTTCTCCAAACGGGTGCGTGCTACTTCAGGGGCGCTGTGGGGGTGTGGGGACGTCCATTCCTTAGCTGTTCACTGTGCACACCGAGTTCCTGGCTGGAGCTGTGGATTGAGATGCTCCGTGTGGGAGGAAAGGGCCAGCAAACCAGCAATTCAGACACAGCCCAGAGATGTTCATCCCCGCCCCCCCGCCAGGCTTCCAGATTCTGCTGTCCAAACTCTTGGAATCCTGACGATGGGGCATGGTTGGGTAGGGTGGGGTCAGGGTCATGGTTTCTCTTGTCCAGGGCCTCTGCCTTGGTCGGGCCCCATCTTTGTCCCCTGAGGAGGTCTCCCCACCTCAAGGCTCTCCCCTTCCAGTCCTTTCCCCTACATGCAGCAAACCACATCCCTCTTCCTCTTCAGACCCCCAGACTCTTCCAGTTTCTTAAAGGTAAATGTCATACCTCTTAGGCTAGTCTGTGACGTCTTTCTGTTCCAGCCCCATTCATTCATCAAGTATTTATGGAGCACTCACCCTGTGGGAGCACTGGGGACACTGGGACTCTGGGTTCTGACCCCAAAGGTGTGCCCAGAGCTGGACTTTCTGTCTGAGTCTCTCTCTTTCTCCGCAAGGCAATGGGAGAGATGCTCATAAAACGTGAATTTGACCGACGTTCCTCTGCTTTGGACTCTCCGTCTTCCTCTCACATGTCCATGCTAGAGACAGCCCTGGCAGCCCCTCCTTCCCCTTCCCTGCCTCCGTGCCTTTGCATGGGCTGGCCCCTCTCCCAGGATGCTTTCGCTTCTTTTCCTTTATTGGTGACCACCTGCTCCTCCTACCAGGTCCAGCTCCTGCCATTTTCTGCCTCTAGGTCTTGCCCGCCGACGGAGCTCAGCTCACACCCTGAACCAGGCCTCCAGCCGAAGCCATGCCCTGCTCACGCTCTACATCAGCCGCCAAACTGTGAGTGTCCCCAGGTGGGGAAGGAGCTGGCCCAGGGTCACCCAGCCAGGGTCTGCCTCTGGATATAGCAAGCAACTTGGTCAGGTGCCGGAGGTAATAGTGGAAATCTTTTCGGCTTTGTGACTTTGGTCACAAGTCCCCATTGAGCCCTGATCCCTCTGCCCCACAGATGCCTCCAGGAGACCCTGGGGAACCCCCCATGGCGGGGAAGCTGTGCTTTGTAGACCTGGCTGGCAGTGAGAAGGTGGCGGCCACAGGATCCCGGGGGGAGCTGATGCTTGAGGCGAACAGCATCAACCGCAGCCTGCTGGCCTTGGGTGAGACGTGGGGCCAGCCGCATGGACGTCCTGTGTCCTTGCCCTGAGCCTGACCCAGAGCTGTCCCTGGTGGGGGAACCAGAGGAGTGGTAGTGGGGGGATCAAGAGCTGTGACCCACTAGCCACCTACCTCCTCTTGGCCTTACCGTGCTATCAACTAGTGCCTCCCCTCTTAGAACTTTATGAGTCTATAAAACTGAGGGTTTATAAAGGTACATTTTCATTTAAGAAGTAGAAACATCCAAGTGCAGAGGCTGAGCTCTCAGGCATTCACCCTGTCCCCATGTGCAGTTAGGAAGACTGAGGCTCCATGAGAGGAAGGAAGTGACCTTCTTTCCACCCCAGCCCCAGGTCACTGGGCCTTGAGGTCCCTTCCTCGGCAGTGTGTGTACAGAGATTTTCAGGGAACTCTTCTTCATTTCCTGAGCCCCTGCCCAGTGCCAGGTTCAGGAGTGGTCAGTCTCTTTGGTTGCCCTGGGGATCGGGGTGGGCAGGGCCATCTCTGCCCTCAGGAGCCCCTGTCTGGTGGCAGAGACTGGTCTGACCAAGTAACTAGATCTCATAGGAAGAGGGATTTTCAAGTCACACAGGTCTGGGTGGAGGTCCCAACTCTGCATGTACCAGCTGGGTGGCCTTGAGTGAGAGCGGTGACCTTGCCGGCCTTGTTGTCCCCACCAGGTCACTGCATCTCCCTGTTGCTGGACCCACAGCGGAAGCAAAGCCACATCCCCTTCCGGGACAGCAAGCTCACCAAGCTGTTGGCAGACTCACTGGGGGGACGCGGGGTCACCCTCATGGTACCGGAGAGGGACTGGCAGGGAGGAATGGCTCCTGAGGGAGGGGGGGTCCCAGAGAGGAACACTCAGAGGCAGTCCTCCCCAGGTGGCCTGCGTGTCCCCTTCAGCCCAGTGCCTTCCTGAGACGCTCAGCACCCTGCGATATGCAAGCCGGGCCCAGCGGGTCACCACTCGGCCACAGGCCCCCAAGGTGAATGGAGGGAGACCCAGGCAGAAGGGCAGGGCAGAGGAGATAGTTAGGGATCTGGCAGTAGTTGGAGTCCGAGTTGGTGTTATGGGAAGTCTGGAACTGAGTCAGAGTCGGGATTAGAGTCAGAGTCCTGGTGATGGGGTCATGATTGTGTAGGGTGGGGTCAGGGTTATGGTCAGGGTTAGGGCATGTCTAGGTGTATGGTCTGATTTGGATATGATTCAGGGTGTAGCCAGGATCCCAGCTGGTACCATGATTAAGTCTGAGTTGTTGAGTTGGGGTCTGACATAGTGTCTCCTTTGGGGTCAGGATCTGGGCCAAGGTTTGAACGGAACTGAGTTTAAGATTGGACTTGGAGCAGGGTCCAGCTTAGAGCAGGCCCTCCAGGCCTCAGTGAAGGTTTCCTGACCCTTTGATGCCGTTAGCACAAAGTGCCTCCTCCAGGTGGATGTAGCCCAGGGGTGCGAGGCTGGCCGGTGAAGCATGGGCTGGGTTTTAGGCTCTCCTTACCCACCCTGGGAAGCCTTTGTGCAGTGCACAACTTGGGCAGCCACAGACAGCAGCTCTGGG
Organism: Meles meles; assembly: GCF_922984935.1. Lineage (NCBI taxonomy): Eukaryota > Metazoa > Chordata > Mammalia > Carnivora > Mustelidae > Meles > Meles meles. The sequence goes on from NC_060076.1 coordinate 19,726,833, forward strand.
CCTCTTTCTCTGCAGTCACCAAAGGCAAAGCATCCCCAGCATTTGGAGGTTGAGATACTGCAGCTGCAGGAGGAGAACCGTTGCCTGCGGTCCCAGCTGGGGCAAATAGACCCCAAGGGTATGAGTTCCCTGGAGGCAGGGGTAGGGTGAGACTAGGGTCCAGGGCTCCTCTGGATCCAGCCATCTTCTCCTTCCCTTCAGCCTCCAGGCTCAGTGGGGCTCGGGTGGCCTGGGCCCAGCGGAACCTCTATGGCATGCTCCAGGAGTTCATGCTGGAGAATGAGAGGCTCAGGTAGGGCCTGCCTCAGCCAGGGGCACTCTGCCCCACCCCGCCCCTCTGAGCTGCTCTGCCAAGCTGCACCGCTCCCTAGTCTGTGGCTACCCCACTGTCCCCCTGCTTGCCTCCTGGGGCTCGCACTCCACCGCAGAGAGGAGGGCGAGCGGATACCCCCACCGGTAGCTCTGCCTCCTGTCACCTGCCTGGGGCCTGCTCTTCCCAGGAAAGAGAAGAGCCAGCTGCAGAGTAGCCAGGCCAGGGCCCGGGACGAACAGCGCATCCTGGCCCAGCAGGTCCAGGAGCTGGAGCGGTGAGCACGGCTGCCGGCCAGGAGACAGGCCTTGGGACCCGGGGCAGGTGGGAAAGGGTGGCTCAGTGAAATGGTCACGGGTCTGACCTCTGGACGCAGACCCCATGGGTTTAAACTTCAGCCCTGACACCCACTAGCTGTGTGACCTTGGGTGAGTCATTTTACCTCTCCCTGCCTGGGCTTCCTCTCATACACAATGGGGAGAATACAGAGCCTACTTTACAGGGTGGATGTAGAGTTCAGATTGAATGAGTTCATTTGTAAAGCCTTGAGCACGGCACCTGGCTTATAGTTAGTGCTCCCTGAGTGTTGGTTAACAGGGGGGACGTGGAGGCCAGCCCGGCGTTGGTTCGCGGGCTGTAGGCACAGACCCCACTGTTCTCTCCAGGCGCCTCCTCAGTGCCTGCTACCATCACCAGCCGCACCCTGGCCTGGCCCCACCGTGTCCCTGTGTGATGGTGCCAGCTCCCCCATGCCACGTGAGTCTCTGCCTGGCCAGGAGAGGGGAGGAGCAGGACCGGTGCAGAACTTCTGACATGCCCTCTTGCAGGCCCTGCCTCCCCTCTGCTCCTGCGGCCGCTTCTGCCCCCTGTGCCGAGCACCACTGGCCCACTGGGCCTGCACACGTGGGGAGCTCCACCTGCCCCAGGTAGGAAAGGCGGGGGCAGGGGGTTGAGCGAGCAGGGAGGGCTGGAGACTTGGATCCAGGGCTCGGCAGCCTGGGAGGCTCCAGAGTCCCAGGGTCCCAGGCTGGATCGTGGGGTGAGGGGTAGCTTTGGGCTGGTTCGCTCGCCTCCCTCTGCTCCCCATCCTACCTTCTTTCGGGAGCTCACGGAGCCACTCACTTACTCATTCGTCCACTCACACATTACTCATTTACGTCTTCACTTACGTGTTCACTCACTCGCTCGGTAACTCTTCCCTAAGCTCTAGCTTTGTGGCAGCCCCAGTTCTGGATGCCAAGAATTCCAAAAGAGACCAGGCATGGTTCCTGCCCTCAGAGAGCTCCTATCTCCAGAGAGGACATTCCAAGGGCTACCTGCCGCCCACAGAAAAAGGGACCAAGAGCCTGCGCCTTGTCCCCCTGATACGCTTGGTGTCCCGAGGGGGCAGGCCTGGCAGAGATGGCGGTGGCACCAGGAGGATGGGGCACGTAGAGGCAGGCTCACCCAGGGTGGGCTCTGGTCTTTCCTGCAGGTGTTTGGCCCTAAGGCCCCAGGCGGCGTGCCCCTGTCTGCCCAGCCCTCACCCTGGGCACCCCCAGGCAACCCTGGCTCTGCCAAATGTCTGAGAGAGAGGTGGGCCAGCCTTGGGGCACTGGGACGGGAGAGGAGGGGACCGGGCCTGGGAACCCGAGGCTCACCTCCCACTACCCAACCCACCCCGGCCCAGGAGTCCTAGCGACTGGCCTCAGGCCCGAGTCCTGGCAGAGATGCTGCTGGAAGAGGAGGCAGTACCCTCCGCACCCCCGCTGCCTGCAGGGCCCCCGAACGCCTCACCGGTGCTGAGAGGTGAAGAAGAGAGAGGGAGCGGCCCCTCCTGGGTGTTTTTTTGGTGATCTTAGGCCAGAACCCACCCTGTCCAGACCTTAGTCTACCCATCTCTGAAACAGGGTGTGTGATGAGAGGCAATCTGTAAGATCTTTCCAGTTCCCAAACTTGGAATTCGCTTCCCGGGGCCATCTGTATGTCCAGTTGTGTGCAGGAGCCCGTGGTGTAGGTTGAGGGGGAGGGGAGCCCCCTGAGGCTTCCCCAGAGGATGATGGGACACTGATGGGTCCAAGTGGGGAGGGCCCAAGGGAGCGCAGGCCTCAAGTCTCACCGTGTGCTTCTCAGGTGGGGCTGCAGTTCCAAACCTGGCCCGGAGACTGGAGGCCCTCCGAGACCAGATTGGCAGCTCCCTGCGCCGCGGCCGGAGTCAGCCACCCCCCAGCGAGGCTGCTGGGAGCCCCAAGCGAGTCCTCCCTCCCTGCTGAGGGAAAAATAGAAACCTAAGAGACTACTGCATGACCTTGGTCTGGGCTCTGCACTCCCAGGCTTTTGTCTCCCCATCTATGAATGGGGATGGCAGCTGCTGTCCCCCTGTGCACTTGTGACGGGCAGAGGCCACTTCCTGAGGGCTGCGGCTGGGGGCTGGTGGGCAGTTTGGGGGAGCAGAGGGAGGGTGACACCCCAGACTGTGAGAAAGGAGAGACTGGATTTGGGAGAAGCCAGGCAGTGGGTGATGAAACAGACAAATAATTAAAGAAAGGTGTCACTCCGAGCGTGGCGGGTCGTGTTTTGGGGGCGTCAGGCACTTCCGTGTGGAGGCAGCCCAGAGAGGGGCTTCCAGGGGACCCCGAGGAGGAGCCAAGGACTCTTGGTAGAGGTGCATGCGCCTTCTGATTGGGGATAATCCGGGTTGCCCTCTCCTTTGTATGTGATACAGTTTTAATTGAGCGACTACTACAGGCAGCAGGGCAGCTGAGGGGAAATCAGCAAGCATCTCCCCGTGGGAGCACGGGGGAGACCAGTTCCAGCCAGGTTCTTTGCCCGCTGCAGGCGTGCTGGTGCTGCAGGGGTTGTGAGGTGTGAGTTCTGATGCCACACACTTGCTGGGGCCTTGGGCAGGCCTTGAACCCTCCCAGACCACTTTCTGGTATTCAGCCAGCTAGATGGGGTGGGAGAGGCTCCTTGTTCATGAAGTTCAGGTGAGGGTCAGGAGGTGGAGAATGTCAGGATCCCAGTAGGGTGCAGTGGGTCTACAGTTAGGGGGAAGTCCAGATGTGACATGAGAAATTGGGGGTGCCAGTAGGAGGACCTCGTTAGAGAAGCAGCTATGAGACTATCCTAACTCTTCCATTTTGGAGTTAGGGGAACCGAGACCTGCAGGGCTCCTTCCTGCCTTTGTTCGCTCATTTATTCATTCGACACTCCTGGCATCGACACCAGCCTAGGTGGTGAACAGGACTGAGAAGGGACACGCGGCTTTGCCCAGGAAGCTCACGGAGGCTGGGTATTGAAAGGCGAGACGCATGGCTGGCATTCAGGGTGTTCAGCCGCAGAGACTCAGTGGGAGGCCAGTGCCAGGGGGCAGAGCCCGGGACATGGGGGTAACAAGCAGACGCCACAGGCCACCGGGCCCAGCAGAGTGGGTTTGGTTAAGTCCACAGCCTGAACCACACAACGTGCGAATCTTGCCGCCTTCTGTAACCATGAGTGATCCCGGGCAGACAGCTTCACTGCTCCGAACCTGGGTCCTCTCATGGGCAGGATGGCTGCAGCAGCAGTAGCCCCTCCCTGGACAGTTGTGGGCATCAAATCTACTTGGAGATGGGAAGAGTGTGGCACAAGGCTTTGCTTGTTGCAATTCAGCCAAAAGCAACTTTCAGTCAATATGACCATTTGATGAAATCGATGATCTGGGTTCAAAAAAAAAGTCGTTTCACAAAGCCCTATGAAGAGCACACTTTGGGCCAACATTGAACAAAGCCTAAGAATCCTCACCATCACCAAACACAGAAGGGCAGAGAAAGGGCAGAATAGAGGGAACTCGGTGATAAGTGCCACAGAACAAAATCTCGCAGGAAGGTCCATCCACCAGGATGGGTGCAATTCTAATGGGAGGATCAGGAAAGGTCCCATGCAGGTGACGTTCATGTCCAGACCCGAAGGAGGGGAGGAGGGTGAACCTGGTTAATGCCGTCAGATCACTTTTTTCAACTCTTTTTTTCACTTTTTTCAATGTGGTGCCACCTGGTTTCCGGTGGCTTGGCAGGCTTGAGCCTGGGCTCCTCCCCTCCGAAGAGCCCTTCTCTCTCTCTCTCTCTCTCTCTCCCTCTCCCTCTCTCCTTCTCCCTCTCTCTCACTCTCACTGTATGGGGTCCCTGCTTGCTGGGAGGTCTCCAGCCCCCCGGCAGGGAAGTCCCCTGGCACCGAGCGTGAGAGCTTTCCTCAGCTGCCTTGGGAGGGTGGACAGGGACCACCCAGGGCGACCCTGGCTGTTGCTGGTTCATTTTGTGTTTGGATGATTCCTTCTTCCGCTGGAGCCGGCTATGATTTTCCAGTTTCCTAGTTCCAGCTCAGCAAAACCCCCACTTACTTTCCCAGAGAGAGACAGAAGGAGACCAGTCTCCAGCGCCCCATGTCCTAGGCCATGTGTCCAAACCCGGGTCAACGTCCTTGCTCTGGAGCTGCCCCTTGTCCAGAATCCTGAAACTCTGGAGGAATTCCAGAGGACCTCAGTAATGCATCAAGACTCTTCAAGTCTGGTAGTACTGAGAGCTCGAGGACTCCAGAGAGCTCTTCTGGAGCCCTGAAGGCTACACGGCTTCCCGAGGATGCTTGAATCGGAGGGGGGTGGCGGTTCTCCGGCCCCATGAAATAGGGTAGTCATTCTCCAGAACTGTTAAGCTTGGAAGGTCTCTGGTATATCAGAATTGGGGGAAGCTCTAGGAAATCCTGGAGCACTGTAGACGTTCTTCAGAATCCCAGATCCTTAAGTGATCTCTCAGAAATTTCACGTGCTGTGAAATTGCACATAATAATTGGGAGGGATTCTCTGGACTCTCTAGCTGGGGGGTTGGGGGGATGTTTAGCAGAGCTTGGAAGGCCATCCATGAGTTTCTCGAATGCTGGCAAATCTAGAGATGAATCTAGATGTCTAGAGCCCCAGCTGAATTCTCCAGATCCTTGGGGACCTTCCCTCTTGGCCAGGGCAAGAGCGGGAGTGTGGCTGGAAGCGTCACTGTACGACACACACTTAAGGAAGGGCACGCCTGTGGGTCCTTGTTCTTCCTTTGAGGGCTCCTCTGGGCGATCAACCCCAAGATAGACGCCACCGGTGTAGACAGTGTGACGGAGTGTGTAGAACCCACCGCTGATAACATCTCACTCCAGTCACTGTCTGCTCCGGCGGCACCCGCCGCTGCCTGCTTTCACCTCCCACACGTGTCCTGCCTGCTCTGGGGGGTTTTTCCCCTTTGTCTAATGACCCATTTGCCCCAGTTCATACTCAGTTTTGTACCCAACAGATGAATTTCAGCCCCTCCGAGGGACATTTTGTGTTCTCTTAGATGTCTTCTTCCTTCATGTCCTTATCGAGCTTCCTGATTCCCCTTCCTTTATTTTAATGGTGGGGCAGCGTCGTGCACTCTGTGCAGGGGCTGGTCTTGCTCTGAAGCGAGGAGCAGTAGCCACTGGGCGTTGTAAGCAGGTGGTGCTGTGATTAGAGGGCAGGAGCCGCAGGTGCCTGAGCTCTGGGCTCAAAGCCTGCCCTGCAGCAGACCGCCTGTGGGAGCCGCAGGAGCCCCACCCTGGCCCTGGCCAGCCAGCAAGGAGACCTTGGAAAGCTGGCAGGGGCCTCGTCCTCAGGAGCCTTCCTGCAGCCCCCAGCTATGATCACACAGACTCTCGCTCATCACCCCTTTACCAGGTCCCTCTTGAAGGCCGGGCCTGCTCTCCTGGTGGTCAGGCTGGAGGCCTGGGTGGTCTCCAGGCTTTGGAACGTTCGGCAGACGCACCCCCTCTCCCAGCCCCCGTCTGGCCGAGCTACAGCTGTGAGAGCCTGGGCAAGATAGTTAAGCTCTCAGAACCTCAGACTCCCTCTCTGTAAAGTGGGGATAAGATCGGTTTATCCTGTGAGAAGCCCGTAAGTGCTCACAGAGGATAGGAGACGAGGATTGAAAGCGACTCCACATCAATTGTTGAGGGCAGAGCCTGCCACCCTGGTCAGGGCTCCGTGAATGCGAATCGGTATTACTGTTTTTATTAGTAACAGACGCTCTCAGCACACACGTGCGATGTTCCTGTCCTCGCAGGAGAGGAATGGGTGTCGCCACCTGCTGCCTGGTCATTGCACAGGCATGACCTCGTTCATCGCTGCTCTGCGGGCTCCATCCTACAAGGGGAGGAAGTGGCCGTGCGGCACTGCTGGCCGGTGTGAGCGCCAGGGACGAGTCTGCCAGGGCTCACCGAGTCATTTGTCTGCATTGAGGAAGGGCCAGGGGGACTTTCCAGAGAGTCTGGCTGGCCTCAAGGTTTTGGAAAAGAGCTATTTTAGTCTGTGTGAGGACATTGGGTGATATCAGCTTGGTGAGCCAAGAGTCAGGGCAGGTCCCTGGAGGTCCTGCTGTAATGGACAGATAAGACCCGGCTGCAAAGAGCAGGAAGATGCCTGTGTCCTCTGCCTGGACAGAGGCCGGACTTTGGAAGCTTACTCCTTGGGGAAAACCCTTTCTTCAGTGGTGCAAAAGGAGCTGGAGGGCGGGCCGCAAGCTCTGTCCCCTGGGTCTCAAGGACACTCGGCTCCAGAGTGTCGCGCTTCGTGGGCTGCTTCTCCTGGCTGAGCCTGCCTCTCCTGCAAGCAGGAAGCTACACTGACAACATCCAAGGACACTCCTCGCTCCGCTCTCTGCAAGGAGCGAGAATGTGACCTGTCCATCATTTCATTCCTCCACAGCCCGTGGCCCCTCTGAGCCCCATTTAACAGAGGGAAAAACTCGGGTCCAGAAAGGTGAAGTCACTTAGGATCACATAGGCAGGAAGGGGGCACAGCAGTGACTGGGACCCAGGTCTGTCTGGGGGCAGAGTTCAACCACATGGCCATCACTCTGCTAAACTAAGTTTGGGGGTCCTCCTGGCCATGGCACACAGACTAATTCAAAACTGGGGACACAAGGAAATGCCACCACCAAGCCGAGTCTCTTTGCCTTTTGGACTGTCATTGAGCTTTCTAGTTATTCACTGATCATGATTGAAGCACTTGGAGTAGCGATTCCAATCTTCCAGCCTCCCTCAGCTGCCTTCTAGTTGGGTGGACCTTCTTGGGGTCTAATATATTCTCCTCCACAGCTCTAAGGATGTCCCTTGGTGTGTGTTCACTGAGCACCTACTAAGTGCCCGGCATACCGCTGGCTCCAGAGAGGAAGAAACCTGGCAGGTCTCATGGTATGGCAGGCACCGAGTCTGCTTTTGGCTGGGGAAGAGAGAAGCAGGCACATATCAGCCTGACTCCTGCAGGGAGGAGGCCTGTGGAGGGAGATGACCCACTCTGCTGCTCCAGGTGTCTGAAAGAACACAGCCCAAAGTGCCATTTAGGAGGGGACAGGCTCTGGGAGGTCAGCAGAGGGAGAGCAGGTGTCGGAGACAGATCCGAGTTCGAATCGCGATTCATTGCCTAGGTGGCCTTTGATACCTTTGATTGCCTGAGCTCTTAGCCTCAGTTTCCCTCTCTGTAAGATAGAAACACTATTGTAATAAAGTGACGGAGCCTTAACAGGAGGGTTCAGTAAGATGTGCTCCTGGGGCACCGGCCGGGGCCTCGCATGTTGTAGGAACTGAATCCGTCTGGAGCCGTGGCACCCAAGTCTGGCTCACAGAGAGACTCTTTCAGGAAACGGTTTCTGAAAGGGCCCCATCTAAGCATCCAGCTCTGTAGCTAGGCGGGGGATAGGCGAGGTAGAGGCTGAGTGTTCTACACTCCCCAGGAAATCTGAAGCAGTCCTGGGGCAAGGAGGGCTGGGTTCTAGCGCTGATTCTCCCACTTCTGTGGGCCTTTGCTCTAAGCCCCTGGTTCCTGGTCTAGGTGGAGCCATCTGAGCAAACCTGGGTGGCCTTTCTGGAAGTTCTCTGCTGCCCTCTAGCGGACCTGGGGCACTCTCGCCTCCCTGCAGCATAATTCCTGCATTTCTAAGCCCTTACCTGGTACCCCAAGCTGTGCTAAGTGCCTGTGAGGACACAGGTCCCTCCAGTGTGTGCACTTGGGCAGCTGGGAGAGCGTCCCTCCCTGAGCTTCTATATCAGCCATTTCCAGTGAGCTACTTGACCCTAGATGAGGAAGGTGAGGTCAGGGAAGAAAAGGTCACCCAGCAAATCACAAGGGCTGGGACTCAAGGCTGTAGGTCGCCTAGCTCTTTGGGATGGGTGGGGAAGAAGTAAAGCCTAGAAACAGCTGAGCAGGGAGAGGGTCCCCTCTCCTGATGCTGGTTATGGAGTCCCGGGTGCCGCCCACCTCCAGTTTCACCATGCGTGGACAGGTCACACTCTTGAGTCCGGGGGAGCTGCGCAGAGTGAGGTGTCTGGGGCAGGGCCTGGGGCTGGATACCTCCTCGTGAGGAAGGAAGGATCCCTACTATCCCCTTCCACCATTAGCACAGGAAGGGCCCGAATCCTGACCGCGCCCTCTGGTCTGAGTCCCATCCCATGGCCTGGATGCCCCTGTTGGTCCTTCCTTCTTTCTGGAGAACCTTGAAGGGAGTTGCTTTCTGGCCCTCGCTTCTGCTCCCTCTTTGTGGATCTCTCCCAATTACAAATCTGACCGACCATTCCCTTCTGGAAACCCACCAGCATTCCCCACACACTTGAGACTCATAGCGACCTTTGGGGGGGGCATCACAGTCCTACCTGCTGGGCCTCGGCCCCCTCCCCAGCTTCACTCTCGCCCCTTGCCTCCCCCCCATCCCACCCCCCAGCCACTGCTTAGTTTCAACTCCGAGGTTTGGATGGCTGGTTGGTTGGCTGGTTGGCTTTTGCTTTCCAGATGGACCATTTTTTCTCTCCAACTGCCTCCTCTGTGGTTCCGCTGGGTGCTATCCCTCTGTCCAGAGCACCCTGTCCTCCCTCCATGGGCCCCCTTGCCCTTTTGTCTGGTGAACTAGGTGGGTCTTCCCCTCCCCTGGCCTCTGCTCCCCGTCACTGCAATGACCATCTGTCTTATCGTCTTCTCCTCCCCGTCCTGCCCCCAACGGGGAGTGAGCTCTAGAGTCCTTCAGGCACTCCATCATACCCCCAGCACCAAGCACAGAGTGCGAGCTTGGTGAATGAATGAGCGAATGAAGGAGTAAGTGTGGGAGAAAGCCTGGGCCCTAGAGTCAGGCTGATGTGACCCCCAGCTCAGCCGGAAGCTGAGTAACCTTGAATGAGCCCTGTTCCCTCCCTCAGCCACCATGTGTTCATCTGGAAATGACCCACTGTTCCTGCTGCGCCTCCTGCACCGGTGGGCCCCACCCTCTGCACATGAACTGGTTGCGGAAGTGGTCCCAGAGCCTCCACCCTCCCACCCCGATGGCCAGAGGGGGAAAAGGGGTCAGTATCCCCAGACCGCTTATGACCTTGCGTCCCGCAGTCCAGGGCTGATTTTTAAAAAACAGCTCAAAGTCCAGGTGGGCTTCAGAAGGGTTTGCTCTCTCTGTTTGCTCTGGTTAATCATCTCAGGAGAGCAAACATCTCTGGAGGCAGGCGGAGAGATCAACATCCGGGCGTCTGCCCTCCCTCCAGGAGAGGCCATGGGGCTGCCTGCACAGTCCTGTCCAAAAGAGGCCACTCCTTGTCTTCACCGCAATGTGCCGCAGCCTTCCCGTGGGGCCAGTGGGGTGGACGACCCTGATGCCATTGTGCGGCTTCGAGCAAGCTCCACAGGGGGCCTCTATTCCCACTGATTCGCTGGTGGTGTCTCATTCTCCTTGCAGCTTGGTTTCTCCCCAGATGCCCAGAGCTCATCACCAGGTAGGAGAGTGGGCAGTTTACAAAGCACTCTGTCCCACTGCCTCACTTGACCTCTTGGCAGACGGAACAAGGCCTGTTATCTTCAGTATACAAATGAGGAAAGTGGCTTCAGAGCAGGAAAGACCTCTGCAAAGTTAGTGGAAAAGAAGTCAGGGCTCCTGGCTCCCAGCTCTCTGAATGCCTCATAAATCAGACTGCCTTCTTCCTGCCACCACTAACCAAACCGTAAAAGATCAAGAAATGTGAACTAGAGGGAAGGTCATTGTCCCAGAAATCTAAGCCGGGATGGTTGGTGTAATAAAGCTTTGTAACATGGCTTTGAGCTTCCCGGCAGCCAAAGCAAAGAGGAAATGCTGTCAGTAGCCAAGCTGTTGGTCATGGAGCAAAGGAAACACTCACTTAGGAATAGAGACATTTGTTCCTGCTGCTGGGAGAGAGCAAAGGTGTTAGGTGGCTCCTACAGAGGGATGGGACACACCATTTGCTGGTGCCACTGGGTGGAAGAGGGGAATTCCTGGATTCTCACCTGAGTATGAGTTTTGCATTTGGAGCCCTCTGAAGGGGGCATGCCCAGCCATAGCAGGAGGCCTTCTGTGAGTCTGGAATGTTCCATGTCAGGAACAGGGAGGAAGCAAGGACAGCGGCGCTCACGGCTGGGAAAGAGCTTCACAGGGAGGGCCTGCAGTAACACTGGCGAGCTTTGGAGACAAACAGACCTAAGTTTTTTAAAAATTCTCTTTGAAATTGCTTAATGTACAGTATACAGTTTCCTAAGGCTGCCGTTAACAGAGTGTCATAGCTGGGTGGCTTACAACGGAAGTGTGTTCTCTCACAGTTCTGGAAGCTGGAAGTCTGACACCAGACTGTCACTGGGCCCACAGTCTCCCTGAAGTTCCTAGAAAAGAATCCTTGCTTGCGTCTTCCTAGCTCCTGGTGAGTACCAGCAGTCCCTGGCGTGCCTTGACTTGTGGCTGGCTCCCACCTCCGGCCCCGTCTTCACGTGGCGGTCTTCCCTGCCTGTCACTGTGTTTGTGCGTCCGAGTCTCACTCCCCTTTCTCTTCCTGAGGCACCAGGCGTTGGATGGAGGGCCCACCCTCATCCAGTGTGACCTCATCTTAACTAGTGGCCTCTGCAGGTGAAGTCACATTAAGGTCCCAGGTGCACTGAATTTTGCGGGAGGTAGTATGTTCAACCTGCTGCAAACACATTCACCTCTTACCACATGCCAGACACTGCCCTCGGGCTTTGCAAAGCTTGGTGCCCATGACCTCATGATAGCGCTGTGAACCAGCGATCAGTGTCCCCGTTGACTGGCGAGGAAGCGCAGGCACTGGGAGGACACATCACTTGCCCAAGGTCAGCACGGGGTGTGGTCTAGCTCTGGAGTCTTCTCTGCTGCCCCCCAGTGCCGCCTGCCCCAGCAGCTCTGCTTCCCCGCAGGGAGCCCCAGCTCCCTCCCAGAGACTCAAGTCCTCTGTCTTTATTTTCTATTTTTCGTAAAGATTTTATTTACTTGAGAGAGAGAGTGTGTGTGCATGAGTCGGGGGGAGAGGCAGAGGGAGAGGGAGAAGCAGGATCCCTGCTGAGCAGGGAGCCCCACATGGGGCTTGATCCCAGAATCCTGGGATCATGACCCGAGCCGAAGGCAAATGTCTAATGACTGAGGCAGCAAGGCCCCTCAAGTCCCCGGTCTTGAAAGGGGAGGAATAGCACCTATTTTCTAGGTTCTTGTAGGGATAGAATTCAAGTCTGTGGCGTGTGTACAGTGTTGGTGCAAAGCTGGCACAGAGCAGGTGCTCGGGGAATGGAAGCTGCTGTGGAAAGTGCTCGGGGAATGGAAGCTGCTGTGGAAATCATGGTCATTACTCCTGCTGTTACTTGCTGCGGCTCCAGGAAGCCAGGGCTCAGAGGGGAACTCTGGAGATAGGATGCCGGAGTTCTCTTCTGGGCTGTGCCTTTAGACCCTCCCCCCTACCAACCCCTGTGGTCCTTGCTCCAATGTTTCTTCTCCCTGGACCTCCGTCTTCACCTGCGAGGAAGGGGCCCGATGGGGATCACGCTGCTCACTCCCGGAGCAGGAGGTCCAGGCCGCTGAACCGGTGGCAGCGGGAAAGGTGACAGGCTGCTCCTCTCCTCTCTGCGGGGAGCCGGCTGGGGCCTGAAACCCCGCGTTGGGCTGCCTCCGGGCTGGGTTGTATTTGGCCATCGCCTTCTCTGAAACAGCCGCCCTGACCCCTTGGGACCACTGACCCCAGGCAGGACACTGCAAGGGATCGATCAGACCCGGCCTCAGGGCCCTGATTGGTTCAGGCTGAGCAGGGCAAATACCAAGGTCACCTACAAGCTGCTGGCCCCCTCCCCAGCCTCAGTTCGCAACTGCTGTGGGCAGAGAGGCCGTGTGTCCTCTGTCCCCAGCCTAAGCCTGTGAGCGACTTCCAAGGTAGGAGAGCCCAGAACCATGTGGAGTCTCAGGGCTGTGTTTCTGCTGCTGACTGCCTGCCTGGCTGTGAGTGGCAGTCCCATGGTGACGCCGCCCGACGACATCCAAGTGCAAGAGAACTTCGACATCTCTCGGGTAAGGCTGGCCTCTCTGGTGGCGATGGCTTTATGGGGGCGGCGGGGGGCAGGTCTCCTGATCTGGAACTCGGGGCTGGGTCCCTCGGGGCCCTTCCTGCTCAGACCATCTGGGGTTCACTGAAGTTACGATGCTATGCACCTGCCATTCCGCAGGCCCCTTGTCTGACGATCTCACGATCTCACATGTGAACATGCCCTCCGGGGCTCAGGGGGCTCCTCACCTCCCACTACAGATTACAGGACCCCTCCCCCGGGGAAGTCTTCTGTGGCTGCCTCACAGTGCTTAACTTCTTGTGGTGACTGCCCCCACCCCCACCAGCCCCTCTCTTGGCTGCTCCCCCCTCCCCACAGCCCATTACCATCCCGGGTGCTCTGCCCTTGCAGGCCTGGCTGTGGACAGAGATCCCGGGTGGCACAGGGCAGACATGGGATATTGGGGAGAAGAGAAGCAAGGCGGAGATGGGGCTGGAGGGATTAAGAGGGCTGGGCAGGTGGTGTGTGTGGGAACCGCAGGACCACCTTCCAGTTCCTGCACTATCCCCAATCACTGGGTGACCTTGAACAGGACCTTGCCCATGGGGGGCTCAGTCTCCACGTCAGTATAAGGGGCTCTCAGACCTTTCTAGCTATGGATTTTGTTTATGCTCAGAGACAGCAGGGGTTGTGGGTGTAGGGGCACTGTGAGGGGGTCCTGCGGTGGTCTGGGATGGTGAAGGGTTAGAGGCTCACTGAATTGTTCCCTAGGATGTGAGGGCTTAGTCACCTCTCTGCTGTGTGGCCAGAAAGGGTAGCAGGATTGTCCTGAGATAGTTTAAGGAGGGGAGATCTTTCTAGCATGGAGCTATGGGCTGCCTGCGAGGTACTGAGCTCCCTGTCCCTGGAAGGGCAAAAGACAGTTGAAGGTGACCTTCAACCTTAGGGCTTTGGGCCTCATGCAAGCGAGCAGCACAGATCTGTACCTAAGCGGAGTAAGGCCCTCCACGGAGCGGGGTGGGACCCCATCTGCACCTCCCCTCCTAGGCTTGCTGTAAGGAGGTCTGTCCTTCCTTGATGCTGTGTGGCCTGCAGATAGCTCTCTGACATTACAGCTTCTCACTGAGAGGAGGGAGGGAGGGAGGGGAGCAGGTGTCTGGCAAATCGTCTTTGCGGTCTGAGGCAAACCCAGATCCTCAGAGCTTGTGGCTGCCTCCTAGATCTATGGGAAATGGTTTCACGTGGCCATGGGCTCCACCTGCCCATGGCTGAAGAAGTTCATGGACAGGATGTCAATGAGCACGCTGGTGCTGGGCGAGGGGGTGACAGACGGGGAGATCAGCATGACCAGCACACGTTGGCGGTGAGTGAGGGGACAGGGTGGGAGGGACGAGAGGCCAAGGCCCACCTGTCACCGCCCCCTAGCTTTGGTCACCACCCTGTCCTGGAGAGTTGAGCTGTCTCCTCCCAGGGGAAACCTTGCCTCTGAGCTCCAGGTCCCTCCAGCAGGACACGCCTTTTGTACTGTCCCATCAGCACCTCTGGGCCACACCCCAGTACATGCCTATTTCGGAACCTGCTGTCGATCCTTTGATGTCCCTTAGCTCAGGGTCCTTCCAGGCCCCAGGACCTGACCCTGAAACCTGGGTGGGAGGCAGGTGCTGAGACTCCTCTCTGCTGCCACAAACCGTTCCGTCCACCATCAGGCCCCGTCTTTTCTCTTCCTAAATCCCTTCACACTATCTGCCTCTCCGTTCTGTACTGTCCCTGCCCTGGCCCAGGCCACCTGCCTCTCTTTCCTGGCTCTCTACAGCAGCCTGCCCATGCCTCTCCCTACCTCTAATCTCAAATCTTCTACCCAGCAAACAAAAGACCTCTTAAAAACTCAAGTCTGCTTAAACCTTTCCATAGCATCCTGTGGCCCTTGGGAATAAAATTCAGATCACCTCCCAGGCCCCTCCCAGCACTCACCAGGTACTCTGTGACCCACCCAAGTAGACCTTTCAGTTCCTGGAACCTTCCACCGTTTCACCCCTGATGTTGCTTCTGGGAAAACCTCTCCCCATCTCCCCGGGCTAATTCCTATAGACCCTTGAGGACTCGGGTTCTATGTCACTTTGCCCAGGAAGCCCTCCCTGACTAACATCTCCCCTTCCACCCCCGAGGTTCAGGTTACAAGCCTTCCTTTCTGCTCTTGGAGCACCTCAGTCTTCTCCCTGCATGGCACGTATCGCACTGACTGCGTCTGTCTCTGGCCTGCCCCTGGGCCCCGCTCAGCTGTAAGGTCCGTGAGCAGACAGAGTCCATCTTGCCTTCCTCTGTATCCTCAACAGGGCCTAGCACATAGATGTAGCTTGATAAATGTTCATAAGATAATGAGCAGTCATTGTAAAGACAGCTGGTATGTTCATAGTGCTTGCTGGAAGCTGTTTAATAGTATCCCGTTGGACCTCACAACCACCATGTAAGGAAGGCTTCACGAGCCCCATTTCACAGATGAGGGAACTGAGGCCAGAGGGATGCAGGGTAATAAACACGTCAAAGCACTCACTCATCACCCGCCCCTCCCTTCCCCGTGCTGATATGCAGATTTGGGGAAGGAAGCTGATGTTTAGTGCTGGCTTTGGCAAGAGGATGGCACGGACGTCCCTTTTTTCTCTGTCCCTCTGTTCCTTTACACGTGAACTGGTCCCCTAGGACTGGTGTGAAGCTTAAGACATTTGAGAGTGTTACTTTCCAAATTACGAAAAGAAAAAAAAAAAGTGGAAAGGACCCTGGGGGAGAGTGGGTGTCAGGACCTCGGTCTCTCCCAGTGGTTACCTTTCTTCTGGTTTATC
This sequence comes from Meles meles, assembly GCF_922984935.1. NCBI lineage: Eukaryota > Metazoa > Chordata > Mammalia > Carnivora > Mustelidae > Meles > Meles meles. Next base: position 19,742,290 of record NC_060076.1, read on the forward strand.
CATCTCCAGGAGAGGCACCTGTGAGGAGATCTCCGGGGCTTATGAGAAAACCAGCACCAACGGAAAGTTCCTCTATCGTAAACCCAGTAAGTTGAGTAGGAGGGTTTCCCCGCGGTTCTGCCCTTGGAGAAAAGACCTCCATGTGTCTTAAGCTCTCTTTGTTTCTGCGTCGGCTCTCTGTGCCCCTAAAGCCTCCCCTCCCATTTTTCTGAGATGTCCTCTCGGCTTCCTTCTCCTTGTCCTCCTTCGCTCTCTCCTTCTCTCTTGTGCACTCATGGGCATCCAGAACGAAAGATGTTGCTGCATTCTGAGGATAGCATGAAGATTCCGTCAGCCCTCACGGTAGGCCTCCATAGTCAGCTGAGGAGAATTTGCTAAGCATCTACCACGTACAGTGTGCACGGGGCTGAGTGGCAGAGAGACTTGGACATGAATTTTATCATTCGTCCAGCAAATGTTTATCGAATATGCTGTATGTGTTGAATAATCGCATTAGTGGTTGAACATATGAATGTTTGGGTAGATGGATAGTTAGAAAAAAAGATGAGTGAATCAAGCAGCAAGTGATTAGTCAGTGAATGTAGATACGGATGGCGGGTGAGTTAGTCATCAGACAGATCAATTGATAGATTAACGGATGGAGGGAGAAAGGAGGGTAGAAAGGAAGGAAAGAAGGAAGAAGGGAAGGAAATAGATGGATTTATGGTTTGATGTACGGAGAGGACGCATGGATGGAATGACAGTGGATGAATTAATAAATATACGGAGGAGACAGACGGAGAGACAGAAGGCTGGATGGATAGATGATGTGTGGGGGAATAGGTGAAGGACCTCAGGCCAGAAGAGCCTTCTGACCACTGATCCCTTTGGCTTCTTGCATTGCCCATGCAGAATGGAACATCACCATGGAGTCCTACGTGGTCCACACCAACTATGATGAGTATGCCATCTTTCTGACCAAGAAATTCAGCCACCGCCACGGGCCCACCATCACTGCCAAGCTCTATGGTAATGGCCTGGAGCTAGATAAGCCCGCGGGAGTTGGGAGTGGGAAGGAGGGCCATGATTTAGGGACAGTGGAGTGGGGAGGAGTTGGGAGCTTTGCTTTATCCTTGTGAGGAAACTCCAGCTATGGGGAAGGTGGAAACATTTACTCTTCCTGGAGGAGGCAGAGCTCAGTCTTCCATCTGAGTAGAATCCTCTTTTGGTCTTTTAAGATTCTAGGCCCAGAGAATTCCAGAGCTTCCAGGCCCTTAACCAGTGGACAGAACCATGTGTGGGGATTTGGGGGATGTGGGTGGGAGCCTGGGAGGGACACCTTTTCCTCTCGTGGGAGCCAATCTTTCCCTAAGTGTTTTGAAGGGATCGCATTGGGCTGATGGTTTTCAACTTCAACTTCTAAATGAAAATCCCTGCGCACCATAATCTCAGGCCTTGCCAGTCCAGGCAACCGTGGTTCTAGGCGTCTTTTCTGCTTCCACTGCAGGGCGACAGCCACAGCTTCGAGAAAGCCTGCTGGAGGAGTTCCGGGAGGTCGCTTTGGGTGTGGGCATCCCCGAGGACTCCATCTTCACAATGGCCGACAAAGGTAAATGCAGCCTCAACACCCGTCACAGTTCGGTCCCCTCCTCATCCTTCACAGCCCTCCGAGAACATCTTCCCAGCCCCTGGGTACTTCCCGCAACCCTCTGAGGTAAGTAGGGTTATAGTTCCCCCCGCACCCGTCTTACAGAGGAGGCAGCCGGGGGCCCCGTATTTGCTCCAGGTCACGCAGCATATACCCAGGAGAGCAGAGACTGGATCCAGTCCCCCCTAGTGCCACCTGTCTCAGTGAGGTTATATCCAGAACCCATGGGCACGTCTTAGGAGGCAGTTCAGTGCTGGACAGGATGTCACGTGCCAGGGGAGGACTTCTGGCTACTCCGCCTTCCAGAGCCTTGTTTTCCTGATCTGTAAAATGGGGGGTTAACAATGCCTCCCTTAGACGTCACTGTGAGGAGTCACCGAACTAGCGTTTAAATACAGCAGTGCCATGCCTGGTGTCTGCCAAGGGCTCAGTGGAGATGAGCCGTTGCCGCTGGTGTCTTGGTGCCCGCGGCAGTGACGGCACGGCCACCAGCCTGTCGCTTTGCCAGTAATGACCTTCAGCACGCCGCGTGCGTGGAGCCATTCTTGAAGTGGGCAGATGCCCGAGACTGGTCCCAGCTAGTGCCCACCTGTTAGCTAACATACAGTTAGCATGATGAAAGGAACAGAGCACTCTTATTCACCTCTTTCAACTGTCCTGATCTAGGTGAGTGTGTCCCCGGGGAGCAGGAACCGAAGCCCACTCTGCACACGGTGAGCCCCTCTTTTTCCCGCTTTGACCCAACCGTGCCTGATTCTGCTGCCCTCGCTCAGATCCGGCGGTGGTGGGTGGGTGGGGTCACTGAGAGAGTGGCGAGAAGGCAGGGCTAGGCACAGGGCTTTGAATCAGACCCCCCCAGGGCTGAACCCCAGATCTACCATCTGGACCAGTTGCAGTCCCATCCAGACTTTCCTCTTCTGTGAAATGGGGTAGTTACCCTTACCTTCCATGTGCTACAATTCAGGGACATGTTGGAAACCTTCCTAGCGCCGTACCGCCCACAACCAGCAGAAAACTCAGTGATGGAAGGATGATGCTCAATACTCAAAGGATCAAGTCAGTTGATCTCTTAAAAAAAAACTATAAACCTGAGAGCAAGCAGATTCTCAACCAGCTCACCTCTCCCTATTCTGCCTTTTGATTTTTGGAGGCTTCCTTACTCTCCTGGTTTGTTTTCCTGCCTTTACCATATTGATTAAGCTTTCTTCATTTTTTTCTGTAATTATTTGGAAATCACATATCCTAATTTATCCTACTGTTGTGTGTGTGTATATATAGGTATGTGGGTGTGTATATTTCTATACATACATGTATATATATACATTTTCAAGGCTACATTTCTAAGCAAATATATATCCTAAAAATATCAGAACCATAGGTTTGAAAATTAAAAAACAAACCCAGAAAGTTAAAAAAAAAAGTGTCCCTATTCCTATATAGAATTAATACTGTTAACCTATTCCTTGTTTGTGCCTGTAATTTTTAAAGAAAAATTACCACTGATTTTATAAAAGTAACATATGCTCATTATAAAGAACTAAACTCAGAAAGTAAAAAATAGTTTAAAAACTACATAAAGAGTTAAAAAAAAATGCCACCACCCAAAAGCTACCAGCATTCACATTATCCCAGGAATCGTGACACGCCCACATGTGGAGAGGAGGACAGATGTAAGGAATGTTAGACGGAGAGTTGCACAGATTAGGGTGTAGTGTTATTAAATGGTATTACATCAGAGGTGCTATTTCTAGGTCTTTAAAACATTAAGTGTAGTTTCATTTGAATTCAAAAAAAGTGAGTGGGCTTCTCAAACTTCCAAATAAACGTCTGCCGCCATCTTTCCCAGGCATGGAATAAGAGTTCTGTAGTTTCCACGCTCTCTCCTAGAGAATGTAACCACACAGCTTCTCCATTCCCAAGTCAGTGATTTCTGTTAATCTCTTCATTAGTGCCCCTTGTTCACCAAGTGGTGTTTTCACGGAGGGTTCTGGGCGTTTTAATCCCTGAATTCGCCCGTTTGAGAAAGTCTGCCCCTTTCCTTTACACTGAGTGGCATTTTGCTTGGGCGTCAGTCTTGGGTCATGTTGCCTTTCCCTCAGAACATTGTTTGCACAGCTCTGTTGTTCTTGAACACTAATTATGGCTCTGGGATAGCCTGAGGCCAGTCTGGTATTTCTTCTCCTTGTAAGCAATTTGTTTCTTGTGCCCAGCTGCCTGGACAGACTTTATCCTTGAAGATAGCTACATCTTTTTCTTTTCTTTCTCTCTCTGCTTCTTCTCTCTCCTTCCTTTCCTTTCCTTCCTTCCTTTTTTTAAAAATGTAGGCTCTAAGCCCAATGTGGGGCTTGAACTCACGCCCCTGAGATCAAGAGTAGCATGCTCTACTGACTGAGCCAGCCAGGCGCCCTGCAGTCGGCATCCTAACTAGGATAGGTCTTGGGCTGAACATTCCATATCAGAGGTTTCTGGGATACACTGTGTTCTTCCCATCCACAGCTTACAGTCTTTCCGTTTTCGGGGACTATCTTGCACTAGATGGAAGTCATCTTCCAGTCCCTTTTTGGGTTTTGCTACCTCGGGAACCCTTGCTCTCTCGTCCTGGAGCATCTTTTTGTCTTTCGCACGTGGCAGGCGTTCTCACATTGCTTTCGCCGGCATTCACGGGGATTCTCACTTGTCTCTGTTGTAGGACAGTCATTCCATGTCGCAGCGTCTGTTCTGTTCCTTTGGCGATTTCTGACTTAGTCTCTGAACGTATGTTGTCTTGGTTCTCAACTTGTTTATCTAGGCCCTCCCTGGGTTCTTTCTTTTCATCTTATTCTGTTGTTTACCATTTTGTCTTTGAGTCTTGTTTTAATAAATACCTGTTTTCGTGAAGTAATTCTGCTTCTTGAGGCCACTGAGGAATGTCCTTTGGCTTGCTGAGTTATATTTTCTCCCGGTGTCTCCTGGTACCGTAGGTGGGGTTTCCTAGATCCACACCTGTGGAAGGGAAGGGACGAAGGGAGGATTGAGCAGAAGCAACAGAGCTGTGATGTGGTCCTGATGCCTCAGCCAGCCCTGGGAACGTTCTAGAACTGGGAGGGCCCTTTGGAGTTGTCCCATGAGAGCCCCAAGGGGTGGGACCTTAACACCCTTACGTTGCTCAGTCTGGCGAGGAAGCACGACCTCGAGTGAGAGGGGTCCTGCTGGCTGAGGCAGTTTCCAACAGGGCTGACAGGTCAGGCTGGACATGTAACTCCATTCCTGAGGGGACATCTAGGCAGTTCATGACCGGGGCCCACCACAGCCAGGCTCTGTTTCTGGTTCAGGCTAGTTACTCCTTCCTTTCAGACACGGGTCTGGATAGTCCCGGTACCATTTCTTCAGCTTTTCTTCTTGCTCCTGCCTCGTCAGTTTTCGCCTGTCTGTTCTGATATAATTCAGTCCTTGACCCTTTCTTTCCCCACTAAAACTGAGCCGAGTGCCCAAATGTAGTCTAAGGTCTGGGTGTTTTATGTTCCATCTACTTTACTGAAATCCAGGGAAAGGGTGAGAAGGGAATAGGGGCAGAAGAGCTTTCCTCAGGTGCGCCATCTTGGTTGGAATACCCTTGCTTGCTTTCTCTTTTGAAGAACTTCTTAATGTCCTGTGTGGGGTTCGTTCCCCCTGGTCGGAGCGGTGATGTCCATTTGCCAACACCCCCAGTGCATCAGATCGTGTAGCCCCAGAACATTCACCTAGAATGAGTTGGCCTCTGGTCTGTTTTCCTCTTCCCTTCCCAGAAGCCATCTTCACTACTCCTCTGTCAGAAGAGGGAAAACGATAGGGTCCCTCAATTTCCTTCTCACAGGATTTGGGAGTCTTAGGGAGAAGTATCAGAAATTTGATGACTTGGGAATCAGAGGGCAGAGTTAGGAACTGACCCTCCTCTTCAGCTCCAAAATACTTGATTTCTTTCCTTTATCAACAGTTTTACTTTTTGCTTTAACCTATGCCCCTTTCCATGAACTGAGTGACGCTGATGAACATTTGGAGATCGGTATTCTGAATTCATTTTTTTGCTGTTAGGTTTTGGAGAAGGCAACTGGAAATTTCAATTTCAATTTGACATCTTAATCCAGATCCCGACGGATCTGTATTTCTTTATCAGCATCAAGAATGAAACCGTAACCAGTGACTCCCCTTGCATAAAAGAGAAATGGAACACACTTCCACTTCTTCCTTCCAGGCTTCCCACATCCCTGCCTTTGTGGATGTAATCCCAGATTGACGTTTATATTTTCCACCTTTCGAGAATTAAGTTGTATGAGCTTTCTAACAATCATTTAACCTCAACTCCCTATCTGACTGGCTTTAGTTTCTATCCTCTTTTCTTTGCTGTCACATCACTGTTCTCCTGCACTTAGAGTCCCTTCTCAATCAGTGGGGATATATATATGTATTTTTAAGATTCTGAGTAATTTCTACACCCCATGTGGGGCTGAAACTCACAACCCGCATGTTCTACAGACTGAGCCCCTAGCCAGGTGCCCTGGAATATTTCTGGAAGTAGTTTTTTTCTGGATAAACACACAGGTGGAAAACTACCGGACCCTCGCACGAGTGAAATGCCTGCCTGTGTTTAGATCACATGGTCAACAGCTTGGATGAGTGTAGAATCCTGGGGTTACCTTTGCCCTCTTACAACCCTCAGAGGCTGCTCTTAATGCTGTTTACTCCAAGGGCCACTGGGCTCTTTCTCCTTGTCTCTAGGGAATGTCTAGTGGGGGCTCTTCACTCATTCTGCCTCATTCCTTCTGATCCCTACTTATAATTGGACAACGCAAGTCATTATTCAATGCAGGAAAGTTTTCTTCTGTTATTTCTATATTGACTGCCTCTCCTTCTAGAATTCCTACTATGAATTTCTTATAATCACTAACCTGAGGTGTATTATCTCTTCTGTGTGGTTAAATTCATCAGAATCCTTTCCAGGTCCAGTAAGTTTCTCCTCCTTTCATTCTGTTCATTTCCGTAACGGGCGGCCCCGCGATACCCATGCGCTGTCAGCTAGAATGTCACCGACGGTTTCAGTTTCCTCCTGGTTCCTGCCGTCGTCCTGTGTGTGGTGGAGCTAGTTCTCCGGCTCCGCAGGCCCCTCCAGAGCAGCGGCGCTGTGCACAGTGCGCCGTGATTTTTCCCTTTCCCTTCGCGCTCCCCAAGGCAGGCCCGTGTGCAACCAGCTTGACAGCAGGGGTCCCTGAGCACAGCCTTTAGTTGTACCTTAAAAGGCGAAGGGCCGCGGTGAAGGTTAGCACAGGTGTGCTTGTTCCGAGTCCGGCTCTCCCCACGGGCGGGAAGGCTGCGTGCTGCTGGTTCTCGCGGCCCGGGACCCCGCTACAGTGGGCTGTGCGCTCCGGGAGGCTCTCGCCAGCGTTCGGCGTCCTGCCCTGCTCTTCAGCCCCGGTGCCACAGCTAGAAGTGTTAGGGGCAGTCTCAAGGTCCCTTCTCATCCTATGTGGCTTTTCCTTTGCAAGGAGTTAAGGATGGTCTGGTCAGCCCTTCCTGCAAATCCGTCCCACCTGTTCGCCGCCGGGTAGCAATGCCCTCAGGTTTCCGGTACAGCGATGCTGCCTTGCCCTGGTTTCCAATTCAGATAGACGCCCCCCCCCCCCCCATTATTTTATTCCTTTGGACATTTCAGCCAGAATTTGGACACGGGTATTGTCACACTTCACAGTTCTGAGTTTCCTTTCAGACTAGAAACCTCTCCTGTGACGCCCGTTCTGGGATGGAGGTTGATGCTTCGGGGAAGACAGTCCATTAACCAGTGTAGTTATCGTGCTCTGTCTACACCCTGATTCCCCAAGCACGTGCTGTGTTTATACACTCCAGGAGTACAGGTGAGCAGTGGAGGCAAGGTTCCCGCAACAGCTTGTCTCCCTCTCCCCCGCAGAGAGCCCGGCGGGCTGTGCTGCCCCAGGAGGAAGAAGGCTCGGGGACCGGGCAACTGGTAACTGAATTCCACAAGAAGGAAGGTAACAGCCACTCTCCTCTCCACCGGCTTCTGTCACACTCCAGAGAGGAAGGGCCCATGGGGGGCTCACCGGGGCTGCCCTCATCACCACAGTCTCTTATTTGTCTGCTGGGCAAGGGCTGGAACTAGAAAAGCCGAGTCAGGCCCCCCTCAGAACTCGCAGGTCCAGGAGGAGCGAGTTCCGGCCCTGTCTGCAGCACTGTGTGGCCTCCCAGCCTCGGTTTCCCCGTCTCTGTGGCTGGCACAACAGCGGGCCACGCTCTCCATCAGGGCTTTTGTGGGAGCACGTTGGAGAAGGACGGGAGCACGCTGCGTGTAGCTGTGTTTGCAACGGACTCACTCCCCACCTTGCCCCCCAAACACTGAACCCTGCTCCACCCTGTGGGGGGTACTGGGGTCACGGGGACAAAGCCCTGTCTTTTTGGAACTTGTGGTTCCAAAAGTAGAGGAGACAGGCAGGGGGGAAATGGATGGACTCAAAAGGTAAGGTTAGCTAAAGGGTTAAGGGAGCCCAGGACAGAGGGGTAAGGGGATGGAGTACTTCCAGGATGAAAGAAGTCCTGCTTTGTCCAGGCGTCCAGGTAGGGCTCTCTGCAGGATGGCATTTCAGGGGCAGGAGCAAGGGGAGCAAAGGCACGGGGGCAGGACTTCAGAGAAAAGGTCCAGCTGGCTGGCCGGGGAGCTGGTGAATGAATGCCTCATCGGCTTCTGTTACCACGGTCTCGGGATGGACTAGACCAACACGGGGGAGCTGGGGTGGGGTCTGGGGGCCACTGCGGTACAGAGCGGAATAGGCACGGGCTCCGGAGTCCAGCAGACACATCATTGTTCTGAGTCTCAGGGCTGTGTGACCTCAGGCGAGTCACTTTACCTATCCTAGTTCATTTCCTTGTCTTCCTCATAGCAGAGGGGAGAACTAGGCACAGGGTGCCCGGTGAGCATCCGGGCTGGTGACAGGCACACGGAAAGTACTCAGTCCACACTGCCATTCTGCCCCTCCCCAGACTCCTGCCAGCTGGGCCGCGCCGAAGGCCCTTGCCTGGGGATGGTCACGAGGTTTTTCTATAACGGCTCCTCCATGGCCTGTGAGACCTTCCAGTATGGCGGCTGCCTGGGCAACGGGAACAACTTCGCCTCGGAGAAGGAGTGTCTGCAGACCTGCCGGACCGTGGGTGAGCGTGGGCCCCTCGCCGCAGATCATGCCGCAGCCCCGGCCCCGTGCTCCCAGCAGGCCACCCGCAGGGTGGACGGGGAGCAGGGCGGGGACATGCCAGGGTGGGATTCCAGGATAGGTCTCCTGAGGTCACAGGAGCCACACCCTGGGACTGGGGGATGCGGGCCAGCCACTGCCTGGGGTGGGCTCCAGGTTCCCGGGGCTGGAGGGGCCCAGTGCTCTCTAGGAGCAGGTGCCCTGGTTCGGGCCATTCGCTGGGGGTCTTGAAGGTCAGCTGAGCGTCAGCGTTGCTCACACTCCGCACCTGCCCCCCGCCTCGCAGCGGCCTGTAGTCTCCCCATCGTCCCCGGCCCCTGCCGAGGCTACCACGAGCTCTGGGCATTTGACGCTGCCCAGGGGAAGTGCGTCCCCTTCATCTACGGGGGCTGCCAAGGCAACGGCAACAAGTTCTACTCGGAGAAGGAGTGCAAGGAGTACTGCGGGGTCCCCGGCAATGGTAGGTGGTCCCGCGGGGGGCCTCTGGGGTGCAGGCGGGGGAGTCTTGGGAGGAGGTGGGGGTCTGGAGAGGCAGTTCTGGACCCTAGCAGGTGACCAGCCCACCCCGCTCCTCGGGCCGGTCGCCCATCTGTAAAATGGGGCTAAGCCCCGGGCCTTCCCCCAGCTGGGATGCTGCACCGGGGAGGCACTGGCCAGACCGGGGAGCCTGGCTGAGCCGGGTCCCAAATCTGGGGGAGCCACCTGCGGGCTGGCCACGTTGGGCGAGTGCCAGCTTGAGCCTTGGCTTTTACTTTTGTAAAGTGGGACAGAGAACCCACCTGGCCGACTTCACAGCGCCTCGTGCGCTTTGGACTCGGCTGATGGCAGCTGTGACCAATGCTGAGGGTGAGGCAGTGATGCCAGCGGTTGTGGCACTACAGGGAAAAGCAACCATCTGACCCCCGTGCCTTAACTCCCCCTCCCCCGGGGAAAAGGGCACTTAGAGTCCATGAGAAGAGGCTAAAACCCAGACTGTTCTGCAAGATGCGCTTTGGAGATACCAAGTCGTTCTACAAGCGCCGGTTTCTGACCCTGATCTCCGGTCCAAACCAGCCCAAGCTGCCTTCCCTTGTTCACGAGGTGTCCCCATCCCCTGACCGTCCCCATCCCTGGACCCCAGGGGGGCCCCACACCTCTTCCCTGAGCTTCTCTGTGTCCTCAGGGGACAAGGAGCTGCTGCACTTATTCAACTGACGGGGCCACCGGATGGCAGGGAGGCTGCGGGCCGCTACGTGTCCCAGGAGCCGGGTTCAAAATAAAAACCAACCTGTAGAGTCCTGAAGTTCCATGTCGTGACTGTTCATTGTCCTCATGCGTGTAATGAGGTAGCAGGGAGGGGGGAGACCAAGCTGGGGATTGGGGGGGGAGGGAGTAACCCCAGCTTCCCCCAGAAATGAAAAGAATTTGTGCTGGAAATAGAACAGTCCTTGGTATGTGAAATTGGCTACGCAAATTATGAGACCTTAATCATAATTCTGTGTACTCCACAGTAGTACAAAATGGGACTGTTTTATTAAAGCCAGAAAAGAGGAGGGGAGAAAAACCTCTGGGTACTTATTTCTGGGAGAGGCCTGTGCCCTCGTGTGCCCAGGCCCCGGGCCCGGTCACAGCCACTGACCCACCCTGCCTGCAGCAGTCTGTGTCCTGGGGCCACCAATACCTACTCCAGCATCCTACCTTGGTCACAGCCCTGTCCCAGCACCAGCTGCACGGGATGAAAAGCCTCAGGCTGTTTCCCTATGAGGCTCTCGAGATCCCATCTCCTGGGAGCCTCACTCTGACCCTTTGCCCCGGAAGAATATTCACTGACCTTCCCATGGCGCCAGGGACCAGCAAGGCACCGGAGCAGGGCTGGAAGCCCTCAGCCTGGCCTGGCTTGTCCTCCCTTGAGAAAGAATAGGCAGACTGTCCACAGTGGTTTGGTCACCAACTTAGCCTCAGAACATGACTCCAGGAGCTTCCAACGGAGACACACAGGATTTACAAGCAACTGATTTACAAATCCCTCTTGCTGGGTCCCATCCACCCAGAGCCTGGAGAGGTGCTGCGGCAGGATAAGCCCCCGGCTGTGTCCTCTGAGGTGGGAGGCAAGCCGGCACACCTCTTCTCTGCAGGGTGACCCGTGTGCTGAGGGCTGGCACCTAATTCAGTCAAGGGCCCCTCTCAGGCCCTTAGCCCGTTTGCTTACGAGACTCGTAAGGAAGGAGGGAAGGAGGGAAGGAGGGAGGGATGAATCCAGAGACAAGTATTTGGGTGCTAGAAAGCTTTGCAGCCCCCTTGGCCAGAACAGAAAGAGAGCCCCTGCTTCTCCCCAAAGTCCTAAGCTTGGAGTTTCCCGGTCCCCCCCACCCCCGCCCGCAGAGGACTGTTGGGAGGGGATAGTGTGCAGTCATGGCCAGGACTCTCTGGGTAGGAGTGGGTGGGTCAGGGGCAGGGACACAGGCGACTGCTCAGGGAGACCAGACAAGCTCTCTGCCTGAACAAAGGTCACCATGCTCCACGTCCATACCTTGCTCCCCACCCCGCCCCCCCATCCCCCATTCGTGCCTTGTGTACCGGGGCTGGCCACCTACAGTGCTCTGAAGAGGAATATTCTGAAGGGCCCTGACGGACAACCTCCTCAAGCAGAGAGAACAAGCCTCAGGCGGGAAGCAGCTGTAGCTGGAGACGGGATGCTGGCTCCTAAGGTATTTTTCACAGTTCCGAACTCACCATTTAAAAATGGGTCTTCCATTAAAAAAAATCTAAGATTTCTTGATTCTCCTGAAACACATGCCAGCAGCCGTGGGACAGCACCCTGCAGGCCATGGGGCAGGGGCTGAGGGGAGAAGGTCCCTCTAGCCGGGGTCTCCCCTGTGGTTCCCCAGCTGGCCTGTTGCCCTGTCAGGTCCCAGAGACGGGCAGGAGGGGTTGAAGCACGTCTGTGCCCCGGAATCTGGAGCCCGGGCCACTCACTCCCGCGGGCCACAGAATCCTTCTGTCCAGTCTGCCCTGAATGAAGACTCAGCGTGGTTCTCAAGCATCCTTACCTGAAATCTTCTCTTCAAGATACTGGTCACATTTGGTACAAAATCAATGTGGCTGCTTTAGTAACAACACGTACCCCTCTTTTTAAAAACCCAGAGGCTGGCCCTTCGGCCGCATGAAGGCTCTGGGCCATGCCCTTGGCCTTCTGGAACTGTGATGTTCGGACTTGGGAGAGGACTCTTTGAGCTACAGGAGACTCCTGACTTGTTTTAGATGGCATGGAAACTCCTCGATGAAACATCAGTCAACTGCTCTGGGCCATGTCCCCGGGGTACTTGTCACAGGAAACTCCCACAGGATGGTCCTGAGGGCAGGGTTCATGCCCTGTGGGACGGAGGGTCCAGCTCGGCAGCCTGTCGAGGATGCTCCACATGCGATCTGGTGGGATTTGTCCGGCCAATCCATGCAACATCCTCTTCGGGGACCGCACCCCACCATCTGGTTGAGGCCAGGAGAAAGCACAACAGACTGTTTCGACAGCAGCACACCCGCACCCTCCGGCCCACTCAGACCGCTGCTCACCTTCTGGGGGCCTCACCTCTCCTTCGACCTGCCCTCAGCTTGACTCGAAGCACTGACGTGCGTGCCAGGGGTGCGAGGCTCCGGGTGAGACTGAGCTGAAGTCCACCCAGGCTGGTACCCCAGAACTCACTGTGGAGGACACAGATTTTTAACACGTTTAGAGCCACAGATGTCATCAGCAATCTGGCAAAGCCGCACCCTTCCCTAGAGGGAAGGGGATACAACACACAGTCACACCGGTCACCCAAGGGTGCTGAGAACAAGGACACCAGAGCCAAGAGGCACAGCAGTGGCCACAAGGCAAACGTGGCTGTGTCCCTGAGACACCAGACATGTAGGACTCATAAGTTCATCCTCCTTCCACGGGACAAGGGTCCCTAAGCAAGGCCCACAGGGGCCTTAGCACTGACCTCACACGCGCTGAGCCGACTCTGGGCTGGACGTGTCCGCTCAGCTGAGATGATACCCTGACCTCACCGTGTCCCCTCAGCATGGACTCCGTCTGACTCTGTCGCGCCCAGCGGTCCTGCCTCTCGCCCATCTCTATTCCCATCTCTATTCCCCCGCGCCACGCTGGATGACATGGCCCAACGCCAAACCCAAGAAATAAGACCACACACCACCATCTTCCTAAAGGTCGTTTTATTGTAAAACCATAAATACAACACTGACATGAAATCATTTAAGTAACTGATCCTCTCTAACCATTAAAAGGATGTCTTTTTGCCTTGGCATCAACCAACTGGGAAATAATGTTGCAAGAATTCGGGGGATGGGGGGTGAATTCTGGGCTAGGGCTTTTGGCGATTTAAGGAACCAAGTGGAACCTTCCTCTTCTTCCTTGGGAATGTCCCACTTTCGGACAAGAACAGACAGGTAAAAACAGCAACATTTAAACAGCTCAGTTTTAAATTTTATTACTCTGTAAAAATCTTTTTTTTTTTCCTTTTTTCTGTTCCTTTCCTCCATTTGACATCAGAAAAAGTTTTAAACATCACGAAACTGATTTGGCTGTAAATGGAGATACGGTACCAAAACAAAATGAAACGAAAAAACCCAAAGGACAAACAGAAAACCCTAAATAAACCCTCAAGTTTGGTCTCGGGGGTTTACAGATCACAAGAACCGTCAACTCAACCCCCATGCAACGTGACTCTTGGAGAGCCGCCGGAGCCACACCGACGACACGGGAGACCGCAAACAACGTCTTTTGTTAATTAACACAGCAAGGGTGACACTAGGTAACTTTTTTTTAAATACAGTACATGGTACACAGGGCCCCAAGAGGGCCCCTGCATGAACCCCTCGTGAAGACTGGAGCCAAGCACTGGCTGTTTATAAAAATATTGTGTTGCTACAAAAGTATAAATTAATGCTACCGGTATTAAGAAATATTAAACACATAAAACTTATAAGGATTAAGAAAAATATTCATTAATACCTGTAGAAAACTCTGGCCTAAAAAAGATATTTTTTTTGTGTTTGTTTTTTTGTAAATTTTTTTTGTATTTTTTTTTTTTTTTAAGATGACTTGAGTTTCTTGCACTCGGAGAGAGAGACACAGTCAGATGTGCCTATGGTATTGCCTAGAACATCTTTAACTACTGAGAAAGGACAGGGGTGGGGGGTGCACGCACGTGGTTATTGAGCGGGGCGTGGGCAGGAAGGGGCACCAAGGCTTTCTCAAGATTTACCTGATGTGAAAGAATCACCGACGTGAAGTTTGCAGGGGGAAAAGAAAAAGGATCAGAACACAACTGAAAAATAATTTACGCTTTTTAAAAAATATCTCTGCTTCGGGTGGTTGTACAAAATGATTTCCTGATGCTTGAGATCTGAATGGCCCCGGACGCACTGCCCAGCAGGTCCCCTCTCTCCCGGTTGGCGAGTCCCAGCCCCACGCCAGTCCACGAGCTGGCTCACCACCCGGGAAACCCGGCCACCCTGGCTGGGCGGGAGGGAGGGCCCCGGGCAGGGACCGGCTGGCACCTGGGCTGTGGGAGGAGGCTTCCCTCCAGCTGGTCTCAGACCCCACGGTCTCGGCCAACTGGACATCAGGAAGCGCCACAGGGATCCCAGGCCCCTGAGGTTGTGGACAAGGCTGGGCTGTGCCCCTTTAAGGAACTTTGGTTCGAAGAGTCAAGGTGCCCAGTGGGGACGCGCAGGTGGGTAGGACCCGTGGGTCCCGATGCTGACGCCCAACTGCAGACCTAGCCAACCCTTCTCTGGACAGGAGTTGGGTCTTGGAAGCAACACCCATGGCAGCGGCGGGGACGTGAATACAGTGAACAGCGACCCCGGGATCTTCACCCTCATCAAAGCCGAAGCAGGTGCCTCCTCTCCCAGAAACCACAGGGCCCCCTCCGGGGAAAGGCAGGCCTCTACTGACCACGACCCTCAAACCCAAATGAGAGAGGAAGAAACACAAAACGGCGACAACAAAATCCTCCAGAAAACCCTGAAGAGGGAACCCAGGAGGGAAACGTAAGAGGAAAAACAACACCGTATCATTGGTTCACCATAACTGGCCTAGCAAACATGAGCCACAGTGAAGAGAGAGACAGGTCCAGCTGGAGCTGGGGCAGGGCTGGCAGGACTGAGACCGGAGCCCTCGCCTACCGTCTCCAGGGGACAGCCCGGGCCGGACTCAGCCACTCTGTTCTAACCGGCAGCCTTTCCAGGAGCTGTCAGGTACATCCCAGGAAAACGGGCATTGCCACCATTCTCAAGGCCAAGGGCAAAGCTATGAACTCACCCCAGCTCCGCCGGGCAGGAGGCAGCTGCCCACCACACCCCGTGTGCCTCCTCTTCCCATCTTCGCGAGCACGTCCATCATGGTGACAACATCCAGGCACCGTCCCCTTCCCGGCTGTTGCTCACAGGACCTTCCTCCTCCATCCACAACTCAGCTTCACTCCGAACCTTTCTTGGGAATGTGTGGCCCCCGAGAGTGCGTGCCATATCCCTGATGTCTCTCCAGGTGGCCCCTCGCTGAGGAGTCTAGTCCAAGCCCAGGCAGCAGCAGGTGGCCTCAGCCGAGCACAGGGGACCCCCGAAGGCCGAGGTTCAGCTTCACAGTGGAAAACACGCCTTGCAGAGTTTTTCCCTGGGGGTTCTTCAAAGTGCAGGAGATAAAAGAGGAAACTCAAGGGGAGAACACTTGCCAGTTTACGAACCAGGTGTAAAAAGAAAGTCCTTCCTTGGACCGTTCTCTCCTGACCAGGAAACCTTGTACCCTTTTCCCACCAAGAGCCAAAGCCTGAACTTGAAGTCCACGGCTGTCGGGTGGCACGTGCTCGGGGATCCAGCGGCAGTTTTGCTCACCAGGCCCTTCCGTTTTGTTTCCCGGTTTCTAACCACTATCTGAGGCCTGGCTGGTGGGCCCAGGCGCTGGGAGGGAGAATGGTGTTGGGACCAGAGCATCCGCGCCCAGGCCACTCAGATCGACCACTCATGAGGCTGCAATCCTTGGCCTTGGCTTTGGTGGTGAAGCCAATGGACATCAGATGAGGGGAGGACATCCTGCAGGATGGAGGCGTGCTCTCTCTTCTCCCCTCTGGGATCCACGTGTGTCAAAACCAGACCACTTCCGTCCCGGGAATCACATGGCTTGAGTCAAGTTGTGTCCAAGTTCAGCAGACGACCACACTAAGCTGCCAAAAACATGACTGAGATGGCCCTATTGCCCGGCCTGCCAGCAACCAACGGCCTGTGGTAGAAAGTCCCACAGTGGTCACAGAACGCAGGGAGCCGAAGACAAAATCCTTCGCAAGGTCAGTGCCAGGGGAGGAGCACGGAGATGAACTGGAAGAGTCGACCCTCAATCCTTTGGCTAAACTAGAATTTGGATAAGGTGGATATTGCTGGAAATGAGGGACCAGTGGCTGGACCTGTGAGATCTTTGGGTTTTCCTAAGCTGTTCACTGCAGCAAGATTTGCACTACGGGAACCGCATGCATGAGGCAGGCCGAAGGGGCACCTTGATACAGCCGTTCCTGTTGGTGACACCTTTCGGGGGAAACCAGCGGCTGCAAGAGGCAAAGGACTACCTGCCACCTGTTACCAAATCCAGATGAGGCAGCCCCAGGAGACAGCTTTCAGAGCGCCTAGCAGCATCTCTCTTAAACCTACAGAGCGAGCCAAGCCCAAAGGGTTGAAAGGAGGTGGTAAGTTAGAGCAGAACGAGGGTGACACGTATGACACTTAGAGTGTAGCTAACCAGACTTACAGACTTTCATTCTGGAGGGCAGACAGCCCCGTGTTCTGAAGAGAATATGGAATGCTCTAAATGAGTCTCTGGGCTTGGTCTCTGATGGTTCTGCAAGAAAGTGAAATGTCTGGCCCGATAATGGGGCAATGCAGAACAGCTCTGCTCTCGGGACAGGGATGGTGGGCTCCAAGGCTCTGCTCCCACCAAACACACAAAGCTCTGATCCTCCATGTGTGGTGGGAAGTGCCAAGTCGTGGACCCTTCTGCAGCAGCCTCGCAGCTACCTTCTGGAACGTCCCCAAAAATCAGATCCCTGCTGCTCCCACTCTCTCTCTCGTGACATGAGGTGACTGTCCAGTGCAGATGGAGGCTCTTCTGGTGGTGTGACCCCGGCTGGAAATGTGGGGGAAATACCTAGAACTTCTCCAGGAGAGGCAAGGGCACACTGGTTCCTGAGACCACCGCTTGCAGGAGCGAAGGTGTGAACAGCCTGTTGTGATGCATTTCAGTTTGTCCAAGACTCGAGGGAAAAGCTGGGTTAGTTCTCATGAGGCGACATGAGCAGGCCTGGCCCCCAGGCACACCGTTCTGGTCTAAGATCGATCCTAAGCCTTCTCGAGTGTTTGGACCAACTTGACTTCCCGATCTGCTACGGACCCGGGGAGGGGCCTGTTGTACAGTGCTTTTTGGAATCGAGGTATCTCACTGCTAAGTAATGCTTTATTACCAAGAAGGGAGGGAGCGGACTTGGTCAACCCTCAAGATGGTGAAACATGCCTTTGCAAAGAGCCCTCTGTGAAGGTGGTCATTCTTAGCCTGAAGCCCTCAGTGTAACTATCTATCCCACTAGCCATGGCCACTGGGGGGCCAGAGGCCACCAGCACATTACTCGTGGGAGGGCTGGGGGGGGGTGAGGTGCTGACCCTGACAGAACCACTTCCTGGGAGGGCAAAGAGGCCACGCTCTTGGCACTTGGACTGAGCGTGTAGAACCTAAACTGCTCACAGAGAGAAAAATCCATCTTTCACAGCCTCGCATTAAATGCGGCCTGATGCCACTGTGCCCTCCAGACATCAACCGTTTGGCCCCCAAGGCACCAAGCTCAACTACTGTCCTGGCAGGAGGGCCAAGGCTCACAGAGGGGAAGGACCCCCCTCCCAGGTCTGGGGCAATGGAACCAGAGGAACCCCATGGGGCCCCGGCGAGGGGGGAGGGGCTGAGGGTCTGAGGTGCGACGGATGTGAACATGGAGGGACTCGGGAGTCCCTGCTGAGCTGGAAGTGTCAGTGACGTGGCGAGTAGTGTGATGCACTCTGGGTACAGAAGTCAGACATTCGTGGTACCAGATGCGGCGAAGCGGGAGGGCGGGTCTTGCGCGTACATTCACGAGCACTCCTAAGCCACACGCTTCCCTATGGCTTCCACCGAACCCCACGTCCGTGAAACCTCTGACTCCAGCCCCACTCCTGGTTTCCAAACAGCAAAGCCAAGTTCGAGGTCTTGGCCGTTCGAATACATGAACATGGGACAGTGCAGGGAGGGCTAATAAAATCCTTAGGCTACTGAAGGTACCACTGAGATGAGCTAGTTTACAGTGTGATTTGAGGAACAAAAAGGGCAACTGAAAAAACAAAAAACAAAACCAAAAAAAACCTCCAAAACATAAGTTACAGACATTCAGTGCCTCCTAGCAGAGTCTAAAATCAAATCTGAGGGAAGAAAAAAAAAAAAGGTAAAAACTGCTAAAATGTTAGGGAAAAAAATTATTAAGGAGTGGAGACAGTATCTATACTTCTTTAAAAAAAGTCTTTTTTTTCTATCTTATATTAAAAAGCAAAAAGTCAGCTTTATATTCTTAAAGTCTCCTTTCCTGATTTGGGGAGATAGATAGGTGTGTTTCTAAGGCGGCTGCCCCGGGACCCCCACCCCCGCCAACGGGGAGGAAGCTCGGCGGCAGCAGCTCAATGCCCTGAAGGTGAACGAGAACACAGTCCAGTGCAGACACTGTCCGTCTGATGCAGTTTGGAGAATCCATGGCAGAGCAGCCGGGGGTTGGGGGAGGCGGTGTGGTCAGGAGGGCTGGGGGGAGGGGGACAGGAGAGGGGGAGACGGGGAAGCCATGGGGCAAGGACAGAGAACGTCAAGTCACTTCAGATCTCAGCTGCCTGAACATTTTACGACATCAGCCTTCTACCAATCTGCACACCTGAAAATGGAGTCTCTGCAGCCCCCTCACTGAGAAAAGGAGGTGAAGCGTCTTCCCTCTTTCCCACATAGCTTTCCTGACACAACGCAGCTTAATGCACAGGCGCCCGCGAGCAGGCGTGTGTGCACGCACCAGGGTTGTGTGTGTGTGTGCACGCGTGCACGAGGCTGTGGGGGGCCGCGCAGGCGAGCACAGCACCCCCTCCCCCGTGCTGCACACCCGCGGCCCACGCGCTCAGACGCGTGCGCACACCACATGCACACGCACGCCGAAAAAGCACTTAAGTTTCCAGGGGGGCGTTTATAATGAGGTCCACAGTGTTTAGAACTTAAATTCCTTTTTCTTTGCGACAGTGTTGTGTGTGTGTATGTGGTTTTTTTTCCCTAACGTTTCTCTTCTCTTTCTCTTGTCTTCCTTGTCAGCGTCCCGAAGTCTTAAAGCATGTTGGATTTCAGAAACATGAGTTTGTTCATGTCTTCCGGACTGAGCAGCCGCCTCCTTTTGATTAGAAGTGCTTGCTCACACATATTTACACACCCGCTCCTGGCCCCCACGGCCGGAACCGCGAGCAGCCAGAAGGCCAGCTTGGCGAGTTTCGTGTGCTTTTGGGTCACGCACGACCAGTACTGGAAGAGATCGGGGGTGGCCTGGAAGAGGGGCTCCTGCAGGTAATCGTACACCTCGTTCTTCCCCAGCCGATCGTCCTCCTGAGCCACGGGGTGCTCGCCCGCGGCGGAGCGGGGCTTCTTGGCGGTGGGCTCAAAGTCGGCCTCCTCGGCCCAGGACTCCTTCACCTCGTTGATGAGCTCGCACACCTTGCCGATGATCTCCTCATGCTGGTAGGGCGGCACAGGCCGCAGCTTCTGCTGCGGGTCCAGGATCATGGCCACCTTGTGTGCCGGGTGCACCTTGAAGTTCTCCTTGAGGGCCTCCAGGAAGAGGTGGCACAGCTTGCTAACGGTGCCCGCGTCATTAGCCTTGGCCGTGAACAACTTCTCCAGCCGGACATAGGTGGGCAGCACTAGCTGCAGGGTGGGCTGGCTCTCATTGCTCAGCTCGATGACCGCCTGCTTGACGGGCGTCAGGATGGCCGCCAGGTTGCTGAGCAGGTGCTTGTTGAGGCTCTGGATAAGGTTCATCTTCTTGGCGCGGCTGTAGAACTCACAGATCTGCTCGTAGCGCTCGTGCACCAGCAGCAGCGAGTCGGTGACGGAGTTCCAGCAGGGCGGCGGCGAGGTCTCCTCCAGTGAGCCGAAGGTCTCCTTGGCCAGACCCGTGGAGCCTGCCAGGTCCTCGCACACATTGAGCAGCTCGATGACCTCATGCATGCTGCGGGCCTGCAGCGTCCGCTTACTCAGCACGCTCTGCACCACCGAGTTCAAGGCACAGGCTGAGCAGCGAAGGCACATGCCGGCCTTGGAGAAGGCCGATGCGCTCACCCGGCAGTCTGTCACGTACACCGTCCTGATCTCCGACATCACGAACTCTGACAGCACGTTCTGCACCCAGTGGTGCACCAGGTCGCCGCTGTCGCGGATGTCTGCACCCTTGACGCCCAGCACGTAGCTCTTGATGTGGTTGCCCTCGGCCTGGTAGGCCGTGAGGATGTAGCACGAGTCGGGGCCGACGCTCTGTGAGTGGCAGGTGACGCCGATGCCCAGGCAGGCGTTGCTGCCCAGGGCGCACGTCACCTTCACCTTCACCTGGTTGTACATGCGCGGCAGGTGCTTCAGCGCCAGCGTGTTGAAGTTGCCCAGGATCTCCGTGACCGAGAAGGCCCCATAGCGGGCGCCACTGTCCACCAGCGTCTGGGCCAGCTTCAGGAACTCCTTCCCGCTTACCACACTCAGGGCACCCAGGTCGGCGCACATGACCCGCAGCAGCCGCTCTGCGATGTTCTGCCGCTCCTTCTCGGGGATCATGCTGTTGGGTGTCAGGCCACTGGTTATGGCTGGCGGAGGACACAAAGAGAGAGAGGTCATTAAACCTGGCATCTGAGGTCCCTCTGTCTGGCGGCAGCCTACCACTCAAGCACCTAGTATTAGAACTGTGAGGAGGTTTCACCTTGCACACCATGAGCCTCAGAGGAATAACGTTCTGGGATTGACTAGTAATGCCTGCCATGAGCATGGGAAGGGAATATAGTGGGACGTGTGCAACATACTTGCTGCATGTGTCATTCACCTAGCCTCTTGAAGCCAACTAGTCTAACTTTTTCAAGATAGGAATTACCCCTAAGAAAGGAATCTCTAAAATAAATGAGGCCACAGCATCAGGAAAGAGCAGCCTACAGAAGTTGCAGACAGTGGATTCCAGTTGTGACTCTATGACTAAATACATGTGCTCTGACCACAAAAAGGTCACCTCCTCTCCCCAGGCTTCCTTCTGCCTGTGCAGTGAGATCAGAATTTCCACGGGTGAGGTCTTAGGTGTGTAAGAGCTTCAGACGTGGTCTCGCACCATCATGAGAGGCACAGGTGGTGGGATGGGGGAGCAGAGGGCAGTGACCGGAGCCAGGGCTAGAGGTGCACAGGGAGGACCTCTGCGAGCCCCCAGGCTCTGGCCTGGGAGAGACCTACTGTTGTTGGCGCTATTCCTCTGGGCCTGGGGTTTCCACTTCTCTTCTACAACAGCAGGCGGTGATCGGGACTGGTTGGAGGCGATGTTGTTCTCATTGTCCGCTGCGGGCACAAAGGGGACAGCATGTGACCCTGAGGTGCAAGAGGCCTGCCAACTCACAAGATGAGAATGACAGCAGGGCTGGTGAAGTCCAAACAAGACTTCTAGGACACAGGCCTGGGTCCCAACCCCGGCTCCCGCTCAGACAACCTCCGATGCTTGCAAAGCCTCAATTCTGTGACTTGGAAGAAGGAAGATGAGGACATGGGTGGGACACATGGGTTGGAAGGACCAACCAGAGAGAATGCAGGGAGAGACCAGAGCACGGGGCCAGGTGCAGAGTAACTGCCCAGTGGGTGGGAACCGCTGCCCCAACTCGACCTGGGAGGCCTCACACCCACACACAACCCCGTTCTAGCTCAGAAATGGGCGAGGGGGGCCAGGTACAGCAAGGGGCCTAAGGGACCTCACATTCTCTCACTTCTCTCAAGTGTGCTTTCCCATCTTTTCAGTTTATTGACTCGGAACAAAACCAAACCAAAGTCCTATAGGATACTAAGTTCTCAACCCCCTTCCCTGTCAGAGGTGGAAACTGACGCCCAGAGACAGGAAAGGATCTGCCCCAGATCACACCAAAAAAACCATAGGCAGGGCTGGGACAGACATCCAAGGTCCCTAATTCCTAACGCCTGCTCCATCATTTCCCAACTTCTGTTTACTTGTGCATATGCAGCTGAATCAAAATGGTACATACTGGGCGCCCCGGGGGCTCAGTGGATTGAGACTCAGACTCTTGATTTCGGCTCAGGTCATGATCTCAGGATCATGAAATTGAGCCCTGTGTCGGGCTCCATGCTGGGCATGGTGCCTGTTTAAGAGTCTCTCTCTCCCCCCTGCTGTCCCTCCCCACCCCCAGCCCACACGGTCTCTCTCTTGCTAATACACAGACAAAATGGCACATGCCTCTTTTCCTCCCTTCACTGCGACTCCTTGCCATTTTTATAGAATCATTTCTGAGCAGAAACGGTCTGAGTACCGGGCTTGTCATTACAAATGACCACACAGTCTTCCGTTGTAGGATCCCCCACGGGTTGCTGAACCACACACCGAGTACCTAATTTCTGGGCCGTTTCCAATAGGCACCTACTGTTTCTGCTATTAAGCTACTTGCCCAATATTCTACTATCATTTCTCTGTGCTTTTGTTGTTGTGGTGGTTTATTTCCGAGACATAATCTTACAGGCAGAATCACAAACGCAAGGAGATGAACAAGCCAATGACACTGGCTCAGGGTTGCCAGAATCTTCCATTGTTCTCAGTTCAAGGCTTGAGGCCCTGGAAGCCAAGGCCACAATTTTAAATAGCAAGCGAAGAGGCTTCCCCAGTATCTACATGTTCAGTCCTGCAGGGGTTAATTAAGAAACTCCAGGAAAAAAACAAAACCAAAAACATCCCCCCCAAAAAACAACAAAAAAGGACCTCCAGGATATCCACTCAAAGGAACATATTCTAATCACTAAAAAAGGTGGTTGCACAGACTGTAATAACAAGAGAAAAGGCATAATGAAATGATCTCATCACAATTTAGACATATTATTTATATTTGTATTTTGGACTTGAAAGTCAAATAACAAATAAATCCATGCACCAAAAAGAGTCTGGAGGTGGTCGGGTTAGGCAGGGGACCGGGGACTTGCCCTTCCACCCACGAAGCATGACCTGCCACAGGAATGGCCCTTCCAGTTGGAAACAACTGTGAATCACAATTCCGCTGCTTTCGGACAGATAACCCAGGTTCTGATCCCAGAAAAGGGTGAAAAAATGTGGTGAATAATACCACTGGCCCAGCTGGCCTGAACGCAGTTCACAGGCGGCAGCACGAGGACAGGGAACGGGAACAGAGCCCAGAGGTCTTGCTGATTTGAAGAGGCAGAAGCCGATGTTTAGGGAGACCCAAGGGAGCTAATATTTACAGGGAAAGTACCAGAGAGGAGGGAGTTATGTAAAGAAAGCGCATGCTGGAGACCTTCAGTAGGGTTCCCTGAAGTCTGCTGAATACTGATTTGCCCAAGTACAGAGTCAAATTCCACAAGATTGGGTAAAGAATCACTAGAAAGCACCAAGTGGAGGGGGCAGGGAGGAAATAATTTGTATTTCCTCAACCAGAAAGGAAAGACGATGTGTAAGGAATTGGGTAGGGTCCCCTCATTATGGGGCAAAATTAACAACAGATTTAAGGGCTGCAATAGACTTGCCCTAATACCTTCTTTTTTTTTTTTTTTTTTAAAGATTTTATTTATTTGAGATAGGGAATGAGTGGTGGGGGGGGGGCGGAGAGGGAGAGGGAGAAGCAGCTGCCCTGCTGAGCAGAGAGCCTGAGGTGGGGCCCAATTCCCAGGACCCTGAGATTATGACCAGAGTCAAAGGCAGAGGTTTAACTGACTGAGCTACCCAGGTGCCCCCTCTACCATAATACATCTTAAGAGTAAGCCTCCAAAGTATCAAGGTGGTCCTATGTTACTAACCTGTAAATCAGAACAAAGTTCAATGTTTTTTCAAAATCTAGCACCTAACAATATAAAAATTCCCAATGTCGATTACGCAATAAAAAATTAATCAGGCCTTCCAAATAGTAAGAACATACAACCTATCAACCAGGAGAAAAACCAATCAATTGAAACAGAGCCACGAAGGACAGAGATGATGGAATTATCCAATAAGGAGCTTACAGCGGTGTTATAAATACCATAAACACGTTCACAGACATGAAGGGAAGCATGAACACCATCAGGAGAGAAACGGAAGATGTGAAAAACCCAAAACTAAAACTAACCAGATCAACTGGAACTTGTAGATATAAAAATAATCCAGGGAAACAACACACTGTATGGAATAAAAGATCAGATGCCACAGAAGAAAAAAAATCAGTGGAGAAAGAGCAAGAGAACCACCCAACATGAAAAACGGAAAGGGTAAAAGGCTGAAGACAGTGAACAGAGCATGGACGCTAGCAGACAGGCAATTTCATATACATGTAACTGGAGTCCCAATGAAAGGGGGTGAAGGTAGGAAAAAATACCTGAAAAAATGGACACAATTTTTCCAAACTAGATTAAAAGTCTAAGTCCAGATTCAAAAAGATCACCGGACTTTAAGCAGAATAAACATAAAGAAAATACCACCGAGGCACAGCATCATGACAAAATCGTTGAAAACCACTGAAAAGAAACTCTTAGAAGGAGCCAGAGAGGGGGAGAAATTACACACAAATGAACAACAGTAAAAATGACAAGAGACCCAGAGGCAATGGAACAAAGCATCAACAGAAAGGATCATCCTAAATTTTTTTTTCAATCAACCTAAAATTCTAAATCCAATGACAGTATCTTTCACAAATGAAGATTTCTGAGATTAAAAAATTCCAAAAAATCACACCTGCGCTGTAAGAAATGTTACAGGAATTTCTTTCGGTCTTAGCAAAAACAACATCAAATAAGAATCTAAATCTACAAAAGAAATGAGGATTGCTGGAAACTACACCTGTTGGTAAATGTATATATATTAAAAATGCTCCCTCACTTTTGAACTCTTTAAAAGATAAAGGACTACTCATCAGAAAATAACAATGAACTGCAGTAATAATATGTACAGTAAACTGTAGGACAAGAATATCACTAAGAGGGGGATCTGGGTGGTTCAGTCATTGGGCATCTGCCTTTGGCTCAGGGCACGATCTCAGGGTCCTGGGATCGAGTGCTGCATCTAGCTCTCTACCCAGTGGGGATCCTGCTTCTCCTTCTCCCCGTCTGTCGCTCCCCCTACTTGTGCTCTCTAATAAATAAATAAATAAAATCTTTATTTAAAAAAAAAAAGGAAAAAATAAAAAAAGAATATCACAAAGACCAGGACAGGGAAAGAGAAAGTTTCTCATATAATATGGAAGGTTGGCTGATGCCACTTGACTTGACAAGAAATATATAGTTTAAAGCCCAAATAAACTCTAATAAATAAAACAAGGAGCAGGCTTGATGAATCACTGGAGATAAAAATGGAATCCTAAAAAAATCCTCAATCCAAAATGAGGCAGAAATATGAGAGAAAGAGAAACTAAGAAATGGACTGATTAGGAAACAAGTAGTAAGATGGCAAATTTACACCCAGTACTATTAAAATTACATTAAATATAAATGGTCTCCACATTCCAAATAAGACAGAGACTGTCATACTTAGTAAAAAAAAGTTAAGACTCTACCATATGTTATCTATAAGGAACCTATTTAAATATTAAGACAGGGTAAAGGGCTGAATAAAGTCACATCATACAAATAGTAGAGAAGAAAGCTAGTGATGTTTGCGATAGCATTACAGAAAAAACAGACCTCAGAACAAGAAATATTACCAGGGATAACAAGAGACCCTATACCATGATAACAGTCAAAATACCAAGAATAACATAATAATCCCAAACGTGGATATATCCAAACACATGAAGCAAAACCTGAAACAAGAAGTAGACAAATCCACAATTATACCTGGGGATTTCAACTCTCCTCTCGGAGTAACTGTTAGTTAGAAATGAAGGAAAAGGACTGCATATAAGTGAACAGGCAGTTGAAAAGATCAAGCAGCCTAATACACATATAACTTGGTTCCCAGGAAAAGGAAGTAGGCAGAAATATAGTGAAAAAACTGCAACTATTTGAATAATAAACATTACACTTCTAAAAATCACAAGGACCAAAAAATACCATAAGGGAAATCAGAAAATGGTTTGAACTTAATATTAAAACATAACCTTTCAGAATTTGTGGGTTCCATCTAAAGCAGGGCATATGTATAGCATTAAATGATTACATTAAAAAAGAATAAAGGTTTAAAATCAGTATTATAAGCTTCTACCATAAGAAAGATCTAAGGAGGAAGAGCAAATTGATTCTACAGTAAGAAGAAAGGAAATCCTATAGCTAAAGCAGAAATGAATAAAACAGAAAATAAATACAATAGAAAAAAACTAATTAAACAAAAACCTCATTTTTTGTAGAAATGAAGAAAAGTGATAAACCTTTAGCCAAAAAGATTAAAAAAAAAAAAAAAAAGGATACAAATTACCAGTATCAGGAAA
This sequence comes from Meles meles, assembly GCF_922984935.1. NCBI lineage: Eukaryota > Metazoa > Chordata > Mammalia > Carnivora > Mustelidae > Meles > Meles meles. Next base: position 19,768,831 of record NC_060076.1, read on the forward strand.
GAGAGAAGGGGACATCACTACATATGCTACAGATATTAGAGGGATTAAAAATGATGCAACTCCTTCAGTGAGGCAAACAAACACCCTAAAACATGCAAAGAACCGAAGTCCACTCCAGAAGAAACAGATAACCTAAAATATCCATTATGGAAATCGAGTTCATATAGAGGCACAAAGAAAAATCCCATATGGGTTAACTGGAGAATGTGACCAAATATTTAAGTAGTAATACAAATTCTATGAAAATTATTCCAGAAAATAGATGAGAGAAGAACATTTCTCATTTTATGAGACTGGCATTATTCTGATCCAAAACTAGAGAAAATCACTTCAGGAGAAGAAACTACAAACCAATATTCCTCATAAACACACATATAAACATCCTTCACCAAATATTAACAAACTAAATACAGCAATATATTAAAAAAATAATAATACATCGTCACTAGGTGGAATTTACCCCAGAAATATAAGTTGAGGTTAAAAAAAAAAAAAAATCCAATCAGTGCAATTCCCTATACTAAGAGAAAAGAAGAAGAAAAATGATCTCTATGGACAGAAGTACACGTTAAAATGTGAGAAAATTTCAGAGGAGCCTGGTTGCTCAGTCAGGTAGGTGTCCGACTCAGTTTGAACTAGGGTCATGATCTCAGGGTTATGGGATTAACTCTGTGCTCAATGGGGAGTCTGCTTGAGATTCTCTTCCCTTGCCCCACACCCCACATTGTCTCTCTCTAAAAATAAGTAAGTCTTCTTAAAAATGTGACAAAATTCAATAGCCACTCTTGACACAAACTCTTAGCCAACTAGGAAGAGAAGGAAACTTCCTGGACCTGATAAAGGAAATCTAAAAACAAACAAACAAACAATAAAAAATCTTAAGTCTGCTGACTTGATAGAAACAAAAAAGATTTTAAGGAAATACTATGAACAACAGTATTCCAACAAATCACATAATCTGGATGAAATAAATTTTTTCCAAGATTTTATTTATTTGTTTGACAGAGAGAGATACAGCGAGAGAGGGAACAGAAGCAGGAGAATGGGAGAGGGATAAGCAGGCTTCCCACCAAGCAGGGAGCCTGATGCTGGGCTCAATCCTGGGACCCTGCGATTGTCATATGACCAGAGGTGAAGGCAGACGCTTAACAACTGAAACACCCAGGCACCCCAAACTCTTAGAAAAACATAAACTACCAGAAACCAATTCCAGAAATAGAAAATCTGAACAGACCTATAGAAGACTGAATTAGTATTCAAAATATTTTTCACAAAAAGAAAGAAAAGCTAAGTTCAGATTCTGATGAGTTCATTAGTGAATTCTAATGTTAAGGAACTCTTCACAAAATGTGAAGGAACTCCTTCACAACAGAGGAGGGAACATTTCACAATTTATTTCACGAGGCAAACATTATTCTGATACCCAAATCAGACAAAGAAATTACACGAAAAGAAGCCACAGGCCACTATGTCTTAGGATTACAGACACAAACATCTTCAATAAAACAGAGCAGACCAAATCCAGCAATAACAAGTGGGATTTACTCCAGGAATACAAAATTGGTTCAACGTACAAATAAAACATATTAATCGAACACAGAACAAAAACCAAATGATCATCTCAACAGATGCAGAAAAGACATCTGACAAAATCCAATACTTTTTTTTTTTTTAAGATTTTATTTATTTATTTGACAGAGATCATAAGCAGGCAGAGGGGCAGGCAGAGAGAGAGAGAGAGGAGGAAGCAGGCTCCCTGTCGAGCAAAGAGCCCGATGTGGGGCTCGATCCCAGGACTCTGGGATCATGACCGGAGCTGAAGACAGAGGCTTTAACTCACTGAGCCACCCAGGCGCCCCCAAAATCCAAAACTTTTAAAAACCAATCAGCAAACCAGGTACAGAAGCGACCTTTTTCAACCTGACAAAAGGGCATCTCTGAAAAACCCACTGTTAACATCACACTTGATGGTTAAACACTGAAAACTTCCCCCTAAGATCAGGAACAAGACAAGAATACCCAGTCTCACCTCTTTTATTCAACACGTATTAGTGATTCTAGCCAGGGCAAGGAGGAAAAAATAGTTAAGAATTTCAAAAAATCATCCAGATTGGAAAGGAAAAAGTAAAATTATCTCTATTTGCAGGTGACATGGTTTATGGTACATAAACAATCTCATGAAATACACACACACACACACACACATACACACACACACGCAAAACTATTAGAACTGATAAGTAAGTTTAGCAAGGTTTCAGGGAACAAGATCAACACATATGAAAAAAAAAATCAATTGTATTTCTTTATACTAACAAATGAACACCCCAAAAATTAAACTAAGAGAACAATTCCATTTTATAACAGCATCCAAAAGAATAAAATAGGACTAAATTTACAAATGAAGTGCAAGATTTAGTACAATGAAAACTAAAAACACGGCTGGAAGAACTCAAAGACTTCAACAAACGGAAAGACATTGCATGTTCATAGACTAGAAGATTTAATATTGTCAAAATGGCAATACTCCCCAAATTAATCTAGATTCCACACGATCCCTATCAAAATCCATGCTGACTTTTTAAGAGAAATTGACAAGCTGAGCCTAAAATTCATGTGGAAATCCAAGAGAGGCAAAATAGCCAAGATGATCTTCAAATAGAACAAAGTTAGAGGCCTTAGACTTCCTGATTTCAAAGGTACTGCAAAGCCACAGACTAATCAAGACAGTGTAGTACTAGCATGGGGTCATACAGATTAATGGAACAGAATTCAAATTTCAGAAATAAAACCTCACACTTATGGACAACTGATTTTTGACAAGGGTACAAGGACAATTTAGTGGGCAAAAGGATAGTTTCAAAAAATGGTGGTAGGACAACTGGATACTGCATGCAGAAGACTAAAGTAGGGCCCCCCTCCCCAATAACTCACACAAAAATGAACTTGGAATACAGTATAAATGTAAAAGCTAAAACTCGGGTTTCTTAGGTAAGATACCAAGAGCACACGTGATGAAAGAAAAAATAAATGGACTTCACCAAAATTTTAAACTTCTGTGTTTCAAAGGCCAGCATCAAGAAAGTAAAGAGACAACCTGCACTACAGGAGAAAATACTTACAAACCATATACCTGTAGAAGTCTTATATCCAGAAGATGTAAAGAACACTCACAATTCAACAATAAAAAGACAAAAGAAAAATTTAAAAATGGGCAAAGGATCTGAACAGACATTTCTCCCAGGGAGATATTCAAATGGCCAATAAGCACAAGACAAATGTTCAATGTCATTACTCGTTAGGAATATGCAAATGAAAATTATAATGAAATACCCCTTTGCACACATTGGATGGCTGTAACAAAAAAATCAAATAGCAAGTACCTTGAACAGGTGTGGAGGAATCACACCCCTCATACACTGTTCATAGGAATGGAAAAATGGTACAAGGCCCTTGCAGAAACAATCTGGCAATTTCCACATAAACGTGAGTTAGCACGTAACCCAGAATTTCCACTCCCAGGTGTACACCCAATAGTTAAAAACATATATCCACACAAAAACGCATACTTGATCGTTCACAGCAGGTGTGTTCAGAAGAGCCCCAAACGGGAGAGAACTTAAGTGGCTATCAACTGGTGACAGGATAAACAAATTGTGGCAGGGCCAAACAATGGCGTCCCACTCCGTAATAAAAAGCACTGGTTACTGATGACACAGAACGTGGATTCATCTCTAAAGCATGCAAAGTGAGAAAAGCCAGACACAAAAAACTAAATGCTATGTAATTCCATTTATATAAAACTCCAGTAAAAGCAAAACTAGAGCCAAGGGAAGCAGAGAGTGGCTGCTCGGGCTGGGCTCAGAGCGGGGACTGGCCACCAGGAAGCAGGAGGGAACTTCTGGATGGATGCGGTTATGTTACACATCTTGACAGCAATGGTGATCAGATGACCATCACATGTCAAAATGATCAAACTGCACTCTTCAAATGTGTGAATTCCATGTACGTTAAAATTTTATCTTCATAAATCCAGTTTTAAAATGAGTGAAGAGAAGCCCATCCCAACAGAGTGGGTAGCTCTGAGTAGTGAAGGCATGGCTTCATTTCCTAACTTCCACACCAGTTCCCGATTTCTTTGAAGAAGTAGGTATTACATTAAAAATGGGGGAAACACATGTTCTAGAACGGAAACCAGCAGCCGTTCTTGTTGCCTTTCTCCACCAGCGTACACAGGTTTGAAGCCCGGGGTTTGAATCAGGCTCTGCCATGGTTGTGGGCTGGGAGACAGAGCTAGCTGCTTCAACTTTCTGGGCCTCGTTTCCCCCCCTTAACCAAAATGCTGGGGCAGGGCAAGCTGTAGGCTGATTCCCCTATCCTCTGCCTTTCTGCAGGACCTAGAATGGAGAGGACTCAACCCAGCAGTGGAGAACAACATCTAGTATTAGCTGGCTCAATCGACTTTTTTCTCCAGATCCCACTGATACAGCCTCTGATATGGATGAGGTACTTGGTAAATGCCCGTGAAAAGGCTTGATTTATAGCTTGAGTAGAAAATAAAGTTTACTCAGTGTGGCTATCCCCTAAGTCCCACAGGTGCACATGCCCGGCCCCATTGGCAAAGGGCTGGATACGAAGCTGGAGTCAAGGCCATCTCGTGGGCAGGGGCCACTGTAGGAAGCAGATGTTGGGAAAAGAGGCACCTGTTGCTTTTCAGTATCTGAGACTATACCACGACCCTCAATATGGGACAGATGTTATTATCAGTCCCCTCACCCAGCCTGTGAGAACGCTGACTGGCCCACTTCACAGCTGAGAAGCTTGAGGCCCAGACTGCTAAAGCGGCTCCAAGGGAAGGTCTGGGACCATGCGAGAGCTCATTATGATGTTAGATACCTTTTACAAGCTCTGCAACTTTGGGCCAGTGATTCTGTTCTGTGAGCTTCAGTTTCTTCATCTATATAATGGGGATGAGAACATCAGCTCCTTCAAGAGCTCTAATGGCACAGCCTCGTCTGACCCACAGTAACTGCTCACTAAATGTTAGCGATCTCTGGTATGATGATTCCCAAAACACACTCTGGAATGGACACCAGGGGCAAGACAAATTTTCCTATAGCACAGAAAAGAAGTTTATTAGGGGGAATTACCCTGTGCCATTCAGCAGCCTCTTAATGAGATTGGTGTTATTCGAGGCTGATCCCCCTTATCAGCGACACCGTGAACTGCACAGATCATGACGCTTAATTTTTCACTATGGAGTCAATCCTTTAATCCCGACTCAGCCTGGCTGGGATTCAGGCTGGCTTTGCACTGGATTGCCCGTGAGGCATTCTTTGCCAGCAGTGGACCAGAACAAAGCGGCCCAAAGCTCTCCCTAGAATACAAGTCTCAAGGCTTGGGAGCCGCAAGGCCCCACAGGCACAGCCTCGATTTGCATTTTAATGGCCTCCACCCAACTGCCTGAGCACCCAGACAGACCCTTCCCTAACTGGCCTCAGCTTCCAGAAGCTGGCAGGGGGGCAGGTGCAGGGTCCTGGTTTCGGAAGGGGAGTCAGCAGACACTGGACTGTGGGAGTCTCTGCTCCAAGAGGTGTGCCTGTCACTGGTTCCCACGGGGTCAAGTCTGAATGCCTTCAGCGGGCATTCCAGGCCTTCCATGGGGAAGGATGGTTGGCGGCCAAGGCAAGCAGGAAGGGTGAGGCTTGCGAAGATTCGTGGGAGGACAGCTGGACAGGACAGGTTTCCCAGATGGAGAAGGCTCAGACAGGGGGACACGTTTACTGCCCGGAGCACTCGGCCCAGCGGCACACCAGAGCCTGGAGTGGGGATGCTGCCATAGTAGCTCTGCTCTGATTTCAGTGAGTTCGTTAGAAATATGTAATAGCTCCCCCCACCAAAGAGCACGTGACTGAGCGCTGAGGGGACAGCGCCTACCCAACAACTGCATGCCGAAGAAGGGAATGGACGGACGCCATGAACAAAGAGGGGATATGCTCACAGAACAGAACAGCCCCCGCCTAAATGAGGGTCCGGTCCTGCTTCCTCTGTGCAGGTCAGGCCAGCCCTAAGAGGGGCACGAACAGTAACGGTCACGATCGCAGACACGGCAGTGACCACTGCTTCTACACGGCCCAGCGTGTCAGGGACACTCCTCCCACTTCCAAGCATCCCGATCCACCCCCACCCCAGGAGGCCTTGTAGAGACGGGTGGCAAGGATGGCTAGCTGAAGCCCCAGGTTCCCATTTCTCCCGACAGTGTGTCAGGCTGTCCCTGGACAGTGGCACTGGGCGTGCTCCTCGCCCCTGGAATGTGGGCATATAGGACCACGTGTCACTTGTGATCCAAAGTGGTAGAGGAGGAAGTCTGCTGCTCTCCCCGCTGCCCCGTCTGAGACAGAGAGACTCTGAGGAGCCACAGGGAGGACGGAGCTTCGGTCACATGGTCAAGGCCAGCCAGCCCGGCCACCTGAGTCAGGCCGCGCTGGGACAGCAGAAGTCAGTGATTACGTAAAACCACTGCGACTCTGGGGCTTATCCACTATCGCACACAGTGGCGTCCGCCTGACCGGAACAGAAACTGGACCAGAAGCGGGGTGCTGCTGCGAAAAGACCCTGAAAACGGGAGGCGTGGCTTTGAAAGCAGGATGGTTGAGAGGGCGCTAATACCACATACTTGGAAGGTGGCCGCACAGCTGATAAAAAGGTCGCCTGGACAGCGAGCCACTAGCCAGGAGCTTGTCCCGGGTGGCTCTCCTCATACTCCCTAGACTCACGGCGGGGCCGAGGACTTGCCAGCAACGCCAGCGCCAGGCCCTGTCGCAGACCTACAGACCCCGGCATCAGGGTCGGGGGCCTGGGCATGCTCCAGTCTGAGGACTGCTGCTGTCATGTCTGGGACAGTGTCATAGTGAACGTACCTCTACTCGGAGACGGGGCTTGGGCCCAGGCTGCCCCGGCAGGATCCCTCTGCCCCGTCTAGCTCCCGCCTCAGCTCCCCGAGATCTCAAACCACACTCCCTCGCCCCCTTGAGGTCCTTCCCGTCAGCTCCTACGGTTATGCTCGGGGGGCCAGAGCCACAACCTTCAAGAAGGCTTTTTCAGCTCGTCTCCCTCTCTAACTAGGCACCCACCACCCTCTCCAGCACAGACCTCCCCTGTGGGGCCAGAGGGCTCCCTGAGGGCAGATCCCAGGTCCTGTGCCCATTTCCTGAGAAGGCCTGGCCTCCAGGGCAAGCTCCGGGCGGCAGGGGGGCAGGAAGAGCGCTCGGGACGGCCCAGGCCAAGGACTCCCTTACCTGCGTGGGACTGCATGTGCTCCAGCAGATTGTTGTAGAACTGGAACTGGATCCCACAGGCGCCGCAGGTGTACGGTTCTGGGGCGGGAGGGGGAGAAATGAGGCAGCTGCATTAGTGGCGGAGCGACCCTGGATGCCCGGGAACCGGCTGGGGCTCTGCGCTCGGAGCTCTGGGCCCAGCCTGTCTGCCCCTGTCACTAACCGCTGAGGGAGAGGCTTGGGGGAAGGAGCAGCAACGGAGGGAGGAAGACCTGCAGATAGAGACCGTCTAGTTCAATCACACAGACATTTATTGAGTGCTTACTGTGTGCCAGGCACTGTTCTGGGCACTGGGGAGGGGAAGGGGGGCAACACTAATGGACTAAGTGCTGTCCTGGGGCAGAGACCATGTCCCACATGCCCCACAGCCCATCCCAGGCCTGGAGGAGTGCAGACGTCCCCGCCGAGGAAACAAAGACGTGAGTGTATGAATGAAACGAAAACCAGATGACGAGCACAGAGGGCCGTAAAGGGAGCGGGCAGTGAGCGGGAGAGCAGGGTAGGAGGTGGAGAAGGCCACAGGAAGGTGAGAGGACACAGGACAGGTGAGGACAGGGAAGACAGTGCGTGCAGGACAGAACCACGTGCACAGGGGGACCTCCCACCTCTGTGTCCCCAGAACTCAAGTCAATGCCCGGCACAGGGAAAAGTGGAAGGCAGAGGAAAGAAGGGAGTCAAAGAGGAGTAACGAAGAGAAGTAAAGGGTGGCTGAGATGGGCCTGGAAGAGGTGTCCTGAGGCCGCCCCCATGAGTAGCAAGGGGAAGGCCTGGGTTCCTGCGGGGGGGGGGGGGGGTGGCGGCGGGGGGGGGGGGGGCGGAAGCAGGAGTCAGGCTCTGCCTTGTCCCCTCTGCAGACTCCCCCTCCCCCCTGGGGCCGGCCCCTCCTCCTGCCTCCTCTGGCTGCCAGCTCTGCCTAGGGGTGGCCCAAGGGCAAGGGCTCTGGGGAAGTCCTGAGCAGGTGGCTGGCTGAGTTCACTCCCTGCCCTGCCTTGCCCTCTCCAGCCCCCCATAGGACCGTCACTTACTCTGTAGGAGAGGGAAAGGATTGGAAATCAGGGGACTTGCAGTTTCTGCAAAAGAGAAACAGTTTAGCTAAGTCTCTTCCGGTTCTGGTGCTCTGAGATGATTGTCATTACTTCTCTTCTCAGGAAGCAGTAAGCCATCGGGGCTCTCGGAGGAGGAGGAGGAGGATCTGAGAGCCAGGCTCACATTCTGGGCTGGTGCTGGGGCACCAGGCAGGGCAAGGTCAGCCAGGGCCATGCCTCCAGGACACTCTCAACTCTCAGAGAGTGAGCCACAGAGCTCGAATGAGCAAATGTCCCTGTGTGGCTGCCGCTTAAGGAGAGGGAGCTGGGAGCTGCTTCTAGACCCTGGCACCGGACACCAGAGCAGCCATGGGGAGGGCCGTGCTGGGACAGGTTCTGCTTCTTGGCATTGTCAGGTGAGCCTCAAAGGCAAAAGGCAGCAGGCGTCCCTTACAGACTGGGGACCTGGGGACCTGGGGCCGTTACCGACCTCTCCTGGGCCTGTTTCCTCATCCAGAAAATGGGGTTAATAAGAACACTGACATCCCGCCCCCGCCCCCGGGCTGTGGTAAGGATGAAAACAGGGGAGACACAGACAGCTCTGAACACAGGCCAGGCACGTAGTAAGCGCTCAATAAATGGTGGCTGCTGGTAGCAGCGTGTCATGCTGTCCTCCAGGCAGCAGTGCTGGAGGACGGAGAGGCGGGGGGTCTAGCCTGACTGCTACGGGGAGATGGCGGTCCCAGTCCTGGCTCTCCTGCTTCCTGTGTGGCCTCGGGCAAGCCACCCCGTCGCTCCTGGCTCCGCCTTTTGGAGACTGGGTCACGTGTCTCAGAAGGTGAGCGGCTTGGAAAAGTCAGCAAGCTCTCTATGGTTTACGGGGCTACACGGACATTCTCAGCCCCCGGCACGGCCCATCTCCCTCGCTTCTCCTCGGGGCACTCCACGCGTCGCCTGGTTCAGTTAGAACCACCACTGTCACCACCGCCACCAGAACACCAGCCCGCTGCCACAGGGACGTGTGCGCGAGCCCCGCTTCAGAGTGCACGGGAGGTGAAGAGGCCGCCGGCCCCAGGCACCAGCTTGGAGGTAGAGCCGACGGGGATCACGCTTCGGCTCGAGATCAGAGCTGGAGCTTGCCATATGGGGCAGAAGCGTCCACATCCAAGTCTGGGCTCCTGGCTGGTTCATGAGAGCCCCGACTGCTGGCCCCGTCTATGCCCAGGCAGTGGCCAGCACGGTGCCAGGCACACCCCAGCCCCTCACCTGCTGAGCTGAACTGCAGCTGCACGGAGGTGGGGAGGTACCCTACTTTAACGTGACCCCAGCATCAGAACCGTGTTCCCATCTTGCCCTGGTCGCCACTGTGCAGGCCGGCTTGCTGCGCCTTTCTCGGACAGGGCTCCCCAGCGCCCTGCTAGGCTAGCGGAGGATCCTTCTGGGGAGAGCGGCCTTTGGCTGCTGCAAGGTGCGAGAGGACCGCCGCCAGGGGGCACCAAAACACCACCGGGAACCTGGGACAAGCCTTCCGCAGGCAGGGGCTGGCAGAGGCCCTTTGGATGGCCTCTGGTTCACAGTGGGGCCAGAACTCATGGGTCTCTGGCTCTTTGGCTACAGTCCTCTCTGCTGCACCCTCCTTTGCCTGTCCTGGAAAGAAACTGGCTGCAACGTTTACTCTAAAAACCCAGCAACAGCTCTCTCACTCCTCCCGGGGCTATCTGCATCAATGCTGCAGGCGATGGGGAGGGTGAGTCCCTCTCTCCTGGGGAGGAGACGTAGAGCAGCAGTCCCTGAGATGCCCCTGAGGCCCAGAGGCAGGTCCCTGGAAGAAAACACCCTTCCCATGTCTGCCTGCCCCGGCCCCCTCCTAATTCCCTGCCTGCTGCGTCCTCCCAAGAACAGCATCGGGGACCATGAAGACCCCAGCCCAGAGCGCCTGCCGACTCCCCGCATAGGAGCAGTGGAGGTCACAGCACAGGATGGTTGTCACAGGGCACACTCACCGCTGGAGTTTTGGGAACTGCTATTTGTCTCTTCAAAGTGGTTTTGTGCTTTGCCTTCTACTCTCCGACTGAAAGCGCTTTCTGCTGGGTGGGGACAGGAGAGAGCGAGAAAACACCGGTGACTGGTTAGCACAATGAGGGCCAAAAGGAACTGGCTTGGAGGCCAGGGTACCCGGGAACTGCCTGGTCCAGGGTCTGGGCGCACTCAGCGAGGGGCGCCAGGACCCCAAAACAGACCTCCAGCTCCTTGGGCTCACCAGATTTGCCTGACATCTCATCAGGCAAAAGATCCCCCCTACAGCGCCCAGCGTGGGTGAAGGGGCAGGCACGGGGGGCAAACGTATGTGACCTGAATGCCCAGATGAAATCCAGCCGAGTGGGCAGAAGGCAAACAGAGCCGGGTCTCCCATCTCTGGTTAAGGAGCCACATGTGTGACACTAAGTCATTGGGACCTGCCACCCGCTACTTCCTCGGCCAGAATCTGCTGCCACGGGCTCCACCACGGAGCCGGGAGGGTGACAGACTGTTTTCTGGCGGTGGCTCCGGCAGAGCAGGAGGGCCAGACAGCACATTCCAGATCTATAAGCCGAGTGGTCGCTGGGTGGCAGGGAGGGCATCCTGGAGAGATGGCGTGACAGGCAGAGGGTGGGCAGCCACACACCCCGAGAGTCTGAAGACCAGAGGAGGTCTGCTGCGAGTTCATCCACGGGAAGGGACTGGATCCTTATGGGATTCGGGGGCATCTCCACCCAGAGGGGGCACCTTCCTGGCGCCGTGTGAAGAGATGGGGTCTGGGCAGGAGCAAACAAACCAGTTTAGCTCCCACCCTTGCCCCCTGTGGAAGGTCCTAAGATAGAGTTATCAGAGCTTGAAGGCAGCTCTGCTCTTCCCCGTTGCTCCTGGCACAACAGGGCTGCAGGATGCGCCGGGACATAAAACTCTTCTGGGAGCAAGTCCGGTTGGGACAAGCAGCTGACCCAGTCCCTTTTAAGGGAGATCAACTCACACAGGGGTATCCAAGGCTCTGAGAAGCTCCACCAGAAAGAGACCCGCGTGGCTTTGTGCGGCCTTCCCAAATACATTTTAGCCACTGAGGCCCATTTTAAAAATTCCTTAGTATCCCTCAGAAATGGTGATCCCCGGAGCCCACTTTGGGAATTGCCAGCTCCACCCAGCCCACCCCACATCAGAAGGACAGGTGCTCAGACGGTGGGGGCTGGGGTTCTGCACGAGGATGGGGCAATGGGAAAAGAAGCCCCAGGAGGCTCCCTCAGGGCTTGCTCCATGTCCGGGCTCCCGAGCCCAACGCTGCCTCCCAACACCGAGGCTGTTGATGACATCCCAAGAAGACCCGCTCTTCAAAACGCATCTGTGAAATGCCCAGGCTGACAGCTACCCATCGGCTCACCTCAAGGTACCATCTGTAAATCGGCAAAGAACGCCCCTCAATTCTGTGTGGGGTCGGGGGGGGGGCTCTCATTTACTGAGCACCTACTATGTGGCCAGCACGGTCTGCACACCTGATGCCCGTGGTCTCCCACAGTCCTCCCGACGGGGCTGTGACAGCCACACTGTCATTGCCATTCTACAGGCAGGAGGACAGGCAAGTGACACTGCCCAGTCCTGGAGGCGGGTGCACGCCTAACCCACCGGGTGGCAGAACGAGAAGAGTTCGCTGCTGAGACACATGCGGTCTCCTGAAGAGGGTCTGGGGTAGGGACGGGATTCCTTTCTCCATCTTATGCCCTGTGCATTCCTTCAAACCCCCGCCCCCGCCCCCGCAGAGGCGTTCCACGCAGCCTGACCACCATCTCAAGAGGACGCAGCACCACAGAGCTGACAGTCCCCTACTGCTCAGGGGACCACGCAGACCAGAACCGCTACTTCCAAATCAGCACCTTGGGCCAAAAAGCCGGGGGCAGTGCTCCAAGGGGAGTGCTGTGTGCAGACATGCTCGTACCCAAGGAGCGCGGCCTGTGAGCGGGACAGGGGCGAGGACAACTTCCAGATTCGATGGGCAGGGCCCTGCTCACCCCCTGTTGTCCTCTGCCCCAGGACCCCCAGCACAAGCCTTCCAGGTCACATGGAGGCAGCCAGAGGCACGTCCCATAGTTGGGTGGATGCTTACTATGAGGCACTGAGGTCTGAGAAACATGAGAGACCACAGGGCCCTGGCAGGCCCTTCTCTGCACAAAACGGTCAATGCATAAGCTCCCAGCCCCAAGGTCAAGAGTAAAAGCAAGACTTGAAAGCCAGGATCCCATTATCTGGTTGAGCCAGTATCTACCATCAACGAGCCCGTGATGACCAGTCTGTTTCCAACCAATGCATGACTGCTATTGCAAAAACACAGAGGCTTTTGGCTTTTCTCAGCACACTGCCTGAAAAATCATTACCTTCAAGGTTGACGGACTACTTACTTCTCTTCTGAAAGACCTAAGCACAATAAACTTATCCTCAAACATTTTGAAGAATCAAATCTTTGCCCAAAATTGAAACACAGAGGAAAGGCAAACCCAACCCACACTGGGCTGTGTGGCGGGTCCAATCTACTTGTTCACTAAACTCGGTTCTCAGTCTGATCGCTGGTGTAGCTCTCTGCTGGCTCTGGGCCTCTTGAGGGTGAGCAAAGGCCCACAGCCCCAGAAGGACAACCTCGTCACTCTTTCCTCACCCCACACACCCCGGCAGGCAGCCCAAGGCTCAGCGCACCCAGACGGGCATGAGGATTCCTGACAGTCGCCACTCAGCAGCTGCTGTGTCTCGTCAAGTCTTCCTGGGCACGGTGGCTGCTCTGTACCCTTCACTGCCTGGTCCCCACCTGCAGCCACAGACTCAGAACACACTGCAGCTGGCGTCCACTGCTTTCTTGCTGGGCTAGGGCCCACGGAGGGGCTTCACAGCTAGTACCAGGCAGGGGGAGGCTAAGAGAACAGAGTTCTGCTTCATGGGGAACAACTCTTCTAGAAATGAGTTTTTGAAATTTTTTTCAGGAAGACGGGGGGATGCAAACTCATGCCAAGAGGGTCCAGGCAGGTGATGTAAATGGATGAGCGGGGCTGGATGCGAGACAGACAACAGCGTGATCACAATGAGAAATGACACCTGCCACGTGGCCACTGTGTTAGGGACGCAGGAGGGAGTGGTGAGGACCACGGAATACCGGGCAGTGTGTGCTCTCTTCCAGGTGGCCGCTGTGGCTCAGCCGCACGCCAGCGGCTGCCCTCCGGGGAAGCGGGCCCAGCACTGCCAGAGCTGACTTTCCGACGTCAGCAAGAACTCAAACGTCTTATGCAAAATCTCTTTAGTCTCAAAGGCTGGCAGTTAATTTAAAAAGAAGTTTGAACTCCTTAGGCTATGACTTGGGAAAAAATAGTATCCCGCTTAAAAAAAAAAAAAATTGCAAACTGTCACATACAAACTCTCTGATTTAGAGTAAGAAAACCGAGGCTCAGAGAGGCTAGGTGGCTCGCCATGGTGAGAGCCAGCCAGCTAGAGGCACAGCTGGGACCCAGACCTGTCCCAGAGAAACACGGGGCCTCCACTCGCTCTTGCAAGGTAACAGTGGCCCCAGGCACAGCTGTGGCAGGTGGGAGTGGGGTGGGGAGTGGAGGAAGTGCGAGCATGACAGAGGCCATCGGTACCTGCGGTCGCCTTGCTTGCCGGAGATCCCGAGTTTGGAGTGCGGAACGTCTGGGTTTGGGTGGCTGGAGGGGTGCGGTGTAAGAGGGCGCCACATCGAACCACGGAGGCCGGAGCTTTTTTCCCCGACTGGTTCGTCTGGGTCTTCGCTGCCACGAAGCGTGGAGACGGGGAGACCTCTGGATGCGAACACTCAGAGCCCGTGTCTGGATCGTCCGGTGGCTCCCACCCGGGGGCAGTACCTGAGAGGGTCATGCTCTCAGTCCCCGTGGGCCCTTGGTGCCGGCCGACTGAGTGGTCTCTTGGGCCACAGAACCCCATGCTCAAGGGTCAAAACCTCTTCTTGGTCCACAGAGGGCAAAGGCTCTCACTCTCTCTCGAAGCCTAATAAAGTCCAGGATTCTAGAACCTTCTCCAGCTTCTCCTTGAAGGAAGCCTGATCATCAACTAACACACTGACCAGCTTACCTTACCGGGAGGGCTTTCCCATAACCCTAGACCAACCCAGTGCCTAAGAACGCAGCCTATGACCTGTTGGAGCACATGAATTAGTCAACCCAGGCCAGAGAGCATTTTCTAGAACACTGGCTCCGAAGCCTCTTTTCCTTCCAAGGCAGGCTAGCTCAGAAGGAAGGACAGAAAGCAGACAGCCAGGAACATGCCAGGGTTGCCTGGTGGTGGGGGGGAAAAGCAGAGGGGCTCCATGGAGCCCCAGGGTTTTAGGGGGAAGGGGTGCTGGAGACTTGCTGCTCTCGGGGACAGCGCATGAAGTCTACGCTGCTGCTTTCACCAAAGTCAGTGCGATGCAACAGTTCCCTAGTGCTGTCTGGGAAGTGTGGGTCACCATTTCCCAGACCCCGTCTCCCTCCCGAGTCCTCTGCAAAAGCCAGAGTCGCTGAGAACTGGGGGCTGACACCCAGGTGGTCTCCACCTCTGGCCATCCTGGGCGGGCAGCAGTCTGCCTCCTTCATGCCGCCCGGGGCCCTAGGCTGAGCCCTGAACCTGCCACACTCCCATGTTCAACACAGAACAGGAGCAGGGAGGCAGTGGTCTTCTAGCTCAACGGCAAATCTCCCCACCGAAGGCAAGAAGGGGACCAGACAGCACGGGAACGGGCTTCTTCGGTGCTGCTGCTCCCCTGCCTCTGGGGGGTGGACAAGGGGCCTCATTACACCCCTGGTGCCAGGACAGTGTCCCCATCCTGGGCATCAGACACTTCACCCACTGTTTTCAGAGCCAAAAAATAAAAAGGCACTTCCTGATCCTCTACCTTGGGCCATTCCTGGTAGCCACGAGCAAGCCCTGGCCTAGAGAAGCAGGAAGCAGGGCTTTGCATGGGGCCACACAGGGATGCACTCTTCAGCCTGAGACACTGAGACACTCAGATGAGCTCAGAGCACTCGGCTGCCCCCCGTCCTCTTGGAGGTACGCCCTCCTCCATTCACAGTGGTGGCCAGATGCCAGGAGCGGGGGGACACTCTGGTCACAGCCATCTTAATTAAGCAAGCCCTCACCCAGCCCAGCCCGGCCCCAAGAGGAGTTCCCAAAGCCACTGTCCGCAGAGGATACAGGTGTCCCTCACTGTCTCAATACCCATTCTCTGGACTCTGGCTTTCTCAATCACAAACTAGAGGTCTGGGTAGGGAAGGCCACTTCCCTATGTTCCCTCCCTATCTCTCTCTCCCTTTTGGAGCCAAGGACCTTAGAGGTCCCTGGAGGCTAATCTAAAGGGTGGCTTGTCTCACCATTTCCAAATGTTTTTAGCCACAGAACCAGCTACACACCACACTCCATGGTGTGTGTCCAGAGCTCTGAGCTCCCCACTACCTCCCTGAAGCTGAGTTTGGGGACCGAACGTGCAGCAAGAGGAACCCACCTCCGGATGCCAGGTCCCTGCCCCTTCCGTCTCCGTGGTCTTGGCTTCTTTACTTCTCCTCAACTGACCTTAGCTCCCCCCGACCCGTGCCCCTTTTGTCCGCCAAGAAAAGTGGTGTGCCCGGCCTCACGGGGATTCTGTGAGAGCCGAAGAACACACAAGCTCCCAGAAGTCCCGTGAATGGTACATGGCTCTTCACGTGTAAGCGGCTACTACTGGGCTTGGGACGGATAAGGACACCGAGGCCCAGAATGTTCAGTCAGTTTAGGGTCACACGGCAAGACCGTGTCAGGATTAAGACAGAAGCTCAATCTTGTCAAGCTACCTGCACAAGGCCGTGTGGTCCCCTGTGCCATCCAACCACACAACCCAGGAACCTGGGCACAAAGGACAGAATTTCTGAGCAACACACTGAGCACATGGCTTTCGTTCTCAAGCCCCAGGCTCTACTCTGAAGGATGGTTTCTAGAAGGCCCTCCAGATCAGTTCTTTCCAGGGTCTACAATTCCTGATGTCAAAATCCTGGCCTGTGTAACAGCCTGCCCCCCCCTCCCCCCCCCCCCCGCGGTAGGGCAGGGAGCTCAGGGACACCCACGAAGCACATGATCCAGGCAATCTTCAGGCACCTGGCCTGGGACTGGCTCACCTCTTGCCTTTCCCATTCTCTAGCACCCTCTCTCTTCCAAGCCTTGCAGCTCTGCACATGTCATATTCTTCTGGAACGATCCTCCCTCCAGTTTTCACCTACGTAACTTGTGCTGGTCTGACACGAGTGTCACGAGTGTGTCAGACTGGGGTACCCCTGCCGACACCTCACTCGGTCATGGACCTTTCAGTCTTTCAGTGGCTCCTCTGCTCCTCCCTTCCCAGAACTGATCACCACCCGTACTGACACACGGTGTGATCTTTTGAATGGGATCTTGTTCCCCATTAGTCTTCAATGTTCTGGGAGGGCAGACGCCGCCAGTGAGGCCCAACCATGCACTCGGGACCTAGCACATTCCCTGACACACAGGAAGTGCTCAAGAGGTGTTGTGGGATCAGAGAATCACTGCGCGAACGGCCAGAAAAGCACAGCACACCAAAGACGAGATGCCGGAGAGGAGACGTGAGAACCCAGCCCCTGCGTCACCCTCCCATCAGCCCCGGAGGCGTATCTAGGGACAGATAGCCCCTCGGAGCTCAGAGAGGTACAGGAACCACTCTGGGGTCACAGAGCAGGTAGGGACAGAGAGGATGAACTTCGCAGACTCCTAACTCCTTTCCCTCAACAGTCTGCTCCATCTGTGGACCTTCTCACACGGAATGTGATCAGGCTGCAATTCCTACCCGAGTTCTCACTGGGAAAAGAAGAGCGAGCTTCAGACAGACTGGCTGACAGAACACCCATGAAAGGTTTACATCTAGGAGATACTTAAAAATACGAGGGCACTGAGGTCTCTCCTTTCTGTAAAGCCAAAAATTTAATAGGAGCAAAATCAATCAATCAGAGAACATAAGGATTCCAGAAAAAAAACCATGGGGTTACTGAGAGCGCAGAGAGAGCAGGGGGTCTCCCTGACACTCTCATGGGGCAGAGGAGGGCGGAGACCATCTGAGGCAAATGGGAACAGCGTGCTCAAAGGCTGGGGGTGGGATTGCGGGGGTCGTGGCGCAAGGGGAGTCTCATCTGGGAATGCCGCGTCATGGTTTTCATTTTAGTTAAAGAACCGGAGAACTTACTCCTCCAGCCATCCCAGAGTCCCCGGTGTAGGACAAAGCCCTCCTCCAGATTCAGCCGTAAAGCTGGACAAAATACACGGAACATGGCAGCGCAGGGTTGTGATTCATGAGGGAAGACCTGATGTGTGATCACTCCAGTCTCTGCCTGGAGATCTTCCGGACCACGGCACGGGGGTGGAACCCAAAGAAAGCACTGCTGTTGGGCTGAATGGGGGAGGCAATGGTCAGAGTTCAGGGCTTCTGAGGGACCTGGAATTAGCAGGACAGAATAACAAAGAGTAGGGAATTCTGAAGGGGGGGGGAGAAACTTCAGTAATGTGCGGAGGGAACCCCTTAAAGTCTTAGACCAGACGCCAGAATTTTTTTTTTTTTAAAGATTTTATTTATTTATTTGACACAGAGAGATCACAAGTAGGCAGAGAGGCAGGCAGAGAGAGAGAGGAGGAAGCAGGGTCCCCGCGGAGCAGAGAGCCTGATGCGGGGCTCGATCCCAGAACCCTGAGATCATGACCTGAGCCGAAGGCAGCAGACGCCAGAATTTGTACAGAAGAAGTCTCTGAAAAGTCTGGCAGGTAACCGCTACAAAGAGCTGTGAGCGAGCAAGGATTCAGAAGTCTCACAAGATGAGGAGATGTTGTCTGAGTTCCCATCTGCCAGAGAAGATGGACCTTGTTGAACACCTCGAGCATTTAGTCCAGGACCAGGAAGGTCAGGCCATAGAAGGATTACTCTAACCCTAGAGTAAGAACAACTGGAAACCCACCCTAATAGTTTAAAAACAAACCACTGAAGTATAAAGCTGATCTATAAGTTAAGTAACCATCTGCCATAAGAAAATTCAACACTTTTCAAAGGAAGATAACAAAATCCAGATGCTCAACAAAACACTGCAATGTGCAGCCCAGAATGAAAAATTACTTGTGAGGCAAAGCAGGAAACTGTGACTAATAATCAAGAGAAAAATACCACTTAAGAGACACGGAAAGGATCATGGGCTCTGCTGACAAGGGCCTTAAAACAGCTTTCATAGATATGCTCTAAGATTTAAAGGATAATATGAACTAAATGAAAAAAAAATGCTATAAAAAGGAACCAAACGGAAATTACAGAGATGAAAAATAGGAGAGTTGAAATGAAAAATTCACTTGACAGATTTTTCTAATAAAAAAGATTGTGGGGGCGCCTGGGTGGCTCAGTGGGTTGAAGCCTCTGTCTTCAGCTCAGATCATGATTCCAACATCCTGGGATCGAGCCCCACATCGGGCTCTCTGCTCTGCAGAGCCTGTTTCCCCTCCTCTCTCTGCCAGCCTCTCTGCCTACTTGTGATCTCTGTCAAATAAATAAATAAAATCTTAAAAAAAAAAAAAAGAAAAGAAAAGATTGCATACTAGAGAAGAAAAGAACAGCAAACTTGGAAACAAGGTACTAGAAACCATCCAAATTGAGGCTCGAAGGGAAAACAGGAGCTTCATCACCAAATGGTTTAATACAAATAGAAATAATACAAATAGAAAGTCTCAACAGCAGAAAAAAGATTGGGTAATAAGAATATTTACAGAAATACTGACTGAAATTTTCCAAATCTGATGAGAAATATAAACCCCACTGAACCACAAAACTCAATGAACTCCAAACAGGAGACACACAGAAAAATTATACATTATAATTAGGGTGGTAAAAAACAGTAACACAGAGATTTATTTAGAACCACCCAGACAAAAAAGACACATTAAATATAGCAGAATAAGAATGATCTTTGACTTCTCATCAGAAACAACATAAACCAGAAGATAAAAGAATGTCATTTTTAAAGTGCCAAAAGAAGAATTTCTCAACCTAGAATTTCATATGCAGAGAAAGTATCCATCAAAAGGACAGATAAAATAAAAACATCTTCAGTTAAGCAAATCTTTCGCCAACAGACCTACAATTAAGCATTAAAGGAAATTCTTCAAAGAATAAGGGGAAATGATAATAGATGGAAGTTAGATTCATACAAAGGAAAGAAAAGTACAGGAAGTGGTAAATATGTTAGAAAATAACAAAAAAACATTTCCTTATTTCTTAGTTAAAAAATAATTCACTGTTTAAAGCAAAAAGAATAACTGTTGGGTTTATAACTTACATACGCATAGACATATCAGAATAGCACAAAGGACAGGAGAGTAGTAAATGGAGATGCACTTTTATAAGGTTCTTAGAGTATTGTGATATTTTGAATTCATCACAGATTGTAACACATTAAAGATATCTACTATAAACTACAGAATAACTACTAAAGAAAAAGAGGAGGTACAGTTGGAAAGCTAACAAAGGAAATTTTTAAGTTCTCAATTAATATTAAAAGAAGATAAGAAAAGAAGAAAAAAATGAACGAGATGGGACAAACAGAAAAAACAAGACAAAATATACAAAATACAAAAAATATGAAATACAAAAATCCAACCATATCAATAAATAATATTAAATATAAATGGATTAAACACTTCATTTAAAAGGCAGGAATTACCAGACTAGAGAAAAGAGTGAAAACCAACTATATGTACACACTTCAAATAGAAAGACACAAAGATTGTAAGAAAAAGATCAAAAGAAATATACCATGTAAATACTAAGCCTAAAAAAGCTGTAGTAGCTATATTAATAACAGATAAAGCAGATTTCAGGACAAGAGCTATTACCTGTTAAATAAAAAAAATTTTTAAATAAAGAGATAAATAAAGGTACTGAACAATTTTTAAAGAGTCATCAAGACATAATGATCCAAAGTGTGTGCACCTGAAAGCAGTTTCAAAGTACATGAATCGAAAACTGACAGTACTAAAGGGAGAAACAGCATATTCATAATTACAGTTGTAGATTTTAATGCCTGTCTCTCAATACTTGATAGAACAAGCACACTTTTTAAAAGCCTGAAAAGGAATAGAGATTTGAACATTATTAAGCAACTTCACCTAACTGACACTACACTCAGGAAATACTCTTCCCAGCTCATTCCCAGAGACCAGTTTTAGCCTGATACCCAACTCACATTATAAAAAAGGGAAGTACGCTACTGGTTGGAATGCAAAAGGGCATAACCACTTGGCAAACAGTTTAGTTGTTTCTTAGAAGTTAAATGTCCACCTATCATGAGATCCCACTATTCCATTCCTCTAGCTGTTTACTCAAGATTAATGAAAGCAGCTGCCCATACAAGGACTTGAACACAAATGTTCAGAGCAGCTTTGTACTATAGTGCTCCAAACTAGAACCACCCAAATGGCCATCCCCAAGTGAATCAAGCAAACTGGGGGCTGTGTATCCATTCAATGGAACACTACTCCTCATCAGTTAAAGGAAATGAACTGACACATGCAACCATGGATGAGTCTTAAAACAATCGTGGTGAGTAAAGAACCCAGACCCCCACAAACCCACACAGAAAGGGTACATACTATGAGATACTATATATATGGAATATTCTAGGAAATGAAAACTAATACATAGTAACAGAAAGCAGATCGGCATTTGCCTGGGGATGGGGACGTGGTGAGTAAGGGATTATAAAAAAGAGCACAAAAAGCTTTAGGGTGCTGGATGTGTTTCTTATGTTTGTTATCTCAACTGCAGTGATAACTTCATAAGTGTATACACTTACCAAACTGTACACTTTAAATACAGGCACGTTACTGTAGGATAGTATGCCTCAATACTGTTTTAAAAAAATATTTATTTTCTTGATTATGACCATTAATCAACAAACCACTGATATTCATAGGGTAGAGCTAATTCTAGGATTCTAGCTCCCTAGCTTTGAGAAGTCAGTTTTGGGAGTGATACCAAAAACCAGGTAAAATCCTGGGGAATTTTAGCTAGAAGTGATCAGAAAATATGTTCTTAAAAGCAAGTAACTCTACAAACTGCCCTAGGTCTTAAAGTAATTTAGATGCCTTTCCAAGAAAAAGGAGTTTCAAAGAAGAAAGTCACTCTCTTGGCAAACAGGACACATCCTAACATTGTAAGTTCCTTCAGTTCATTTCATAGTTGGGACTCTGACTGTTTTCATGTGTTTTAGTAAAGTACAGGCACGGTGATTTATTTAAGACCTATGCTAACAAGGGTGCCTGAGTGGCTCAGTCTGTTAAGTGTCTGCCTTTGGCTTGGGTCATGATCCCAGGGTCCTGGGATGGAGCCCCACATCAGGCTCCTTACTCAGCGGGGAGCCTGCTTCTCCCTTTCCCTCCACCTGCTGTTCTCCCTGGTTGTGCTGTGGGTCAAATAAACAAAATCTTTAAAAGACAAAACAAAACAAATTAAGCCATGTAATATACCACATTATCAGAATAAAAGAATCATAGAATCATTTCAATACACGGAGGAAAAAACATAAAACAGTGATTTATGACAGAAAATTTCAGGGAACCAGGAATAAAAGGTCACCTCCTCAACTGATAAAGGGCATTTATAAAAACCTACTTCAGCTACTATAATTCTTAATGATGAAAATGATTACTCTTCATAGTAAAAAACTGAACCCTATGATTAGGAAAAAGACAGAAATACTCACTCAATTCTTCTATTCAACATTGTACTGGAGGGTCCTAACCAGTATAGTGAGATGAAAAAAAATACTAAGAATACAGACTGGAAAGAAAGAAGTAGAGCTATCTTTATTAGTAGATGACATCAGTATGTACAAGGAAAATCCAAAGAAACTGACCAAAAAGCTACTGGGACTAGTTCACTACTAGTTACCTTAGCAAAGTTTCAGGACACAAAATCAATACACAAAAATAGTGTGTTTGTGTAATAGCAATGAGTAACTGGAAGCTAAAAATTACAGTAGAAAAAACAAAGTACTTGAGATAATTTCATGAAATACGTACAAGACCTCTGCTCTGAAAAATATAAATTATTGCTGAGAGAAAAAGGCCTGAATACATCCAGATATAAACTATATTCATGGATTGGAATACCCAATATTATTATGACATCCTATTCTCTCTAAATTGGTCTATAGATTCAGGGTAATCCTAAACAGAATCCCAGTTGAATTTTTTTTATAGAAAATGGAAATCAGAAATTCCCCTAACATTTATATGGAAGAGCAAAGTTCCTAAAATTGACAAATATTCTTTTAAAAGGACAAAGTTGAAAAACCAAGAGTACCTGAATTTAAGATTTCCTATAAAACTCCAGGTAAATAAGACCATATTAGCATAAACATAAACAAACAGATTGACAGGATAGAAATAAACTCATATATACTTAGGCATGCAACTGATTCTCAACAAAGGTTGCAAAGTAATGCAATGAGGAAAGGACAACTCTTTTAATAGATGATGAACAACCAGATCTCGATATGGGATAAAATGAATCAACTCCTACCTCTCACCATTCATAAAAGTTAACTTGAAAAGATCACAGACCTTAGTCCAAAAGTTAACTTGAAAAGATCACAGACCTAAATCCAAAGGCTAATTATCTAAAAGATAATTAAGGAGACTGTCTTCACAATCTTGAGATAGCTAAGACATTCTGGGTAGAACCCAAGAAGTACTAACCATAGTAAAAAACTGATAAATTAGACTCTGTAAAAAAAAAAAAAAAATTATCAAAAGATACTGTGTGTCACAAAGATAAACTCGAAATGGATAAAAGACCTCTGCATGAGGCAGGAATCTATCAAAATCCTAGAAGGGAACATAGGCAGTAACTTCTTCGACATCAGCCACAGCAACTTCTTTCAAGGTATGTCTCCAAAGGCAAAGGAAACAAATGCAAAAATGAACTTTTGGGACTTCATCAAGATCAAAAGCTTCTGCACAGCAAAGGAAACAGTCAATAAAACAAAGAGGCAACCCACGGAATGGGAGAAGATATTCACAAATGACAGTACAGACAATGGTCTGATATCCAAGATCTACAAAGAACTCCTCCAGCTCACCACACACAAAACAGATAATCACATAAAAAAATGGGCAGAATACATGAACAGATACTTCTCCAAAGAAGACATACAAATGGCTAACAGACACATGAAAAAATGTTCATCATCACTAGCCATCAGGGAGATTCAAATCAAAACCACATTGAGATGCCACCTTACACCAGTTAGAATTGCCAAAATTAACAAGACAGGAAACAACGTGTGTTGGAGTTGATGTGGAGAAAGGGGAACCCTCTTAACACTGTTGGTGGGAATGCAAGCTGGTGCAGCCACTTTGGAAAACAGTGTGGAGAGTCCTTAAGAAATTAAAAACAGAGCTTCCCTACGACCCTGCAATTGTACTACTGGGTATTTACCCCAAAGATACAGATGTAGTGAAAAGGGCCATCTGTATTCCAATGTTCATAACAGCAATGGCCACAGTCACCAAACTGTGGAAAGAACCAAGACGCCCTTCAGCGGACAAATGGACAAAGAAGATGTGGTTCATGTATACTATGGAGTATTATGCCTCCATCAGAAAGGATGAATACCCAACTTTTGTATCAACATGGATGGGACTGGTGGAGATTATGCTGAGTGAAATAAGTCAAGCAGGGAGAGTCAATTATCATATGGTTTCATTTACTTGTGGAACACAAGGAATAACACGGAGGACATTGGGAGAAGGAGAGAAGTGAGTTGGGGGAAATCAGAGGGGGAGACGAACCATGAGAGACTGTGGACTCTGAGAAACAAATTGAGGGTTTTGGAGGGGAGAAGGGTGGGGGGCTAGGTGAGCCTGGTGGTGGGTATTAAGGAGGGCACATATTGCATGAGCCATGGGTATGGTGCATAAACAATGAATCTTGGAACAGTGAAAAGAAATAAAATTACAAAAAAAAAAAAAGAATAAAGATAGTTTATGAGAATCAAAGGGCATGCTGAAAACAGGAAGAAAATATTCACAGTGTATGTGTCCGATGTAAGACCTGGACCTGGATCTAGAATATATAAAGAGAGCTCTTACAACTTAATGATACGAACTCCAACCACAAGATGGGCAAAAGACTTTAGATCATTTCTAGAGTAAATATACAATGGCCCATATGCAGATGAAACAGTGCTCAATGGTCTTCAGTCATCAAGAAAACACAAATTAACTCCAAAATGACCACGTCGCACTCACGGGAATAGCTAGAATTAAAGAGCCCATCACCTCCAAACGTTGGCAAGAATGCGGGTCCAGGGGAACTCCCACAGGTGGCTGGAGGGAGCGTAAGATGCTACAGCCATTTTGAAAAACAGTTCTTAAGTCTTCAGGAAGTTCAACACTCTCCCCTACAACCGAGCATTTTACTCCCTGGTGTTTATCCAAGAGAAATAAACACACATGCCCTCAAAAAGCCTCCTACAAACACCTTCATAGCGGCTTCATTCTTAAGAGCCTAAAACAGGAAACAACTGAAATGAACAAGCACAGGGCTAAACCAACGGTGGGATTTTCACAAAATTAACACTGCTCAGCAGTCAGGCAGAATGAACTGACGTATACCACACTGTGTACGAGTCTTACAGACATTTCGCTCAGTGAAAGCAGCTAGACACAGGAGACTACTGTTACACTTACAACTTAAACTTACAACTGTCCAGTTGTAAGGACTTCTGTAGTCAGTGTAGGTTCTTCTAAATACTCTCCTCAGACCCAGAGTCCCCAAGCCCGAGCCCCGGGTCCCACGTGAAGCCAAGCCCAGCCCCTAGTTCCGCACAGAACCCAGCGGCATACAGACCTCCAGATCCAAAGGGCTGTTTCAGCCTTGGCAAAGCAATCCTCGGTTGGATCTAGCTGATATCTCTCATACCCTCCTAGCCCACATCCTGGGGATCTAAGGATGGAGCCCCCTCTGACACCCAGGAGGGAAGCTGTCAAACAGGAGACTGGAAGGCTGGGGTGTCCCACATGAAGGGCCATTAGAAGTCTTTTCTTCCAGACCAAGGGAGAAGGGAGAGACTGAGGGCCAGAGACAGGATGGGGCCTGCCCAAGGTCCTACAACCCTGAGACCCAGCTGATTAAAACCCAGGGCTTCTGAGTCTTGGCTTAGTGCCCCTTCTAGCTTTCTACCCCCTCCACCACCAAGGGCAAAGAGGCAGCTGTCTTGTCTCCTTGGCCATGGCTTAGTGGCATCACGTAGCACCGGCTCTTGGGAACCACGCAATTCAGAGGGGCTCAGAGGTGAGGACAGGACCACTGAAGGAAGTGGATGAGCGATGCCCACCGTGAGCTGACCGAGGGTGACTCAGGCTTTCGGCTTTCCCAGCTATGCCAGCTACTACAGTAAGGTGGCCCAGGGTCAGACCCAGACACCTGGAGATTGCCCCGGGGCCAAGGTCACCTTCATGGTCACCCTCCCCTGGCAAAGCCTCCATCTTGGGGCCGACCCATCCCTCCGCCACCACCCCCCAGCCCCCCAACCAGAGAAGGTACTCACTGATGGGGGCGTGTAAGGCCACGTGCTCCTGGTAGGGTGTGTAGTACTTGTACTGCTTTCCGCAGAATTCACAGGTGTAATTGCCAGTTTCTGTCCAAGGAGAGCAAAGTGTGGGAATGGGCGCCCGGGTCCCACTGAGAAGCAGCAGTATGCTCCCTCCCCTCCAGTTCCCCCTCATCCTGGGACCAACTACAATCAGGAGCACGCTGGAGTCAGACCGCCTGGGTTCAAGTCCCAACAACTCCACGTCAAGCTGTGTGACCTTGGGCAAATCTCTTAACCTCTCTGTGCCTCAGTTTTCCTATCTGTAAATGGGGGGGTAATAATAGGACCACCTTCTAGGATTGCTGCGAGGATTAAATTTATATGTCAAGTGTTTAGAACAGTACCTGGCACACGCTATTTCTCCAACACTCCGCCCCCAGGCCCTGGTGCTCAGGAAATGTGGTGACCTTAGCTGACCCCCCAGTGCCAAGCTCGCATTCACCCCCTTTGCGAGTCCTAGCCTCTGCAATGGCCACGCTTGGGTCCCCTCGTCTCCAGGACCTTCCCCGCCCCCAAGCACCCCACCCCTTCCCAGCAGGAGGGGTCACGTCTTCCTCTCGGGTCCCACCAAACTTTATCTTTACCTCTCTTTTGGCACTGCCTAACTTCTTTCTTCTTAAAAATTTCTGATGTAATATTGTTCACTGGGGGAAAATTATAAAATACTGATAAATACAAATACAAGATTTAAAGAGTTAGAGAAATTTCAATCATCCGTCACCCCCAAACAAAGAGCAGCAGCGACCCCTTGGGGGTGGAGCGTGCAACCTTGACATCTGCCCCAGGCTCCATCCCTCTACTCCCATCTCATCTGGAGCCTGCTTCTCTCCCTGACATCATCTGTCTGGCCCCGGTGGGCCCTGAATTAGCCAGCCCTGATCCATATCCTCTTTGTAACCTGGTGTATGCAATCGACAACACTTTGTGGACATCTTGCTCAATCAATAAACATTGATCCGTACTGCATTTATTGGCTGTATGCATCCCACTGGACTCTGAAATCTGCTGAGCCAGCCTCCTACACCGGGGGATGTTTGGATTGTTTCAAAATTTCTCGCTTACCAAAAAAAAAAAAAAAAAAAAAAAGCTGTGATCCGCATCCCTGTAGAAATGTCTGCCCAATTTGCTCATTATTTTTCATATCACTGCAAAATAAGGATTATTGTGCATAATCACTGCTCATTATTTCCCCGGGATAAATTAAGGGTACGCATTTTTAAGGCTTTTGATAACCACAGCACCAACTACATATCAAAAGGTTGGGCTCATTTTCATCCCAATCAGAAAGATGGGCCTTATAGGAGGAACTATATGGCGCTGCTGCTTTCATTTTCCATTTGTTTGAGTTCTAAGGAAACTGACCATTTTTCATGTTTCATTAACCGGTATTTTTCCTTTTGTGACTTTCCCATTTGTGTTCACAGTCAATGTTTCCATAGGCATATTTACTTTTAATTGCCAAGAACCCCACTGATGAAGGACATCAACGATTTCATTCTACAGGTTACAAGTATTTTTTCACAATTTTTAAAAATTCTGTGTATGGGTTTCTCTCTCTCAATATGGACTTAAAAATTTTTCAACAATAACTTTTATAACTGATTCACGAACACTGGACAAGATCTACTATTTGTTGTTCATAGGTTTCAAAGTTGTGAAATCAACTGTACTGTATTATTCAAACCCGGTATGACCCTGTCTGCCCACCTGCTCTATCAAAGACTGAAAGTTGTGCTCAATCCTTCCACTCTGTCGTGCTTCCAAATCTATTTTGTATATTCAGATGCAATGCTGTCTGATGCATATAAATAAGGCCCATGAGATCAAAATCGTCACTGCCAACTGTAGCCTTCAGAACATGAAACGGTTCTGTAACACGGTGCTTCTCAAAGATGCGGTTCCTGGACCAGCATTGTCCCACAATCAGTGAGAAATGCAAAGTCTCAAGACTTAATCCAAGACACAATGAAAGAAAAGCTCTAGGACCGGGATCCAGGAATCTGTGTTTTAACCGGCCCCGCAGAAAAATCTGACACACGGGAAAGTTTAAGAACCACTGCTCAGATATTTAATTATACTGTTGTATTAGCTCGCCTGACATTAGTTACTAATTCTTGATCATTTGTAAGAGCCTCCTTTCTCATTGTTTGCATGTGCCTAAAAACATTTCCCTAAATTTTCTTGGGAAAATTCATTAAAAAGATACGTTGGTAGATGGCCAGCACAAACTGCTGAGAAAAACGAATCATGGTTCCGGCCTTCAAGGAGCTTACAGTCTGGAAGAGGAGACCGAAAAATCAAAAATAATCACACAAACTTAAAACTGCAATCCCAATGGGTGTTCTTAAAGAAGACATTTATAGGGTTAGGAAAATCCCAAAAGGGGACTCAATTTAGTTAAGGAAGCAAGAGGGAGCTCCCAGAGAAAGAGATGGGGAATTAACGAGCTAGATCTCTAATAAACCACTATTTCATATTAACTTGAGAACCTTTGTCTCCTAATAAGAGACATTAGGCCATTTGGTTTTGTAGCTGTAAGTGACTTGGTATTACTTCTTTGTGTGTTTTCTTTTCTTTTCTTTTTTTTTCATTGTTCCACCCTTCCAGGTTTGTTTCCTTCGTTTGCAGCTGCTCGATGCATGAAATCTTTTCTCTGCCTTTCCATTATTTGCCGATATTACCATTATTTTCCAATATTCTCCTTTGTTTGTTTTACACAGCATGTAAGATACATCTATTACAGTTAAGCAGAAAATGACATTTTCAAGTCTATTATCATAGAGAAAGGTAGCTTAACTCTGTGCTTCTCCAACTTTGGCAGGTTTAAGAATTATCTAGAAAGGTGGTTACAATACAGATTGCTGGGCTTCACCCCAGAGGCTCTTATTCCCAGGGTCGGGGGTGGAGTCTAAGAATTTACATTTCTGATAAGCTTCCAGGAGATGGTGCTGCTGCTGCTGGTCTGGGGCCCACACTATGGGAGGGACTGGTTTAACCTTCTCTACCGCATCCTTCCCTTATTCCTTCCTTCTCGTGTTCTTACAAATTGTTTTTATTACTGCATAATGATCTTTGTCTTCTGCATTCAATTTTGTGTCCAGATTCGTTACATTTTAAATTTATGTTTACGGATGGGTGGCTCAGTTGGTTAAGTGACTACCTTCGGCTCAGGTCATGATCCTGGAGTCCCAGGATCAAGTCCACATCCAACTCCCTGTTCAGCGGTGAGTCTGCTTCTTCCTCTGATCCTACCCCCTCTCAAGCTGTCTCTCCCTCCCTCTCTCGTTCTCTCTTTCAAATAAATAAAATTTTAAGAATATGTATCTAAAAAAATAAACTTATGTCTAGTTTATCTGGTTTTAACATGGACCACAGGTCCTCCTATGCGACGAATTCACTCTTCACAACTGGGGTGTACTTCATGAATTTTTTGAAAATGGGTACATGGGGAAAACAGTCTTTTCAAGCCCTCATTTTCCCCTTTACTCATAAATTACAATCGGTCTAGATATAAAATGCTTAGGATGTAATCTGCATTTCCTTTCAAAACGTAATCCAGGGGACACCTGGGTGGCTCAGTGGGTTAAGCCTCTGGGATCTAGCCCCGCATTGGGGCTCTCTGCTCAGCAGGGAGGCTGCTTCCTCCCTCTCTCTCTCTGTTTGCCTCTCTGCCTACTTGTGATCTCTGTCAAATAAATAAATAAAATCTTAAAAAAAAAAACGTAATCCAGTATCTTTTGGCATTTAGCCCTGTACAGAAGTCTGAGACAAGTCCCCCTTGGATTCACTGTTAAAAACTGGCTTTTCTTATACCTAGATGCCTGCAAACTTTTTCCTTTATAGTTTAAGGAAGTCACAAACATCTGTTGAGTTATGGGTCTTTTTATACGGAGGTAGATTATAGCCCAATCATGTCACCCCCGACACATGGTGAGGCCTTACATCAGCACGTGGGTCTGCCTTCAGCACATTTTTCTTCGACTGCATCTCTGGAGTATTACTTCTGTCCCACCGGTACACTGACCCGGAACTGGCTCCCCAGGCTCCGTAGTTAGCTTGTTTTCCCCTTGTTCTCTTGCTCTGTTCAGGTTTCTCCTCCCTGTATTTAATTCTATTTCATTTAATTCCAAGAGATCAACTCTGCTCCAACAGATCCACTCTGGTCTTTACTACGTACCACGTCGATTTTAATTTCATTTTCTGTTTCTCTGCAGTTCTCCACCTCCCTCCTTTCTCTGCCTCTTCATTTTATCCTGCTGCTTTGTCACCGGACAACTTCAGGCTCCTCTCTCACAGGGGTCATGCTACAGACTGAACCGTAGCCCCCCCCAAAGTCAACTGCTGATGCCCCACTTCCCCATGTGAAGGTATCTGGACATGGGGCCTGTGGGGGTAACTGGGCTGAGATGAGGTCACGAGGGCAGGGCCCTCGGGACTGGATTTCTGCCCTTGTAACAAGAGGCACCAGGGAGCTGGCCTGCATCGGTCTCCCACCATGTAAGGGGCACAGACAGATGGGGGCCAGCTCCAAGTCAGGAAGAAGGTTCTCACCAGAACCTGACCACGCTGGCACTTCGACCTTGGACTTCCAGCCTCCAGAACTGTGAGGAAATAAAGCTGTTTAAGCCATCCAGTCTGGGAGTTTGTTATGACAGTCCAAGCAGACTGACAGAAGTCGTATCTTCTTACATTCGGTTGCGGCTGTCAAACAGAATTTTCTTCCAGATTTCTGTAGTAGGTCATTTTCAGAGGTATGCTTTCCCTCCGAGTCTCCTAATTTCTGTCTTGTTAGGTGGAATTTTTAGCTTCATACTTTGGAATCTTTTTAATTTTTTTTTTAAAAGATTTTATTTATTTATTTGACAGAGAGAGATCACAAGCAGACAGAGAGGCAGGCAGAGAGAGGAAGGGAAGCAGGATCCCCGCTGAGTGGAGAGCCCGATGCGGGGCTCGATCCCAGGACCCTGAGATCATGACCTGAGCTGAAGGCAGAGGCTTAACCCACTGAGCCACCCAGGCGCCCTTTTTAATTTAAAAATTTTTTCAAGTTACTCTTCCTCAGCCACACATAAAAACTGAGTCAACTACAGATGATCCAGACTTAATATTTTTAGTAGCTATGAGCAAACTGTCCTTGAGCCTCCCATTATTGCGGCAGTAAGTTATCGTGGCAGACCACGGTCCCAGTTTAATTCTCAGATCTGCAGAAGAGCAGGCGGACACGCAGGACCCCTATGGCCAACTGTGTCCTTCTAGAAGGATTCTTCTGCTATCATGGCTCCGGCAGCACCAAGGACCTAATTTCTCCAGGTTGTTCAGATCACGGGGTTGTGGGAGGTGTGCTTCCCAGAACGCACTGCTTCTGGGGTTTTCCTCTTCCTAAGTCCCTTCGTGGGGCTCTGTGCCTCTCACGGCTCCGCTTACTCTACACCTTGTCATTTCTGGGTTCTGTGACCCTGGCTTTCTGAAACCCAAGACGCAACATTCTCATCTCGTGAGGCAGCTCCTGAGCCATAACAGGAGAGGTTCACACTAGTCCAGCAATCTTGGTCTCACAATGTCAAGCTGGGGGCGTGCACAGAGCCAAACCCAGTGCTATTTTCTCAATGCAATTCCCAACTGCGTATGGCGCGTGACCCTTCCCAAATCCGACTCGGTTGGTTACTGATAGAACAAGCTGCATCTAGTTCCGTATCTTCCTGGGCAACAGGTGCTTCTTCTTCAATGCCTTCCACGCATGTGTTACTGACTACTCACTCCCTTGCAATTGTGACCTCATTCATTCTCCACGACCATCCTGAGAGGTGAGTTTTCTCGTCATCAGCTCATTCTCGAGTTAAGGAAAACTGTGGATTAGGAAGATTATAAAGTGTGTAGGACGTCACACAGGTATTAGGTGTAGGGCTGGGGCTCCCGGATGGGATGCTCTGAAGCTCCCACCCTTGGCCATTTCTTGACAACATCACTCACCTGTTATGCCCTGAATACAAGCCAGGGGGCTGGGCTAGTCCCTCCCTGAACGTATCCTCCACGGGCCCTACAGAACAGAGAGATGCTCTCGTCCCCAACTTGGAGGAGTCAAAGGACACTCAGAAGGGGGATAAGCAGCTCGTCAGTGGGTGATGCCCGCATTCAAACCCAGGCCTCCTGATTCCAATTCTGTTTTCATAATTACGATGCTAGGGATGGCTGCAAGGGCGTGCTCCCCGGGGAGGGTGAGGGGGACAGCTGGGGGAGTGCTGAGATGGCAGGTCCCCGATCTCGCTGTCGCCATCCTGTAGCTGTCTAGGATCTCCCATCACAGAACAGATCTCAATACACAGGTGGGTTTTACCAGTTTAATTTTTAGCAGTTTTAGTGTTGAGGTTTGTTATTTTCTTCCAGAGAACAGGCCACGCGCACAGTCAACGCATGACAAGCACCACGCTGACCGCTTCATGGGTACTGTCCCAGCCCCAGTCCCCCGAGTGCTGAAGAGTTCGAAGAGAGCAATGAATCCCCTCTACCATGAAGAAGGGAGAAAAAGGACTGGGGGACCCAGTCAACACCTTCCGAAGGGGGGGCCACGCTCTGCCCTGTGAGGTGCACCTCCAGCTTCGCTGGCTTTCGTGCCCCGAGATTTCCTCGTGCATTTATTCACTGTGTGTGTACCTTTTTGCAAGCTGCCTGGAAGCTTTACTGTAATGAGGCAGAGTCAACAAAGGTTTCTTCTTGCTGGGTGGTAAGTGAAAGGAGGGAGAATGCGGGTTCCTGAAGGCCTGGACCAGACACCTCTCACTGGCTGACTCCACCTAACCCATTCTTCTAGAAACAGCCAAAACAGACTTGTCAATCTGACCAAGATTTTACCAAATATAAGTCTGACCAAGTCCCTTCCCCACTTGGGGTAACCCTCTAGCTCATTTCCCTCAGAAGGAAGTCTAGATGCCTTCCTCTGGCGTTCAAGGCTCTCGAAGACCCCAACTCAGAAACTGACTAGCCTTTCAACTCCCCAGAACAAAAGCTGCTCGCCTACCTTCACCCTGTGATGCAAAAGGGCTCATTCTCCACCCTGGTCCCCAACGCAAAAGCCTCCTCGCTTCCCAAGGCTGGAGAGGGGCCCACCCCCTCCCCCCTGGCTCCCAAGGCTCCCTGTGCATCGGGTTATGCTGTCTGCACACTGCCCGACTGCCCCCCTCCTGAGCCGAGGACCCGAGGGCAGGGTCACGACTGCCCCATTCACTGCTGTGTCCTCCCCACACTCCACACAGCACCCCGAGAACAGGCGGGTAGCAGGTGTGGCTCCTGCTCTCAGGGGTGTCATGGGACAAGGACAGAATGTCCAGGTGGCTCCCTTGGACAGCTTCATTTGCCGATGAACCCCTTCACTGGCGGATGATGACAACAGGAGTATTTTCCGAGCACCTCTTATGTACCAGGCACTGTGCTAATAGGTGATTTACATTCACGATCTCATTTAATCCCCCAACAAACCTTCGGGGAAATGTAGTCCTCATTGACACGTGAGGAGCCGAGGCTCAGGACGGCTAACAGACTACCAGGGCACCAAGCGTGTGCTACATTCGCTGCCCTGACCTTGACCCTGTGCTGTTCTGCTGCTCCTCAAAAGCTGAAGTCCTAAGACTGGCCCATTTGACAGGTGGACAAAGTAAGGTAATGGAAGCCAGTGGTCACCGGCCAGTAGCACTGTTGCAGGATAAGTGAGGTCACCCCCTTCCAATGGCAAGACTCATCCCGCCCCCCTCAGCCGGCCCCCGGCTGTCTCCCACCCAGCCCACCCCCAGGGAGAGGCCCGCATACTTGGCCCGATTTTCTGGAATGGTTCCGGGGGTTCCTCCTTCACCTCGTCAGCAGCCACAACGCCTTGTTCGAAGGGGTCTGTGGGAGAACACACAGCCCTTAGCACCCT
The DNA here is from genome assembly GCF_922984935.1 of Meles meles. Classification (NCBI taxonomy): domain Eukaryota; kingdom Metazoa; phylum Chordata; class Mammalia; order Carnivora; family Mustelidae; genus Meles; species Meles meles. Next base: position 19,802,792 of record NC_060076.1, read on the forward strand.
GGTAACCAGGTCCCCTGAGCCCAGCCAGGGACAGGGAGGTGGGCAGTCACCAAGGACTTACCTGCCCGATTCTCGGGGGCCCCTTCCACACTAAACACTGCGCCCAGGCGGTAGGCAGCAGCCGCAGAAGGAAAGAAGCAAACAGGAGCCCTGTTAGTCCCTGTCCACAGCGGCCTCTGCCCAATGCTCCCAGCCTCTCTGGGACCCAGGAGAGGCAGCCATGGCCAGCATGAAAACCAGGGGCCACAGGAAGGCACAACTCAACCAGGACGCAGCCTTTGCCTCCATTCCTCACGCTCCCCATGGGCTGGGGACCAACCCAGAAGAAGGCAGACTCTCTGCCCAGCCAGTTTCTGGATCGCTGGCAGCCACTCAAGGGGCCAGGACAGGAGAAAACGAGGAAGAGACCAGTTAGGAGACTAAGAGGGGATGAGAAGGACTAGCCAGTGGCAACAGGCGGCCGAGCCTGGTTGTCACAGCCCACGACAGGCTGGGGTGCGGGGCTGGAGAAGGAGCCCCCTCCACTTTTTCCAGGCCCAAGACCCTATTTCTGGGATTGAGGTTCTAAAAATAAATTACCTAAATTTATTTTTCTAATTTCTAACTCTATAACCTAAGACACTAAAATACCATCATTCATTTTAAAAAACTGGTTTAATTTCATCAGAGCATATGACTACTCAGTATGAAATTGTAAAATGCATCGATATGAAATTGCTGAAATTCGACGGATTCTGACCTACAAAAATGGCAATTTCACTTGGGCTACCCTAATCAGAATGTATGGAATATGATGGGGACCTTCTCTCTCCCAGAATCCTCAAGGGTCTGTCACTTTCCTCGTGGTCTTGGCTGCTGCCGGACCTTCCTCTGGGTGGGAGGAGAGAGGGGACACCTGGGGGCTGGGAGGAGCCAGGTGAGCAGCCCTGGCGCTGGGGGGTGGGAGTGGGGAGTGGGGGACGGCATGGGCGCTCCTCCTCACGTGACTCTCCTCCCTCGGAGCCAGGGGCCCGACTCACCATCCACAGCGTGCAGGTCCCGGTGCTCCTGGAAACAGCTGTAGTACTTGTATTTCTTCCCACAGATGTCACACGTGTACCTGAAATTGTCTGTGGGGGATGGAAAGACACAAGCAGTTACCAGGGCTTCGGTCACGTGGGATGGGGATGGGGGGGGCGCAGCTCATCTGCCTTAGGAACCAACATGGGACCAGCCCACACCAGCCCCAACTGGTGCCCCCTGGACAGTCAGTCCTGGGATTGTTAGGGGTTCTCTACACAAGGAGATAGGAGAGCTTGAAAACCACCTTCAAACCAGCCCCCAAACCCACTCTGTGCGAACCAAGTGCCTAAGGGCCGGGCCCCACCTCCCTTCTCAAGGTTACATGAGAGCGACTGTCACTGCAGCCACTACTTCCTGGGCACTGCACGCGCCAAGGGGCCAGGCCAGGCACTTCCTCTGCCTTTCCTCCATCAGTCCTTGTGACTGAGCAAGGACTGAACACGCGTGTAGACGCAGGGTCAGAAGGGACCCAGCCCAAGCCCCACAGCCAGGAGGGCCTGTGGTAGGCAGCTTCCTAAGGACCCTGGCCTCCGGGCGTTCACACCCGATGTGATCCCTTTGCTCTGAGTCTCAGCTGGGCCTAGTGACTTGCTTCTAACGAAGGGAATGTGACAAAGCGATGGGATGTCGTTTCTGAGAGTCAGTTACCAAAGACTGACACTTCTGTCTTGCTCTTAGGAGCTGCCCAGAGCGCGAGCCAGATGGCATCCTCTGTGAGCAGCCAGTGGGAAAGTGAGGTCCTCAGCCCCACAGCTGGGGAAAGACCCCGCCTGCTGACTGCCACGGGAGTGCAGCGGCATCTCCTTTCCCGGCTGAGCCCTGAGATGGGCCTCAGCCCCGACCAACACCTCCCCTGCCGCAGGAGACCCACAGCCGAAGGACCCAGGGAAACCACACCTGAGGTCTGACCACATAACCCGAGAAAACCAGCGTTTGTTTACATCATTCAATTCTGGGGAAACGTGTTACATGGCAAGAGGTGACGAACACCGGGCCAGAGTGTGGATGATCCCGGGCGGGTCTATCCAAATTCTGAGTCCAGACTCTCCCACGGCATTGCCCTCGGCCCGCACCAGCATGGACCTCCCGAGTGTATTCCTTGGGCAGATCTAGAGATGCCCCATTCACCCCCATCTTCCTGACGAGGCCCAGCCCAGGGGGACAGAGTGGCTTGCTCAAGGCTGCAGAGTGGGGTGAGGAATGACCAAGATTCAAATATTCACTTAACTCCATGCCATAGCTAAGTCAGGGCACGTGTCCTTTCTCGGTCCGCACAGGCCACCTTCCACTCCTGACTGAGGCACCAGCCTTCCCACCCTTCTTCGACTCCCCAGCACTCAAACGCGGGATTTGATGGGACCACCTCCATCCCGAGGTTGCAATGCCCCGCAATTCTACAGGAAGGTTTCTAGTCCCTGCTTAGCTGAACTTAGGGGCACAAATGACGTCAGCCTTCTCCTTGCCTCTGCCCCCCACCTCTTCCACACTACACCTGCAGGCTCTCAAAGTCCCCTGTCAGGTGCCAGGGCTACAGAGACGAACTGGTCCCCAAGAAACGCGTGCAGTGTCAACACACACAGTCCTAAAGGCCTGGGGACCGGGTCCTGCCACCCCCATACCTACCCGTGAACCAACCAGGCAGTGGTGTGGGGAGAAGGCAGGGTTGGAGGAAGAGAGGCCTGGTCCTGCTCTGCCTCACCCAGACTGTCAGCGACTGCTGACCCCACCTCGAGATTCAGCTTCCCTTCTTTTCCCCCTCATCTGAGGGGATGGGAAGGGATGGGAGGGTGGTAATGGGCTGACTTCCACGGCCTCTTCCAGGCTGGCCATTCTAGGATTCAAGCCTGGCTCCAGATTCAATCCGGCCTAGACAATAATCACCACCTCATGCCCCATCATGTCCCATCTAGACCTGAATTCTCTCTCGGCAGTGGATACCGGGGAACGTAGCTAAAGAAGTGAAGGCTGTCCAGGGTCTGGCTCTGGACGGGACGCTGCCCCTGAAATGCCTCTCCCCCACTGGCCAGTGCCGGTCTCCCTCCACAGCTGCTGGGAGCACTTGCCTCACCTGTGCTCACAGAGCGCCCCCCCACCACCTCCGAGAAAACGAGAACCCCCCCGGCTTTCTGCCACTGAGAAGCGCCATCACCCCACTCCTCCTTCTCAGCGGGAAGCGTTAGGGGTTCTCAGAATCCCACCCCACACCTCCTTCTCAATGTGCATGGGGACCACATTCCCGGGCCCACCTAAGGCAGGAGTAGATTAGGACAAGAGTTATTCCCCAGAGGAAGAAAAGCAAAATGATTTTCTGTCAATGAAACCACAACTTCTGAGCCTCCGAGAGAGCTCAGCGTCTCTAGGAACAGCAGTGAGCAGCAGTCTGGGGAGACAGGCTCTGGGGTCAGGTTGCCAGACTCCAGCCTGGCTTGGCCACAACCAGTGTGACTAATGTTGGACATGCTCCCTAACCGCTATACCTCGGTCATCTGTAAAATGGGTATGATGGTCCCTTCATCTCCCAGAGTTCGAATAAAGAATGAGCCAGGACAATGTCTCACAAACAGATACTAGGTAGATGGCATCTAATACTGTTCTGGAAAGGGAATCAGTGTAACAGCAGCAAGAGAACCCGACAAGGCGTTAACCTTTTATTTTCTGAGCTAAGAGATGGATGAGTGGGTATGGGCCTCCCTTTCAGAGTGCACAATTTTTCTAATAACTAAATGAAAGACTCTGGATTAGAAGGTGGGAGGCCTGGTTTCTAGGCCCACCTGAACCACTAACAAGTTGCAGGAGTTCTCTCTGGGACTCAGTGTCCTCATCTGCGAAATGAATAGGCTGGATTTGGTATTCTCGATACAACGCTTTTGGCTCCAGGACTCCATGGTCAGGCTCCTGTCATGAGGCTGGTGTGAGAGGACGCCAGGCCTTCTGACCAGGCGCTGCTGGCTTGGGTCGGGGTGGGATGCAGGGCTGAGAACAAAATAAAGCAGAGTGGCCATGGGGAGAAAACTCCCTAGGGAGGAAGGCCAAAAGACTAAAAATACCCCCGGCGAGAGTCCTCTACATCCTCTGGGAACCAAGGAAGCCAGACGGAACACAATGGATCATTGAGGGGCTGCCCGAGAGGCCAGAGGCCCAGAATAGCCAAGGAAAGAACGATAAATAGAGAAGATCTTTAAATGTGTGGCTGACCACAGGCAAACCGCGGAAGCCGGGTCAGAAGGAAGCTTCTGAAGGAGAAGGAAGCCAGGGGCCAGACTGGGGCAGAGCTCAGGGAAGAGGTGCAGGCCTACACGGCCCGCTAGCCAGGTCCTAGGGCAGGTGTCGGGCCTGAGCCTCAGAGTGTCTAGAACACGGAAGCTTAGCCTTGGCCCCGCCTGCCTCTCACGTGATACGGGAATCCAAGGAGAGAGTGACTGGGAAAGGGCCTGATAGAAATGCTTTTTGGACCTAGTACAATTAAGGCCCTTCACTGGCCCACACATGTCCTCAATTGGCTTTGTTTGGGATTTTTTTTTGGGGGGGGTGCATTTTTATTATTTTTAAAGACCTTCTGCAGCAGGAGGAAAAGGGGCTGACAAACTATGGCCTGCCCACCCTCTGTTTAGGTGAAAAGTTCGCTTCTGTATCATCTCTGGCTATGCTCAGGGTACAAGGCAGAGCTGAGTGGTGGGGACAGAGATGTCTGGCCTGCAAAGTCTAAAATATTGACTATCTGGTCCCTATGAAAAAGTCTGCTGACCCTGAGGCAGAAAACTGTTCAGCTCCTTCGATTTTCATAAACCAGAAACCCCTTCCCAAGGCTAGCATGAGTCACTTTCCCAATTCTGTACTTCCTGTACAGACATCTCGGAGGAGGGGCTCTTGTGCTGGGCCCCTTTGGCTAATGGTTGTTTGTGTGTAATCCACGTTGCTGGGAGGAGCCATTTACCCTTGCTTCTTGCTGCTTCACGTGAGCACACCACAAGTGATCTGTCCGTTCACCTAGTGCTGGGCACTTGGGTGGTTTCCAGTCTGGGGCTGTTACAAACAGTGCTGCTAAGAACAGGCTAGCTCCAGGGCGCCAGGGTGGCTCAGTTGGTTGAGCACCTGCCTTCGACGCAGGTCATGATCCCAGGATCCTGGGATCGAGCCCCATGTCGGGCTCCCAGCTCCCTGCTCAGCGGAGTCTGCTTCTCTCTTCCCCTTCCCGCAGCTTATGCTTGCAAGCTCTTTAATAAAATCTTAAAAGGAAAATATCCACTTCCCATCTTTTGGTGGACATGTGGCACACAGCTCTGTTGGGGATACACCTGCGAGTGGAAAGTCTGGGTTGTAGAGCTCAGGCTCGTTGGGCGGGGAGAAGTTCCACCCCAGCCTACGCCCATCTGGCTTTTCTGAGGCCCATGGGTTTCGATCTGGAGGAGGGCAAGCAGAACCCGGTCCTCAGACGGCAAGGCCCTGTGCAGCCCAGACTCGGAGGGAGCATCCAGAGATAAGACTCGAACTAGCATTTCCCAAACACCAGCACTGAGTTTGCCAGTGAGGGGCCCTGAGGAGTCTACTACAAAGAAGTATGTTCATCTTGGCAGAACTCAAGGCTCGGGTACTCAAGAACTCGGGCCAGAGAACCTGTTACTGACAATACACCTGGTACCTTCCACAGGATGCACGCCATGGACACATTTGGGAAAGGCTGCTCTGAGGTTCCATCCTCCAATGTCAAGACCCTCTGGCCCCAAAGCCTGAACCACAGCCAAGTTGTCTCCCACAGGCCCCTTAGGACAGTCCTGAGGGGGAAAAGAGCAAGGGGGAAATACTCACTGCCTTGGGAGGCTCCCTCCCCTGAGGTGGCTTCGGTGTCTGCGCAAGAGAGAAAATGAGAAGGAAGTGAACAGACGGGACCCCCCATGGGGCTGGTGCCAAAGAGCACGAGGGACTAGGGGGAGACAGTGACCCCAGCACAACGTGCCCATGACGCTCTGTGCCCATTCACAGCCCTTCCCCGTGGCCCCTGCTGTCAGGCTTGGACCCACTGGCTGTCCTCCCTCGCACCATCTGTCCTGTCCCCTCAGCCTCCTCATGTTCAGAATGGAGACAGTGCCCCGACCCCACACCCGGGGAAGCCGGGAGGAGCACACGAGATGACATGGGAGCACCTTCCCTGCAGAGGCCGCCCCCTCCAGGCAGCCCTGATGCATTCTGGGAGAAAAAAGGCCCACGTGAAGCAGAAGACTGGTGGCATGTCCTCCCAACCCCCCACTGGCCCTGTGTGCTCCCACATAAGGAGGCCTCTTCTCTCCACCTGGGTCTCCATTCTACGGCACACACCAGGAGAGGACTGGAGCTCTGGGGGGTGGGGTGGGGGTGGGCTTGCAGTCATCAACAGGCCAGGCAGGGAATGGGGAGGTGTGGCCCCTGTCTCTGTTCCTGGGACGCCCCTCACCTCGGTGTGCCCGGACGTGGGTCTGGAAACAGTTGTAATACTTATACTTCTTGCCACAAATTCCACACTCATAGGATCCTGGAAAACAGGAAAGGGAGGGACAGGTCAGTAAGTGCCCAACGTGTACAACTACGAGGTCCCAGGACCCACAGTGATGCCCCCCAAGGATCATGAACTCCATGACCAGGGGGCACCACGTCCCATGGGCTGTATTAGCTCTGGCAAGCAAAGATGCAGCAAGGACCAGCAGACACAGCCCCAGGCCAGAAGTTCAGAGCCCGGGGTCTAGTTCCAAGTTTCTGCCCCAACTCTCTAAGTGACCTCGGGGAAGTTGCTTCCCATCTCCCGGCCTCAGTTTCCAAATCTGTGAGATGGAGAAGACAACTCTTTCTTGAACTTACTCCTTGGGAGGAAAAAGGAAATGAACCTAAAAGTGCTCTTTCAAAATAAGAATAAATGGCATCCAAGGAAAGAAATCAACATGCACTTGAGTAACTTTTATCTCTCCTCTTTGCTGGGATGGTACAGAGATTAAGAGGACAGTCTTTGAACCAGATGGATATGATCCCCATCCCTGTTCTGCCACTTACCAGCATCATGCCCTAGGTAATTCCCTTAGACACTTAAACCTCAGTCTGCTCATCTGTCCAATGGGGCTGTAAGCACCTACCTTACAGGGTGGCCCTATATTCCTCTTAGGAAGTGCCCAGCCCTATTAGAGATGTGCCCTACGGGGAGAGTACCCCCCCTCCCCACCACAATCTACTGAGAAGCTTTCTTGTTCTCTCAGACACACAGGGACGGACACAGTGTAACTACCTGACTCCAGTCCTCTGCTGGCCCCTTCTCCCAGGAGCTGGGACTGAAATGGCTGAGTTCCCAATAGGCATTTCAGACAGGGCAAGGCGGAGCCTACCCATACAGAGCACACATGGAAGGCTCATGGCAGGAAGCCAGGCAGAGCCCATCAGACCCAGCCCGGCCGGGGCCCTAGGTGCGGAGGCCTGGCTCATCCCTCACAGACACCCGCTGCCACCAGAGCCTCGGCCACAGCCTTCCTAACAGAATGGTCAGGAAGCTCGCACCACACAGAGGCCCTGGCCCCACGCCAGGGTCAGTGTCCTAGAATGGCTGGGGTTAGGGGCCCAGGAATCTGCCTTTTACAAAAGGGTGCCTCAGTGGATTCTGAGCAGACCAGCAACCAGGTTCAGGAACCACTGATTCTAGAGTAAGACAGACCTGGGAGGGGATCTCAGCTCTATCATTTACTGGCACGGGGGTGCCCGCATCACCTGCTCTTACTGCCTTTGGCCTCTCCTGGGAGCAGAGGCATGTATACCGGGTGCAAATTCCAGGCATCAGATTAAGTCTGAGGAGCACTGAGCCTGGAGTCAGAAGGTCCACTCAGCCCTGCCACGGCCCCCAGCGGACAGCAGGCACACCCCTTTTTCCAGTCAGAGCCACAGCGGCCTCTCCTGTAACCCAGGACGGTGACCCCTATGTCTCACGACCGAGATCAGGACTAACAAGACACATCCTGTGAGCTGTGAGCCGGCTGTCACACAGGTGGCCTCGCCGCCTTACCACCGTGGATCATAGAGGGGACGCTGTCATCCCAACATCAGTGTGGAACCAACAGCCTGTTACCCACTGGTTTTATACGTGCTACCCTTGTCTCACAGAGGAAAAAATACAAATACGGGGAGGGTAAAGATGAGACTGGGTATTTCTTTGTCTTTAGTCCACTGATTGGCACGCAATGGGGGCTCAATAAATCCACAGAGTCCTGCTGTTCTGCTCATCTGTCACCGAGTCATAATGACCCCAACCCCCTTCCCGTGCCTCTACCCACTCTTTGGCAGTTTTTGCCAATTCCCCGTCAACCAAGTGAGAATTTGTGGAACACCTTCCACGCGCCTGGCACCAAAGCCCCAATCATGAGCAAGTCCGTGCGTGATCAGCGCCCTCCGTGACAGGAAGGAGACAGGCCACCAGGCAAGAGGACAGGCAGGGTGACAGGTTTACGACAGTGAAGTACTGAACCTGGTAGGCGCAGCGCAGGACCCTGATGTGGCCACATCAAGGGGCCAAGGTCAGAGGGGTGAACAAGCAGGCGGCAAAAGTAAAGGGCAGACAGAAGGGAAGGCATCCCAGGCAAAGTGGACTCTCTCCCCAGAAGACATGAGGCCACAGACAGTGATGAGGCAAAACTTGGTTCAGATCTGACCCTCTTCCAGATGAAGTCTCTGTGATCCAGTCCTGCCCCCTCTCTGCCACAGACCCGGGCCTCAGTTTCTCCCCTATCGTCAGTGACCTCAGGACTCTCAAACTGTGTAGTAAGTGCAGGCTGCAGTGGGTCCCCCAACTTGTCTGCCTACTTCATCCTGTGGAAAAGCAGGCCAGGTCCCTCCCAGCTTTATGGGATTTTCCCTTCAACCCACAGAGCAAGCTGAGGACCCCTGAAGCCTTGCTCCCGGATCTCAACCCACAGAGTAACACGGGGATATAGCCGTCATTCTGGTACCGTCTCCTGCCTCTCCAAGGCAGAGTGGGGACCCCCTGCCCTATGCACAGAGTCTTAGGATCCCCTCCCAAGGTCCTGCCTGTCTCTCACTCACCCTAAGACCCAGGCTTCAGGTGCTCTGTCTGCAGAGGGGCTGGATGCTCAGGTGGCTGAGGGCTGGGGGCCACGGCCATGGGACAGCACACCAGAGCGGCAGCCCCACAGCCCGGTGGCGTCAGCACACCTGCTTCAAATCCTGGCTCACCACCGAAGTAGCCAAGGGCCCCAGAAACACTCGTGCCTCAGGCTTCCTCTCTAAGCACAGGAAAATGGTACCCACCTCAAGGGGGCGCTTGTGAGCAGTAATACTTTGGCTACTGAGCACAGTACATAGTACAAAGCAGGCACTCGGCACAGCACAGCGGCTGTCATCATCCGCATGTTCCACAGTTCTTCAGAACCCAATTTCCGGAACGCAGTCCAGGAAAGAGAGACCCATGATCAAGCTAAGCTGGTGGGAGGCATAGTCATCTTGGGAAGGTGTGGCACAGAGGGAACTTGGGAAAATGTCCTACAGGAACCCTGTTTAACCCCAGCCCTTCCAACACACTTGGCCACAGGACTCCTTTATATAGCCTTGGCTTGTTTCAAAGTTGCTGTCCACAGCAGGCACTGCCAGAATGGTCCTGGTGTTCCAGACTTGCCAATTTCCACAAGCCGGCATCCCTCCGATGGCCAAGTCCTCCAAGCCCCTGGCAGGCTCAGAAGTGCTGCCCTCTGGCAGCGACAGGGAAGACGAGCGTGGCCCCATACGGCCCTGTCCGGCCATGCCCCACCCTCACATGGCCCCGATCAGGTCCTCCTGTCCCTCGGCCCTCACGTACCAGATGCGTATCTCAACGCTTGGTCAAAAATCCAGGTCCCTGAATAGCGGCTTCGCACCGATCCACCGTGGGGGTTGCCTTCGGGCGCTTTTCCATCTGAATTACGTAAGAAATCAGAAAGAGCCCTTGAAGTTGGGGGTTCCTGGGAGGTGGGGAAGGAGCCAGGTGAGGGGGTGCCCCACATCTCAGGAAAGACAGTCGCCTGAGCTGCTGGGGCCTGGGGCCTTGGTTTCTGTGTCCATACCGTCTCCTTTTTCACTGGAGAACTTGCTCTGCTCAGGGAGGCATTCACACCTCCCTTGGAAGGCTGGGCTATGGCAGAAAGCAGCAGTCACAGGCCCAAATCCCCCCAAAGTTTGATGTTTTCTCTGTATTCTAACTCGTGACATAAATATAACAAAATTATCCACTGTATGGCTATGACATTACTCCCTCAAGGCCTTCCAGCAAAATGACCCTACGGGGAGGCTATGCCCTACCTATGCCATTGTCCCCCCCCCCCCACCCGCCACCCCCCCACACCCGCCAGCCCCAGTCACTGAGTACCCCAGTGTGGTGCAGGGGGGCGCTAGTGAGCCTTCCTGGGGATGCTCAGCTCAGACAGCCCCAGGCCCCACAACTGACTCCCTGCCAGGTACACTTCCTCACTCTGCTGGGCTCCCCAGAAACCCCTGTCCTTTGTCACCACCAGTCTAAGTGACAGATGCTTAATGCACTTCATTCGAGCCTCCCCTGAGTCTCAGCAGAGCTGGCCTCCGAGCCCGACACACAAGCAGAAGCTAGCCAGGTGTGCAGCCCCGTGGCCAGCTCAGCTCACCCTCATGCGCCCAGCAGACAGAACGATTGTCGTCCCCATTTCTCAGATGAGCTAAGAGTAGCTCAGATCAGCGGTGATCCAGCGCCTGTGTGTGTGTGATCGCCACACCTCTGGGAAAGGCCCAAGAAGAGACAGTGCTTTTTAATATGCACCATCCACTGGGGGCACCCAGGTTTTGTTCCCGTCCTCCATCCTCCCACAAGTCCTGGATTGCTTGGGACAACTCCACACCCAGTTCACTGATGAGTGTGAATGTTCTAGGGGCCAGGCGGTCCAGGGTGGGGGCTACTCAGCTTGTGGCTGGCCGGCCTTCCGAGCCACCCTGCGGCCCCCACACCAAGTCATCTCTGGATGCCAAGGGAGCTGGGGCTTCCCCCTAGCACTGCAAAGCAGCTGACCCCCCCTTCCACCCCCGTTTGCCCCACCGCGTCCGGTCCTCCTGCGGGACTCCCAGAGTCCTCCATCTATTCTCACGGCTGCCTGGGGCAGCAGACAGAGCATGCCAGCACACGGCAGCCCAGCCTCTTCCTCTCCCCAATCCCGTCACTAGTGATGCAAGAACCTACAGGCACTGAGTAACAGAACCTGTCTGGCATTTTCCGGAAGCACTTGGCAGACAACCTGGCTTAGCTCCCTCCCCAAGAGTGCAGGACAGACCAGGTGAGGCCAGCGGGGCGGGGCGGGGGGGGGCGGCTCTAGTTCCTGAGGCCTTGGAGGGAAGAAGTCACGAAGCTAACACAGAGAAAGCTGCCCCTGAGGGCCAGGAATGAGGGCAGCAAGCCGCAGCCCTATCATGTGCACCCAGCTAGCTCCAGGCCAGCTCACACACCTTTCTAGATACACAAAATGCAACGAGGCAGAAATCTGGAGCAGGTGAATGAGAGGAAAAACACAAGAAGATAGGGGTGTCAAGGAGTCCCGAAACCTCTCTTGGTTCCAGGACCCCGCAAGAGCGAGGCCCACGGCCTGCTGGCAGACAAGGGAGCCAGAGAGGTAAATCATGGACAAGTGGGTTTCCCAAGGCTCTCCAGGCTTGGACTCAGCCCAAGTATCCTTGGGACCAGTGTCTTTCAAGTGGGGTACAAATCGCCTGGGGATATGTGAGCACAGGTAGTTTTAAGAGAATCAATATCCTAATCATAACTCTCAAATATATTCTTCCCTTAAATCAATGTGCTGGGGATGCAGCAGGGGGCGGGGAGGCCCCGCTCAGCGGGCTCTCCTTCCCACGTTGTCTCCTCACCGCCACCCTGATACGCTACAAGCCAAGACGATTCCTCACTCCCCCATCCCACCACGGTGCCCACCATGGGGGCTGCTCATCTCACGGCTCCAAGCAAAGAGGTCTAGGAGGGAACCTAGAATGGGGGCAAACGCTAATGGCAGGGCACAAGGCCTTCTGTGAATCGGGTGATTTCCAATTCTTTACTCTCAACGAAACGGAAGAAGAATCTAATGGAACTGTCCACACAGAGACCCTTAAAACCAGCGTGTGAGGACACACCCCGTGCGATTCTCAGCACACAACTTGGGAAGAGTTCCAAACACTGAGTGACGCTCCAAACTCCGTCCTTACCTACGTGATGAAGCTTTCTAAGTACTTACATGTACAGAAACAAACAAACAAACCAGGAGTTAAATTAATGCTAAATCTTGCCTCATTCAATAATGAGAAAATATTAATTCACAGAAACAGGAGGCAATTGAAAAAGACATAAAGCCCTATCCATTTCATTAAGAGGTGCATTTCCAATAATTTTTTTTTATTTTTATGTTTACTGTTTATTCCAAATTTGTTTTTAACAAATGGACTAATACTAACTCGATCTGGGGGGGAAAATGTTTTAAAAAGCGGAGTTTTATGATCCTGACAAATTTTTTAGAAATTTCTATTTCAATTTATGTACATCTTGTTGTGGGAGAGGAGTGTGAAACAGTGATCAATAAAAGACTCTCAGGCATAAAAAATATATTACATGAGGATAAAATCCTGCGAGGGAAGTGGACTGGAAATATGAGTTCAAGGAGAGAAAAGGAAAGATGTAAAATTTCTGGCTGTTGAAGATGAGCCGGTTCGCAGGTTTTTAAAATGGATGATGTCAGATATTAAACAGCAGTGGCTTTGGATTCTCTCCGATACGTTTAAAACAGTGGTTTCACAGTTGCATTTCCAAAAACGACACTTTTTTCTTTTTTTTAACACAATACTCCAAAAATTAGATCCTTTGCAATTATTTAAACTTTGGATCAAAATGTGAGGTGTCAACTTGAAAATATGAAAGCATATACAATTTCTTGAACTCCTTTTGGACGGGATGAGCATAAAAAGTTGAGAGCCACCAGCCTGTCAGGTTCCTGGCTGTCCAGATGTGCCAACGTCCTGAGGCTCCTGCAAACACTGCTGGGAGCTGTTTTGCATTTTCTGTCTCTCCGTAAAAAACGCTTTCATACCTGTTACCTCGCTGTGCCCCCAACATGCCTCCTGGAAAAACAGGCAGACGTTCTTACACCCACCGATGGATGAAGACAGCACGGCTCAGAGAGGTTAAGGGTCTCATCTGAGACTCCACCGCGGGGCAGATCCTGGGACTCTCGGATTTACAGCCCAGGGACCCTTCCCGTGGGGACCCTCCACCCAGGACCTCTTCCCACCCTGACCCACTGGCAGCAGAGCTAAGACGTGCCTGGGAGGGTGGCCAGAACCCCTCCTTCCCCGCGGCTGCAGCAAAGGGCTGAGGGCTGGTTCTGGCAGGCTCCGGGGTGAGGCCTGCCAACCACCTACTGAAACAGGAAACTATCAGCTGGCCTGATATGGGGCAGGACCTGGCACCTCCGCTGCCCTCATTTGTCACAGACCCAAATCCATGTGGCCGGGTCTGAACGGTTGCCTGCCCTCCTACTGCTCCTTCCAGAGCTACAGCCGAGCCACTGCCCCCTTTCCCTGTGCCGCCTCCCCTGGGCAGTCCTGCAGGCGTGGAAACACCTCCACCTGCCGTGCTCAAAGCTCACTGCTTAGAAACACCCGTGCAGTCCTCCATCTGCTCCTTGACTGCCTCCTGCACCCCGTCCAGTGATTTCCAGGACAGAACTCATGCCCTCCCAGGCCTGTATCTGGTTCCAGACAGTTCCCACAGTCTCACAGGTTCCTGTTACTGAGCTGAATTCACTGGTGATGCCCCCTTATGGGTTGAGGCCAGGCAGAACACATCCACTCCTTCCCCTCCCACTCAAATGCTTCCAGTCATGACTACCTCTAAGCCCCCCTCCCCCGACCCCTACCACTGGCCCCCACCTCCAGTCTCTTCCTCCCCAGGACAAAGAGCCCTTAGCTCTTCCACGGGGCTGGAAATAAGCTGGTTGGCCCACACCCCACATCTGAGGAAGGGCCCCACTGGCTGGCTTGCTCCCTCCAGGGGCTCCTGCAACACTGGTCTCCAGGCACCTGCCACTCTCCCTGGGCTCCCCTCAGGTGTAAGCTCCCCAGGATTAAGGACCAATGTCTCACCATACAGAGACAAGCACCCACTGCTGGGTAGTACCTTCTGACCACTACGATGGGATCCGAGCATCCTTCTCTCTCAGAACCAGGAAACGCTGCATGGACTGAACGTCCTGACTGCTCTAAACCCAGCTTGCCCTGTCTTCACCATCTAGGACAAGAACAGCAAGTAGGTTTCCACTTGCTACTTTTCAACCCGGCTGCCTGGCAGTGCCATCCGATGGAGCATGTTGAGGAGGATGCAGAGGCACACTGCTGCCGTCCATGGTGTCCATGGTGACCCGTCAGTGACGTCAGCTGCTGAGTGTGGGCGGAGGTGGCAGCAACGGGAGCGCCCTGTGTTCAACACTCCTCGTGGGGTTCTCGAAACCTCAAGTGTGGATCCAACCGCCCTTGGGGCTGCTGTGCCGAGATTCGCATGTAGCCCGTCAGGTGAACACAGGCCATCGGTGACCTCACTTCCTTTCATTTCTGGTTTTATCCAACGAAGTCATCAAGTTCAAGATCATCTCAACACTTCTGGCTCAAAACCCCCGGTTTCCCCCACACTGGCTCCAATGGTAGTGACGTTCTTTCTAAGAGCAAGAGATCACTTTCTTAGCCCAGGAACTTCTGGCAGCCGGGAAACAGCAGTCCCCACTGCAAGCCTGGCAGTCAGCCTCCTGGGCACTGATGCCCCTCCAGCCTCTCCCAGCCTGAGAAGCTGCCAGATGCCGTCCTCAGGTCCAAGCCCCGGCTCCTCCACGGGAAGTGCGCTGGGTGAGGTCTGTGCCACTGGAAACTGTCTGAAGGCCACTACAGGGCCAGCAAGGACCTGCGGATGGGGCAAGGTTCCCCTACAGCACAGCACTGAGTGACCATGGGGAACACTGTTCTATTCAGTAACAAGCCGGCTCTGAGCCCTGAGCGTGGCTTGGGGAGCGGGGCACTCCGGAGGCCCTCGGGCGCACAGAACTTCATGCTTCCCCGCCAAGCAGCTGGTGAACGTATTCCTTAACCAGCCTCTGTGGCACAGGTGCATTTAAAGGGATGGCTCTAATCAGCATTCGGCCCCTGGCCGGATCCCCAGAAGTGCTTTCCCTCCTTGTTCTCCTTCCAGGTGGGACAGGGTTGCTGTGAGGTGGATAGTCCCTTCATGAAGTGGAAGAAAATGCCACTGACTTGCTCTGTGGAGCCACTCTCTTCCTTTTTGTTGGCCTCTGTTTGTCCCTTTACAAAATGAGGGGATAAGGGGTGTCAACTCGTAGCATACAGAGCCCCACTGCCTATTCCCACATCTGTGGCAGACATTAATAATCAATCATGCTTAATCACACCGCCCCTTTAGAACCTTTAACACAGAACCCCTAATAAACAGCAGCAATTACTCGGACTTGGCCCACGAGATGAAACCTTGCCATCTTGAGATCAGCTGAATTTGAAAGGCTCGATTCTTACATCGATTTTTTTTTTTTTTAATGCTTTTCTTTCCTGGTACTGAGGCCAAGCCAGATTTCTCTGAGCCTGACCCCTGACAGAAACTACACCCCCAAGGAGGAAGGTCTGCCCTGATGGATGCAAGATGAGCCTCAAAAACCAGCAGGGAAGGTCCAGGCCCTGCCTGGTCTTCGGGGTTCTAAAACGGCGGCTCCACTCCCCCTGGCCACCGTGGCTGTACTCCTTTTCCAATAAGGGTCTGCCAAAAGCAGGTTACTTAGCAATGTCACAGCATACCCAAAGTCCCTGGATTCTAGGGAGGCAGCACTAGCAAGGGCTCCAGGGACGGGACAGGCTGTCCTGTTCAGACGAGACAATGGAGGCTCAATTAGAACCCACGTCCTCTGACACCTCACCCAGAGCCAACTTCTTCCCCGGCCTATTTTTTTCTCTACACCAGCCTGGCGTATTTATTTCTTAGGCTTCAGGAAAATGCAGGAACTATTACTACTCTTTCCCCTTGAAGAGGTACTTGAAAGAGGCCCTCTCCGCCCCGGAAGAACAATGCTAATCCTACCAATAAAAGCTAGTCTTACCAAGTACAATGCTGAGGGCTTTATAGACCTCACCTCGCCGAATCTTCATGCAACCCCACAAGTTGGCAGTTCTGAGAACTGAGGCACAGGGAGGTCAAGCAGCCTGCCTGATGTCCCACAGCTATTACATCAGAGAGCCTGGATGTGCTCGGACACTGAGCCCTGAGCTCATCTCCCTTGCACAACGCTGTTCTCTTCCACTGCCTCTTTTGATCTGCATACCCGTGAGTGGGCAGGACGGCGAGCCTCACTGAACAGAAGAGGACACGAGGGCACCGCAAAGCCAAGAACCCTGCCACTGAGCGGCCACCGAGCTGGAAACCACCATCTGTGGCTGGCAGCTGGGGCAAGGAAGACTCCCTCCGAACATTTGCTAGCATGGCTGCCCTAGGCCTTCCCCACCAAACCCCGACTGCTGGCTCTGTCCCAAGATTCAGATTCACCTACTCTTCACTGAGCATCTCCTGGGGAGGAGGCAGAAATAGCTCCTGAGTCTCCTGAGTCTTAAAACACACCCGCCCCCTGGGGCGCCTGGATGGCTCAGTGGGTTAAGCCTCTGCCTTCGGCTCAGGACATGATCCCAGGGTCCTGGGATTGAGCCCTGCATCAGGCTCTCCACTCTGCGGGGAGCCTGCATCGTCCCTCTCCCTGTCTGACTCTCTGCCTACTTGTGATCTCTGTCAAATAAACAAATAAAATCTTTAACCCCCCCACCAAGTGAGCAAGGGCACATCCTATTTTAGGTTAGTGGCAGATCCCTAGTGGCTAACACTGTTCTTAGACCCAGGGAACACAGACTGATGGAGGAAGGCCAGACACAGGCTCCTGAAAAGGCCCTTCTTCCCCTGGGCTTATTAGCACTGGGCTGTTTGTTACTCAAGCTCTTCACCAAGTACTGCTGGGTCATCCCAGTTCGGTCACGTGGGAGGATGGCATCTCCTGGCCACCTGCGGTTGGGTGCGGCCATGTGCCTCATGTGGCCAATGACAGGGAGGGGATTTGACTCTCTACCCTCTGGGCTGCAGCAGGTAATAGCCAGTCTGAATCTCTCCAGAGCTTGCCTTCTTTCTGTCCCTTGGCCGACAGTATTTCACACAATGGCTGCTTTCAGCTTGGTTCCAGAGCCCCCAGATGACCTACAACGCACACACAGTGGGACCAAGGAAGAAACCTTTGTGGTTCTGAGCTACCAAGATCTCGTTACTTTCAGGATCTGTTGTGACTGGGCATAACCTAGCCCCATCCTGACAGTTACGACCCTGATGTCGGTACTGCCCCCTCGAAGTTGGCATCTTGCAGGACATTGTGGGGCGGAAGCAGGAAACCCAGAGACACAGATCAGACAAGTTCCGACGCACCAACCTCCACGGGCTCCTAGTCTTGTGGCAGAGGCAGGCACAGACAAGGTCCCTCTAATCTCAAACAGATCATGGGGAGTGCCCAAATGAGGGGCAAGGTAGAAACAGAACGCGCTGACTAGAAGAAAGTCAAGAAGGCTTCTCGGAGGAGGTGGCACTGGAGCTGGCCTTGAAAGACGGGCTGGATGTGGGCATGCGCACATGGGCAAAGGAACTGCAGGGAGAGGAATGAGTACCAGCCAAGGGCAAGAGATGCCGTGGAAAGGCAGTGTGTGTGCTGGAATGCAAGGTCCAAAGAGGTCCTAAATAAGCAACAGGCATCAGGTTATAGGCGATCTTGATACACGGCCTTGACCCTACACACAGTGAGGAATCCCAAGTTTATAAGCAGAGTGTGACATGGTCAATGACTTATTTTTGCCAAGGCCCCTGGCAGCCAGAGTGGAGGGCAGGTGAGGGCAGAGAGACACGAAGGCATGGCTGTCTGCAGGATGCCACGATGGCCCAGGTGTGCGGACAGAGAACAGCCAGGAAACGGAGGACAAGGCTGAGTCCTGGCAGCTGGGAAGAAAAGGCAACAGGACTCGAGTGTAAACTTGGGGAGAGAGACACAGTGGAACCTCCACACGAGGCCCTGCATGCCACATGTGGGACATGAGCCCAGGAGTCTGGAGCAAGTAAGCCAGAGCTGGACCAAAGAGGACAGGGAGAGGGGAGGGAGGTGGTGACATGTCTAAGACAGGGAGGACCGTGCAGATGGAACAGACCAGGCAAGGCCTTGGCACCAGGGTAAGGCCCGCAGACTTTATTTTACACACCAGGAGTTGCCACCCTGTGCCACGGAAGGACCCGGACCCCCAGATAGGTTCTGTTAGGCAGATCTCAAAAGTCAAATTAGTCACCAACACCTAAAGCCAAAAGAATTCACATCAGATGTCGCATTTCAGGCCTGTGGCATGTCCGCTGAGATCCGGCCACATAGAGCCTGTCTCCCACCTCGTTACTGTGGCCACGGAGGATCGAGCCACTCCATGTATGTGCTGGGCCTCACGGGCATCTGAGTTTGTGATCCTTACAGGGGTGCAGGCAGCCCCCGAGGGGACTCCCCTAGTGGGGGAGCGAGGACTGCCACGAAGCTCGTTTCCACCACGAAGCTCGTTTCCACCGAGCTCCTCTGAGCCTGACCCAGTCCAGAAGAGGCAGAGGAAGGTGCTGGTCTATCACCAATGTGATCCGGCCTGGGCACCTGCTCCAAGCAGGACAGCACTGGGAGCCGCCTTCAGGAGCCCACGGTAAAGCCAAGGAGGAAGAAACACAGAAGGGCGTTTAGGACAACAAGCGATTTGTCTGAGCCAGGCCCACCTGGGGAGTGGCTCCTGTGGGAGCCCCACAGCATGAGGGGTTCACCACACCTTCCAGGCATCTGACCTGAACAAAGTCTTAAAACACAGGCTGGTTTCTGACACGTCAGGTGGAAAGGAAAGTGGTCCAGACCAGGGTTGTACAAGCCAAGGGCAAGTCTAAGGAGACTAGGTCCTTCCCTGAAGGCAGCGGGGAGCCACCAAAGGCTCTCTCAGCCAGGGAGAGGCAGGCCTCTGCTCTTCGGGACTCTGACCACCCTGGTCCCAGCCCCGAACCTCTCAGGCAGGCACTCACCAAGGGTCTGCTGGTTGCGGACACCACCGATCACCACGCAGATCTCGGCGGGCACATCACCTGTCCCGTCCTTGCCGACCGCCTTCTTCTCCTCCTTGGCCTCCCCCTGCCAGATCACCTCCTGGATGTAGTCATCAGGTAGCTCGGTCTTCACCTTCACCTCCGTCATCGTCCCCTGCTCGGCACTCAGCGAAGCCTCGGCCGGCGCAGGCTCTGGCCCCTCCACCTTGGTGCTCTTCTGGCTGCGCTTCAAGCGCTCCCTGGGCGAGAAGAGAGTCCGCTCAGTGTAGACCCTGAGCCAGCCCCCAGACCCACCTGGGAGCCCACTGGCCCAAAATGTTTAGCTATGAATCTCACCCTGAAGCACACGAGACCCACGGCAGCCCCTCGGGGGTCTTCTGGGAACCCACTGTGCTCGGAGGAACACAGTTTGAAAACCACTGGGCTAGTATGGCTCCAATTCCACCATTTTACAGATAACGGAAGCTGGGCTCTCAAGAGGTCTAAATCTAAACTCTTTTAACTGGAGTTACAAAAGACCTACAAGGGCCGCTCTGGATGGCTGGGATCAGTTCTCAATCATCATGTGCGCTTACACATCAGCTGAGAACATGGGTAAAATGCCGATTCTGGTTCAGCAGGTCTGGGGTTTTGCCCGAGAGTCTGCTTCTCTAATGAGCACGCAGCCGGGGCCGGGGCTCTCACCTTCAGTCTACACTCTGAGCATCAAGGGTTGAAGTGATGTGTGCAACGTGCCCAGCGCTATTCCTTCCCCTCCTTGGCAGAAGGGCTAGAGAGTTCATCCACGCCCCCCCTGTTCCCGGCGGACAGACAGGCGACTACAAGCCAAAAGCCTCACTCAGACCAACACTCTTGCCTCCAGGTAGGTCTTCAAATATGAGAAGACATCCTTAAGGTCATGAGCTCAGTACTGAGGGGGACAGGACCCCGGTTACTACTGAGCCTCCTTCATGAGGGGCCCACCGCGGCCCCGAGCAGAGCTGGTACTTGCCCAGCCCCACACACGAGACTGGGGGACAGGCCATGACATGGAGCCGGGTCCCTGCCATCTCTCGAGCAGACGGTTCGGTGGGCTGCTATCCTAAGGGCCCCCTCGGCCTTCTGGCAGGGGGTTCCTCATCACCACTGCCATCTCTGAGGTACAGGAGCCAAGGTGTGCAAGAAAGGGGAGACCACAGCACAGTCCAGGCTGGGAGTGCCGCCCCGCACGTCCAGCCCTCTCCGTAGACTGCACCTTAAGGCCCAGGCTCGAGCCACACTCAGACAAGACCCATTAGCACACCGACTAGAGGTGCCAGGCTGGGAGGCAGGGACGCAGGTTCCAACCCTGGGTCTTGCCGTGGGACTGTGGACAAGACCTTGCTCTGCTCTGGGCCTCAGCGGCTCCATCCGTCATCAAGTGCATGAGTCTACTCATAATTTTGGTCCCTCCCAGCTCTGAACTTGCTCTTGGGTTGGGGAATGGAAGAAAGGGAGGAGGAGGGTCCCAACTAATGAGGAGGGAGCAAGGAGAAGGCACTGTGGAGGCTTCATGGCCTGAAATGTATTCCCCCCACCTCCCATTCATATGGTGAATTCTTAAGCCCCACCATGACTCTAGCTGGAGACAGGGTCTTTAAGAGATAATGAAGGTTAAATAAGGTCATAAAAAGTAGAACCATAATCTGAGGGGCCTGTGGCCTTAGAAGAAAGGGGAGAGACAGCTCTGTGTCCCCCCTGCCATGGGAGGGCACGGAGAGAAGGTGGCTGTGTGCATGAGGGGCCTCACCAAAAACCAACGCTGCAGGTGCCCTGATCTCACACTCCCACCCTCCAGGACCACGTGACGATACATTTGTCCGAGCCACTCTATCTGTGGTCTTCTGCGATGGCGGCCTAAACGAATACACCGGACTTGGATGGGCAGCTAGCGTGAAGCACAGCCTGAGGGGAACCAGCCAGCAGCCAGAGCTGTCCCATCAGCCACCTCCTTGCTGGGGTGACCTAAGCCGGCTGCCTAACCTCGGAGCCCCAGTTTTTCCATCTGCAAAACGGAGCTAATGGGACTGTCAGGGAGATGTCAGCCAACGAACAGAACACGTAGCACAGCAGCTGGCCTGTAACAGCTAACGAGACACAGCCATCATCACTCTTATTAATAATGACAAAGTGTTGGGGCGCCTGGGTGGCTCAGTGGGTTAAAGCCTCTGCTTTCGGCTCAGGTCATGATCTCAGGGTCCTGGGATCGAGCGCCGCATCAGGCTCTCTGCTCAGCAGGGAGCCTGCTTCCCCCTCTCTCTCTGCCTGCCTCTCTGCCTACTTGTGATCTCTGTCATAATAAATAAAATAAATAAATAAAAATAAAATAAAAATAAAATAAAAAATAAAAAATATAAAAAAAAAGTCAAAATAAATAAAATCTTTAAAAAAAAATAATGACAAAGTGTTATGGCATCTTGAGCACTCGGTGGGCCCAACGACACTTCCTCCTGGTGTGTCAGCCACACTACCGCCACCTGATGCCGTCCGAGCATCTGCCCTTCTCCGCAGCGGGAAACCTGAATCAGGATGGTTCGATCGCCTCCGGGATCACTTCTTTTACTGATTTAACAAACTCTGAAGTTGCTTCCTATGGGCTGGGACTCTGCTAACATTCAGGAAGCCTTAGGATGATCTGTTTTACAGAAAAAGAAACGGAGGCACTGAAGAGGAGAAATAAAAATGATCCAAGTCATACAAGTAGGAAGACGTAGGACCAAAACGGGATGCAGCCATCGTGGTTCTTAGCCTCGGCGCATTGCAGTTAGGGGAGACACCTGCAGAGGGAAGCCTGCCCACCTGCTCCTGGGGCAGCCCCCATGTCTCCCACTCCTGACCTTCTGCATCCAGAACAGACTCAGAACCAAGGTGTGAGTGGGGGAGCAGGAGAAGGCAGGCCACCTGACTTTTCTGGCTGCTGCTTTCTTGGAGGGGGCTATCTTTAGCTAGAGCCTCCTTGCTGAGGACTAGCGCCCCCTGGGAAGGGAGCAAGCCGACCCATTCCCCACTTTATAGTTGTCACAAGGCCAAAAAGACTCAGGCTCAGTGAGGCCCCAGGAGCCACAGGACCAGTGGGTCTGAGAAGTTAACAGGGGACAGCTATGGCTTCAGGGAAGGAGGACAATCTGCCAGCCAGCCAGCTACAGAAGGTGACATCCGGGGGGGCTTGGGAGGGTCCTCCCCAGCACCGGAGCACCAGAGCAGAGGTGTGTGGGCAGCGTGGCAGGAACGGGCCATGATGGACTCAGATGGAACGTTCTGTGAAGGTGGAGGGTTGGTTACACAGCCAGTCTCAGAACTGCTGCTCTCAAGCCCTGGGTTCTTGTGCAAATGGCTCCAAACTCCCTTCCACGCCTCAGTCTTCACACCCCTACAGTGGGGACAAACAAAGCACCTTCCCCACAGCGCTGTGAGGCAGGGACAAGCCAAGGTCTGCAAGGGACCCGGAACAGGGGACCCGTGGAGACATTTACGCAAATTGACTGTCTCACACATGGTGCCGGGGAGGGAAGGATGCAGAGGACACAAGGGAAGGGCCTGCGACGGCACAGACATCATGCAGGGGCTGTGGAAATTGTAAATCAACAGGGGTTCAGGTCCCATCACTATCACATTCTGGCTGGTGACCCTGAATGAGGCTATTTCCACATCAGTGAAGTGGGGAGCCCCACATCCACTCAAAAGGTCTTGTGAAGTTCAACTGCAAAAATGTAGATCCAGGACCTCATCTAGAGGGATTCAGAAAGCAGAGATGCTCACACCGATGGCGACTGCTGACAGTTTCTGAGACCGCTGCTCCCTGCCCGAGACCACGCAGATGCTAACAAGGCCCTGCTAGTCCTAAGGCTCATAGGGCACGGGGTGGAACATGGGGACCCCGTCAGGGCCTGAATGCCAGCCCACAAGTCTCGGGGGCTTGGCCCTGGCTCATCCTGACCCTGACTGCACAAAAGGTTAGGCTCCAAGGACAGAGCAAAGGCACTTCCAGAACAGCAAAGAAGCCCCCTAGAGACACAGGCCCCCTGCCTGCACTCCCCGTGACAACTGTGGTCACAAGGAGGGAAGAGAATAGAACAGACTCTCCCCTTTCTTCCCTGCCAACCTTCGGAACCTGAGCCTGAGGTCTATGAGCACTTGCCCATCCCACCTGAACAGACTCGGTGTCCCCTCCTGCTCTCAAGGACCTCACCAGCATCATGATGTCCTGGTGGGAGGCAGGAGCTGCTGGAATCAGACAGGCTGGGCATCCATACACCCTGTGACCTTGGGCTAGGCTCCCTGAGCCTCAGTTTCCTTGTCTAAGAAGGACCATGATCCCTGACAGCTTGGGGATGGGGAGACGAGCCAGGGAGCCGGGCAGGGTGGATTTCCAGGCACGGCAGCTGCCATTATGCCACTGTCACTAATTCATGGGGACGCCCCCACCTCTGGGAAGCCTTCCCAGCTTGCTCAAGGGGGAGTCAGACCCCCTTTCTGAACACCCACCGGGACCCCACACGAGACTCTTAAACTGGGAGCCACGTGAGCCATCCTGTCGCCCACAGACTCTCCTTTAAATGGGACAGCCCCCCCCTCCCCTGCCCAGCCTTGGCGGCACCAAGGACACTGGCAACTTCTCTTTTCCTGGCTTCGTGCTTTAGATTTATAAGCCTAAATGTTGCTTTTCTCGGGTGCTTTGCATTTAATTAGGTGTCCTAATAACAATGGAATCACTGAAGTACTTATATCACTTTGAATTAGTGGTGCAGCATCTTCTAACTTCTTTAAAAAAATTTTTTTTTCATATATCATTTTTTAAAATAGAGCTCATTATTTTAATTATATCCATTTAAATGTACAGTGGAGCCCTTGGATATTCTCAGCACGAATCATTAGGTATATTAGTGAAAAAGCACTCGGAATCTATCTCCATGCTGACACTCCATAATCTATTCTATTTGTGTCGCTGTAAAATAGATTTATATATAGATAACTACAAAATAGTTGCTCAAGATATGCTATGAATTTTATATTTAACCTGAGTCACACTTCAACATAAAATCTAAAGTCAGGCACTAAAAAGGATATTTCTCTGTAAGTAGATACTGTCTGTGGCCACTGGTTCCTGCTCACGCCATAATCCCAAGGGAGAAGCCAGACCCAGTGGGTCCCTGCCCAAGGATTTCCCCAAGAGCACTGACCCTTTATTAAGGCAACGGCTCTCAAAGTGTGTTCCCTGAGGGCCTAGGGGTTCCACAGCAGTGGGCCAAAAGCACTCTTGAGGCCTGAATAAAGAGGGTGGCGTTGAGTTGGGCTCCAAGACCCCTGCTCCCTCTTTGATTTTTAGCCTGATGTATGTATACATGGGCTTCTATCTCCCTGTCGTGGGGTAAACGGTGCTCCCCTATTCGAGATATCCCCATGTCCTAAACCCCAGAATCTACTTGAAAAAGGCTCCTTGCAGATATCCTTCAGGATAAGATGAGAATCATGGTGAATTACCTACGTAGGCCCTAAATGCAATGATAAGCGTCCTTGTAAGAGACACACGGGGCCTATGACGGACAGAACAGGGGACAAGGCAGAGAAGAGGAGAAGGCAACATGACCACAGAGGCCAAGTCTGGAACGACGCGTCCACAAAGTGAGGAATGCGATGGCCAAGAGAAGCTGGAAGAGGCAAAGAACTGAGTCTCCCCCAGAGCCTCTGAAACAGAACAAGTTTCTGGTTTAAGCTCCCCTAGTCTGTGGCAATCTGTTACAGCAGCCATTGGACACTATTAGGCGGTGTCAGACTAGCCCTGGAGAACCAGCTCCACCGTGGTGAAGTCTGCAAGCCGCTACCCCCTCCGTTTTCTTGTGCCTCCTTCTTACTCATGCCCAGTGCTGCGTGTGGCCCCTCCGCTGTGTCTGCACAGCCTGCCTGGGAAAGTTTCAGAAGCAAATCTCTTCCTCTGGGTTTTACCAGATGGTTCTTCAAGTGTTTCGACCCTCCCCAGCCCATCTGGCATTCACGAGAGCCCTGGAGCTAGATGCAGAAACCCAAGCCCAGCACAGGGCCGGAGCCTCTTTGGTTCACATCCACGCCCCAGGCCAAGCACCAGGCCTGGGGCACAGCAGGAACTCAGTCCACACTGGGAATGAAGGGCATGCCCAAGGTCACGCAACTTCCAGGGACCAGGAACAATTTTTCTGACTTCTGGTGCCATTCCCATGAAGCCAGACAGCCTAAGACAGTACAACCAAACAACGTTACCAGTGGATTTGGGGCCCAAAGACAAATGCCACTTCTGGCCACGTTGGAGAAGAGCTGCAGGGGATGCCATGTGGCCTGGAGCCAGACAACTTTGTCTCTGGGTGTAATTCTCCATCATTCCACCAAAAATGCTAAAGCTTGAAGCTCTACCAACTCATAGTAGTTACGCGGGTTCGCCCCACGCTGGACGTCACCTTGCCCTTGCATGACTCAGTTTCCCCATTCGCATGACGAGTGCACTGGAGTCTAAGGCTGTGACAGAAGCCAGACTTCCCCCAGCAGGGTGTGTGCCCCTTCTCGCACAGGCTTGGGACCTGTGCCCCATCCGTGCCCCAAGGCTCAACCTGAGGACCACCCCACCGCCTGCGAAGGCTCTGCTTACTCACCCCAGTACTTCGGCTCCCTGAAACAATGAGAAGGGTGGGTGCAAAAGCTCTAATCGCAGTGTGTAAATAATGACTCCTTAACTCCCGCTAGAATAAAACTTCATTAAAAAAGACTCCACTCATTAGGAATGAGGGTAAAGGAGCCTCAAGCTGAGCTTAAATACGTTCTCCACGAATGCACAGATGTACAGGTTTTTTGTTTTTTGTTTTTTTTTTAATTTTTTTTTTTTAATTTGACAGAGAGGGATCACAAGTAGGTAGAGGGGCAGACAGAGAGAGGGGGGAAAGCAGGCTTCCCGCTGAGCAGAGAGCCCGATGCAGGGCTCGATCGCAGGAACCTGAGATCTTGACCTGAGCCGAAGGCAGAGGCTTAACCCACTGAGCCACCCAGGCGCCCCCAGATGTACAGGTTGTTAACGGAACTAACGCACACCTAAGCCATGACCTCCAGGGCTGCGTGTACCCCGCTGCGGAGGCTGACCACCGACCCAATCCGCTGACGCTACCCATGTGCCCACTCCTGATGACCCAAGAGCTGCAAATGACTCTTCCCTACTCACAGGTGTTAGCAGGCCCCTTCTTGGCAAGGCTTCCAAGTCCAGTGAGGTTTCTGCCTCCCCCATTCCACCAGAGCTGCTCTTCCCAAGGCCTCCCATGACCTCCATGCTCCTAGAGCCAATGGTCCCTTCTTGTCCTCAGCCACCTCGTCCTCTGTCGGCAGCCTCGGATGAACCTCCTTCTCCCCCGTCAAACTCTGTGTGCCCTTTGGCTCTGTGCTCAGCTGGGGAGCCTCCTGCCTCCAACCCTTCTCTGTCTCCTGCTGATTCCTCTTCACCAATTCTTGACCCTCACACCCTGACATGCCCCCAAGGATCCATTCTAGAACCTCTTCTATCTTTATCCACACTCACTCCCTAAGTGATCTCATCCAGACTTGGGCTTTTAAATATTAATGATGTGATGATGAATCCCAAATTCCGTCTCTAGCTTGGACCGCCCTCCCCCCCCCGAACTCCAGACTACACACATAACTGCCGACTGGACACCTCCCCCTGGATGCCCAAGAAGCACCCATATTTAACAGACCCCAAATGAGCTACTGCTATACCCCCTCCCCCAAGTCCAGACAATCCTGACTCCCACCCCAGTGCTCTTCCAGCTAAACCCCGCAATCCACGATACCACAATCAAACATCCGCACACTTCTCGATTTCGGTTAGGAGCAATTCCAACCTTCCAGCTTCTCGGGCCCAGACTCTAGAACCAACCTGTCTTCCCTCTCCCTCACTCTGTGCTAATGAGTCCACTGGAAAATCCCGCCACCTTCACCTGCAAGATGTGTCCAGAACCTGACGACTCCTTACCAGCCCCCGGTCCCCACTGCCTTCCCCAGCCTCCCGTCTCGTTGTCAACTACACAGCCAGTCTCCTGCACCTACCCCCGCCCAACACCCCAAAATCAACATTCAACACAGCAGCCAGAGGGACCTAGTTAAAGCAAGCCAAGTCATGTCACCCCGGGCCTCAAAACCCGTTACGGTCCCAGACCTCACCCGAGCAGCAGCCAGAGTCCTGACCCCCAGGGCTCCCCGAGACATGGCCCAGGAGCCCACTGCCTTCACCAACACAGCCCCTTGTGGGCCACACCAGTCTCCCTGCTGTGCCCTGAGCACATGGGGCCTGGGGTCTCTGCCCCCTGCTCTTTCCTCTGCCCCTCCCGAACTGCCCCCACGTTAGTGCTCATGCAAACATCCCCCGGCCAACGGAGACATCCTAGCTGCTTGATCTACGCCCGCACACAGCTCACCCCAGCCCTCCCCACTGTGTCTCCCCACTCCCCACTTTACCCATTCTGTTCACTACTCATCCCGCACTCACCCACCAATCACCTCTTATCCCCTTTGCCCTCACTCACCCACCAATCACCTCTTATCCCCTTTACCGTCTGTCTCCCTGGCTGGAACGTGAGCTCCGGGAGGACAAGGACTCTCTCTTGTCCATTCCCTATCGCCTCCCAGCGCCCACAGCTGCACCTGGCACAGGGGAGGCGATCAGCAGGCGCCTGTTTCCTGAAGAAGCTATGCAGTGAGTGTTGGAAAGGGTGGTATAAGCATGGCCTTCGGGGTGTCTCTCCCTCGCCCTCCACTCCTGACTCACAAAGAACATCGATGGTTTAACCGCGTCAGTTAACATTCAGAACCGAAGTCAGCGTGGTCCACCCCCTGGGCCCTGGGCAACCATATGGCCCGGAGATGTTCAACAGGAGCCCCATTCTGAACGGAGAAGCATATTCCACAAGGGCCATGTTCTTATCCTGCTCCTCTCCGGCAGGAACTTTCTCAAATGTAATGCACTCTTCTGTCCCCCTGAAACGCCAAGAGGGCAGCCGGACGATGCTCTGACCCCAAGTCTTTTTCTTCTCCCGCTCTGCTGAGGTATTACTGACACGTAAAGATAGGGAAGGTGCAGGTGCACAGTGACGATCTGTCCTGCAAGGGGTCACCAACTCCTGACCATGCAGACCCGGGATGACGAATGTCACTTGGCAGTCTTGGACCCGCAGGGCCTGGGACAGGATGCTGAGCTCCCAGGGCAGCTGCCGTCTCTGACATCCACCCGGAGCCTGCGGCCTCATCCCCACGGTTACTGGGAAAGCCCCTCTGTGCCTCTAACCGGCTCTGGCTGCGAATCTGCCCTCTGATTCCACGTGGCTGAGAGCCCTTCAGCCGCAAAAGCTCTACCCAATGTCCGTGTATCCTTGCACCTGGCCCCTAGCGGACAGCAGCTAACGTCTGCTGAACGACACAGACAGAACAACCAGAGGTGCACATGTCAGCGTGAAGATGGAGGTGACTGCGGCAAGGATACTGTCACGAGGGGAGGAGGACAAGGGTGGCTACTCTGAGGGGCTCCGAGTGGCTGGGATGAGCTGGGGGGACAGTGCTTCACCCCATGTCCAGGCACCACCCCTGTTCCCAATGCCTGATAGATGCTCAATAGAAAACTGAGGATCAGAGACACCGAGTGACTTTTTCAGGGTCACACAGCTTTCTACGGACAGAACGGGATGCACCCAGATCTGCCTGACTCCAACCCCTGGGCTTCTAGTCCTGTGGATGATTCGTTTTCCCTTACCAAAAGGAGAGACGATTAAAGAAACAAAAACAAAGCACTTTTTGAATGAACAAAGTCTGGCTTATCAACCAGAAACTCCCAAGAGGTGGGGAGCATACCCCCTCGTCTTCTCCTGTATCCTCAGCATCCTGACGGAACGGGGCACATGCCAGATACTTAACACATAACAGAGAAATGCGATGAAACTACGGCATGGAGGGTTCCGCGTCTGCTACGGAGAAAGTGCCTGGGCTTTATGTCCCCTGTCGACCTCTAAGTCCCCTTGACACATTCCAAACTGGCTGCCGTGTCCTGCGGACACAGAGTCTCTTGTAGTTAGTGACAAGGACAGGAACCAAAACAGGGATAAAAGCTGCGGTTTCCACCAGCCTAGAAGGACCAGGAGAGAGAGAACCTACAGGGAAACCCCACTTTCCACAAACCCCGGTAACGAGGCCTGCGTCTGTCTGTATTTACTATTCCGCCTGTGTTTCAAATCTTCACACCATCACCCATGCCTTCATAACCCTCAGAATTATCTGCACTTCCATTTGTCATGTATCCCTGATATATTTTAATAAATAGTCAAGGAGAAAAGATGAGATTAATAGATTAAAACTATTAACCTATTAAACAACTCTTAACAGTCTAGAAATTCAAAATAACCTACAATGCATAAATATATCATTAGTTTGAGATAATTCCCAGGCACTTAATTTTCTTTAGTGTATATTGTCAGTCAGCCACGACGCTGGGTAATACTAGTTCAGAAAGGCAGCGTGAAGATTTAAATATTAAGAGTGAATTCCCTGGTTAATTTAAACCGAAAAGAGAAAAGGCAGGACTCTTGAGTGATGCTGTCAAGTCACAAACTCCGACATGTGGCAGGACGGGGCCCTCCGGGTAAAGCTGGCAACCTCTCTTACGAGAATCAAGGCACAAGGAAGGCTGGCCCGGGCTGTTAGAAAGCATTACCATTAACAGGATTTTAAGGAACACGCCACCTTCGCTGGAAAGGCGGGTAGCAGTGGGGCAGTCTGGACCCACCAGCAAGGCGCATGGTCCTCTCAACACTCACCCTGTTGAGGGGTTCCCCTCACCCCACGGTGGCAAAGCTGCAGACTCCAGTTTTCTCACGCGGACAGAACTCCCTCACCTGGCAGGTGGGGAAGGGGAGGCCCCCGAGGGGCTCCTGCCTTCTGTCCTGCACAGATCCTCTGGGGCAGCCACAGGCTCCCATGCAGATCCCAGAGTGCAGCCAAGTCAACCAGGGGAGACTGAGGCAGCCCCCAAGCTGGTCCTCACGCTGGATGATGAAGAAAGATTCTCCTTCTGCCACCAATGCGATTTCCCACCGAGGCTGTGACTTTGCTACTATCCCCTCCAGTCCCCTCTCTGACGCCCAGCACCTCTGACCACTGTCTCCTTGGAAAGAAAGACAAAGAAGCTTCCCGAGAAAACCACTGCGCTCCCACCACCCTGCCCACGCTGACAACGGAGGCCCGGAGCCCCCCAGCTGCCGGCCTGCCAACGTGTCCCTGACCTGGTCCAGGTCTTCCCAAGGTGCCTGGGGGCTGGGCTCTGCCAAGCTTCCTAACCCACCTACACCCCCCTCTCCTCGCATGTAAGCCCGTGAAGTTAACACGAACCGCTCAGGCCCCTTAAGAGATTTGAGGGCAGAGGGGCGCCTGGGTGGCTCAGTGGGTTAAGCCTCTGCCTTCGGCTCAGGTCATGATCTCAGAGTTCTGGGATCGAGCCCCGCGTCGGGCTCTCTGCTCAGCGGGGAGCCTGTTTCCTTCTCTCTCTGCCTGCCTCTCTGTCTACTTGTGATCTCTGTCTGTCAGATAAATAAATAAAATCTTAAAAAAAGAGATTTGAGGGCAGAGATGCACATAAGGAAGGCAGCCGGCCTGGCCCCCCACACACGGTGGGGCGCCATCAGTGTTAAGTTCTTTTCTCCCGTCCTGACCAAGCATTTGCCAGACAAAAATGTGTAAAGTCTGGTCAAACTATCAAAAACATCAGCTCTCAGACCACAGATGGAGTACTCATAAATGAACGCAGAGGGCAATTTTAGGGTCCTCTGAAAACAGAAGACGTAGGAGGCATGGCCACCCCCCTACACCAGTAGTGATAGGAGGGGGATGAGGACACACACTGCGGCCAAGTTCACTGCAGGATGGGCAGGAGGGAGCAGGAGGGAGTGATCAGGAAGGTAAGTCTGGAGCCTACGGACATTCTGAAGCACCAGGCTTTGCGTGGAAAGCTGGAGAAAGCATAAGGCAGGGGGAAGGATCTCTTTCAGGTGCGGAGCCAGACAGAGGGGGAAGCTGTGGGAATTTCCCGAGTTGTTTTCTCAGATGAAGGGCCTTTCGCATCAACGGCCTCTAGAAGCAGCCAGGCCAGGCCACCCTCGTTACCGTCATCAACACTGTACTTCCTTAGGACAAGCCAAGACTTTCAAATGCCCCGAGCGGGTAAGAACAAGGGCCCAACAACATTCTGAATCTGCTCAAGGAACACAGAAGGGAGACTCCTGCTAGGAGTGTGCACTGAGCAGAGGTTCCCTGGGGAACGGTCACCTCCCTTTGCTGGACCGCCCCAAGCTTGAGAGCCACAGTGTTATTGGGCAAAAATGATTCACCCGTTTTGATGTACATCAGTTTGCATTTCTGCAGCTGTCTCCGCAGGGCAAACCTAACGATGTGCCTGAATTTTCAAGAATCCGCCCTATCTGCAGAGTCTAGGTCTAAGACTAATAGATCAAGCAGAAAGGAAACTCTGCCCACCAAAAAAAGCACTGGCCCCCCAGAGGATGAGTATATGAACCCCAGAGTCAGGGCCTGCTATTTATGATCTTTGCCGCCCAACTTTGCCCCAAAGTTCGATAAGCTGAGAATACACATTTCTGGAATCACATCCGAGCTCCAATAACAGCAACATAAACCTAGAGTCAAGATAAAGATTTGCCTGGGCTAGAATATACCCAGAATTCTTAAATAACTCATTCTGCTGCTACTGTACTAGTCACTGACTACCATCGGGCCTACTGGTACTGCAGGCTTTTGTGCAAATCAAATTAATTTGTTTAGGGCTACTTTTATTTTACTGCTGAAAACTAAAATGCTTAACAAGACGATGTTCTTTACAAAATAATTCTGTAGCTGCACACACGTGGTGATCAGATTAAGAGTCCACCCGTGAAAAATCTTAGCTTCAAGGACAAGACTCGGCTAGGCCCAAAGCTATTTTACTACACGCGTGACCTTGGACAAGCGCACTGCTCAATTTCCTCTGGGGAGGAGGGGTAGCATCACAACCTCAGAGGGCCGTTGTGGGGACCAAGGGGGATCTGTGTGTGATCCTGCATGACACAGGAACTGGACTGTGGTCAGCCCTAGACCCCGACCCTCGTCCCTGACTCCAGTCCTTTCTACAGTGTCCAGACTCAAGAAGAAATCAATCGCCATCCCACTGCTATCTCGTCCTAGGAAGGGAATCCAGCCTGGTAATGATAAAAATAAACATTTCTTGAACACCTAATACAGGCCAGGCACTGTGCTAAGGGTATGCATATTACTATTATTACACTTAACCCTCACTGACAACATTATAAGGGAAGGTCTAATATCATACCTATTTTACAGATGAGGACACTGAGGTCGGATAAGTAGCCCAAGGTCATACAAGCAGGCAGTGGGTAGCCCCAGGATCTGAACCTAGGCAGTCTGGGCTCCTCAACACAGTGCTAATAAGCTGTTTGGCCTTTAGTGAGGCTAGAGAGAAGGCAAGGGAGCAATGTGGCAGACCAGCCATGGAGAAGCATGCATTTTTGGATGGACACAATGCTTTGCTGAATCAGATTCCTCACACCTGAAGGAAACTACAGCCTTTCGGAAACTCACTTCCAAGCCAAACTTCTAAGGTCCTGCTTGTCCTGAACCCTTGGCGACATCTCTTCAATCTTGCCCCTTGCAGAGTTTATTCACCTCCTGGCAGCTGGTATGATCCTTTTAAAACTAAATCTTACCATGCCCGCTCTCTGCTCAAAATCCCCAGGGGATCCCCCTATCTCATGCAGTGTAAAGGTCAAGGTCTTGAGGATAGCCTCCAAAGCTCTATCAGTCACGTCAGCCTCCTTACTGTAGCTCCAACACAATGTACACACTCCTGCCCCAGGGCCTTTGCACCTGTTGTTCTCTCTGCTCAGATGTGGTTCTCCCAAATGACTGCTTTGCTCAGTCCCTCACTTCCTTCAGACCCATGTTCAAATGTCACCTTCTGGTGATGCACTAACTCCTTCTGTCTCTCCCAATCCCCCACCCTCCCTTCCCCTCCACCCACCTCACAGCATTGTTTATCTTATGACATACCATCCATTTTATGTATTGATTACGTCTCCTCCACTCTTGCTAGAATATGAGCTCCTCCAGATTTCTGTTTTGTTTGCTGTATTTCCAGCGCCCAGGTCAGATTTGTAGAATAACCAGTGAGTTTTGGTCTTATCACTTCCCCCACCCCACCCTAATCTGTCTACTAGATCTGATTCCTAGTTAGGCAACTGGTCCACAGAGCAAACAAATGAGTCCCTTAACTTCTTCTGTCCCTGGTTTCCTCATCTCCAAAATGAGATGGTTACTCCAGATTATCTCCAGAGCCCTATCAACTCTGACAACCTTCAGTGGACGCCCCCCAAAAAAGGGGGCAGAATTCTTCATTACCACAAGCCTGTAGCTACATTTACTTGATTATAAAGACTGCACTTCCTTTAGAACGTTCCCCAGTTAAGGCCCACAGCCTCCAGGCCTCTTAGCATAAGTGGGGCTTGGCTGCTGTTGTGCTCCGTGATTTGTGACCTGCGCACCAAGTCAGCATTAACCTCGAGTGCTGGGATCACCGGTCCTGTAAAACGGACCCAGGCTGGGTTACAGAGAAGTAAACCAAACCACATTTGGTTGTTTCTTAGGATCAGAATCACCACCGCTCCTGGTCCCCCT
This sequence comes from Meles meles, assembly GCF_922984935.1. NCBI lineage: Eukaryota > Metazoa > Chordata > Mammalia > Carnivora > Mustelidae > Meles > Meles meles. Next base: position 19,836,780 of record NC_060076.1, read on the forward strand.
CAATTTAACATGAATTCCTTAGCAGTCCATGCTGTTGGTTTTGGGGCTCAGCCAGAGGCCCTCTGGAGAAGTACCAAAATTAGGTGTTCTGGGCCAAAAGACAGGCACTGGGAAGAAAGCAGAGCCCGGCGCAACAGCTGAGGGGGCCGTGGCACAGCCAGGAGTGGACGCCCGTGTCAGAAGACCAGGGGTCCTTCAAGGTCATTCCCAGCCAGGGTTGGCATAGCCTCACACTGACCTCAGGGAGCCTCACCCTCGTGTTTCTCCATCTAAACTGGGGACTAAATACACCTAACATGCTAGAGTGCCTAAACCCCACCTGGCCAGGCCACGATCACATTCACAACCAGCCTCAGGTTAGGCCCGCGTTAATGTTCTCTTGACATGTGTGGGGTAATTCGCTTTTCGGACTGAGCGCTGGGTCACAATACAATAACACTGTTTTGGTTTCTCAAAGACGCTCTATTAGCTTTAATTATACAATCAATACAAACTCACTCGTGGTGCTCCTTCGAAGTCCCTGCCTTCTTGACAAGCCCCTGGCCTATGGCACAGCCCCGGGTCCCTAACAGACTCTTCTAACATCTTAACTGACCACTTCATCCTGAGAAGGGGGAGGGCGCGATGTCAAGCACACACATCCGAGAAATCAGACCTGCGTAGGCATCCCAGCTCCATCACACACTTCCCACTAGGGAGCCTGAGGCCCGTACATACAGGTCTCTGTGCCTCAGCTTCATCTATAAAGTGGGACTAATAAGAGTACCTCCTTCACGGGGCTGTTAGAAAGATTGCAGCATAAGTTAACAATAAACTAAATCACTTAGCTCTGACTTACTGACACGTAAGTGCTGACTGAATGGTAGTCATTATTATTAGAAATTTCTTCTTTACGTCTCAAGTCACACACAACCCTAAGATTCGGGCTGGCCTTTCCTGATACCTATTCTGGCATTGTGGCAGAACACAAGGGCTCCATCACTGAGTGTGTGCAAGCCTAGGCTAGTCAGGTGGGACAAAGAGATGGCACATGTGCCATCTTTCCCCTCCTCTGACCAGGACAGGCATCGCTAATCTATCCCCGCACTCTTCTCACTCTGACTGCAGCCCATGCCTGGTAAGACTCAGTTCAGAACTTCGGGCAGCTACTACCATTATGGGGGAACCTGCCTGCTGTCTTCCCACCTGCTGTCTTCCCACCTGCTGTGGGAGAAACTCTACAATAGAAAGTTAAGGGCAAGGTGCATGAAAAGTCATGAAAAACAGATGGAGGTTTGTCTCTGTCCACTTCTCTAGACACTCAAGTACCTGCTGAATGACTGACTAATCAGCTTTAAATCCACTGCAGCAGGGGCTCAGTGAACACGGAGGGCGCAGTGGGAGAGGCTGGCCAGACCCTCACTGAAGCACAGCACTGGTGAGTAGAGAAAGTACCCTGCTTGGGCAGGTTCGAGGCCTGACATATGACCCTGAGCAGGGCCATCCCTCCCCATGTGTCCAGTGAGAGGGTGGGACCAGACAAACCCCAAGGGTCCATCCAGTCTGGACATTCCAACCCAGGAAGCACTTGCACACACTCCCGGTCTAGAGACTCCCACTGCCCCCGAAGACCACAGCCTCATGCGCTGCTCTTCACACAAAACTCTACAACCAGGGGCCCAGGAGAGAGACACAGGCACTGGGCAACTGCTCACCCCATGTGTCCCTGCCAGCATTCACAGGCCCCAGCCTGGCAGCCCACCCCTCCTTCCCAGCCCTACATCACCCCCACTTCCTCCACCTCATTCAGGGTAGCCGTCCCATTAACTCTGAGCACTGCGAGAGGTTTCTGCCCATGGACGTGACACCCTAAGGGGAAAGGCAGCGAAAATGACACAAACGTGGAATGAAGAAAGAGCATGAAGAACCCAAGAGGGACACAGGCCACAGGCCCTTTGAGGAGAGGTGCAGGGAAGGTTTCTCGGAGGGCAGGATGGAGTCAAGAAGGAAGATCAGAGAAAGAACATTCCAGGCAAAGGGAACAGTAGTTGCAAAGGCTCTCCGGTGATAGTCAGTTGAGGGCAGGGGCTGGCAAACCCCGGATTGTGTATTTATGTCTTATCTGTGTGCTTTCACACACACGGGCAGTGCAGAGGTCATCACTGAGACCTATGGCCTTCAAAGCGCAAAATATTTAATATCTGGCCCTTCGCAGGTAAAGCTGCTTGACCCCTGGTTTAGAGTGTTACATACACAGAAGGTCACAGTGGCTAAGACAGACTAAGCAAGGGGTAGACTGATGCCTGAGGAGGTGGGGGGAGCCAGGCTGCACTGGGTGGGGTGGTTCTCGATGACCTCCAGCCAGGCTTGTCTGCCTCCATGCTGTGCGCCCCCAATCCACCCTGCAAAGGGTTCCCAGGTGATCTTTCCAAAACACACAAACAGGTTACTCTTTCTCAAAGAGCAATGGCTCCCTGTGGTTTCCCAAAGCACGTTCCAAGGAATACTCGCTCTGCAGATGAACTTCAGAAGAGGGTTCTTTGGTTAAGAAAGTTTGAGAAACACGGCATTCTCATCTCGGATGTCCTCAAGCACACACGTAAGCACACACGTCAGCCCACGAAAACTAAGAAGTCCCTCTGCAAAGAAATCTGTTGACTTTGTTTAACCTACTGTCCTTCAAACTCGTTTGGCCACGAACCTTTTTTCCACCCAAATCTCCCAACATTCTGAAGAACTAGTGTTCATGGGCTACAGGGCGAACTCCTCTGCCTGGCCTCCGTGCTCTGACCCCAACTCCAGTAGATAATCCCAGAGCCCGTTCCAGAGTTCCAGGTCGTGTGTGCGCGGGTGTGCGTGCACGGGTGTGCATGTGTGTGTGTCCTGGAGCGCCCTCTCTGGTCTGTCCTTTGCCTTCCTATTGCCTCTGATGCCCCCAGTAAAGGTCTTCTTGTTGCTTGGGCTCTGCCCTCCCTGAGGAACAGTGGCGGGATCAGCGCTCACATTTACCGAGTACCTGCCTGTGCCACCCACTGGCGGCGGACAGCCACCGTGCAGCCCTATCCAGAGTCTCTTCCTGCCTTCTTTGGTAATGACAGCCTAGCTTAATCCTTTAGGGGCTAACCCCCGCCCATCTCCTGCCAGCTCCCAGGGTAAGGACACAGCCCCGCTGAGGCTCAGCAGTGTATCCCCTCCCCTTGCTGTGGGGTGACTGGTTCGGGGAGACGAGCACAGGACCCAAGCTGGGCCAATGAGTTCCAGACCAGGATGGGTTGAGCGGCTGGAGAGTTCAAAACAGAGCAGCCGAGATGGGATTCGAGCCCAGTCCTTCTGCCTGCTCTTCTGCTTCTCCTCTAATTTACTGCCAACCTGAGTGCCCAAAGGCCTATCCGGGATCTAGTCGTCCTTGGTGCATCATGGGTGCTCAGCGAGGCTATCGGAGGCTGCAAAGTGCTGCCCGTAACCGCACATCCTCTGGGGAAGTATGTATACTTCTCATTCAAGGGAGCTGTCCTGGATCCCCCAACTCCTTCCAGGGGAAGGCAAGGACCAGAGAGAGGTGGCTGTTGGTTGGGAAATGCGGAGAGGGAGGGGTACAACAGGAGGCAAGGGAAAAGAGAGTGTACCTGCTTGCGGTGCTTTTCCTTCCGGCTGCACTGGCTCCGTCAGCCTGCAAAAGAAACCCAAAACACCGGTATCAGCCAAGGGAGCGGCGCCCAGATTCTACCCACTACCGCCCCACCACGCCCCCCCTCAACACCAGTCTTCAGACAGGGGAGAGCTGGCCCAAGCCCCTGTTCCATTCTTGCAGGCTGGGAAAATCTGCCCCTAGTGGTAAGAGGGAGTCAGGACACCCCCACCCCCTCACCCCATTCGCCCTCTGCGCCCCCGCCCCCGGAATTTGCTTGGCCCTTTAAATCTAGCAGAGCACCCATTGCCAACACAAACCCAGCAACCACAGGGCCCTGGGGACTCAGTGAAAAGTAAGTAACCAGCTAAATCTGAGATTGAATTGCACCATTTTTATTTTCATCTGGGATTTCCAATAAAACAGTAGCCGCAGATTTATTCCTACCAACCAGAGAGGGAAAATCCTATTATGTTAAAATATTCTGTCCCCCAACCTGAGACAAGAGAGTGCCGGTTCTTATTCTCTTTCACTTGGGGTTGGGGAGGGGAATGAGATGTGGCTGACCCAGCGAAAATTTCAGAAATCATACAGTTCTGGGTCAGATGGAGAGACTGAGGCCCTGGGCCAGGAGGGAGCTGCCTGAAGTCTCAGGAGGACAGAATGACAAACACCTGGGGTTCCTGACCTCCCTGCCCAGGCCAGTGCTACGGGGACCTCTGCTGCAGAGGGTGAAGTAGGTCATGGACATGGAAAGAACGCACGGGAAGAATGCACGGGTCGTAGCTGCTTTCCCTGGCTTTGTTAACGCATTTATAATAATAGTAATCACAGAATAACGCAGGTTCCAAACTCTGGCACACACGTGTTTCCAAATTCAGAATACTTCCAAGTTTAGAAAGGTAATGTAGTACATGTGCTCTGTATTTTGCAACAACCCCGGCAGGGTCTGGGCAGCCCCCCACCAGCCCCAGACTCAAGCACGGTGGTTATTTCCACAGTGAAACTCGTGCCATCAGGCCCTATGGAGGATAAACGAAGACGGAATTAATCTCTTCTCCCTTCAGGTCAAGTCCTGCCACCTCACCAGTCATAAAAAATCTTTTTGTTTTCGAGTTTTGTGAATTTCAGGATTGCAGACCTAAAATAACGACAGCAGCTACCTTTTGACGCAGGTTTTTCAGAAGTTACAAACTGGCAAAACCAGATGGCAAGCTTCAATTCAAACCGTCAATATGGAGAAATAAAAGAATTTCACCCACAGAAGGCCAGATTTCAGCGAGTGAAAGCAGCACTTAGTTCCACACGACCATAGTCAGCTAGAGCTCCCAGTCCCCACCGCTCCCTCTTGCCTTATACCCAGCCCTCCGGCCTGGCGCCCAGGGGTATCCAGTTTCCCTAACCTCCCCTGGGGTGCCAGTGTATGCACATTTAATGCTCCTTATTCAACCCTCCCAACGGGTCCCCCAACACACACAAGGAAGCAACTGAGAGTCAAAGAATTTTAAGTCACTCGTCCAACATTCCACAGCTACAAGCCCAGGTCTGGGTCACTCCAGGGCCCAGCTTCCTAAGCTCTGGAGTATTTTCTCTCCCATCAACATTCAGAACAGCCAATCGGGAAATGAGGTAAACCCACAGCCCCCACTGCCCACAGGAGGGAAATGCAAAGATGAAGGACAAATAAGGAGGCAGAAATGTGAGGCCTGGGAGGGAAAAATTAATGGGATGCTGGTGTATTATTTCAGTGGCAGAAACAAGAAAGCGGAAAATGGTTTGCATATCATTTCACTGGGAGCAAAAGAACAGGATCAATTACAGCCTCCTTCCGACATCTTGCATTCCTCAAAACTTCGATGGAAAGTGAATGGGACAAAGTTGTTTTAATCTTCATATCGTTAAGAGGCAGAAGTGGTTAAGGGGTGGAGATTCTGCCCCAGAGAGCTTAAAGAAAATTTTAAAATCCCAAATGATCTCTCATCTTTCCCACTCAACTCTGGGCACGTATTTCTAGCATTTTGCACATATTTTCACGGTGTTTGGTTTTTTTTTGGGGGGGGGGACTCCTCTTCCTTCCCAGTTTCACCCAGAGTGGACTGCATGCGGACAGGGAATACGGGGCTGGGGAGGAGAAAAGATGCTCCGTCTCTGGCATAGCTAGTCACCGCCACCTACGTTTCCTTTCTATTATGTTTGCGATGCTCTGCACTTCTTGCCACCAGTGGCGACACTGAGTTTTGTTTTCCACCGATTTTTATGAAACAAAGACAAAATGCTAAAAATGTTCAAACCATTGCCCAAACAAACCCTTGCACAGAAACTGAGGAGAAGCCATGGGAGAAATGGAGCTGCTGGTGGGAGGAGCCTCACCTGGGCAGGTGTGATATGCGGGGGGTGGGAGGTGGTTCCCGGCCTCTCCAGGGAACTGATGCAGGTGGGCCTGTGCTCGGACAGCAGGCTCAAGTGAGAGATGTCCACCACAGCATGTGTCCCCATCACAGCTCCCGTCGGTCAGGGCGCATGGGCCTGGCTGAGTCCAGGCCCACCATAAGGACTGGGGACGGCCTCTCGGGCCCTCCCCACCCCCATGGAAGCCCACAGTGCCAAGGGCAACAACCTTCAGTTGCAGGGATCAGCCTTCAGGTGAAAGGATCAGCGAGATGCCAGACCAACTCTGTCCATGTCCTCACAACTCCCTACCACTTGAATGAAGCTGACCCTCTGACGTGGCTGTTTTCCCAGCAATTTCCTATATGATTCAACCTAAACCACAAACTCACCTTACCCAGTGTAACCCGACCCGATTCCCAACTGGAACTCAAGTCAAACAACACACAGTGAAGCATCAGACAGACAGTCTTGCGTCTGGAGCCCCCAACAATCCTGCCGTTTCCTAGCTATGGGGTTCTTGGCAAGCCACCTGCACGCTCAAGGCCTCAGTCTTCCTGCGCGCAAAATGGCAATATGCCGATCCCTGGACCGCTCTCCTGGGACCAGCGAGGTAACGCGGGTAGAAGTAACTAGTGTGGACTATGCTGATTGCACCGCAGAGGGGCAAGAAGTGGGGCTGACCTTGCACTGCCCCAGGACTCTCCCCAGCCTTTCCCAGGGTCTGATCTGAATCCTGGGCTGCAGGTGCAGGTCGGCATCTCATGGGTGTCCACCAGACCCCACAGCTCTGAGGCTTCTTCCAAAGGGCTGGTAGAAACGAAGACAAATACAGTGATACAGCCTATGCTAAGCACAGGCCAGCTATGTGTAGCAACAGCTTAAGCAATGGAAATGTGGGAGTGGCTTCCACTGGACCATGGGCTCCTACGGACACAGCTCTGCCTGGTTCTGTCCGCGTCTCACCGGGGGCAGGCTCCTTCCTTTCCCGGGACCCGAGGTTCTTGCTGGTAAAAACTAGATGAGAAGCAGGAGAGTTAAATCAGATCCTCTCCTGCTGCCTGTGGAAGTGACCCAACCTTAACCAAACCCCACTATGGCAAGTGAAATGGGGCGTGGCACAGTGGACCCATGAGAAACCCTGCCCCTCAAGCCTACATCACAGGGGGAGGGTACAGGCATCCACTTCCCCAGCTCCCCGTAAGGGCATCGGCCCCCCTTTGCCAGCCCCATCCATTCCTCCTCCACCAGTTTCTCTGTAGGACCCGGGCAAAGCTATTTTTGGTTTCATTCAACCCTCCTCTTCCCTCCCAAATGAATGTTAAGTTGTTCTTTTCCATTCTCTTATTAAGGATTTTCTTGGAAAGAAAATATTATTCCAAACCCAGAAATTTTATTTCTGAATTTGTGCAAATGTAAGTTGTAGGACATTAGCTGCATTTCACATTTTGTGCAAATGGCAGAAACAGGCAATTCGTGTGCTACGGGATGGGGGCTGGCCAACGATTTCGATAAAATAAACCCTTTTTTAATTTAAATGCTAATGCACTGAATTAAAATTTAATAACTGAGGAAATTGAAAAGCCGAGCAGGAATATTGGAAATAAATCCAAGCAGAAACAGCTGAAATTAAAAATTCTAGAGAGTGGGAGGATAGCAGCTAAGCTGTCTTATATGATTACATTTTTTTTTTTTTTTTTCAGAATGAAGCAAAAAAAAAAAAAAAATCCTATCTCTCGCTGGCTCTAGGGCAGTAAATCCACAGTGCTGTGATTTATTGCTCAATTTTCCTGAGGGAAAAAGGCTTTCTTTCATGCTGAAATATTTCATAAATTTCAAGCCAGCATAAATTCTTAATTTAAAAGTTATGGAGGTCACATTTAGTGCACTGGTACGGTTCCAAAATCTTAAAGCAATAGCAGCGACCAAAAAAATTAAAAAAAAAAAATTAAGAAAAAAAAAGCAAAAAGGAGGGGTAGAATTGGTTCTTTTTTTTTTTCTTTTTTTCATTTTGGTTTTAATTCACGAGTTGAAATTTCATTATTAAAGATCCCTCCTAGATGGATGGAACCCAAGCACATGGGGAACTGGTATGTGTTTGGAAATCTGCTGCAAAAGATGAAGAGATAAAGATTTAATTCAATTATAAAAGGGCTTTTTTTTTTCTTTTTTTTTTAAAGCCACTTGAGGAATTTCTGGTAAAAATTTCCTCCCTTCGCTGCCTGGGAAGGGGTGAGGGTGGGGGAGGGTGGCCAATGTAATTGCTTCTCTTAGATCTCCAATCTTTTGTGCACACTGATATATTCATTTGTTATACAGCTGTTCAGCGGCGGAAAGAATGCTGGGGCGCCCATAATTCTAAGCAAATCAATCAAAAATTAATGATTTGTCATGCTTGCACAATGGAGGAAAACAGCTCCTTGGGTCCTGGCTGCCTGATCTCGAAGAATGAAATGCCTTTCTGCGATAAGAGAACCAAGCCAGAGGCTCAGCGAGGCTGAGGTGCCCCTGTGAATGTGGGTGCTCATGGTCCCCTGAGCACTCAGAGGATGGAGGAGGGCCACCATCTTGAAGAGAACATCTCCAAGATTGCGCCTTGGCCAGTAAAGCCCAGGACAGACCGACCCAAGCGCATTTCCATGGAGATATACTTAGGATCCTGCCTTCTCCCTCCCCCACTGCAATGCAAAAATTGCTTCCTCTTGGGACACATCAGTGACTCCCCCAGCTCCCCAGCCAGATTTGACATGTCTCTGTTCACTGTCCCACCACCACTCTTAACCCACCAACACCGGCACTTTTCACCAACTCTATGGGATGGGGACCACAGTTCCTGGAGCACCCATATGCCCGCAGACCATGTGCTCCTCCTGGACAAAGACCACACCCCACACATGGCTGTGACTCCAGCATCCAGCTTGGGGCCCGCCACGCGGCCAATCTTCAGCAAACAGGGTTGACTCCATTAATTATTATTTCTCGGGAAACACAGATAATGAAGTTCCTTATATGCATTATGAACTACACTGGCAACCAGGATGAAAGAGAACAACTGATCTTAGATAATCGATCACTCCTATATTCATTCAACAAACATTCCCTGAAAAACCTACTGTACTCAGCTTTGGATGGACAGCCTCAAATCCACTGGGGGACAGTTCCAAACCCCCAACATTTACTGCTTCTTGGCTTCTCTCCAACCTCGAAAGGAAAGAGTGAATGTGAACCCACAGGAGAAGTTCCCTGCATGCTCAAATGCCTTTCAGGTCTTTTATTCTTAAGTCACATGAATGCTATTTTCACAAGGATCAAATGCACATTACTCCAAACTATGCCTGTGCAAGTCATACATACGTATGTTTGAATATAAAAATACCATCCTATATTATCAACATGTACAACTGATCCTGTAGGAAGATGCTTAGCCTCAGCAGTGAGGGAGGCCAAGGGCACTCACCTGGAGGCCTGCAGGAGGCACTGAACCTGTGGGATGCACCTGCCAGAGCCGCGGACTCCGCCCAGAGGGTCACTCTGTCTCCTCCTCTTCACTGAGGACGGGAAAAGTATGCTGAAACAACTGGAGCCTCATCTGCAAACCCCCTTCCTTTCCAACAGTCAGTGGATCCCCAAAACTGAACCTGAACTTTCTATCCCACTGAGGCACAAGACTCAAATCAGGGAAAGTCATTCACGCATCCCAAAAGTATTTAATGAACTGCTTCTAGGCACGAGACACTGTTCTGGGCAGTTGGGCTATATTCCTGCCCTCAAAGCGATTACATTCAACTTGGGAAACAGAGCAGCATTAGGTAGAATAAGTGAATAAAATATATCTTATGCCAGAAAGTCATCAGTTCGGTGAGGGGAAGACAGAACAGGAAGGGGAATCAGACTGCAGGCGCAAGGGAGGAGCCACAGGCTGCAATTTTAATCCGGTGATCAGAGCAGGCGTCATTAAGCAAACAATGGAAGGTAAGGGAGTTGGTGTCTGGGGGAAAAGGGAATGGCCAGTGCAAAGACCCAAGGGCAGGAGTGTGTGCCTGGTGTGCTCCAGGAACAGGAAGCATTTCAGGAGTGAGGAGAAGGGAGGAGGTAAGGGAGGCCACTGAAGGCCTTTGGCTCGTACCCTTGAAAGTCAATGGAAGGTTTTGGCACACTGACATAATTTGACTTCCATTTTTTTTTTTTTAAAGACTTTTATTTATTTATTTGTCAGAGAGAGAGAGCAAGAACGAGCACAGGCAGACAGAGTGGCAGAGACAGAGAGAGAAGCAGGCTCCCTGCCGAGCACGGAGCCCGATGTGGGGCTTGATCCCAGGACGCTGGGATCATGACCTGAGCCGAAGGCAGCCGCTTAACCAACTGAGCCACCCAGGCGAATTTGACTTCCATTTTTAAAAAGATCCTGGGGCGCCTGGGTGGCTCAGTGGGTTAAAGCCTCTGCCTTTGGCTCAGGTCGTGATCCCCGAGTCCTGGGATCGAGCTCCATGGAGAGCCTGCTTCCCTTCCTCTCTCTCTGCCTGCCTCTCTGCCTACATGTGATCTCTGTCAGTCAAATAACTAAAATAAAAAATCTTAAAAATAAGTAAGTAAATAAATAAATAAAAGAGATCCTTTCTGGCTGCTCTGCAGAGAATGGACCAAGGGCAAGGGTGGATGTAGGCAGGAGGTGGTCAATTAGGAGGTCACAGTCATGGCCCAGGTCAAAGATGAAGGGGTTGGGATGAAGGGGGTGAGGAAGTGACTTCTGACTATGCTGGAAGGTAGGACCAACAGGACCCTCTGATAAACCGGATCTGGGCTGTGACAGCAAGAGTGAGGGAAGACTTGAGAAACCTTCGGCCTCCGCACCAAGGAAAAAGGACCTGTATCTTTCTGGCACATGAGAAGATAACAGTCACTGGAACAGCACCTTCCATGGATCGTCACACCACATCAAATCCTCCCAATAACACTGCGAAGGAGACGCTGAAGCTTATGCATCCCTCTTCGACCAAGAATCAGCCAACCACCCAGAGGGGCCCAGTGACTGGCGCAAGGTCACAAAGAAGGTCAGTGGTTTGGCCACAGCTCACACATCTTCTCACCCAAGTCAGTGGCCATTTCCTCTACACGCTTGGCCCTTGTTGCCTAGAAGACACAGTCAATCCTGGTCCTGAACAATGGAGGTGAACTTGGCCTACTGACCTATCCAGCCCCAAATCAAGCACAGACTGCCCCTACTTTTTGTTCACCGGGTGTTCTTGGAAAAGACCTATTAAGGGTGATTCTGCCAAGGCCCAACAATAGCTTTGCACATTACAAAGAGGATCCCATTCCCAGGAAACTAAATACATTATAAATTCCCTAATTAGACCTTGTTTCTCAGATCACCTTCAGTGATACATCTCTAGCATGTGGTGCTTCATTTTTAATTCTATATTTGCTTTCCACCCAAACGTGGTTACTCAAAGCCGCAGACAGCTCAGGGGTCCCAGCGGAGGGGGTGCTGCTGGAGAAGACACGGAATCAGACATGGATACTTCAACGGGTCTTCACACCTTGCACAGTAGACACAGGATTCTGAGAGGGGCCGTGGGGGGACCATGCATCTCAAAAATGGTTCCTCGTCATTCACCCAAACACTACCTGCTGAGTGCCTACCGTGTGCTGGACCGGAGCTGTTACTGGAAACATGACAGCAGCGAGAACAGTGGGGGAGACAGGCAGTGATTACTTAATTATTTCACGCTATCGACTTATAATTACCAACTGAGATCTGTGCTCTCCAGAGGAAGGTCTAGACTCCACAAGAATCTTTGACAACAGGATCCAAGGAAGCTGCAGGGTCAGGAAGAGCTTCCCCAAGGGAAGGATGCTAGAACAGGGCACATGGAGCTCCTGCTCCGCAGAGGGGAAGACATGGTCTAGTTGCAAATGAAGCTATGAGCTGGGTGTCAGGGAGCAAAGAGAAGGGTACCATGTGGCCCAGCAGCGAAGCCTGGGTCCCTGATGCCTATAGGGCCTCCACCTTCTCTAAAGGCCTTTTCCTCTGGAGGAAGGGACCAGCCCACTGACAGGCCCAGGTTCTGATCAGACCCCAGATCAGAGCCCAGAAGCCAAGGAGGCCCAGACATACCATCAACTAGCCAAGTTTCCAACTGCAAGGGAAAACGAAGGGAAATGACCAGTGTCTTTATTCCTCTTGGTTACAATGCCCCCCTGCTCTCCGCAAGTCCCTGCTGTCAGAGATCAAGTGTCAAGACATAAATCAGGCTTCCTAGGGATGGAACCAGCACCGTTCGGTCAGTTTCTCAGGTACTGCAGGTGCAGGCAGGACCTCCCCTCTTTGGGAGACAGACTGGAGCAGGACCCTAATGCTGACATCACCACCACCACCACCACGGTCATGACCATCTCTGTCATACCATCCACAGCTGGGGATTATGGAGCACCTACAAACCAGGCACAGGACTTGGGGCTTCGCCCCAAGGCTCCACGGGCTGTCCTGATGGCTCGTGCACCTCGTGAAGCCACTACTGGCTAGGCTGGAGGCAGGGAGGCCAGCATGGAGGCCACCGTCATGCTCCAGGGAAGAGATGCTCTAGAATGAAGGGCTGCTGGGAGCACCAAGATCACCTAAGGTAGCCTGTGAGGAGCACCCGGGACAGAGCCGGCATGTAGCAGTCACTCAATAAATGGCAAGTTTCAAAACAGACAAATAACAGCAGCTGCGGAAAAACCCATCTTAGGCTGTGAGCAGACGACCTAGTCTCCTCTGGGCACCTGCGAAACACAGAAGTGAGAAATGAAGCTACCTCCATACCCGGGACCTGACTCGGGGCCCTGAGCAAGAGGGTGGCGTCCTGACCTCAGGCAGGAGGGGCGGCGCCCTCCCCCAGGCTGCCGTGCAGGACTCGCCACCCAGACCCCAAGCCTCGCTCTTGTCCCCAGGTGCCTGATGCCGGCACGGCTGGAGCCCAGAGACCATACGTGCATCTCCAGGGTCCAGGAGAACTCCTGGGTGTTCCACGTACATAAATTCTATTCTCCCACCTGCACTGGATCACAACGGGTTCTAAAGATGCGTCCAAAATGGTAAGGCTCTTCCTGGGGTCAGGCCCCGCAACGTTATTGGTTTGGAGTGTTTTTAAAAAAAAAAAAAAATTTATATTAAAATAATTCTAACAGAGTAACAGAGCAACTCTGAGGCGTTCCCTTCCACCTCTCACCCAACTTCAGGTATGGAGAGACATGGTCAGAATTATGTCTGGGAAAGGCCTGCCGGAGGGGGCAACACAAAGCCGTGAAGGCCAGTTAAAGGCTGATGCCAGTGTCCCAGGAGGGTCAGCTGAGGCCGGACCATCAGTCAAAACCATTAGGCCCCAAGAATAAATCGTGAAGGCCACCAGCAGCGGCACAAGTCAGGTGGGGCGTAAGTCCTGCCACTTGCGAGGGGGACCTTGGCCTCTCAGTGCGCTGACCTCTCAGTACCTTGGTTCCTTCCTCTGTAAAATGGGAGTGATGCCGGGGCCACCTCACCGGCTGCCGTGCAGATGACATGGGCTCATCAGTCACATGCCTGGGCAGAGCCTTCAGGGACACGGTTCGCCTAGCTTGAAGGGCCCCCGACAGAGAGAATACCAGCAACCTCAGAGCAGCCAGCATCTACTGAGCACCTCCTGTATGCCAGCCCTGGACTCAGGCACTGAATCTCCTCGATCACCCTGGGTTGGAGGGACGGTCCCCAGTCCTGCAGTCCAGGTCCCAGAGGCTTGCAGAGCGCGGGACCAGCTGGAAAGAGGCTCGGCCAGACCTCCAAGCCCGACACTCTGATTCCAAGTCCACGTTCTCAAACCCTATGCCACGCCGTGGCCAAGGCCCAGCGGGGTGACCTTGGCAAGCGATTTTTCCATCTTTAAGAGTGGACACGCTCCTCTGCGAGCACGAATGCTGCTCTGTTTGTTTTCTTTCCAAAAAAGAAACGCGTCTCAGTTCTTTACAGTCACACACTTAATCTCTCAATTTACAAAAGGGCGAGTCATGTGACTGGATTCCACAAAAATTCTCTCTCCAGGTTTATGATTTTACAGAAAACTCCAGGGAAAACCGCCTGGAGCGAGTTAAAACCAGATCAGCCATAAACCATGTCCTGGTACAGCCTCACCAAGCCAAGACTCAGATTACTCATTAAATATGTGATAAATATTCGCTTCAGATCAGCAGGAAGTTGGGGGCGGGGTGGGGGGAGAGAAAACTTTTTTGCTTCACAAGAGGGAAAAAACCTATTATAAATAGAGAAAGTTACGAGCTCTAAATTAGTGAAACTAGAATTGGGGGATGGGGTTTGAAAGTCACCTCCCCTTAGGTATTTTTAAGTAAGGCAGTAAAGAAAAAGGCTACTCCTCAAGTCTCTTTGAGGAGATCACAGTAAAGGGCCTGGGCCTCCTGTGACAAGGCCATGGTGACGCCACCATGCCCAGACGGGGAACAGTAGCTACATCCCCATTTCCGGAGACCCTTTCCTCTGACTGGGGCCACAGACAAATTCTGCCCGCCCCCCCCCCCCCCGTCCCCCTCCGTCTGCCCACCTGCCCAGCGAGGCTGCTGGACCCAGGGCCTCTCAGAAACCTTCCAGCTCTGCCATCTGGAGTCAGGCAGCCTGGGTTCAAATTCTGCCCCAAAGCAGCTCTGAAACTGGGCTCAAGAAACATCACCCTCCAGCCTCAGATTCCCCCGATATAAAAGAGAGGGAAAATTCCCATGAAATACTACTGCTGGGCGGATAAAAAGGTAGAAAGCCCATCCCATGCTCAGCTAGTGCTGAACAATGCTACGTGAGGCACAGATCTAGAGGAGGTCAGTGTGGTGACCCTGATGGTGGGGAGTAAAATTAATACATTTAAAAAACAAAGACACCCAAACATATTCTGATCCCTCCAGAGGGGTATACTCTGGACAGTATCTCCCCCCAGAGAATTTGGAGCTGGATGGCCAGGGTTCAAGCCTGGACTCCACCACTTCTGAGCCATGTACCACTGAGGAAGTCACTTACCCCTAAGACTCAGTATCTTCATCTGTCAAATGGGGATAATGACAGTACGCAGTGTACAAGGTTGCGTAGGGCTGAATCAGTTAACATTTATAAAGCTCTCAGAACAATGCCTGGTACATAGTAAAAGCTCTATAAATAGTTGTAATTAAAATGAATTATCATTTACTGAACTTTAGCTATATAATTATCTTTCATTCAAATTCAGGCAAGTCCTGTTTTCCTGAGCCTCAGTTTCCCTACCTATCAATTGGATGATTTTGACCTGATGGGCTCTGAGGACCCTCCTAAGTTCTGAAGTTTGCTGATTCCTGTGTTTCTTCTGTCTTTGATCATGCGGTCTCACCACCCAGACTGTGGTCTACTGAGCCGCTGGGTCCCAGGCCCTGCCCCACAAAGACTTCCCTGACCACAAAGACAACCTCCTGGAGCCCCAAGAGCGTGCCTGACCACAGCTAGAAGCACACCACGCTCTGTCTCTTTGTTCCCAATCAAACTGCAACATTTCCAGGAGGGCAGTGATCTTCTTTGGGCTTCTCTCTGGCTCCATAGCTCCCAGACCTCTGCTGCATACAGAAGGGGCTTCATAAAGGTCAGTCAATTGGTTTAAACCTAAAGGAACTTGCTGCCAATACTCAGAGAACCATGGTGATGAATGGGGCCTAGGAACTCATCTAGCCCAAGAATGGCAAACAAGTTGTATTTTCAGTGCCAAGTATGATCAGTCACTTGTGGGCCCCCAGGGGCAATGTGTTGAGAAGGATTCTGGGGCCACATCAGAGCTCAGCCAGAGAGTGCTGTGATTGATTACTGATGTCTGCAGTGAGCACAGTAAAGCTGGGGATGGCATGCGCTTGCTCCCCATGAACTACTCCAATATCCTCCCTTTATAGAGAACCCCAGGTCTCCTGGCCCCCAAAGCACCCTCTATCCAGTCACCACATTCTGAAAGAGGAACTGTGGCCTTTCAAAATTCAGTGTAAAGGGATACCAAAGAAGAGAGAAGATCAGAGACAAAAGAAATCCACAAGAAACAAAAAAACCTGCATAAAACACTGGACTCACTTTGGTTGTGAAACAAGACTAATTACAGAAGGGTGATGTAGATGCCCTAAGAAAGACTTTACTCTTTTTAAAGAAAGAAGTCTGGAACTCTTGCTCAAAGTAGAAATCTTACAAATTCCTATTGCAAAATAACTCCAGGTCAGCCAACCACAATTTCTATAAATATACCACCAGATCAACAGCCCAGGCAAATAGGGGGAGGGGGAGAATGACTGCATGAATTTTTTAAAAGTCAAATAGTCCCTCTTGTATTTGGACAGGAAGGAGTTCACCCGTTTTCCTGTAAATGAGAGGCCCAGGAAGAAAAGAAAGGTTTTAATTCCTCACATCCCAAAGGGTGCCTACTGAGAAATCTACACAGCCAAATTATTCTGAAATTACTCTACAATTCTGTTTTCTCTGTGGGGGGGTGGGGGGATCTGGTACCCTGAATTCATCAGGGCAGCCATGATCTTACAACGGCTCCCCATGGGACTATTCAGCGGTGGGTGGCGGCGGCAGCCAAATGCTCTAATGGGCCTGATTGGGGGAGGGGGGCAGTTAATTCCCTACAGGGTCTGGAACAGGAAAAGACAAGCCAATCTAGGTACTTAAAACGGAGGCAATTTAATTCAGGGATCTGAGGACACAGGTGATGAATGGGCTGAGATCAAATGGGGGACAGGAAGGCAACCAAGGAGCCTGGAGAGAAAGAAAGGAAGAGATGGTATTACCAGAAGCTGGGGCTGTTCAGCAGGGGCTAATGGGAGTGGATCCAGAGGCTGCTCACACAGAAAACACTGCGAGAGGCAAGAATGAGTGGGGACAAACACCCTGGGCTCATCCCTTCTTCCCACCTTCCAATCTCCCGGCTGGGCATCCTTCTGGCTCAACTACTAGAAGGCCAGAGGGCAGGGGCACCCAGGAAATGCCAGGTCCTTGTCAATCAGAGCACAGCAGGGGAGCGACAGGGACAGAGCTCAGATCAGGACGCTCCAGGAGGACAGAACCACGTGGTGGCAGTGTCCTGCGCAGCTCACTGGGGGTCCCCCCTACCCTGCCCGAGTCTAGCTTCCCTGTAGGAGCTGTAACTTTCCGAACTGTGTCCTCTTCCACACCAGCCAGCAATCATGGCTCAGACCTGATGGGACCCTGGAAGTCTGAGAAATGGACGTCTGGCCACCAGGTCCCAGTCTCCCAACATGTGGGATGTCTGGATGGCCTTCCTGCATACTTTGGCATCCGGCCTTTGCTCAGCATCTATAATGGACAGCAAATTCGTAATGTGAAGGCTATTTGTTCCCAATCCATCGGTCAGAAGACCCAAGCACCCAGGAGACACTCCAGAAGCATCTCCTGACCAGATGTGGAAGACTACGTTCACAGGGGTCAGGAGTAGAGGCTCTGCGGAACGGAAGTCTGATGCCAGCTAGCGGGCTGAGATGGAAATGCTTCAAGGGATCCAGAACTTTCCCCTGCTTCAGGACCACTACTCCAGACTTCAGATCTACACTGAACCTTGGTGGCAATCTTTTCTGAACCATATCATGAAAGACAAGAGTGTTCCTGTCCCACGAGCCACGGACTCAACCCTATGAACCTCTTCGTCCTGGCTGTGGCTAAAGGCTTGGTTCAAACGACACTGTTCAAAGAAAGGGCCCTTCCCCTTCACTGGTGGCTCCATTCCCACCTCCCCCCAGCCACAGGACCAATCTCCCTCCCCTGTTTTCTTAAAGCACTTATTGCTGGGGCCATTCAAATCATATTGATCAACCGGCTGGTACACTCAATCGTCTTTTTATGACCTGTCTTCCAAGCCGGAGCATACATCTTCTTTGGGTAGAGGCCGTGCCTCTGGATTCCCTAGCGTCCAATGCGTGGCCCAGCACATCTACATGCCATCTACATGGCATCCTTCACCGGGAAAATGGCTCCGGTGCCCAGAAGCCCACGTCTGGGGTAAGACAGAAATAACATGGTCTCTATCAGCGCCCCACGTCTGTTTAGCGATCGGCAGGATTTTTACACCCATTACTTCATTTAATTCTTTACAAAAGCAGGAGTCATGATTTCCATTTCAGAGAAGAGGGGGCAGACATGAAGGGACTTTGCGCAAAGTCAGTAGCTGCTGAGATTCAAACCCATGACTTCTTCCAAGACAAACAGCAAGTTTCTTCCCCCTCCTAGCTCTCGTCTCCCCTTCCAAGATTCCAGATCTTGCTTCTCTTTCCTGAAATGAACTGATTTAATGAAATCATTAAGTGATAAAAAGAGTTAATAAATGTGAAGACACTTAGAACAGTGCCTGGCACGGACTCAGAGCTGGAAGTAATGGCTGCCACTGCCTTCACTGTCATGGTCACCTCTCCATCCCCATAAAACTCAATTCGAAACGTCAACCCACCAGAACACCAGCAGTTAGCAAACCCCACAGCCGAAGCAGCGGAACATGGAAAAAGCCCATATTTAACCCAAATGGAGAAATCAGAGAATGTCAAATGACTTAGCAGTTAAGAGAAGATATTTAAAGATAGCGTAGGATTCTCAAACATCTACCCAAAGCACAGAACTCCCCTGTACCAGACAACCACCAAAACTTTATTCAAAATTAGGCCAGACTCTCCCTTCCTGACTGACATCAGGGAGAACACCTTCAGTGCACCTACAGTACTTTCTCACTGGTGCACGATCTTCCGAGCCAGAAGTCTTGACGTACAAAGAGGAAATGAAGGCCCAGGAGGGAAGTAACATGGTCAAGGCCACACGTGTCTGAAAACAATCCACAAGTCCCTTTCATGAGTATCAGACTTACTGTTCCCTCGCTGGGTCCAGGGTGGGGCTCTGCAAATCATGGGACCAAATATGTATTTTTGCTGAGCCACAGAAAGATCAACATTCCAGCTTCCAGCTCATGACCGGGCCCAAAGTCTTTGGGCCAATAAAACAAGCCAGCAGCTACCAGCCTGAACTAAGAAGATGAGAAAGCAGCACTGGGTCATGTCAGCTCTCCCAAATGGGGTTTTTCTACAAGAATCTCCAATGCAGCTGTGTGTCCTCAAGTGCCGCATCCGCTGCTCCCTTCGTCTAGCTGTGACTTGCCACTGTCACAACTGTGTTGCCAACTCTCATCTCCTTTGACCTAGTAATCCACTTCGGGAACAAATTCTCGTATTTTACAAAAGAAGGAAAGGGATTCTTGCACAAAGATGCCCACTGCATTATTTATAAGAGAAACTGGGAAACAATCTCCATGCACAATGTAAAAAAGTCTCTACTCACGAGGCAATCAGAATGGGTGTCCGCGAACAGTGGCAAGCTCCGTGTAAAATACTTGGGCGTTAAAGTGAAATGACAAGAACAGAATCAAAACTCCCTGTGTAACTTTGTATAAGTCGACTCCCAAAAAGCACTTGCTCTGAATGGCTCGGAAATTCTTCCCCCTTCCTGCTTAGCTTTCCAGCATCACTGCTTTCGAGGGAAAACTCATCATACTTTAAGGCGTGCTGCCCATCTGTAAAGGAAGGTACTGGAAAAAGGTGACTTCCTGGGATGCCCTCCTTCTCCGGAATGAAGACGTGTGACTCTGCAAAGACACCCTTTTACAGTCTGTCGTCGAGGATGAGGGCCCATGAGTAGACAGACATGGTGGCTGAACCCAGGTGTATACCCAAGCTCCACCTGGGGGCTGCCCGAGATGACTGACAGAGTTCACTCAAGCACTAAGACTTTTCTCTAACAAACTCTGTGGGAAGGTCTTCTTAAGCCTCCCGCCTTTTTCAGAGAGTAGACCCTGAGAGTGAGGTTTTTTAGATCGTATACAGCTGCACCCACAACTCTATTAGGACTGCTACTGTGTGTAAAGAGACAGTATTACGGGTCAGCAACTCCAGAAGTCTCGTTAAATACGTCTCAACTCCTCCAACATCCTCAATTAATGAGGAATTACTCATCTACTTTACAACGGGGGAAACAGAAAGTCCTGAGAAGTGCAGGGACTTGCTAGGGTAGGGGAGTGGATCCACCAAGCAAGAATGTTCAGGATGAGCAGTCCAACCACACAGCACTGTCTGAAATGCGAATGTAGGTCAGGTATCTTTAGTAAACCATCTTGTTTTATCCTCACCATGTAACTGTGCAGTGTAGAACGCTGCCGCCATTTTTCTGGGTCTTCCCAGAGCTCCTCATACTGTTGTGATTTTACAGATGAAGAGACAGGCTCAGAGGGGTGAAGCCACTTGACCAAAAAAATCACCCAGCTGGAAAGCCACTGGGCCAGTACTTGAAATCAAGCTTTTCTGGCCCCAGAGCCCACACACTCACCCATCCTGCCACACCTAACTCCACGAAAAGGAAAGAAAATGAGAGAGCTATATGGAGTCGGACTACATATTACAATATAAGAAAACATGTCCAGAGCCACAGAGGTTGCCCAGAAGTGGTGGGCTCCCACGGGGAGTGTGCCATCCGAGGGTGGACAGCCACTGCTGGAAAAAAAAAAAAAAACAGTGGTTATGAGGAAAAGAATGGATGAGCTCCTGGGGAGGGCCAGATAAAAGAGGCAGTGCTCTCTGCCAGGAGATTCCAGTTCCAGATCCTTCTGGAAGATCCAGCCCTCCCTAACACTCCTTCAGACCAGCCCTAATGACCTCGCTTTCTTTGTCCTCCATATTTAAGGGCCACCATCTTAGTGAAACGTTGCGGACCAAATATTTCATTTCCTTTATTCCCCTCTTCCTGGCTTCACAAGTGTAGTAAAAAGTTAATGAATCTATAAATTGCTCACTGGCTTAAAATGAAAAAAAAAAAAAAAAAAACAGTTAATGGAAATTTTAATGAAAACGCCCCATCCGCATAACTGATGGCAAACCCAGGCCCAGACTGCCTGGCACTGCATGGCCCAAACCAAGAGCCATGGGGGCTTGAAAACATTTCCTGGAAGAAAGTATATCAGAATTGGAAAGGAAGAAGTAAAAGAGTCTCTATTTGCAGATGACATGATTTTATATAGAGAAAATCCTGAAGACTCAACCAAAATACTATTAGCTCTAATCAATGAATTCAGTAAAGTTGCAGGATATAAAATTAACACACAAAAACCATTATCATTTCTGTACACTCACAACAAATTTTCTGAAAAAGAAAGAAATTGATCCCATTTCTAATAGCATCAAAACCAATAAAAACACTTAGGAATAAATTTAACTAAGGCAGTGAAAGATCTCTACTCTGAAAATGACAAGACATTGATGAAAGAAATCTAAGAAGACACAAATAAATGGAAAAACATCCTGTGTTCATGGACTGGAAGAATTAATGTTAAAATGTCAATTTTACTACCAAAAGCATTCTATGGATTCGATGCAACTCCTATCAAGATTCCAAAGGACAAGGGCGCCTGGGTAGCTCAATCATTAGTCTGCCTTTGGCTCAGGTCATGATCCCAGGGTCCTGGGATCGAGCCCCATATTGGGCTCTCTCCTCAGCGGGAAGCCTGCTTCTTCCTCTTCTGCTCCCCCATTTGTGTTTCCTCCCTCACTCTCTCTGTCAAATAAATAAAATCTTTAAAAATTAAAAAAAAAAGAAAGAAAGAAAGAAAAAAAAAGGCTCCAAATGACATTTTTTATAAAAGTATAAAAAACACTCTCAAATTCTACATGGAACCAAACAGCCAAAGAAATTCTGAGAAAAAAAGAACAAAAGCAGAAGGCATCAACTTCCTGATTTCAAGTTATACTGTAAAGCTACAGTCATCAAAACAGTGTATTAATGGCATAAAAACAGACAAACCCATGGAACAGAACTGAGAGCCCAGAAATAAACCCAAGGATGCATGATCAACTAATATTTGACAAGGGAGCCAAGAATACCGAAGACTGGAGAAAAGACAGTGTTTTCAATAAATGGGCCCAGGATAAATGGATATTCACACATTATATAATGAAACTACTAGACCTTTATCTTTTACCATCCACAAAAATTAACTCAAAAATGGATTAGATTTAATTCTTTTTTAAATGGATTAGATTTAAAAGCAAGACTTAAAACCATGAAACTTCTAGAAGAAAACATACACAGGATAAGAATAAAGTTCTTTAAAATGGTCTTTGTAATAATTTTTTTGGTAGGGATATATAAAACACAAGCAACAAAATAAAAAATAAACACGTGGGACGATAGCAAACAAGAAAGTTTCAAAAAGGCAAAAGAAATCACGAACAAGGTGAAAAGACAACCTACAGAATAGGGAAAAATATCACAGAATGTGCATCTGACAAGGGGTTAATATCCAAGACATGTAAAGAACTCCTACAACTCAATAGCAAAACATAAGTAAAAAAATAATAAAAATGGCCCAATTTAAAAATGGGCAAAAGACCTGAAGAGACATTTCTCCAAAGAAGTACAAAAGGCCAAGAGGTCCATGAAAAGACGCTCAACATCACTAGTCATCAGGGAAAGGCACATTAAAACCACAATGAGCTATCTATCACCCCACACCGGTTAGAACAGCCACGATGGGGGCGCCTGGGTGGCTCAGTGGATTAAGCCGCTGCCTTCGGCTCAGGTCATGATCTCAGGGTCCTGGGGATCAAGCCCCGCATCGCATCGGGCTCTCTGCTCCGCAGGGAGCCTGCTTCCTCCTCTCTCTCTGCCTGCCTCTCTGCCTACTTGTGATCTCTCTCTGTCAAATAAATAAATAAAATCTTTAAAAAAAAAAAAAAGAAAAAAAGAACAGCCACTATGGAAAAAGATGTGGAAGAACAAATGCTGGCAGAGATGGAGAAAAAGGAGCCATTGTGCACTGCTGGTGCGAATGTAAATGGGTACAACCTTTACAGAAAACAGTATGGTAACTCACCGCAAAATTAAAAATAGAACCACCGTATCATCCAGCAATTCCACTTAAGGCAATATAGCCAAAGGAAATGAAAACACTAACTCGAAAAGATATCTGCACCCCATGTTCACTGCAGCACTATTTACAACAGCCAAGACACAGAGACAACCTAAGCCCATCGACAGATGAATGGATAAAGAAGTTGTGGTATATGTACGCAATGGAATCACTGGCCATAAAAAATGAGGAAATCTTACCATTTATGACAACACAGACGGACCCAGAAGGTATTATGCTAAGCAGAATAATTTAGAGAAAGACAAATACTGCATGATTTCATTTATAAGATTTCATTTATAAGTGGAATGTGAAAGAAAGGAAGGAAGGAAGGATGGATGGATGGATGGATGGAAGGAGGGAGGGAGGGAGGGAAGGAAGGAAAGAAGGAACCAAACTCATAGGAAAAGAGAGCCGACTCTTGGATACCAGAAAGGGGGGGGGGGGAGGGGGAGAAGGAACTGGAGGAAGATGGCCAAAAGGTCCAAACTTGCAATTATAAGATAAATCCTAGGGATACAATACACAGCATGAGGAGGACAGCTAACACCGCTGCATGGTACAGGAAAGTCAAGAGAATAAATCCTCAGAGTTCCCCGTCAGAAAAGAAAAAATTATTTTCCTTTTTTTCTTTTTCTCCTTACAGTGTCTGAACCCAGCTGAACCAATGGTGGTCATGATCCCACAATCTGCGTAAACCAAACTCACACTGTAGGTCATAAACTACACAGTGATGTGTGTCAACCGTCTCGCAGTAAAACTGGGGGGAAAATGGAAAAAAAAAAAAAAGAAGGTGGGGGTTCCCAAGCTCATGGGCGTCTGAAAGATGAGAAAGTCTCCAGGCTTCAAAGTGGCATCGTGAGCTACACCTACCCTAAAGGAAACGTCAGCAAGTCCCATCAGCGAACTGGGAAACCCCGTTTGAGAAAAAGAAAGTGGCATGGGCCCACACATGTTCTGAGGCATGAAGCCAAAACCTCAGGGCTCCGCTCCCAAGATGGAAGAAAGTCGTGATAACTGAAAAGCCACCACAAGCCGCTGGGATTCTCAAGAGGAGTTCATCGACATAGGGCTACCCGAGTTCCCTTCCTCTGAAATGCCACAGTTGACAGGAGAGGGTATTGTATATCTGGGCAAAAGGGCCCCGGGCCATCCAGGCTCATGCGCCCTCTTCAAAGTACTGCTTTGGTGTGTGTTCTATGTCAGGCACTGAGCTAGAACATTTACCCATTTTGTTTCTGATATGCCCCCTGCAACATGGACTATAATAAATAGGACCATCCTCACTTTAAGCTGGTAAGGAAAAGGAGGCTCAGAGACGTCAAGTGACCACCTCAAAGTCACACAGCAAGTCCATCCCCATCCTCACAGGTAGATGCTCAGAAGTCAGCACTCGTGAAAATGCACCCAGGCTTCCTTCAAAAGCCTCCAGAAACAGACCCCCAGCCTCCATCCAAAGCCCTCCCATCCAACAACAGCCACCTGGAGCCTATTTGGTCTAAGACACAAACCTGACCCTCTCCTTCCCCTCTTTAGACCCGTCAGACTCCCCTCTTCCTGCCAAGGTTAAAGTCATGCTCCTTCCCAGCCCCCATTACCTAATGCTCCGGCCGCCACAGGGCTTCTGCCTGGCTCCTTTGCTCACTGCCGCTCCCGCTCTTCCCCCTCCACACCCAGTCCCCTTCTAGAATCACTTCCACTGGGAAACTTCTTTACACCCCCAGCTGCCCCCCTCCACCTACCTCCCATTTCCACCCAGCTCCTCAAGGCAGGGCTGGAGCCCCTGTGATGTACCCTCTGCCCAGTGGCCTCGCTGCTCCACCACCCGCGGGCCTGCCTCCTTCCCCAGGCCGTGGGCGGCCCCGACGCAGGCTCGGAAGCCTAGTCACCCAGCACAGGGCCTGACCCAGAGGAGAGACCCAGGAAACCCTGAGAAGAGGCAGGGTTGCAGGACACGTCTCCCTGTGGCATCCTTGTCACACAACACCCTCACACCCCGGGACCAGGTCCAACTCTGCCCAGCCTTCCCCAGCCTGCCTGAGGGACGATGGCCTGGATCAGCGGCCGTAACACTTTCCTCTACCACTTTCGATCTCCTGGCCCATCGTTCCTCCCTCAGCGGCTCCACCAAGATGAAAGTGGTTGAGACCAGAGTCACCACAAGGGCCAGGAGCAGCAGAGAAGGCCAGCGAGCCACAGCACAGGAACAGGAGTGCCACAGCTCAGGAGAGCGGGGACAGGCCCATGTTTGTCCTAGGGGTGGTCCGGCCAAGGGCAAAGCGAGGCAGACACAGACGCCAGCCCGCCAGCACCCAGGGCCCTCGAAGAACTGCACGGGGACCAGAAATACCTGGAAACTGTAACAGCTGCTTTTAGTTTCCAGAGATTTTTGAAGCCTCTTTCTCTTTGTTTTTCCCCTAAACCAGTTACAATTAGCATTGAGGGATATAATTACGTTGTTAGTCTAATTGCCTGTTTGAAGCAGGATCTACGGGGGTTTAATAGAAGATCTGAGGGGGAGGGCAGATAAAATAAAAAGTCGGGATAATCACAGAAGAGCTGTGTCACGTGACTCTCTTCCCAGGTAGAGACAAGGCCTGAACTGCGTCAGAGGCCAGGGAATTGCCTCCTGCGCCAAGTGCCTCGCCCGACGGGGCGGGGAACCGAGCTACCAGGCGGCGCGACTTCGCTGGAAATTGATTTTGGAGACGCTGACCTAATTAATCAGGAAATGATCTTAGAAAGGCCCTCGGATGTGGAGCCTTTGCACTATTACTGTCAGTGACACACTTATACATGGGCGGGCAGTATCTTCCCAGGTGGAGCAGGCGTGGTGGCAGCTGCAGAACCAGAGTCCTGCCTCTCACCAGGGGAGAGTGGCTCTGTACAGGCGGAGACACAACTCAGAGGGAGGGTCCTGGGCACACAAGTCAGAAGGAGGCAGCTCTGAGCTCAGGAGGAAGAGGAGCATTCTCCTCCACGGGATGAGGACGGCGGAAAGGTAGTGAGCACCTTGATGACAGAGGTATTCAAGTGGGACGATCTCGTGGTGAGCATGCAGAAGAACCAGCCATGCGGAAGAACCCAATTGCCTCAAAGGGGCTCTCCAAAGAGCTCCTGCCTCCAGACCACAGAGACAAAGGGGGTGTGGAGCAGAACTTTTCTCTCCATACCAGAGGACACCTCCTGCCTTCTAGCACTGACCCCTTGAGCTATGGGACTTCCACCCTGAAGACCCAGCCCTTATATCTCACGGGCAATGGAAATGTTCCTTCTCTAATGGCTTTTTTCCAAATACAGGCAGCAATTTGCAGTAACCAGAAGCTACTTCCATATGGGAAAAGTGGAGCTCCATCGGATTAAGTCAAGGAGCAAGGCAATGTCATGGGCAGTTAAGGCCACCATGTTGACCCTGCTGTTCCCGGGGCCATCTTCTCCACCATCCCATTCAATACAAGCATGACATCTGATCTGGGGACCGAGGAGCCTGCCTTCAAACCCGATCTCTGCCACTTCGAAGATCAGAAAAAAGGCAGAGATCAACTGCCCCCCAGTCCTTCAGCGGCTCCTCGTGAGGAGAAAGGGGGAAGTGGACCACCCCCTAACATCTTCCAAGTTCCAAAGTGTAGGAAAGCAGCACCCTTCCCTACCAAGCTGGGAAGCACAGAGATAATAACTTCACCAGACAGGACTGACCCTGTGCACACGCCTTCTGAAGCTGCTGGCCCTGGTACCATCACAATCCCAGGACTCCCATCTACTCACCCCTGCCTGGCTGGCTCCTAGCACGATGCCTGGCCCACGGTGGACACCAAAACGATGTGGATGAATAAATGTCACAGACTGGGCACTTAACTGGCCACTACCAGGTGGGTCTGATAAAATACCACATGTCCTTTTAATCCAATAAGCCTGGGTCTAAAGCATCTCAGCAGGGTCAGAAAAGGCAGCCTCCAGATTCCTTCCAGAACCATCCACGTCCCATGGCCACATGCCTCCCCTGATCTGACAATGAACGGCGCAGTTGTGAGGCCTGGGTGCCCTCAGCAACTCTCTTAAAGGGTAAAGTGTGAGAATCTGGGTTTCCAGGCAAAGGTGGACACTCTTGATGCCGTGGAGTTGGGCAAGGCGGTCTCTGCTTCCCTCCCACGCAGCACCTTCTGACTAACTTGTGCCTAAAAGCAGAACTGTCCTATTCCACATCTCAGCGCTGCCTTCGAGAAATGACTTCTACTGGGTTTTCTGCATTTTCCCCATTCAGGGTTGACAATGGCCATGGAGTGTGCTTGAGGCCCTCAGTACAAAGGGAGCGAAAATTCCACTGCGCCATTTATGAGGCTGCACTGCACATATGACCCAGAGCAGAAAGACTCATTGAAATCCAATAAAGATGAGGGGCGGGGGGAGGCTCCTCTGTTCCTGGAGGCCCACAGGATCTCCTTCCACACAATCTGCTGGGCTCCGCCATCGACTGAGGGGAAAACAAGCTGCCATTCTGACGCTCTTTGTCAAGAGCAACAAGATGGCAACTAAGGGGACTTCCCGGACTCGCCCTTCTCCCCCACATTCCTCGAGGCCTTCAATTCAAAGGCCTCCAATGTCTGAGGCAGCTGTGGTTTTCTTGGGAGGGAGTAGGGGGAGTAGAAGTTTATTTATAATGAAACATAAAAATAGAGCTGAGGCACTTTTTTTCTGGTGGAGACAATAGCTGGCTTTTTTCACATCCTAAAAGGCCGGGAGAGCACGTACCTGCGCAGAAGCCTCATGTCAGGGCTGGTTCTGGCCACACAGAGCAGCCAGGGGGACATGAAGGCCCAAACAGCATCTCCCATGGCCTGACCCTGGGAGTCATAACAGAAGCCAGAACTTGCCATTCAGTTCGGCACGTGGCCACAGGAGTTGGAAGGTTCTAGAAGGAGCCTTCGTGTCAAGCCCTCTGCTGGACTTATTAGATACCTCAAGGAACGTGTTATCTAGGAAGGCCTCGATGGGGTCACCTGGAACGCACATCGACGCCATGAGTATACGCCAATCATTTGTACCATCTGAGCATTCACTCGGTGTGCAGCTGGTGCAGTCTTCCATCCCCTCACACATCCCAGTAACGCTGTGGTAAGCATTCTATACCTCCAGCGTCCAGAAGAAGAAACAGAGAATGACGGAGATGAAGTTTCTCCTTCAGGCAGAGGAGCCCAGGTTCAAACCCAGCTCTGACTGCCAAATTCCCTGAACGATCCCAACCAACCAGTGGAGAAGGAGTCCCTAAAAGGTCCTAGGACAGTCTTTGTCAGGAGAGCTAAATGGGGAGGAGCTTGCCCCCTCCCTCCCTCCCTCCTTCCCCAAAGCCGCTGTGAGCCCCTCCTCTGAACAGGGCACTCTACCCCCATGATTTAAGGGAAGAGAGTTGTGGAAAACAGTAGGCCTTCACTTGGAAGGAGAGAGAGGAGAGATGCCACCAATAATCCTCAACACAGAACCAAGACTGGAGAACCACAGGCGGCCAGGAGGAGGCAAGCCCCCCCAGAGCCCCGCACAACACAATGAATGGGCTGCAGGGAAGAACAGGGTGAGGCCCATCTCTGGAAACAAGCAGCTCCTGGCCATGAAGCCTGGGGTGCAAAATGGCACCTGGGAAGGTTCCCCTGCATAACCCACCACCAGGTTCCCCTTGGGTTCTGTGAATACAGGTGAGCATAAGGGCATGAGACCCCCAGACTGCACCCAGCACCTAAGCACCCACTACACCACCCACCTGCACTCCCCCACCACACCCCTGCAAGGGGTATTTTCACCCCCCACTCCAGAGAGGAGGAAATGAAGCTCACATATCCTCACTCCTTGGCCTACAATCGGTAGAGATGGAAGAGGCTCCGTCGGTGATTAACATCCCCAGCCTGCCCCCACCTCCAGCCTGCCCCCCACCTCGCGTAAGTAATTACACACTGGGTCAGGTCTACAGTCCCTCCCCGCAGGTCCCGGGTCTGCAATCAGGGGAATGAAGGTGGGGCGTCTTGAAGGAGTGAAGGGCTGTCTGTCTCTGTGAACTCACAGGAAATCCCAGGACTCCCTGTTTCCTTGGAAAACAGTTTCTAGACTTGTCACCTATAAATTGCCTGAATCTTTCTTTTTTAGAAGGTTTCCCCTACTTTACTAATTGCTTTCTGCTGCCTTTTGCTCCATAAATTTAATTAACCTGCTACGTGACCTTGGGTTAGGCAAGCCACCACCCCTCTTCAAACTCAGTTTCCTTCTCTGTATAATGAAAGCGGGAATCTCTCGGAGCCCTGACAGCTCCACCATCCCAGGATTTCGTGACGGGGCTCGGGCTAGGCACGTGACCTTGACGTTTCTGGCTGCTTTGGCCTGGAGCTTCCCAGAGCGCCTGGACCATCCTGCTCAGAACAGCCCCCCAGCCCTGAGTCAGTGGCTCGCTCTAAGGCCTTGCCTCATCCTAGATGAAAAGACAGGACAGCCTAACTTGGCAAAGTCCCCTCTGTCCCTGATGGACCCCCACCCCCACCCCAAAGCTCAAATTTGCCTCTAGCATTTCAGTGAAGCTGCCAGTCCCTGGGTGTAGGAGAAACTCCAGATCAGGGGCTGGATCAAGAGCATAAGCATGAGGCTAAAATTGTAATAATAATAACTGACATTTATATCACGCCTTTCATCCCCAAATCCCAAATTAATTAACTTTTTACGAGACATTTTTAAACTAGTGCCATTTAATAAAATTCTATTAGGAGAAGTCTTTTTTTTTCCCCCAGCCCTATATTTTTATTAACAGCCACCAAAAATATAATTTACAGCCAACCTAAAGCCAGTCGAGAGAGAGACAGGGAGTGGCTGATTCTGCCGGGGAGAAAGCAGCAGATCTAGCACAGGCCACAGGGGCTGACCCCCTGGCCTCGCTGCTGGGGGTCTGGGCCTCTGGGGTGGAGGGGAGGGGGAGTGGGGCGTGGGGATGGTGGCTCTACAGGACTGAGCCTCAGCCCTGTACCATTCATCATCTCATATTTATTGATCATCTATATTCTGCAGCCACGATGGGAGCTGCCGTGCATAAATCGAGCAAACAAAGCACTCTGGTCTGTGCATTCTTGGGGTAGAGAAACATGAGACCGTATCTTAGGGTAACTAGGTAATTGTAATTGTGCTACGTGCTAGGAGGAGAGAGAGAGAGACGCTACTCTTCCCCCCACCACCCAACAGCATCAAACAGGAAACATAATCTAGCCTGGGGCTGGGGGTGTGGAGGACAGGAGAGACGTCCCTGAACAAGATTTTTAACCTGAAAAAAAAAAAAAAAAGGTTTAGTGTGATCTAGGCAAAATGTGGGGGTAGAGGCAGGCGGCAGGATCCAGGCAATGGGAACAGGATATGTGAGCACTCAGAGGCTGGGAAGTGTGTGGCATGTCTGAAGAAGGAAAAGGTCAGTCTGGCGGGGGGGGGGGGGGGGGGGGGGGGGGGGGGGGGAAGGAGGGAGGGTGCAAGGAGGGCTCGGAGAGATGGTCATGCCGGTGGAACCCCATCCTGAGGAGAACGGAGGGCCGAGCAAGGCTCAAGCAGAGGAAATACACGATCAAATGGGTCCTTTTACGTAAATGGGTCACATCTGACCTGTAAACTCTTTTGTCTGTAGAGTATCACCTTTTTATGTGCACCTGTCTAATACACTTGCCACCAGCCACATGGGACTGCTGAGCATCTGAGACGTGGCTAATCCAAAGTGCGATGTGCTGTGCGTGGAAAATGCCCACGAAGTTTGAACACTTTGTGTGAAATTTAAAAAGAAAAAAAAAAAACAGGTATGCTGGATTAACAGGAATTTTTATATTGGCTACATGTTGAAATGACAACACGTTGGAGATACTGGGTCTGAAAATACATGAACATTAACTTCACCTGTTTCTTTTTCCGTTTTTACTGAGGTTACTAGAAAATTTAATGTCAGATAAGCGGCTTGCATTCTACTTCTACTGGACATCTCCGTGTTATGTATTTAAGAACAAAGGATTCTAAATAAAACATGTATTCCTCTACTTCGGGGGGAAGAGAAGCATTCATGGCTATTCTGGCAAGGTCAAGCCCAAGAGCATATTTTTCTGGTCCTTGCTCTGCCCTCCAACAAACCAGAAGAGGAAGGTGGAAAGGGTAGGATTTCCACATGGGATCAGAACTGTGCAGGGCAGGAGCAGGGGCAAGGGGAAGCCAAAGTTCTAAGAGGCAAACCAGCCCCAACTATCACCATTTCATTCCCCATCCAGATTTAGTTAAGGGGGAAAGAAGGGCGGGGGGGTTAAAAGAAGAAAACCCAAAAACCCAAAAGTCTTTCAACTCCCATTCTCTGTATCACAGTGAACCGAGGTCAGGGGAAGACACGGTTCTCCAGAATCACCCAGACTCCTTTTTAGGATTCAGGGCCAAGCTCCCTTTTCTGACAATGACAATGGATGGGACAGTCAAGGCTAGGTTAGGGGGCCTAGGTACCTCTTCATCCTCTCAACAGGTTTCACAAACAGGTGGCTTGGAATGTTTGTTGTTTGTTTTTTGTTTTCGGGAGGGGGGGAGTGATTTAGTTCACACTATTTTAAATTTTTTTTCAGTCAGCTGCCGTAATTTGAAACTTAGGAAATTTTACATAAACTCCAGATTTAGAACTTCTCTTAAAAAAAAAAAAAAAATCAGAAGATCTGGCCACAGTGGGTCTATGTTCTAACATGTCCACAGTCAGCTGTAGCTGGATGGCACCAGCTCCCGTGAGATGGAATACAGGCGCTCCCAGTGCTGCCAAGCGCAGGGCCCCGCCCAGATGCACCTGCATTCTCTCCAGAATCAAGCTGCGGAGCCCAACACACATGCTTTGGAACCTCTGTACATGCAGTAACTCTTGTCCAGAACACCCTTTCCTCTCAGGTCCACGGTTAGCTCCTTAGCTGACACTGTTCTCCCAAACATTCCAGGTCTCCAGGGGTGGATGCGGAGTCTGCACTTACCAGAGGCTACTGCAATAATTCATGCCCATCCCGATTCCTCCACTGGACACCAAGCCATTTGAGAGCAAGGATCACATCCAGCTTCGCTCCCCTGGCCCAAGAGTACCAGGCAGAAGAGATTCTCAAGAATGTTTGCTTGGCGGGCACCTGGGTGGCTCAGTGGGTTGAGCCTCTGCCTTCAGCTCAGGTCATGGTCTCAGGGTTCTGGGATCGAGCCCCGCATTGAGCTCTCTGCTCAGCAGGGAGCCTACTTCCCTTCCTCTCTCTCTGCCGACTTCTGATCTCTATCTGTCAAATAAATAAAATCTTAAAAAAAAAAAAAAAAAAAAAGAATGTTTGCTTTGCAAACCACGCCAAGAGTGAAAACATACTGGAAAATCACACCCTACCCTTGCCTCCTCCCCAGCCAGATTTCTTCTGGTGATGTTTCTAGATATGGCTGGGACCATCATCAACCTGATGGAACCAACCTAGAACATCCCTCTAAACAAATCACACTTTCACCAATTAAGTTAGAGGCCAAAAAAGTCATTAGAAGTTGAGAATTATATGGAGTCTGGAGTGACTTTGAACCCATGTAACCACTGTAAATAGCTCTTTCTGTTGAGCAAACAAGAATTTCTTGATTGCCCTTTTTGAAGTTGCGAGAGCCCTGTCTTATTGCTATTAAAATGAAGTTTCACAATGGTCCTAAACCAGTTCTTCTCGTTTTCTTGAAAGAATGGACTGTAATTCAGCCCCAAATAAAATCTTCCATAAAACAGCAAATGCAAGGGGACTGCCCTGCGAAGTGAGAGGCACTTCTCCGTGTCAGAAAAATGGAGCACCAATTCACTGACGGCTCCGCAAGCATTTCCTGAGCAGCTATTACATGTGAGACCCAGCAGTGCAGAGCCCAGGAGAGTGGCAAAAGTCACAAAGGAGACATCAGAGGGCAAGCCAGATCACGCATGAGGACATCTACCTTTTCAGTTACTCCATCCACACAAGCACAGGGATGCAGTCCATTCTCCTCTTTAGCAAATGAAAGGCTTTTTGAACCCCTGGATCCTGCATTCAACCAAGTTGACTTCAACCAGGAAGACAAAATACAATGGAAAACGGAAGAGACTTAAGATTGAGATGTGAGGGGCACCTGGGTGGCTCAGTGGTTTAAGCCTCTGCCTTCGGCTCAGGTCATGATCTCAGGGTCCTGGGATCGAGCCCCGCATCAGGCTCTCTGCTCAGTGAGGAGCCTGTTTCTCCCTCTCTCTCTGCCTGCCTCTCTGCCTACTTGTGACCTCTCTCTCTCTGTCAAAAAAATAAATAAAATATTAAAAAAAAAAAAGATTGAGA
Organism: Meles meles; assembly: GCF_922984935.1. NCBI lineage: Eukaryota > Metazoa > Chordata > Mammalia > Carnivora > Mustelidae > Meles > Meles meles. Next base: position 19,870,073 of record NC_060076.1, read on the forward strand.
TGTGAGAAATGATCTCCCAAGCCCACTCCTCTGTGTGAGATTTAAAAAGCTATAACTATACCTAAAAACTTATGAAGCTCCATCATTTTGAGTAGGTAGAATGAGGCTCTGAGAAGGTCCTATCTTATCTGGCCTGGACATCCCACTCAAGAGCCCACCCCTTTCTCCATCTCTGATACCTTCGAGGGTTATGGAAAGAGAAGCTCCTGTTACTGATGACTTACTCCAAGCCAGACACTGGGCGACACATTCTGCTAGCTGTCTACATTATCTCCCAAACACTGCACGTGGTAGGAGCTGTTTTCATGTCTCTTCCAGATGGCTTGGAGAAGGTCGACCAGCTGTCCAGCTGCATGTGCATCCCAAGCAATCTGGTCACCATGGCCTCAGTGGATACCCAACATTGACCGGACATTCACTTATCTCATCTCTCCAGAGCCAAGAACAGAACACAAAGAAAGGCTGGAGTTTTCAGAGCACAAGATCCAAGTGCTAAGGAGGAGAAATGACACAAGACACCTAGACACACCTGATCCCATTTCCTAGCTCCAAGAACAAAGAGGAATCCTAAATGCTTCCACAGTGGGGAAGAACACCGGTAGAGCAACAAGATAGTCTAAGTGCCTTACAGAACCTTACACTGCTCATCTGCACGGGCCAGAAGAACGCAGAAGCTACAAGACTCTGAGAAAATGGGCCCTGAACCTAGAACCCAACAGCAAACCAGCCCATCATTCAAGTGTGAGGAAGAGCAATGACTTCTTCCCGGATAGGAACATTCTGCTGTCACCCCCCAGCACCTTTTCTGAAAGCATTAAGGAAAATGAATCCAAAGAAGACCTCAGAGATTTAAAAGGGAAGAGAAAGAAATCCAACAGAAAGTCATCTACAACAGGGAACACAGAGCTGTGAAGCTCCAGGAGGCTCGTAGGAAATATCCCAAAACAGAATGCGTGTTTTCCTAAACTGGAAATAAAATTCCCTATCATATTAACCAAGAAGCGCTTATGGAGAGAGGATAAGGAATGTACACGTGCATTTAAGGGCCAAATAACTGAGGGAGGAAGGGAACGGATGGGGAGAGGGGCTTGAGGGTAATTATAAATACTAATTAATTCCTACCCAAGCTTAAATGTTTGTTAAAAATCTAAGCATAAGAAATGAGAAATAGGGTTTTGACTTCTAAATCAAAAGGAGAGGGGCAAGCAGCAGCAGCAGAATTAAAAAACAGAAATAAGGACACCAAGTAACTAAAGAAAACTTTGGTGATCTAACAGTAAGAAGGAAAAAACATCATGGAAAACCAAAAGCAAAAAAAGGTGGCAGAAAGAAGCTGAAACTTAGGGGTGCCTGGGTGGCTCAGTCAGTTAAGTGTCTGCCTTTGGCTCAGGTCATGATCCCGGGGTCCTGGGATGGAGCCCCACATCAGTGCCCCCCCCCGCTTGTGTTCTCACTCTAATTAATTAAATTAATTAAAAAAAAAAAGAAGCTGAAACTCAAACAAGCAATTGTAATAAATATGGGTGGTATATAAATTCCCCTATTAAAAACCAGGGTATTACAAATGGGGGCGGGGGCGGGGGATGCAGAGTAGGCCAGGAGCTGCAACAAAGAGACCCAGAAAGGCTAAAAACAGAAGGGAAGAAGATGCACGATGTTACCGAGAAAGATGGGCAGTGTACACATGGGAGCCTTCTGTACTGATCTGCACTCCACTCCTTGTGAAGTCTTAAATTGTTTCAAAACAAAGTTTTTATTTTCTTAAGACTGAATTTATTATTATTATTATCATTCATTCATTCATTCATTATGGGGGGGTTGGGGGGGGAAAGACAGAAGGAGAGAGAGAAACGCAAGCAGACTCCACGCTGAGCACAGAGCATGAGGTAGGGCTCAATCCCACAACAATGACACTAAGATCATGATGACCCTGAGATCATGACTGGAGCTGAAATCAAAAGTCAGATGCTTAATTCTGACTGAGCCACCCAGGTACCCCTCAAAACAACAAGTTTTTCAAAACACAAGGGATTCACAAAGTGACACCAAGGCATATGTCAATAAAAAGCAGAAATGGCAACAGACTCCAAAAAAGAAAAAGAAAAAATTACAAAGGGCAAAAAGTTTAATAGATATAAAATTCAACCCCCAAAAGGATATGCAGTTATGACATTTCACATAGCCATAAAATTCATAGAGCAAAAACTGCTGAAAATACAAAGAGAAATGGAAAAAAAAATTGGATAAAACAGGAGATTGCAGCATACTTCCCCCAAAATGGACAGATCATGAGGATTTAAAAAATAAAAAATTTTTAAAAAAGCAATAAAGGACTTGAAAAACACAATCTGCCAATTTGATCTATTTTTCTATGTACTTACAAGACAATGTGCATCTTTCCAAAAGTCCATGGAACAATCACAAACTGATCACGTGATCGGCCACAAAGAAAACCTCAACAATTTTTTTAAATTAGAAATTACACAGGCCATATTCTCTGACCACGAAGCAATAAAACTAAAAATTAAACAGAAAGAGCCACAAAAAGTTTGACCACTTGGAAATGTAACCCAAAGGTTATTTAGAGTAGTATTTTTTTTTAAGAAATTAAAACAAACTGCAGACTGTTTAAAAAATGAACAATGAAAGCACTATATAGCAAATCCCGTGGGATACTTCCAAAGCAGTAACTCAGAAAAGAATGAAAAAAATCAAAATAAACCAAAAGTAGAAAATGAGCAAAAATAATTAGAAGCTAAAGAAACAGAAAACAAAAGACCAGATAATAAAAGCAAGAGCAAGTCCTTTGAAATTACTAATAAAACAGCCAACCCTACCCCTCCACACCCATGCATTCAGCCAAGAAAACTAAAAATAAATTTAAAGTATTAAGAAATGAGAAGCTGGCTGTAACTACAGAATTAAAGGAAGAGACAGAGGGAAGGAGAGAGAAAGGAATACTTTATATATTTTAATTTTCTATTTATCTATTTTTAATGCATACAAAACAAACTCGTTCCTAGATAATAAAAATTACCCAAAACTGACTCAAGAGGAGATAGAAAACCTGAAGAGATCACTAATCAGATGAAGAAATTTGACTTACAAAGTTACTGGGACTATTCAAATAATTTTACTGGCAAATTCTACCAAATCCTCAACAAACTAATTACATCTATGTTTTCTAAATTGTTGGGGTGAAGGGAGCATTTCAGTTCTTGCTACAAAGCCAACATATTTGTCCTATTAAAACTGGGTAAGGAAGAGCCTGGGTGGCTCAGTTGGTTAAGTGTCTGCCTTCAGCTCAGGTCATGATTTCCGGGTCCTGGGATCAAGCCCCACATCGGGCTACTGCTCAGCAGTGAGTCTGCTTGTCTCTCTCCCTCTGCCTGTTCTCTCTCTCAAATATTTAAAAAAATTTAAAATTAAAAATTAAAAAAACTGGGTAAGGATAGGGAGGCCTGGGTGGCTCAGCAGGTTAAGCGTCTGCCTTTGGCTCAGGTCATGATCCCAGGGTCCTGGGACTGAGTCCCACATCAGGCTTCTCGCTCAGCGAGGATCCTACTTCTCCCTCTGCCTGCCCCTCACCCTGCTTGTGTGCACGCACGCCCTCTCTCTCTCTCTCTCTCTCCCTCTGACAAATAAATACAATCTTAAAAAAAAAAAAAATCTAGATAAGGATCATTTAAAAGACAGAAAACTGTAGATAAATTTTATTAAGTACAGATGCAAGATTCCTACATCAATGTTAGCAAATAAGAGACGGCACTAAATTACAAAAGCGATCAGCTCCAAAAATAAACATCAACCTACATCTTCTGGGCAGTGTGACATAAAAGAAAAAAATTATATAATTCACTAGGAATTTTTTAAAACCTCTGTAAAGGGTTCCCTCTCAAAACTCCTCCCCAATCTTAACAGAAAGCCAGAGCTACCAACTAAAGTTAGGAATGATCAATAATGCTCAATGTCACTACCCTGTCACTCAAAACTATTCTGGAAATCCTAGTCAATGTAGCCAGAATGGAAAAAAGAAACAAGAAGTATAATTACTGGAAAGGAAGAGACAAACCTGCTATTCTTTGCAGATACGATTATCTGCATAAAAAAATCCAAGAGAATAAACTGAAAAACTGTTAAAAGAATTCAGCAAAGCAGTCAGAAATAGGCTGAATATTCACATCAATGGCTTTCCTACACACCGACAATAATCAGTTAAAAATATAATGGGAGGAAGAATCCCATTCCCATGAGCTACGCACGTCATAAAACACCAAGAAGCAAACCTCACAGAGTTAAAAGGTATAGTAATTAAGACAGTAAACAGCACAGAATTAAGTGAACTGGCCCATTTAAAACAAAAAGATGTCCAGAGGCAGGCCCACAGACACCTGCGCATTCAGAAGACTGTAAATATGTCACTTCGGATCGGGATGGACCCGTGCGGTAACAGTGCCTTGTGATGTGATGCACTGAGAAGGCCAGAGCATCATTCCTGGGTCTTTCCTGCAAAACACCCTTCACCTGTACCTAGTAATCAGGAAACAACAGAAAGACCCATCGTGAGGGTCATTCTCTAAAATAACTGGCCCACGCTCCAGAAAAAAGACAAAGGAAAAAAAAAAGTCAAGGTCATAAAAGACAAAGACGGAAGAACTAATTCAGATGCAGAGACTAAAAAGAGAAAGAACAAGTGAACGCAGCAAGTGATCAGGGTTTTCTCTGCTCAGGAAGGACGTTACTGGGACAGACACAGGAATAAGGTCTGCAGATGAGCTCATAGTATTCATCAGTGGGAAGCTCTGGCTTCTGACCACTGCGCTCTGGTTATGTAAGCGAATGTCCTTATTTTTAGGAAATACGTTCTGAAGTACCGAGGAGTAAAGGAATAGCATACCTGCGATTTTGTCTCAAATGGTTTCGGAAAGGAATTACAAGAAAGGGCGGTCTCTCTGTATATACAGCTAAGAGTGTTGCTGGGGGCAGGAAAGGGAAAGGGAATGTGGAAAATGTTATCATTTGGGGAATCAGGGTAAACGTGATACAGGAATTTCTTTGTACTATTCTTACAATTTCTCTGTAAGCCTGAAATTATGTCAAAATAAGTTTTTAAGAAAGAAAATGTGAGTTGCAAGGTCCCTTGGGACAGCTGTGGTTTCATCCATATACAGCATTATTAGAAAACGTGTCTTAGAATTACAAACACCAAATTCTGGATTGTTGTTACCTCTGGAGAGGGAGGAGACTGAGCCTGGGGAAGGGAGTTTCAACCCTCTGTAAAGTTTTATTAAATAAAATCAGATGTGGCAAAAAGGAATAAATACAATTTATAAATAAAGAGTCAGACACCTGGAAAAATACACAAAAATAAATCCAGATGGACTAAATAGCTAAATAGGAAAGAAAAACAATAAAAAATACTAAATAAATACTAAAGAATTTTTTTTTTTTTTAGAATTTTTTAAGTAACATTAGAAGAGGTATTTCTAAGCATCCTCAGAAAACAGAAAGTAAAACAAGGACAAAAAAATACTAGTTACCAATATGTCAGGTTCTGTTCCAAAGCATTTTATATACACATTCTCTCAACTGATCCTTATTACAACCCAATGATGTAGGTTCTATTACTCCCAGTACACAGTTGAGATTCAGAAAGAACCTTTAGTCATGCCCAAGACACCTCCCAGAGTCCAAGCTCCACACCCATCCCCATCCTTCTATGCTGCTCACGGCAGGAAGTCCCCAGTCCTCTGAAACTGCCACAGAACAGAAGATAATCCAGGAGCAGCCACATTCTAGAAGGTTCCAGAAGATTCCTGTTTGCTCTTGCAGTAACATTTACTACTCCTTTTTAAAAAAATCTACATTTTTGGCACCATAGTAGACACTTATTTATTCCTCATGCCATCGTGAGGGAGCTTTATACCTCTTTTCAAGCTGAGATAACAGCAGCTCAGCCCCCGGGTGTGGCAGAGCCGGTATTTGAACCCAGGGCCTGGTCTCTGACCACGGAGCTGCATCACCTTTCTACCCCTGCTCAATATGCCAAGCTCTGCGAGAGGCTTCCCCTGGAGCAGAAGGGAGATCCCACTCTGTGATTTCAAACCAACAACTACTCCCCCCACCCCCACTCCCGGATGTTGGAAAGAACAGGCCCAACCTGTTTGTGCAGCAGCACCTGGCCCTCCAGATACCACTGTGCACAGAGCTGCAAGTAAGCATGAATGTGATCCATTAAGCAAACATTTGTTGAGCAGCTACTATGTGCCAGGTCCTGGAGGCACAGTGGGGAGTGAGAGAAAATGTCATCCCATCCTCAAAGCGCCTGCAGTCCAGAGAACTGAATATCCAGCCATCAACGCTAAGGATGAAGCCGATGAAGACAAACTGGAGAGAGGGGAAGAAGGGAGCAAAGGAGGCTACACGGAGACCCCCCCCACCCACCCTTTCTTTTTTCAGAAGCAACAGAGGCCCAGAAAAAATTATGTATGCAAAGGTCACACAGTCAGGAAGTAGAGCTCAAATTCAAGGTTTCCAACGCAGCAGTGCCCCTTCTGTGGGGTAAAACAACGCAAGATACAGGGCACGGCGCTAGAGGTTTCCTGCGCTAGGTAGAGAGTAGGCGGTGTTTCTGGGAATAACTCTCATGCCGATGCAGCCTCATGGGAGGCTGGCCAGCAGCCACTGGCTTGGTCTCTCCTGGACCTGTCCCTTGATTGGGGGTCTCCCACTTTAGCTCCTAAAATGGCACACTTAACCTTGGCCAGGCGCTCCACTCAGTGAGCTTCCTGCAGGGGCCCACAGTGTAGTCTGGGAGGAAGGGTCCATGTGCTTCCACACAGGCACTGGCCTAAAAGGTCAGAGCGGCAGCCCCGGCCAGTCTCTCTGTCCCGGAACCCCCCAGAACCCGCGCCACCACACCACTTCTGAGCAAAGAGGGGAGCCGCCCACAGCCCCACACCACCCCCAGGGCCTCCAGCTAGACGGCCCGTGCTCCCCATCATCCCTGACCCGCCCACCAACCTGGCAGCCATTCATAAAACTGGGGCCCTGGGTCTGGAGCTGATGGGACCTGAGCTTGTGGAGGGCACCGTGAGCCCGTTCTCCTCCTCCACCCGCCACAGCTCCCTCACACAGCTGCCGTGGCAAATGGCTTTAGAAAGCATAAAGGGCTGTACAAACAGGATACCCCGGCACCCCTGGCCTTGCCCCACTCCGGCCAAGGCCAACCATGTGCTCCAGCCCAAGGTCTCCCTGCCCCCTCGTGTGCCCGGGACAGACAGAGCTCAGGAATTCACGCAATCCAGCCAGTATCACAAGCCGGCTGCCTAAAGACTGCCACTGAACCAATGGGCCAGAAGGCCCATGACCAAAGGGATGGATCCCCTTCCTAGTGCCCCTGGGGGGCTGTGTTCTCAGACCAGCAATCCTTTTGGAGGAACACATCTGCACATCGTCCTTCTCACTTAAGGATGGCTCTGCTCTGGTGAAAAGGGCGACCAGTCTTGGGGTGCTTACCACAAACCATGTCCCGGGCATAAGCGTGCGCCGCGCCTTCTGCCCATTGAATCCCTGCGGTCAATGGAGGAGGCTGGTGCCATGGTTATGCTCACTGAATTTCAGACAACGAAGTCACCTGCCCAATGGCAAACACTGGGGGCACAGTGGAGCCTGGGGTGGGCTTCCCCGGCCTGTGGGTGTCCTCCCCACTACTCTGCCACCTCCGGAGCCTTTCTCCTCTAGCCTCCTTTGAAAATGAGAGTAGTGCAGGAGCACAAGGCCCAGGCAACCCCTTCCACCAGACCCCCGTGGCGTCAGCCGCAGACACCACATGCTGAAGACTTTGGCCTCCGGCTCACCGTCCTTCCCTCCACCGTGACTGTCTTCACTTTCAGCAACAGGAACAGCTCGTGTGACCTTGGCCACTCAGTTCTTCAATCTCCTTTCTGCCAGTGGCCTTCCTGTCACCCCCCACCCCCGCCACCAGTTCCACCACCCAGTCTCACATTGATACCTGGACCTTGACCTCGCCAAGGACCCACCACCCTAACCATCTCAATCGTGAGTACCCCCAGAACCCTCTACCATGCCTGCCCCAGTGGGCTCTCCAACCTAGCACCCCAACTTCCCTTCCTCTCCGACTCTCCCACCCCCAGCTTATCCCAGCTAAGACCAGCCCCATGGGCATCACTCCCGAGCCCCACTATCCTTTCATTCCCCTGCAAAACCCCAAGTCAACTCCCTGCCCACCTTGTGCTGGAGGAACGTACACAACCGCGCGGATTGTCTCACTTTAAATTTATGACCACAAACCTCAAGTGGGCCCTTAGCACAACCCAACCATTTCCCTGCTCAATCTGCTCTCCTACATGAGTATTTGAGACTCTCCCCTTTCCCCTCAAACCTCAGACAACCTGCTCTCTGCTGATGGCCACTTTCCCTGAGAAAAGAGAAGTGAAAAGAAGGAACTCACCCTCCTCCCAACACACACACCAAATCCGACAGGTTACTCCGGCTGTACCAAGGAGGCCCTCTTCCTGCCGGTCACCCCAGCTGAATCTACCCCCACCTGGGCCAATGCCCCATGAGGGTGCTGGGTCCCATCCCTTCTTCCCAGCCCAAGGTCACCGCTCTGGCAAGTCCCCCTTCTCTCCCCCTCGACATCACTTTCCCTCCTCTGCTGCATCCTTCCCGTGACAAGAACCGGCGACTACTCCAGCCCAGAGCCAGGGCCCCGTCCATACCTGTCCATGCTTGAAGCCCCCTCCTGGCCCCCATTCTTCTGATTCCCCTCCATTCCAGCTGGCCACCCTTGTCCACGAATGGCACGGAAGTCCCTCTCCCCAAGGTCACCAACAACCCACCCTCTTGTTGCCAAACCCAATGGACAATGCTCCATGTTTGTCTTGGTTGTCACGATTGATCTCTCCTTCCTTCCTGAAACTCCCTCTTCCTGGCTTTGAGGACCCCTCACCTCCTGGTCCCCTGCCACCTTGGTCCCATCTCTTGGCTGGGTGTCCTGTCTCTTCCCCAGTCAGGGGCTTGCACTGGGATCCCTCTCACCCACACGAACACCCCAGGTGACCGCAGAGAGTCCCAGAGTGAAAGGCCACCATCTACTTGCTGATGATTCACTGACTTTCCGGATTTCAGCCTGGCCTCTGAGAGCCCACTTGCTACTTATCTCAGAAGCATCTTACACTCTGCGTGTGGAAAGGTTCCCCGTTTCCCACCCACCCCACTGACACCCGTTCCTCCCCAAGCCTCCGCCCCACAGATCTCCAGGGCTCAGGCCAGCTTCTGGCCTGTAGTAGCGGCGACTCACACCACCTTCCCCGCACTCTCCACCCAACCCAGCAGTAGGTCCCCTGTTGGTAGTGACGCTGACATTCACCTCACCTCTGGCCGCCCCATGCCCCCTCGCACCACGTCTCCTTCAGCTCCCCTGCCCTCTCCTCCCAGCCCCAGCATCACCTCTCCTTTCCCCTGGAATACCCAACCAGCTTTCATTTTCTTTCTCTTTACAGCAGCCGGGATCCTTTTAAAATTATCAATCAGGTGACTGTCAACCTCCTGTCAACCTCCTGTCAACCCCCCTGCTCAAAACCTGCTAAAATCCTCCTCCCTTCGTGGCGCCCTCCAAGACCCTCCAGGATCCAGCCTGCCTCATCTCACTCTGCCCTTCGCGTCCCCCATCCAGACACCCTGGCCTTTTACTATTATTCCCCCAACATTCCAAGTCCATTCCCACCTCAGCGCCTTTGCTCACACTGTTCCCTCCGTCTAAAATGCCGTTCCCTCTCCCCACCAAGCATGAGACAGGTTTCCTCACTTCAGCCTAGCCTCTATTTGTCAGGGGCCTTTCCTGATTTCCGATCTCAAAACAGCTCTCCACACCATTCCTTGTCTTTGACTACTACATCCCAACCCTGTTTCCTTTATCTTCACGGCACTTAACATTGCCTAAATTCCATTACTTATCTAGATGCTCAGTCCCTATGATGGCAGGGGCCTTCTTGTACTCACTACTGTATTCCCAATGCCCACAACAGTGCCTGGCCCCCAGCAGGCGATCTATAAATCAGTGTTGAAGAAATGAATCCGCCAATGAATGACTCAGTCATTATACCAACCAGCTTTCCATCTCCCAGGGACTGGAACACAGCAAAGCCCAACAGAAATGTAGTATGAATCCTATATGTGATTTTTAAATCTTCTAGTAGTCCCATTTTAAAAAGCAAAGTTAATTGTATTAATGTATTTTTATTTAACACGACATACCCAAAATGTTATTTCAACATCTAAATATTGAGAGAATTATCGGTGACGTATTTTACTCTTTCCTACCAAGTCTTTGAAATCTGGTGTGTTAGTTTTACACTTACCGCATGTCTCAATTTGGATGAGCCACAGTTCACGGGCTCAACAGCCACCTGTGGTGGGGGGGCTACTGTACCAGCCAGCACAGATCTAAAACATGAATCTGATCAGGCTGCTCCTGAACCTGAACCGTGCCCTGACACCTCACCGCTCTCAGGATACGAAGTCCCAATGTTTCCCTCAGGCGTGAAAAGCCTCCACAGGCCTGTGCCGCCAAGCTCTCAACAGCCCTCTGTCCTGAGAACACCCTCAAATCTCTCACTGTGCCAACTGCTCACCTGCCTTGGAGCCAACTACCTCAAAGGCTCCCTTCCTATTTATCTGAAGACCTCCTATACAATCTACAACACCCCTTCAGCCAGCACACCTTCACTGTTACCCCTAGCTTGGGAGTGCCTCTGTGCTCCCAAACTGACCATCTCCCCAATTACGGTGCTCCCCAAGGCTGGGGACCAGCTTGGTCTATAATCACTTGCTGAATTAATGAGTGAAGAAAGCTCCCCTCCCCTCCCCTCCCCCTCAGGCCATAACCCATCCCCACTTCTGCTCACTCTCACTCTCAGTGTGTCTCCCTGCCCTTACTCACTAAACAAAAAGAGACCCGGTCCTGTTCCCAATTCTACAACTTTCCCTATTCCTTCCAAAGCCAATCATTTTCCGTGAATTTTATCCCAAGAGAGGAAAATCCCATACTTCCCCCAGGATTCCGATTTGTGGGAAATAATGAACATGAATTACTTTGAAAAGTTTTTATTTATTTATTCATGAGAGACGCACAGAGAGAGGCAGACAGAGAGGGAGAAGAAGGGTCCCCAAGGGGCAGGGAGCGTGACGCGGGACTCAATCCCAGGACCCTGGGATCAGACCTGAGCCGAAGGCAAATGCTTAACCGACTGAGCCACCTGTCAGAAGAGAAAAACAAGAGGTCTCACAAGGAAGGAAGGCTCAGAGCCTTTTCTCTGCTCGTGGTCACCTTCTGGTCAAGCTTTGATGGGCAGAAATGCAGACCTGTTCTTGCACCTGCTAACTCACTCGACAAACACTAATGAGTATTTCTTCTTTGGGGGCACAATACCAGATGCTGGGAAACGGGGTGAAAACTACACCTGAGTTTGTTTTCCTAAAATGGCAAAAATTTTTTGTCCATTGAAGAACCAATCTGCTGCTTTTGAACAGGCTTCAAAGAGAAGAGACAAGGGGGAAGGGAAGAGACAAGGGAAGGGTAGAGAAGGGAAGGTAGAAGAAGGGAAGAGAGGGGAAGAGAAGAGAAGAAAGGGAAGAAAAGAGGAGAGGATACCCCTGAACCTACAGAGTTCACTACCATAAGATTCGGTGCATGTCCAAAATTATAAGCATTTTTTAAAAGATTTTATTTACGTATTTGACAGAGAGAGAGGGAGCACAAGGGGGAGCAGGCAGAGGGAGAGAAGCAGGCTCCCCATGGAGCAAGGAGCCCGATGTGGGGCTCAGATCCCAGGACCCCAAGATCATGACCTGAACCAAAAGCAGATGCTTAACCAACTGAGCCACCCAGGTGCCCCAATTATAAGCATTTTTAAAGGAATTCACAGGGGCGCCTGGGTGGCTCAGTGGATTAAGCCGCTGCCTTCGGCTCGGGTCATGATCTCAGGGTCCTGGGATCGAGCCCCACATCGGGCTCTCTGCTCTGCAGGGAGCCTGCTTCCTCCTCTCTCTCTGCCTGCCTCTCTGCCTACTTGTGATCTCTCTCTGTCAAATAAATAAATAAAAATAAAATCTTTAAAGGAATTCACAAACAGCAGAATTGGGATAATGACTTAAGCTAATTGTAGTTTTAAATGTATAAACCTCTTTGAACAAACAAAACATGTACAATGCTTCTCCTGCCCCTAAATGACTTAAGTGATATCTTATTTAAGAAAATAAACAAAAGATAGCCCTGGCATATACTTCAGTCCCCCCAATTTTGTTTTCCAAAAGGAGGCAGTTCCCCCAAGTTTTGGCTTTGGAACCTAGAGAATGGGGAACACTGGGTGTCCTCTGAAAACAAGGCTGAATGAAGGAAACCACTGGTTTATCCCACCCACGCATGGAAGCCCCAGAATCCAGGCCTGGTATCAGAGGAAATGCTCTTTTTAAAACACACTCATCCTGGGAAGAGAAGTCCAAGATAAACACACTCTGGGTCCCTGGTTATTCATTTGCCCTCACATGACTGCCATTCCCACCGTTCCTACTAGGAAGCCATTTTATTATTTAACTACATCAACAAAGTCAAAGTTGGCATCTCGAAATACTCCCACAAAACACACTTATTACAGAATCACTCCCTCCTCTCTGGTGAAGCACTCACTCAGGGTGGTGGTATTGTCGGAAGAGCAGAGTGCCCTCCCCACTGTACAGCTGGAGAAACCGAGGCCCAGAGAGCACAGCTTTGACCTGAAGGCAAGATGCCTGGCCCCGCTTCCTTCGCTCATCATGTCTCCCTCCCACTGTTGAGAGGCACGAGTACCACACACCACAGACTGTGATCTGCCTGGCCAGACCAAGCCAAGCAGGGCCAAGCACGAAGGGAGAAGGCAGCGGGCATTAAGATATGCCCAGAACCTGGCGGAGTCCCCGTCTCCTGCAGAACTGAAGGGCACCGTCAGGAGAAAAGAGACCGCCAACCCCACCGCCACCCCCTTGAGGCCTTCTAGTTTCAGCTCTCACATGCAAAGGGCACAGAAGTCACCACCCAGTCCTCACAAGAAAAGAGCTGAACAAACTGAAAATCAACTTTTCTTTCACTGGAGAACTGAGATCACAGAGCAAACCACCTGTGAACATCAGAGAGGCAAACGCAGAGAAACAGCTTACCAGGGACTAGGGCAGAGAGACTGGAACTCATGAGCTAGTAAGCAGTATGACTTAAACCGTGAGGGCTCAGTTGCTCGAAGTGTGGCAGGGACTAGCTGGAGAGTTCGCCACTCCTGGGGTCCCAGTTTTAGGAGAGCCAACACACTTTGTGGGAAACTTAGCAGGTTTGGGCTTCCATATGGAGGGGGGAGAGGGCAAGTAACCAGTTCAAAAGAGCACAGAACTTTCTTTTCTCCAGGACAAAAGCCTGTCCTCAAGAGCCAACACTTTCTCATAGGCTTATGGGGGAGGGGGGGTGTAACCCGGATACCAGCCCCTGGAGCTTTCCCTGTCTTACATAAAGGGGGAAAAAAGAGAAAGGCTCAGAAATGCTTCCACAAGTCACATCCCAGGGACAAAGGTTCAGAAATGCTTCCACAAGTCACATCCCAGGGACTCAGGCCCACTGGAAAATGCTTAGATGTCATCCTAAGAATACAGGCCCTATTCCTCTCCCTGATAACCTACTCACCACGCCGGAAAGACTAGAGTCTAACAAGAGTGCATTACAACTGAGAGCTGCATCACACAGGTTCTACTTAAGAAAGAGTTCTCAGGGAAACCCAAAGACAACAGGAAAATGGAGGGGACAGGAGGAAGCTGGGGCCCCCAACACCTCAGAGTAAAAGCCTCACAGCCTCAGTTCCACTACTGACCTCATGTCTGGCTTTCAACAAAAAATTATCAGGCATGCTAAAAGGCAAGGGAAAACACACACACACACACAGTCTGGAGAGACGAAGCAAGCATCACAACCAGACTCAGGTATGACACAGATTTTGGAATAGGACTTAAAATAACTGTGGGCCCTAATGGAAAAATCGGACAACATGACAGAACAGATGGGTAGCCTACTCAAGAGATGGAAACTCTACGGGGGGGGGGGGGGGGGGGGGGTTAATGCTAGAAGTCAAATACGTAGCAACAGAAATGAAGAATGCTCCTGATAGGCTCCCAAGCAGACCGACCACAGCTGAGGAGAGAATAACCGAGCTGGAAGACAGGTCCACAGAACTACCCAGAAATACAAAGAGATTAAAGAATAAGTGGATACAAACTTCCAGTTTCCACTTCGACGTGCAAAAGAGCCTGGTGGTCATCACGCCCATCCTCACAACAAGAAACACTGCTGGACCAATCGAAAATCAACAATCTGTCCCTCAGAACTGAGGTCACAGGGCAAACTTCTTCTGCCCCCAAAAGGGCAAAAGACAGGCAGATGAAGAGAATCACCATGAGCTGAAGTCGCCCCAGAAGCCAGCAACTCTGAGAACACTTGTGGCAGTTGCTGGAGACTAAGCTTGAGAGAATAAAATCCCTCGGTGTCCAACACTCTCTTCAGTTTTACCTCTGGGAGCCTCCGCAGCTTCTCAGAGTTTTAGGATGGAAGAAATATCTCCCCCTGGCTCCAGCAGATGGGGAGAGAGACAGTAAAAATTTTGAAATGTACCCAGAGTGTACTGTCTCATTCAACAAAGGCCTATCCCCATGGGAAGCTATTTACCAGAGTCTAACCGAAAAGGGGGGTGGGGGGAGGGGGGAGTCTGAAAAACACATGAAGGTCACAGCACAGGGGCACAGGCCCACAAAAACACTCAGAGCTAATCATCAAATTCCAAAATGCTTCTCTGACACCAATGGCTATAGAAAATGTTAACACAGCCTAGTTCCTCGTCATAGAGACAGAAAACCTTAAATGAAAACGCTGCTTACCTCAGTTCATATTATTAGATGTATCCCTTCTCTGGCTTTCCAATTTCAAAAACCTAGAAGGCAAGCAACATACAGTCTGAAGAGACACAGTGGTGTCACCACCAGACTCGGGTAGGACACATATTCTGGAATTATCAAGCAAGAAACTTAAAATAATTATGATATGCTAATGGAAAAGGTGGACAAGATGCAAAAACAGACGGTAATGTAAGCAGAGGGACAGAAACTCTACAGTTAGGAAAGGTGTAATAATTATAAAAAGTATAACACATATGCCCAGTGGGAATACCAGAATGAAGAGAGAAGAAAAAAAGGAAAGGAAGAAATATCTGAAGTAATAATGGCTGAGAATGGTCCAGAATTAATGACAGACACCAAACCACAGATCCAGGAAGCTCAGACAGCACCAAGCAGAATAACAAACAAACAAACAAACAAACAAACAAAAAACACATATATTCAAGCTGCAGAAAAATCAAAGACAAGACACCCTGAAAAAGCCAGAAAGGGGGGAGAAAAGGTTTACCTACAGAAGAACAAGGATATGAATTACATTAGATTTCTCTTCAAAAGCCATGCAAACAAGACAGTGGAGCAAAACATTCGAAGTATTTGAAGAAAAGGAAACATACACGCCTGAAAATCTATATCCAGTCATCTTATCCTTCCAAAATGAATAAGAAATAAATACGAAATCTGAGGTAATTTGTTATCAGCAGAACAGCCTTGTGAGAAATGTTAAAAAGTTCTTCAGAAAAGAAGGAAAATTAAGAATTTTCAGAAAGAAGGAAAACTACGTAGGTCAGAAATTCGACCTACAAAAGGAAATAAAGTGCTGGAGATAGAAATCATGAAACTAAAATGAAATCCTCTTTCTTCATCCTTAATCCACTTAATAGGTAACAGGGAATTAAAAATAATAATAGCAACAATATATGGATGATCAGAGCTTATAAGCAAGTGAAATGAATGGCAGCAATGTTACAAAGGAGGAGAGTTGGCAGTTGACAATACTCTGTTACAATGTACCTGGTCTAGTGTGAAGTGGTACAGTGCTACTGAAAATGGGAGTCATGGTAAATGCACATTGCAATGCCTAGGGCAATCACTAGAAGAAATTTTTGAAAGAACTGAGATGCTGGGGTGCCTGGGGAGCTCAGACAGTTAAGTGGCAGCTCTTGATTTCAGCTCAGGTCATGATCTCAGGGTCCTGGGATCAAGTCCCACATCAGGCTCCATGGTCACTGGGGAGTCTGCTTGAGATTCTCTCCCCTTCCCTCACCTCTCTTCCTGCTCACACACACTCTCTAAAATAAATATATAAACCTAAAAAAAAAAAAAAAAAAAAAAAAAAAAAAAAAAAAAAAAAAAAGAACTGAGATGCTATGAGAGGGGAGAAAATAGAATCATATAAAATACTCAAAACCAGAGAAGACAGGGAAAAAAGTAGCAGACAAAAAAAGAACAAGGGCAGCAAACAGAAAACAGTTCCAAATAGGAAAGATACTACTAATACAACTGTATCAATAACCACGTTAAATGTGAATTGTCTAAATACACTGATTAAAAGAGAGAGACTGTCAGAGTGGATTAAAGAAAAAGAACAAGCTCTAACCAGGTACTGGACACATTAAAAAAAATCCACTTTAAATACAAAAACACAGATATATCTGGATTAAAAGAAACATACGGAGGAAAAAAAAAACCACGCTAATACTAAGTAAAAGAAATCTAGAGTAGCTGTATTCATTTCAAAGTAGAAATCAGAACAAGAAAACCTGTCAGAGATAAAAGAGTGGCGTCACATAATGACAGAGGGGCCAATTTCTAAGACATAACAATCTTTTATGTGCAGGCACCTAACAATACAACATCAAAGTGTGTGAGGCACAAACTGATGAACCTCAAAGAAAAACAGACGAATCCACCATCAATATCCTCTTACCAATAACTGACAGATCCAGCAAGCAGAAAATCAGTAAGGATATAGTTAAACTGAACAGCTCCATCAATCAACTGAATCAAACTGACATTTATAGAGTACTTTATCAAACAACAGCAGAATACACATTCTTCTCAAGCTCACATGGAACGTTCAACCAAGATAGATCACATTCTAAGCCATAAAACACACCTTAACAAGCTTTAAAAAAAGAGAGACCATACAAAATATGCTCTCAGATCACAACAGTTTTAACTAGAAATAAATAACAAAAAATTGTGGCTAAATTTCAAACCGTTTGCTGGACGTATCACTGGAGAACTCCAAAATACTTGAAAATTAAACAACACGCTTCTAATAACACGATGATCAAAGCAGATGTCTCATGAGAGACAAAATGTTTTGACCTAAAATAAAATGAAAATATAACTATCAAACTGGTGGGAAGCAGTGAATGCAGTGCTTAGAGGGAATTATAACACTGAATGTACATATTAGAAAAACCAGAAATATCTAAAATCAATAACCTATATATCCGCCTTAGGGAACGAGAGAAAGAAAAGCAATCAGAAGATAAGAAGTAATAAAAATCAGAGCAGAAATCAATGAAACTGCAAACTGGAAATCAATAGAGGAAATTAATGAAACCAAAACTGGGTGTTTGAAAAGATAAGTAAAACTGATAAACCTCCAGCCAGGCTAACCAAGGCAAAAAAAAAAAAAACCACATATATTAATATCAGAGGTAGAAAAGAACCCATCGTGACTGATCCCGTGGACGCCAACTGTTCCCCCTGCTTGTACTCTCTCTGTGTGTCAAATAAATTAATAAAATATTTTTTTTTAAAAGGGATAATAAATGATGAACTTATTTGCCTTCAAATTTGGTAACTTAGAGGAAATAGACCAATTCCTTGAAAGATACAATCTCCTAAAACTCACATAAGGACAAACAGATCATCTAAATATGCCTGTACATCTAAAAGAAACTGAAACAATCATTTAAAACCTTTCAACAATGAAAGCACCCATATAGCTGGTTCTGGCAAATTCTAATGAGCACTTAAGGACAAAATGATACAACCACCTCCAGGAAATAGAAGAAAACAAAACACTTCCTAACTTGTTACATGAGGCCAGCATTACTCTTCAATACCAAAAGCAGATAAAGACATAAGAGAAAAGGAAAAACCACAAACTAACCTCTCTCCTGAACACTGACACATAAATCATCAACAAAATATTGGTAAATCAAATCCCACAATGTATAAAAAGAAGTGTACACCACAACCAAATGGGATTTATTCCAGGCATGCAAGGCTGGCTCAACATTTGAAAATCAATGCATATAATCCATCATATCAACAGGCTGAAGAAGAAAAATCACATTACTACATCAAAACATACACTTTGACAAGATCCAATACCCATTCATGATAGAAACTTTCAGGAAAGTAGGAATAAAGGGGAACTTCCTCAACTTGATAAAAGAACGTGTACCATCCACCCCCCCCCACCCCCCCACCCCCTGCCTGCCTCTCTGCCTACTTGAGATCTCTCTCTGTCAAATAAATAAATAAAAATCTTGGGGCTCCTGGGTGGCTCAGTGGGTTAAGCCTCTGCCTTCAGCTCAGGTCGTGATCCTGGAATCCCAGGATCAAGTCCCACATCGGGCTCCCAGCTCCTCCCTCTGCTTCACCCTCTGCCCTTCTTCCCTCTCATGTTCTCTCTCTCTCTCAAATAAATAAAATCTTTATTTAAAAATTTAAAAATAAATATTATAAAAAAAAGAATGTGTACCGAGAAAAACTACAGCTAACATAACACTTAATGGCGAGAAACTGAATGCATTCCCCAGAATTATCAGGAAAAAGGCAAGACTGTGCCCTTCTCACTACTCTTTATCAACATCACATCGAAGTCCTAGCTAATGCATTAAGACAAGAAAATAAAGGGTAGCTAGATTGGAAAGGGAAAGATAAAACTGTGAATAAATACGACCATCAGGCGCCTGGGAGGCTCAGTGGGTTAAAGCCTCTGCCTTTGGCTCAGGTCATGATCCCAGGGTCCTGGGATCGAGCCCCACATGGGGCTCTCTGCTCCGCGGGAGCCTGCTTCCTCCTCCCTCTCTGCCTGCCTCTCTGCCTAGTTGTGATTTCTCTCTGTCAAATAAATAAAATATTATAAATAAATGAATAAATAAATAAATACGACCATCTATTTAGAAAACCCCAAAGAATCCATAAAGAAAAACTGGAGTAAGTGACACTAGAAGGTTGTGGGATACAAAGTTAATATAAAACACCTAATTGAGGGGCGTCTGGGTGGCTCAGGGGGTTGGACCTCTGCCTACGGCTCAGGTCATGATCTCAGGATCCTAGGATTAAGTCCTGCATCGGGATCTCTGCTCAGCGGGGAGCCTCCTTCCTCCTCTCTCTCTGCCTACTTGTGATCTCTCCCTGTCAAATAAATAAATAAAATCTTTAAAAAAAAAAAACACCTAATTGCTTTCATATATATATATATATATATCAACAAAGAATAACTGGAATTTGAAATTAAAAATATAATACCACTTATATCAGCACCAAAAAAAAAAAAAAAGGACTATTTTGGTACAAATCTGACAAGGTTATTTTGTATAGGCTATATGAAGGAAACTACAAAACCTATGAAAGAAATTAAAGATCTAAATAAGTGAAGGAATATTCCATTTCACGGAAGACTCAATGTTGTCAAAATGTTAATTCTTGCCAACTTGATCTATAAAATCAAGACAATCCCCATCAAAATTCCAGCAAGTTATTCTGTGACTCTCGACAAGCTGGCGCTCAAGTTTATATGGAAAGAAAAAAGACCTACAGTAGCCAGCACAATACTGAAGAAAAACAAAGTCAATTTACACTACTGACTTTGAAACTTACTATAAAGCTAAGATCATCAAGACTATGGCGTTTTCAAAAGAGAAGACAAACAGATCAATAGAACAAAACAAAGAGCTCAGAAAAGGACCCGTAAAATACGGTCAAGTACTCTCTGGGGAAAAGGCAATTCAATGGGGAAAGGAGAGCCTTCAACAAATGGCGCTAGAATTGGGCACCCACTTGCAAAAACCCCTCTCAGGCTTATCCCTGGTTCCCCAGCATACAGCCATCAATCGCCTCGACTTTCTTTGGACAGGATGTGTCAGCTCTCCCAGCAGCTGCCAACTTAACGTCCCCTCCCTCCTGACCCACCCCGCGTGTTTCACCCCCAACCATTCCTGAGTCCAGTCAAAATTCCCAGAGTCCATGACAACTGTCACTATCAACTCCAGGCCTTTCCTGAGTCCCACTCCCATCCCAGGACCTTCCCTTCTTTCCGACTACACACACTGCATCCTGGAGGAACTGTATCTGCCTTTTGGTCTCGGATTCCTCCCTAGCAGGTGCACATAATAAACACTTCCTAAATGAATAAGCTTTTAAGTTATGTACATATCCTATGTCTACTGAGTACCTACATCAAAACATCAATGTATCAAATATCAACACCCAGAGTGATTATCTCCGGGTGGGAAGGTTATGGGTGATCTGGGGTTATTCCTTTTTTTGCTCATCTGGACTTCCTAACTGTTCAATAGTGAACATGAATTACTTCTGATAATAAAAATAATAATAGGGATGCCTGGGTGGCTCAGTGGGTTAAAGCCTCTGCCTTTGGCTTGGGTCATGATCCCAGGGTCCTGGATCAAGCCCCGCATCGGGCTCTCTGCTCCATGGGGAGCCTGCTTCCTTCTCTCTCTCTGCCTGCCTCTCTGCCTAGTTGTGATTTCTCTCTGTCAAATAAATAAAATATTTAAAAAAAAATAATAATAATAATAGAAGCAAAAAAAAGAAAAGGCAACAAAACACAACATAAGAAAGGTTAGGTTTATACAAAGGAAACACCGGGAGTGATGATTCACTATCCAGAAGGCACTTTGGGCTTTGTATAAGCTTTGTCATAAAAATCTTTTATGAGGAGTAGTCCAAAAAAGGATTTGATTTGCGGGAACTTTTCAGGATGGTGTAAAGTTCAGAAAGTACCATTTCCCCCTAGGAGAACGAAGAAGCTGTTCCTTCTTCCTTCCTTCTAGCCTCTTCTCATCAAGGGAGGTCACAGCATATTCCCAGTTTATGAGTTCTGAGCTCAGTGACTCCTGACCCCAACAACCTCTGGGGGTTTCTCTTTCAGATGCGGGGGTTTTGGAACTCCAGAAAAAGAGCCTGCGTTCTCAGCGGCTACAACCAGGAAGGAGGCTTCAGCCAACTGGAGACAGACAGAACACTCCCACCCTGACATGCAAAGAAAGGCCACGGCAACTCTCCAGGTCTCTGGCTTCCAAGCAGAACCTGTATGTGTTAACACTAACCCGATCTGATGGGTGAAGAAACAGACCAGAGAGGTGAAGTCCTTTCCCTACAGTCCCCAAGCTATTTTGTAGAAGAAATAAGACTCAAAGACTCCAAGCCTGGTCCGACAGATGCCAAATTTTCACAAGAAGTGAAGCTTTATGTTCAAGTCACTCTTTAAAACACAAAGGCACAGAATGCCTGATCCGTACCAGGTTCTGAGCCAAGGCTGCCAACGAAAAAGCCACCGTCCCTCTGGGTTTGTACGCTGGCAAGGGAAAGCCATCACAGAACCCCCAATTACCACACAACTGACCTCCACCGGTGCCATGGGCTGCCCAGGTAGAGTCTGTGCTCTTGGCCAGGTGGGACGCAGACATACGGTGAACTAGCCACCAGGCAACCTACAGACAGCTCCATGGCTAGCCCTTACTAATGCCACCACCAACGGTCATTGCTGTGGCTCCTCCCGGTAACAGGCACTGCGGGTGTGCTGCCCATCCATGTTTTACTCAATCCTCATGACCACCTGCAACGGGAGCTCATTTCCCCCCATTTTATGAGACTCTTGAAAACGCAGGAGCTACTTCTTTTACAGTACCTTATAGTAGCTTCTGGTGGCACAGCAGAGAACTCCCCCAGCATGGGCTGTACCCTGCAGGACCCTGTGACCCCTCCCCACCTCTCCCCCCACACACGCATGCGCTCGCACACACACATCATGGCTACAGAGCCACCTAGCCTCCAAGGAACCTACACTGATGGCTTCTCTTGAGGTAAAATTCTCAGAGACCATGAGATGAGCTCTACATCACCATGGCAATGGACTGAGCAAGGCCTGTAAGAAACATGGGGACACCAAGGGCTCGGAGAGAAGAACCCAAGCGTGGGAGCTCTTTTTCCAACAGAGTCTCCATTCTGGACCCAGGAGCTGCAGAGGACCTAGGGCCCAGCCCAGGGCCCCAATGGCTCCCCAACTCCAACCTGGTATCAGGGCCATGCCCAGTCAAGATGGGACAGGATGCTGGCCACAGGTCCTTAGCACACACACTGACTCAGATCTCAGTGAGACAGGGCAGTTGGGGTGATGGTGAGGCTCCAGCCCAGCTCTGCCACAGACTGACTTGTATACATTTCACTGGGCCCTCCCTCGCTGCAGCATTGAACATATGGGCTCCTAGCCGGCTCTGCTCCCTGTCAGCAAAGCAAACGCAGAGCCTCAGTCTTCTGATCAATAAAATGGAGATGATGAGAGCACCTACTTCATGGAGCTATCCTCAGAGAAATATACATACAGTATGGACAAGGCATGTCTCCTACACATCCCTGGACTTCCACCATGACAGCGCTTAGCCTACTTGCTGAACAAGTACCTGTTTGTTCGCCTGTAAACTCCACGGGGCAGGAGACCTAGCTCAGCCCTATGCCTAGAACAGTGCCTGGTAGACAAATGGCATTCGATAAATACTTCTCGGATACATGGATAAACGATGGAAAAGAATGCTAGAACAGGACCCTATTTTAGGCTACTTGTATCTTGGGCCGGGGTTGGATATGCTGAGCACTAAGCTGGGGCATCCCAGGCTGGGCGAAATGCTTAGCTCAGCTCACAGCTACAATCCCAAGCTGAGCAAACAGGCCTCCAGCAGCCACCACCAGAGACTACAGAAGGCCCTTGTCCTTGAGAGGTGGTCTTCTAACACCTGTTGGAATCTCCCCACGCCCTTGCCCAAGTACCACATAGTAAGTGCTCAATAAACACAGATTCACAGTAACCTCATGTGGCTCTCTCTCTCCCCAGTGCCTGTTCAAGCAAATGCAGTTCCTCCTCCTGCTCCTCCCTCTGCCATGTAAAGTTTTGCTCCTGCCCCTGATGCAGGAGGCCCCAGAGAGATCAGCAGCTCATGTTCAGGTGTCCCCTGCAGCTCCACCCAAGTCTGTGACTTTTTTTATTTTTTTAAGATTTTATTTATCTATTTGAGAGAGAAAGAGACCACAAGTAGGCAGAGAGGCAGGCAGAGAGAGAGGAGGAAGCAGGCTCCCTGCGGAGCAGAGAGCCCGATGTGAGGCTTGATCCCAGGACCCTGAGATCATGACCTGAGCCGAAGGCAGTGGCTTAATCTACTGAGCCACCCAGGCGCCCCGTGACTTTTTTTTTTTTTAATGCATTCACCATTTCCAGGAACCCTCAGCACTATAGAAAGGCTGTTACTCCCCTTTTTCTGCGCCTCAGTTTCCTCTTTTGCAAACTGGGACAACCACGCTTGCCTAGCCCGCTCTCTAGGACCACCGTGAAGAATCAGCAAGAATGCAGATGCCAATGAACAGCTGACTCAAGGAGGTATCAGTCCCCTTAAGTCCCGATTAGTTAAGGATTCCACCTCGAGAAGGTTCCACCCCGAGAAGGGGCCAGTGCCGTTCTCGGAGGACACCAGCATCAGCAACCCAGGAGCCAGCCAGGCCTCTCTGGACTGTGAAAAGGCTACCTACCACTCGCCAAGTGTGCTCCTGGCACCAGAATCTGCCAGAACGGATGGCAAGAGAGCCTGGCAGCCAGTCTGCCTCTTCGGGGGCATGCACACACAATTCGACTCATAAATAAAAATCTGATTATCACAGGCTTTTCCAAGCCTATGTGACGGAGTTTTAATCTTTCATAAAGAAAAATTCATAAAATATTCAAGCGAAGCCTGCATGTATCGGGAGACCAGAAGTGGCTCTCAGCAGCCCCTAGCCACAGACGGACCCACGGGGGCCCAAGGACCTCTGCCATCAACCACTGGAAAGCACCCTCCACGGCTGGTGTCCAAACAAGTCGTTACCAGGGGGCGAGGCCAGCTCTGCCAGCTCCAGCTCACTCTCCCGCCAGCCTGCTCTCCTTGGATGCCCTCTACGCTCCCGGCTCTTTCGACTCTAGGAGATTGGGGATGCCCTGGGCTCCTTTTCAGACTGTCTGTGCTGCAAATAGGCTGCAAGGGACAAAACGGGACTGTCCAATCTCTAAGGTGCACAAGGAGAGGAAACGGGAAAAAGACGCTCCCCTTCTAGAGCTAATTCAGGCTCACCAGGAGACTAGTTCAAGGATGAACTTCAGCCTCCATAAGCTGGCCTAACCAATCTTCCTTTCTAGAATCCATTCACTCACTCACTCATTCACTCATCCGGAAGTATCCGCTGTGACCTTACGATGCACCGGACACTGCGAGCACTGTGACTGTAACGAAATGAGGGACACAGACAAGAACCCCTTCCCCTCCTGCATGGAGGAAGGGCTGATTCCATAGCGGGGGCAGGGATGCTGCCAGACGAACCCGGAATATCTCGTCGCGTAGAAGAAAACCGCTCGAAAAGAATGATGGGGACTTGTCAAAAGGACAGAGAGAGCTGCACAGAGGGGCTGCCACTGGCCAACTCTGGGATAATCCAAGCAGCAGGATGATGGTGATGAATTACAGCCCATAAAACAAATAGCCAGGAGTCTAAACAGACGTTAGTAAGTGAATAAATGAATAAACAGGGGAGAAAGGAGAGTTCTTTCTAGAGCAGAATTCACATTAGCAACTGTAGAAGGAAAGATGGAAAGAGGAAATCACCATCTGGCAAACACCACGGTAATATCTATTGCAGGCAAGAACCATTCCAGGAAGCTAATACCAACGGACAAAAAGTACGAGGAGAAGGAAGAGATCTGCACAGCTGCCAAGTACCTCCCCACAAAATACATACTCATGCAAAGATAAGGGAGTAGACACCACACAGGCACCACCTTCGCCAAGTGTCCAAAGTTACCATCACCAATGGTTAAGTCGAAGGAACATCCACCAAGGACAGCATCCCTACTGTGGGGCTCCCACCGCCAGAAATGCTCAGCCCTCATCAGCGATCCAGCAAACATCCCACACACAGCCCCCACAGAGGGGCACTCTGCAAAATAACTAGTCAGAACTCTTGAAAGGGATCGAAGGCATGGAGTTCTAACAACCACCAAGGATCTGTCCCAGACGGAGACCAAGGAGACAATGCAGCCAAATGCAAAGTGGGACCTTGGATTGGATCCTGGCCAGAAAAAAGGCCATTAGTGGGACCATTGGCAAAATCTGAATAAGGTCTGTAGATGAGTTCACAGTATTGCATTACTATTAATTTCCTGTATTCATATTAACGTCCTAGTATAATGTGGTCATGATACTACGGTTATATAAGGTGTTAAGCGGAGTCAGGGGAGATGGAAACTCTGTGTTATTTTTGTAAATTTTTATGTAAGTCTTTCCAAATGAAAACTTGAAAAAAATCTTTAAGCGCTGCCTTCACAAAGTTTACATTCTTGGGAAGGGTGGGGGAAGAGAAACAAAGTATAATTAGAAAAAAAAATAAAATATATACTCTTAGATGGTAAAATACAATGGAGAAAAAAAGAATAAAAAAGGAAGATGGGATGCCAAAGGTGTAATTTTAAACAGCATGATCAGAGAAGACTTGCTGAGAAGGATGTATCCAAGTGAGGGAATGAGCAAAGATAACAATGGAGGAATGCATTCTGCACAGAAGAATAGCAAGTGCAAAGGCCCCGAGGTTGCAGTACCTGGCGTGACAAAGAAAAAACAGGGCCAACAGGGCCAAAGTAAACCAGCACAGTCTCTCAACTCCAGCCCTGCTTCCAGGGGAGCCAGCCCCCTCATTCTAACCTCTCCATGGCCCCGTCCTCCTGAATAAGCCGCCAGATCATCTCCCTGAAGGTAAGGCAGAGTCACATCTTGGACAATATGAAGCAGCACATAAACCTGAAATCTTACAGTTCAACCCTCCACTCCACTACTCCTTAGGAAGTAGGACACGCTGAACAGACTGTCTTCCCATTTTTCTAGAATTCCAATGGCCAGCTTGTCCTCCAGAGCTGGAGCAGAGCAATGGCTTCTCTGGTGGAGAACCAGATGAAGATGTTGGCTTGCATCAAGGGGCCAGGTTGCACAGAAGACACACGTGTCACATCACAACAATCATGGTCAGCCGGGCAAGGTGCGCTCACTGCGAGGGACCAGAGAACAGCAGTTCTCAACTCCTGGTCATCTCACCCCAGGGGGCCCCTGCCACCTGCACAATTCTTATTCTCCTGCTGAGATGCTGTGATACCCGTTCCTAATATCATGTCCCTGCTTTAACGCCTCCCCACAGGACGCTTTCCAGGTGAGCCTGACCCGTACACTTTACTTCTACAAGACTACACAACCGTGGACATGTCCGAATGGCAAGGAACTGCACACCGAACTCCCCGCTGGGCTTCTCTTCTACAAATTTTCTGCTGGGACCTGCTACCTCCTATCTGCAGCTGAGCTCATCGTTGGTGCCACAAAGGAACAAACAGCGGGGAGCGCCAGCAGAAGGTCCCAGAAGCACCTGGCCCTGTCTCCATTGTCGGCCTGCTTCATTTTCTGGGCCTGGCTCGGGCCAGTGATTTTTTTTTTACTGCAATCCTGTAACACGGTCATATTTTCTGCTACTAAAATTGTCCCTGGGTCATACAATGCAATCAAATTGATCAACATTTCATGGTGCTGTTAACAAAAAAAGCTGTCTGGCATCCCTGTGCCTCCCTCCAACACCACAATACACACACACTGAGCATGGCCCATCTTACACTGGTACAAGAAGACAGCACTACCTCCTAAGGCCACCATAAAGAGAAATGTGATAGATACCAACCAAGTACCTTCGTTCACTTACTCAACAAATATTTAATAAGCATTTACTATGTCAGGCCCTTGCTGGGAGTTGAGGACACAGTGATGAGTAAGAGACACAGACTGTGTCTTCATGGGGCTTAAAGCCTGGTCCTATTCATTTCTGTGGTTAGTAAATTCTCCACCTGGTTTTTACCGTCCTCCATAGGGACACCCAGTATCTGTCTGTCCATCTGTCCAGCCAGCCATCTACATCTCTCTCTGTTCCTTCCCCTTCCCCCCTCCACATACCCGACATCCCACCACTCCCCAAACAGTCGCTGTTCAAATAGACCACCTGCTATTTTCAGTCTTCCTCAAAAGATATTTTTAAGCATTGTGAAATATCATTTGCATATAAAACCTCTGCTAATTATAATCTTTCTACCTCTTTATTAGCGCCTGGGTTAGCCTCTCCTTTCCCCTCCCTTCTCAATGTTAACCACACCACAAGGTCACACTCCTCCTCTAGCAGGGGTCCCTGACCTTCCCTGAGCCCCATCAGTCCCCCCACCCTTCCCCCAGACACACATGTCGGCATCCCCCAAGTGCAAAGGGACCCTTTTCCTGAGCTCTCGGGAGCTCCTGCTCCTGCTCCATCTTGTCTCATCTCGTCTCTCTGCCAACAGCAGGTCAAGGGCAAGGACCGCTGACGGTTTCAGAATCCTCTGCCTCCATCCAGCCCAGGACAGGCAGGGCAGAAACCCCGGGGAACCCATGGGCTGGCGCTGCAAAGCAGCCACCATCACCCTCCTCAATGGCACCGGGGTTCTTCTTGGCACCCAATTCCAGCACCTCGCATAGATCCTGGTGTGTAGTAGGAGCTCCATCGATAAGGGCGGGTTGTTGCTGAAACTGCTCATCTTGCCAATTTTGCTGAACAAGGCACAGGACTTCCGCTAAGGCCAATGGAGAGGAAATGAGGGATTATATGCTAATTGTGCAACTAAACTAAAATCCTGGGGAGAATTGTTCTTAGAAAGGCAGGGGTGTACACTGCAAGAGGTCAGGGCCGTGCAGGTGACTCCCACTCGTGAACCAGGCTGGGGGCCCGGGCTGGGAAAGTAAGGAGGCTGCTGCTCGCTGTCACCTGCTGCCGGTGGGAATCTGCCACCACCCACAGGTCCGGGCCGTCACAACAAGTGGAAGATGGACTTTTTCCGGTGTCGTGTCCAGTGTCTGATCTCTGGCGTAGCCAGCCTCTGCTCAAACATTCCTTCCCCTCCTCCCCTCGGCCCATCCTGTTTACACTGGTTGTGAACAGAAAAGGTGTTTTCATAATTAGCATCGTGTCTGTATTCCAAGAGGAGCTTTCAAAAGAATTAAAAATAGACTGACTCCTTACACACCTTCGAGTCCTTCGACCCCCCCACCCCGGAAGACCTTGTTTACACCAGCATTTCCCTTCGCAAACCTTCCTTTGAAAAGGTCAGCTGCAGTTCACAAATTCTGAAACCAGCAGCTCCGAATTACTGGGATTTTGGAGCACTCCCTGAGGTGGCTTCCAAGCCATACCATGGGTTCTTTGGATCTCCCCCCACCGCGGCCACCGGCTCCAAGTTCTACTACTAAAGGGCTCACCAGGGGGGACCCCCAGGTAGGGTATATTCCCTACCTTGAGGACCTGGCTACAGAGGGCTCCTGGAAGCAAGAGAGACTCCTGGTATTTGGCAGACCTCCCAGATCCCAGAATAAACTTGGACTTTGGTTTAAGAAACCTCACGACTTTGGGGATGTAGTCGCCACCTTGCTAAGGGACAATTTATCCAATTTCCTTCCGGACAGGGTGTTCTCATGACAGAAAGCAACCACGTTAAAAGGCACCTCTTCAGGGGCACCTGGGTGGCTCAGTGGGTTAAAGCCTCTGCCTTCGGCTCAGGTCATGGTCCCAGGGTCCTGGGATTGAGCCCGGCATCTGGCTCTCTGCTCAGCAGGGAGCCTGCTTCCTCCTTTCTCTCTGCCTGCCTCTCTGACTACTTGTGATCTCTATCAAATAAATAAATAAAAAATCTTTTAAAAAAGGCACCTCTCCTCTAGGGGCACAGTCAAGCGCTCCCATCTTTTCCCCTTAGCCAGCAGGTCATTAAACAAAAGAGGTGCTTAGAGAGGGAAAGAATGGCTGGGGCGGGGTGGGAAGGGGGGGTAAGCAAAATTAATCTCCCTTCTTTAAGGAGGGATTTTCCAGAGCCTGCAAAGGTCTAGTGGCCACTATGGATGTCCCAGACGGAGTATGATCTGCTCACAGGTCAGCTGCTAAACTCAAGCCCTCCCTCCCTTCTGTCCCTTGCCCAGCGTGCAGTGCACCCACCGAGCACGCTGCCTCAACTGCCTTTCCAAGAGATGAAGCGAACAAGCCTCACTTGCAGGACAGCAAGGGACATGCCTAGGAGCCACAGCTGATTAATGACGCAGGCTGCTCTCGAACCCAGGCAGGCCTACTGGCTGGGCTGACCCAGAGGTGATATGGCGTTAAGATGGGAACCCCAGCGTCCACGTGCTGAGAGCGATTCCTACTGGCGTCCCCACCTGCTTCTCATCACAAACTAACGCTTACATACCTCCGGGGATCAGGATCTCTTTTCGGGTTTCAGACGGCTGGATTCTGGCCAGAGAAAGAGTATGTCTGGTGTTTTCTTTTCCAAGACTGCAATGCTGCGCGCTGCAGAGTTCGGCCCGGGGGTGCCCCTTTGTTTCAAAGACATCTGCAGGGGCGCCTGGGGGCCTCAGTCTGTTCAGCGTCTGCCTTCAGCTCGGATCATGATCCCAGGGTCCTGGGATCGAGCCCCACATTAGGCTCCCTGCTCCGCTGGGAGCCTGCTTCTCCCTCTGCCTCTCTCTCTCTCATCTCTCATGAATAAATAAACGAAATCTTTTTAAAAATAAAGAAAGATACCTGCCGAAGAAAGCAGTCAACCACAGGGACTTTGGGGCCTGGCAGCCCTGAATTCGAATCTCAACCCCACCAGTTACCTGCAAGGTAACCCGCTCTGAGCCCGGGAACCGCAGTACCCTCCCCTATAAAAGCAGGGGCCATTACACAGCTGCAAGGGGTTAGGTGCACGAGAAGGCGCACGACTATTACGTGTCATCGGCTAAGGTCACTCCCATCTCCAGAGCTCGCACCTCCCCTTCAGCTCACCTGTCCTCACGGCTGCTTCAAGAAACCGCCCAAATGAACTTGCTGTGAAGGAAAGGCAGACACCAGTAAGGGCCTCTGCAGCGAAAGCTGCCCATGACCAGAAGGGACTGGAAAATCCTAGTGTGTTCAAAGGGGTGTGTTCAAGAGCCAGTCCATCATTTAACTGAACAGATGGGGAAACTGAGGTCCAAGGGTACTGGGACCTGCCTCAGCCAAGGCAGCAGGTCGACAGGGGCACCAGACATGGGCATCGGTCCTTTCTTTGGGGCACCCCACTCCCCGAGGTGGGGGGGAACGAGGGGAAAACTCTAGGAAGGCAATGCAGCACCCCCAAACCCTCACCACGTTCCACTGGGTTTTTAATAGACTTTAACAATTTACGGACACCAGCGGAGATTATGAAGTAGTTTAATTGAATTAATTAGGCAGTCAGGACTTACTCCTGAGTTCCCCCTTTGGCTCGGGGGAGGCTGTGCCAGCCGCCTGCTTAACCCCTTGCATCCTAGAGAGGCTGTCACTCGCTCTCAGCTCTCACTTACAACTCACAGCAGACTTCACCGTTTTGTTCCTAAAGCGGCTCTCACCCCAGGGCCCACCTGTAAGCCAACCACTGAGCTCACCGGAACAATTAGACAGGGGAGGTCCCCTTGGGTGGGTGAGTGCGGGTCACAGGGGCAGCAAGGGAACCGGGTGGAGGTGCCCCAGCATGGGAACCACCCACTGGCCTGGCCCAGGCCCTGGCTCCCCCGCCCCCATCTCCTTATCCTCAATTTCCCTCCCCACAACGGAGAGGCTGGCTGATGTCCCTCCAAGTGTGCCCCGCACCCCGGCAGCAGCAGCAACCAGCCCTGGAATGGGAGTCAGAATGCAGACTTGGGACACCACCGCACCCACTGAATCAGGGGCGGGGGGCGGTGCAGAGAGCTGTGCTCGCCCTCCAGGCACACACTAGGGTAGAGAAGCAGTCTGGGTGATCCCGTCTGGGAAACAATCCAAAACAAAAAAACTAATTCACTTACAAGATCCTCTTCACAGCATTATTTCTAATGGGAGAAACCAAAACTGCGAAATATCCCCCAAACAGGGCACTGCTGGGTAAACCAGAATACTGGCCTCTTCACGGAACACCACACAGCCAAAACCGCAGGGTTTACAAGACAGTTGGGAAACGCCAATCTCAGAACGTCAAGCTTTTTTTTCTTCCATTAAGCAGGAGAGAATTCTAGCTATTGCACCTATTGGTTAAGACACACACACCGATTAGAAGGAAAAGGATCAAAATGTCCCAGGGGCGAGCTAGGGATCTACAGGTGGTTTTATTCCTTCCTCATACTTTTCTGTATTTTCCAACTTTTCCTATAAAGAGCATTTGCTACTTTAAATAATGAAGTAAAACAAGCTGTTGCAAACAAAACAAAGATTCTGTGAGAAGACACTGCTGGGAAGGCAGAAGGTGGCACAGTGACTTAAAATTCGCTCAGCATTTGGGCTGGTCCCTACCGCCAGCCTGGGCTCTTGGCGGCTGGGACAGGAGTGGCCATGCACACGGTGGGTATGAAGGGAGGGAGGACAGACGGATGGAGAGAAGTGGGTTCCCCATAAACCACTCTATGGAATGGCATACAATGGAAGTATTTAAGTTAAAACGTAATGGTGAGAAAGAAAATAACCCTGAAGAGCCAGACTCGAGGGAAAGGAAAATTCATCTGCGCCCACGAGGATGTCCTGTCCAGCCCCGCACGCACTCCCGCTTTCTCCTGTGCACCCCTGGCACAGACACGCTCATCAGGCCGGCAGAAAGCCACTGTTTCCAGAAACTTCGGAATCCCTGAAGCTGGCACTGGGGCAGCAGGTCCGCTCCAGCTGGCTCGCGGTAAGCGGCCGCAGCAGCAATCAATAGTTACAAAGCAGAGAGCAGAGGCCAGGTGAGCAAACACCAGCTGAGGACCAGAAGCTGGTTGGGCAGGACGCTCTCCCACTCAGCGGCTGTGATGGGGACTCACCCCCAGCCTCTCCGGTGTACGGCCTGGGAAGCCATCACACCTGTGCCCAGCAGGAAGATGACACGCGGCAAGGCAGGGCTGGGCAATCCTGGGTAGGTCTAGGACTGCCACTTAGTATGGCTGGGACAAGAGGCGGCAGGGCGGCGGTCGTAAGGTCCCGAAGCCAGCCCCAGGCAGAAAAGCACGTTACCAGCCGGACTGTGACAGCACACAGCACCACGAGGGCACCGAGCAGCTGCCCACGGGGCTATGGAACAGCCAAGTTCACCCAGTCTGGGAGAAGTCCATGAGCCGCCGAATGGGGGACAAGGGCTGCAGGATCACCCTGAGCCACCTGGACATTCCCCTTCATCACCCCCACATTTTCTCCACACCTGCTGTCAAGGCGGAACGAGGCCCAGGTGGGGGGACAGGGTGCACAGGGCTCCTGGCACCTGACCTCCAAGCAAGAGCCAACAAGCTGTCTACCCCGGGCTGTGGGCATAGGACATACCACAGTGTCCTGTTCACATCACACACAGCAACGTGTGAGAGGACCAATGCAGCCGACTGGCTCCTTTCCCAAATGCAGTACCTCAAGGTCAGAGAACAGAGTGTC
The DNA here is from genome assembly GCF_922984935.1 of Meles meles. Taxonomy (NCBI): domain Eukaryota; kingdom Metazoa; phylum Chordata; class Mammalia; order Carnivora; family Mustelidae; genus Meles; species Meles meles. The sequence continues at coordinate 19,902,815 of NC_060076.1, forward strand.
CCTATGCTGTCACATGGCAGGCTGCACTTCAAGCCCCACACTCCTTGACTCTCAGCCCAGCCCAGCAGGGCCCGGGCCCTTCAGGGCTCTCAGGCGGATAAATGGTAACTGACCCGCGGGCTCGCTGGGTACCATGAAATCCTACAGAAGTGGACCAGAAAAGAGAACTAACACTGGGTAGTGAGTTCTCCGTCCCTAGAGGAGTTCAAGCAGAGTCCAGACAGATGACCACGTGGCAGACGTGATGCTTAAGAGACTGAAGAACAAAACCTGGGTTTGGCGGGGAGGAGGAGAATGACTTTGACATTCCCCCCTTAATGGGATTACCTTATGATTCTTGCCCGATGAGGCAGGCCACTGTCTGGTAAGAAGATCCAGGAGAGGAGTCTCAACAAGGTCTTCAAATTTAGTTTGCCTCCAGATGCCTGGGTGGCTCAGTCAGTTAACCATCTGCCTTCGGCTCAGGTCATGATCCCAAGGTTCTGGGATGGAGTCCCATATCGGGCTTCCTGCTCAGCAGGGAGCCTGCTTCTCCCTCTGCCTGCCGTTCCCCCTGCTTGTGCTTTTTCTCTCTCTGACAAATAAATAAATCAAATCTCAAACTAGGTTCCCCTCCTCCAGCCTGCCTCTGGGGCAGCCCACGAGTGGCCAGGCAGGCGAGACCCATTTCTTCAGGATCGACCTCCCCGTCACACAGAGGAGTCCCAGCGCCCAAGCCCCACGGACTTTCAAGGGCCCCCAGAAATACTTTAATTTCTCCTAAAATCAGAATAAAGAAACTGAACTCTGAGGTCAGAGAAAATGTTGAACATATAATATTAATACTCTCATCTTTATACCAATGCGGTCATAAGACATAATTTTTAATATTTTTTATGGAGGAAGGAGCCCACAAAGGCAAAAGTGCCTACGGCCCACAAAAGTCATAACGTGGCCCTCCCTCCCTGATTAGAAAAATTGCTTTTATCTGTTCAATATACTGGGTTCCTATCTAAGACTTCATTTATAAAAGAGTTCTTTGCGTAGGAAGATTTTTTTGAAATCTCATAGCAGGTGAAAATCATGTTTTTCACTCCAAAGTTTTAGGGTCTTGACTTATGAACGATGAAATGTAGTATCATAGTACTCCACAGCTTTTCCAAGCCAAAAGGCTCCATTTCTCTGGCACGTCGGCACCTCCCAACTCTCGTGACCAACCCTGACACATCACGGCATAACCACTGTTTCTTAGTAAAGAAATGTAGGCACACTGTGAGTTAGCCTTTCTTTTCAGGCTATTTCCAAGGTACATTTTGAGACAAGGAAAGTGCCAGATCGCCCCCAAGTTCAAATGGTGCACCCCCTTTACTCTGGAAGGAGCAATTTGAATCTGAAGGAGGGAAATCCTGAAAGCTGGATAAACTTATTAAACAATCCCATCAGGAGAAAGGAGAATCCCTTAGTGAAAGACCTACTCAGGAAAACTCAGCTAGTTCAAGGGCGGTCCCTCAAGTGAGGCTCTCAGCAGGCGGCGTGCTGTCAGCAGTGCTGGGGGAGCCGGTGGGCTTGAACTCGCAACCTCCCCCTCCCGAGACTCAGAACCAGCAGGTCTGATAACGGGGGCTGCACCTGCCAGCTGCCAAAGCCAGAGGTCCTGGACCTCCCTCGGAGGAGTGTTCTCTACTAATGATGAATATGGGTTTGGGGTGTCCCCCGCCATGTTGCTGGGCCTTTACTTCTGGGTGCCAATGACTGGGTAAAGCAAAACCTTGCAGCGCCTCTTATTCAGTAAGTGGCCTCAGAAGTGGAATGGGCAGGGCATGGTGGGTTTCTCTCTTGACATGCAACACACCCTAACACACCCACACACAGTATTCTTCTGCTCTCCCAGCCTTAAACTCCCCGAGACGGCTCATCCCCACCTTTGGACTGAAGAACTGGGGCTTGGGTACTAGAAAACCAGAGCCTGATAACTCCCCCAATCTGCTCCGTCTCAACATGGCCCTGTTCTGGGCGAGTCCATCCCTGTGGAAAGAGTGATGGGCAAGAAGCCTCACCTGCCTGAGATGGTAAGAAGAAAAAGCTGATGGCCAGAACCTGGGAGGGCAGAATGCCACTGTCGAACCAAGGTCAGACAGGAGAAATGGGCAGTTCAGGCGCTGCCTCTTCAGAACCCGCAATCTGAGTGGTTTCAATGGGCTGTCCCGGGCAGAGTCTTCAACGACCCACATCTGTCCAGTACGAAGCACACACTCTCGAGTACTCTCTTGGCACCAAGACTGGCTCCGGGATGAGCCTGTGACCCATGAAAGGCCAATGGGAGCCTTTCCTGGGCCTTTTTGGTTGAAATCCTTAGGAAACAGGTGCTCCCTTTCCACTGGGGTCCGAAATCAGCCTGGAGACGCTGCCATCATTTCTGCCATCACCCGAGGAGGGCTTGCAGTAAGTCTAAGTCAACACCAGGAAAGAGGAGCAGAGACATGGAGAGTAACACGTTTCTAATAACCTCTTGGAAGTAGCTGGGTCCAGCCCGGAACTCTTCAGGAGGCACAACAGGAAATGTCCCTTTGGGCTTAAGCAAGTTTGAGATAGTTTCTGTCTCCTGCAGCCTAAGGGGTCGTGACTAAAATGGATGGTCTGCTATATGAACCGGCAGATTTGGTTTAAAGGCAGAAAGAATCCTCGCTTCACTGGGAATTAGCTGTGCGACCCTGGGCGAACCACCGCACCTCTCTGTTTCCATTTCATGCCAAGCTCCCACGGGTTGTGGTAGAGAATTAAACTGTATCACAGTGACTACACGAAGCACTTGGGACGATGTTATTTAGCATCCGCAGGTGCTAAACAGATGTCAGGAAAGAAAGCAGTAGCCTAACAGAAGATTCTCCCCCAGGCAACCGTGCTTGCTAAGGAAAAAATATTAGTCCTACAGGGCCCAGCCTGAGAATAGCTTGGCAGAGCAAAATGGTCATCAGAGACCCAAGTCAAAAGAGGAACAGCTAGGAGAAGCCCTTTCTTAAGAGCCATAACCCTTGGCCCACTGCCAACTCTTTACAGCGCTCAAAGTGATTTCCTATCATCATCTACCCCCACAACCCCTGCTATTAGAATGAGACGCTCAGAAGCACAATGGCACAGCCCTTACAAAGGCCAATTTGACAGTATCGTTAAAATGTAGGATCTCTGACCCCAAGAAGCTTCTTCCAACATGCCATCTTCCAAAAGTACCCTCATAAATGCAAATATTGGCGTAAGGGGCTCCTGGTGATGAAAGAGCAAGAGGGACCAGATGTGCCCCCCCACCTCAAACCACCAAGTAACTGGACAAAACATACAAAATAATGATCTCCAACCACTGGGCAAGGGGCAGCACAGGACAGTAATCCCTGAGAGGAAAAGCAAACAAGGTGGGTCCCACGACTGTCTCAACAGACGATCTGGAGCATCTCTCTAGGTGGCGGTGCAGGGAGGGGACCCCAAGCAGAGTTCAGGGGACTTCCCTTGAGTTGAGGGCATGATTTAGAACTACAGAGGGTGAAGAGGCAGCAGTATGCAGGGCAGAGAGTCAGAGAACACAGAAGTGCCCAGAGACCATGCTCAAATTCTTCAGTGGCTTTCTTAGGAATCAGCACATGAGCCTAAGGAAACCACCTGATGCTGGCCAAGAATCACCAGAAACAACCCAGTAGGACAAGTCTCAGAGCTCACACAGAACTAAGAGTTCACATTCCCAAGAGCCAAACTGGGGAAATATAATAACTAATGGCATCAGGCTGAATACTCAGGGGGAAAAGATTAGCTCTAGACCAGGGCCAAACAGTCAATATTTTAGGCTCTATGGGTCACTGTGAAATGAAAGCAGCCACAGACAAGACAATAAAGGAATGAGCATAGCTGTGTTCCAATAAAATTTTCTTTATCAAAACAGGTGGCAGGCCAGACTTGTTCGATGGGCTACACTGTACCAAACCCTGCTCTGTTCTACAGACTGCTCAGGTATCTGTAGATTTAGCTGTTCTGCTAGCCAGAACAACCCTGCCAAGATCTCCACAACCGAATCCCCAGCACCCATGGTTATGTTAGGATCCAGGCAAATGGAATGAAGCTTGCTAATAAGATGACCTTGAGATGGGGAAATGATCCCAGATTACAGGGTTGGGTGCAGTGTAAGGGTCCTTCTAAGTAGAAGACAGCAGGAGAAGGACCGTGCCCAACACCGCTGGCTTTGAAGATGGAAAGATGGAGTCACACCCCAGGGAATTCATATAGCCTCTAGAAGCTAGAAAAGGAAACAGATCCTCCCCTAGAGCTTCCAGAAGGAATGCAGCCCAGCCTACACCTTGAGCCCAGTGAAACCCATCATGGACTTCCAATCTCCATAATTATAAGATAATAAATTCACATGTTTTTCAGCCACTACGTATATCACTGTTACGGCAACAATTAGGAAACAAGGATGACAGCAATAACAGAATAAAGCACAAAAATATTTAAAGGAATACTAAAACCTCCAGCACTCAGCAACACAAAATTCACAGTATCTGTCGATCAAAAATTACTAGGCATGAAAGAAGCAGGAAAACTCATTAATAGGAAGAGACCCAGAAATGATATAGATGATAGACTCAAAGGACATTAAAAGAGCTATCATAAATGTACCACACAAAGTCAAGAAGGGAGGAAAAACCCCTATCGAACCACCAGAGATGAAAAAATGCCTGGGATGAAGAAAAGATTAGATACTGAAGAAGAAAAGACTGATGAACCTGAAGACACAGCAACAGAAACCCTTAACAACGAAACACAGAAAAAAGACAGAAATAAACTGGGCATTCATGAGCTGTGGCATGACGTCAAAACACCTAATATATGTGCAGCTGGAGTTCTGAAGAAAGAGGAGCGAGGGCAAGGAGAAAATGTTATCTGAAAAATAATGGCCAAAAGTTTCTAATCCGGTGCAAACTATAAATCCACAGACACCAGAGCTCAATGAACACCAAGTAGAACAAACACAAAGAAAACCACCCTCACGCACATCACAATCAAACTGATCAAAACCAGAGATAAAAAGAACATCTAAAAAGTTGTCAGAAATGTTAAGAAAATATAACATACAGAGGAACAAAGTAAGAAGTACAGCCACCTCCTCACCAAAAACATTAAAACAGAAGAAACAGAGCAACATCTTTAAAGTGCTGAAAGGAAAAAAAAAAAAAAAAAAAAGAACACCCATCAACCCAGAATTCGAGAGGTAGCAAAAGTATCTGTCAAAAATAAAGAAGTGCAAAACCTAAAGGAATTCAGCACCAGCAAACCAACACCACAAGTGCCGGTTCTCTGACTGTAACAGCCAGAAAACTGGCAACACCCAAAATACCCAGCAGAAGAGGACGGGTGACATAAACTAAGGCAGATTGTTTTTTGTTTTTTAGGATTTCCTTTATTTATGTGACAGAGAGAGAGAGAACACAAGCAGAGGGAGGGGCAGAGGGAGAAAGAGGCTTCCCACTGAGCAGGGAGCCCGACGCAGGGCTGGATCCCAGGACCCTGGAATCCTGACCTGAGCTGAAGGCAGATGCTTAACCACTAAGCCACCCAGGCGCCGCACTACAGCACATCCTTAAAATGGAATACGGAGCACTGATTAAAAACTGAAACACGTCTACTGAGGCTAACATGAAACACACAGCCCTATGACATCCTACTAAGTGAGCAAAGCTAGGCTGTAAAACGATATGAATGATTTACACTTGCGCCAGGAAGTACGTAAGAAAAGACCTAACATGACATACTCCACTGTCACCAGAGCGCCTGCCTACTGGACATGAGGCTTAGAGGAGGGTGGTGAGCAATGGCAAGAGGCTCTCTCCATTTTGTTCTTTATACTACTTACTTCTGGGGACGCCTGGGTGGCTCAGTTGGTTAAGCAGCTGCCTTCGGCTCAGGTCATGATCCCAGCGTCGGCAAGGAGCCTGCTTCTCCCTCTGCCTCTGCCTGCCACTCTGTCTGCCTGTGCTCGCTCTCTCTCTCTCTCTCTCTCTCTGACAAATAAATAAATAAAATCTTAAAAAATATATATATATATACTACTTACTTCTGGGTCACCTGAATTGTTTTCAAAGACCGGCTATTCATGTGATTTCAAGTTAAAAGTACAAAAAAAGAAAGAAAGAAAGAAAGAAAGAAAGAAAGAAAGAAAGAAAGAAAGAAAGAAAGAAAGAAAAGAGGTCCTTGGCTGGGAATTCAAGGCAAGCCCAAGAGACAGTCAACTTCTTGACTAGCTAAGCACTATTTATGATTTACTCAAATTTGGGGCATGAAAACATCTATTCTTTTTGCTTCCTTCAAATATCCTCAATTTCATTCTGTCCCAAATTCCACAGCTGGGTACACATCATAACAAAGGTCTCACGGAGGTCCACCTGGGGGCATGTATGAGGATGCTCGCCACAGCTTTATTTGAGCTGGGGGACGTTGAGGCCTGGTTATCCGTCACTGAGAGGTGGGAGGCAAAATCCATCCAGCAGCTCAGTGTAACATGATGGAGCTCAAACCCTTCGAGCTGAGGGTCAAAAGCGAGCCAAGAGGAGGAGATCTGGGCACTATAGCACTGATGGACACTCTTTATACACGTACACAAAACAACCGCACACGTTTTGCAAGAACACACATACACAGAACGATGCATGTTAAATATATAGAATACTGGAGACAGCAGAGGAGCAGAGCCAGGAGAGGAGATGGGGATAAAAAGAAATAACTAAATCAAGGAGGGATTGCAATGCACCAAAGAGGACCCTGCACCTGAAACTGAGTATGTTAACTTAACCTACTGCACAGAAGATTGAAGACAGGGGGTGGGGACAACAGGTGACATTGTGACCACAAGTCGGTTGCTTTATGTGTATTAACTCATTTACTCTTCACTAGTATCTCTCCCATCAGGTTCTCGGATCTCCAACATATAAAGAGGAAACAGACACAGAGAGGTTTAGCAATCTGCCCTAGGTCACACAGAAAGGAAGCAGCAGAGTCAAGACCGGAATCCAGAACGGCCGCCTCTAGAGCCTGTGCTCTTCAGCCCAGGCTGAAGACTAGGCAGCCTCTGACTCGACCTACCCCACTTACGATGAGATAACGGAAGCTCAGCCTTTTCTCAGAGTCCAGGAAATTAGAATTAGAGCCAATATTACACCGTACCAGACCCCCTTTATGCAGGTACAAAACAGGCCCAAAAAGGCACACAGGAGCCACCTCACAGCCAAGAAAACCCAGGCCAACCCCTTCCTGCTGCGGCCCCACTCAGTCCCACTGCCTTCAGACCAGCTGGGAACATGAAGAAATGAAACAACACAAAAATATCTGAAGAACAGTATCTTGGAACAAAAGACACGAAAAGTCAGAGACCAAGGGAGGGGCAGGAGAGAAGACCAAACCTGCCCCCAAGTCCGCCGCCCAGCCATGAAGAGACTACAAGATGCCTGGCATGCAGCCCGCGAAGGCAGCATTTGTGAGCGACAAGACCCCGTGAGAACCCCGTACCCCGGCTGGGCCTGCCACTCGGCCGGGATGGGGACTCCGGCCAGGGAACGAGGGACTTTGCCGGGCCTGAGTTCGTCATGTCCTGGAAAAGCCCATGAAGCCCTGGCACGGGTGCTGATGTATCAGCTAATGTCTCATTCAAGTTGTCAGCATTTTGTTAGAGCCAATTCAGTGGGTAATTAAGGAAAAAGTTGGGACCAGATGGGGAAGCAGATGCTAGCTCAGCCGCGAGTACAGTTCCCAGCGAGTGTCTGGGAAAGCGCTGGGCTGGCCAAGTCCGGGAGAGAAGGGCTGAAGCGACAGGCCAGAGAGGAGTAGGAGAAAGGTGAGGCCCATTTTAAAGATGCACAAACTGAGGCCCAGCGAGGCCAGGGGACCTGAGGCTACTGGAAGAATGGCAGATAACGAGAATGCAAAGAAACCCAGAAGACTCGCAAAAGGGGAGTGATTCTACCATGAGGCAGAACTGGAGACAAGGCAGGACTCCGCCAAGCGGAACAAAGCACCTCCAGAAAGAGGGGAGAGGGTTCTAGCACAGGTCCCAGCTCCACAAGCGCTGAGGATGGGCATCGGAATGCCTGGGTTTGGTTCCGGGCTTCCCTAGTCGCCACATGTGGGACTTACTTCACTCAGGCTCGATTTCTCCATCTGTAAAATTGGAGTAACCGTACATGCCTCACAGCTACATTATAAGGACTTAGTAACTTAATGAGACTCAGAACAGTGGAAGGTACAACATCAATGTTCAAATCACAACCCCACTACGGCTACTGCGGAGCCAATAAAACATGACCACCAGACATTCCTGTAGCGAGCGAGAAATAAACACTGACGTTTCAATGCTAAATGAGAAAGGCAGGATATAAAGCTGTAGGCGCTGTGAAGATCGCTGTATTACACAAAGGGGAGAAAGACACCTAGAAAAAAGACAACAGAGAAATGCGGACCATCATTATAAAATGGTAAAATGATGGATTTATTTGCCCCTAATCCTCTAGATTTCAAAATTTTAATGAATGAATAACCATTTTTGTAACAGAAAGGAGGGGTTCAATACACGGAGTTTTGAATGTTGGGGAAATGCTGGAGCTTTTCCACTCGGTTCCTCATTTATAACATAAGCAGAACGGAATGAAAACGAAGACCAAAGGCAGTGGTTGGCTAATCTAACAGTGAACCCCAGACCTGCCAAGGGGTGAAAGAGGAGAGTCCTATGTGGCAGAGGGCACAGGAACCACCAACGCCTCCTCTCTTCCCACTCCCAGAGACTGACTAAGGGAGTACAGAAATAGAAGGCACTATTTATATAAAAGTCTAGAGCAGGTAAACCAGTCTATGTGAAGATAATCAGCACAGCCATGGCCTCTGGGGAAGAAGGTGGCAACTGACAATGGACCCAAGCAAACACTCTGGGAGCTGGAAATGTTCCATGTGGCCCCTGGGGTGTGAGCTACACGGGTACGTCCATTTATCCAAACGTTCAGCTATGACTCTCCATTTTACTTATATGAGGTTTTCCTGAAATCGTTACAATAATGTAGTAGCTGGGACTCCTGGGTGGCTCATCCGGTTAATCGTCAGACCCTGGATTTCAGTACACAGGTTATCGTCTCAATGTCATGGAATCAAGCCCCACGCCAGGTTCTGCACTGGGTATGGAGTCCACTTGTCCTTCTCCCTGCTCCTCCCCCCTCCCCCCCCCCCCCCCCCCGACTCACACTCGCGCTCTCTCTCTCTCTCTCTCAAATAAATTTTTTAAAAAACTACCATCACCAGCACCATCACTGAATGAGCAGAGCAGGTGGAGGTCTAGGCAGTAAGGGAATGGCAGCACGCTGATGGCTGCTGACGCTAGACCACGGGATGTGGTGGGCGCTGTGCAACTGTTCACTCGGCACACTTCCGGAACTTCCCACACTTGTCCTAATAGGAGAACACAGTTATGGTGGCTTCTCAAAAAACTAAACAATGCAATCCACTGTGTGATCCAGCAATCACACTTTGGGAGAGACCCAAAAGACCCGTTCCAAAGTGGGCTCTGGCGGAGATGCTGGTAGACCCAGGCTCAAAGAAGCATTACTCGCGACAACTAAGAAGAAGAAGCCGCCCAAGCGTCCACCGGTGGACGAGCAGGTAACGAAACACGCAGGTGCATACGGTCTCAGGAAGGAAGGAGATTCCGTGACATGGAAGAGCCCCGAGGACACTCTTCTAAGTGACATAAGCCAGCCACAGAAAGACAGAGAACTGTAGGATTCCACTTGTAGGTGCTACTTCAGAGAGTCAAGTTCACAGAGAGAAAGCAGCACAGTGGTGGCCCGGGGCCGGGGGGGAGGGAGCGAGGGGGGGCTCTTTAGGGAGAGTTTCCCAGATGAACAAGTCTGCACACGGGTAGCAGAGTAATGCACGCGTACTTAACACACCTGAACCGCACACACAAAAATGGTGACGGCGATCGATTTTATGCTATATACTGTATTTTAACATAATTTAAAAACTTAAAAAGGGGCGCCTGGGTGGGTTAGGCCAGTGGGTTAGATCTCTGCCTTCGACTTGGGTCATGATATCAGGGTCCTGGGATAAGTACCCTGTCAGGCTCTCCGCTCAGCAGGGAGCCTGCTTCCCCCCACCCGCCTCTGCCTGCCTCTCTGCCTACTTGTGATCTCTGTCTGTCAAATAAATAATTAAGATCTTAAAATAAAATAAAAATAAAAAACGTAAAAAAAAAAAAAGGAGGTCCTGAAATCTAGGAGGGGATTTCACACACACAGGCCACCCACCGAGGGATTTCTGCCACATGGGAGGGAGGGGAGGACACATGGAAGGGCATCACTATGAACCCTCTCACAGCTGCCCTCCCTGAAATTCTAACACAGAACTGGTACGATGAAAACCAAACTTGGCGGGGGACCCCAGGGGGAACGGGACCTGCAGGGACTGCCATCTGTGGAATCCCAGACATCCCAGGGGTGGCTTATCTTCTTCCACTTTCTGACTCAACCCTGACCCCATCAGGAAAGACTCCGGGCACAGACCACTGGGCACAGACCACTGGGCACTTCACAGTGGGGCCTTACTAAACCAAAACATGGAACCCAGACTAGAAAACCTACAGTCCCAGCCTCACCCCTCCCCAACCTCAGGGGGCTGCATCACCCACCCATCACTTATGATATCTGGCCCTCCCCTCTCCTCCTGAGACCCGAGGAGGCAGCAGCTACTGGTCTCGCTGGAGGGTGTACCCCATTCCCAGTCATACCCCTTCCTTATTTAGAAAGAGTAAATGTAGTGAACAGGGAGGGAGGGCAAATGGAACAAAACTGTGTAACAAAAAAAGGGAATAAGCATCCTCCTACGCAAGATTTGGAGAAGGAACACGTTAAAAACAGTTTTACTCTAGGAAGCTAAAATAAATTTGAGACAAATTCTCCTTTGCGCTCTCAACAAAACTCAAGAAAACAAGAACAGAGTCAAATGAAGAGAAAGCTCAAGGAATTCAGAAGCGAGTGCAAGGAACCAAGTAATGGCACAGAATCGTAACCAGCACCAGGAGCGGTGACAGGCAGAACTGCCAGCGCAGAAAAGAGAGGTGAGTCGTGCGGAGGAGACGTCTGAGAAGCACCTGCCCACCTCCAAAGAAAGAAAGAGAGGCTCGGGGCGCCTGGGTGGCTCAGGAGGTTAAGCAGCTGCCTTCTGGCTCAGGTCATGATCCCAGAGTCCTGGGACCCGGTGCCCTGCTTAGCGGGGAGCCTGCTTCTCCCTCTCCCGCTCCCTCTGCTTATGCTGTCTTTCTCAAATAAATAAATGAAATCTTAAAAAAAAAAGGGGGGGGGCTCAAATACTCAACACGAGATAATACATATATTGCATATATACAGATGTATACGGATAACTCCCATTCCGAAGAGAAATGAGCCCAGAGGGACACATGCAATAAAAATGTTCCTATTCTTAAGAGCTTAACCTGAGGGGCACCTGGGTGACTCGGTGGGTTAAGCGTCTGCCTTCGGCTCAGGCCATGATCTCAGGGTCCTGGGATCGAGCCTCCCAGCGGGCTGTCTGCTCAGCAGGGGGCCTGCTTCCCTTCCTCTCTCTCTGCCTGCCTCTCTGCCTACTTGTCATCTCTGTTAAATAAATAAATAAAAATCTTTTTAAAAAGTGTTTAATCTGTAGACAAAGTACATTCCATGCACCTTAGCAAACTAAAGAAAAGGCACTAAAACCTGGACACTGCTTGGAATACCCCTTGAATGTCAAGGGGGAGAAAGAATGCTATGGACATTAAGGAAGGCTGACGGTGGGAGGACGGGGGAATCAGCCATCCAAATAAAATCTCATGTGGCCTCTGAATTACCCAGTATTAACAACCTAAGACTACAGCACATCTACAGGGTACTGAGTGATAAAATACATAACCCAAAAATGCTCTATTCATCCAAGCTGCCATTTACAGGAGAAAGCATCAAAAATACCTTCTTATATAAGTACTTAGAAAAAAGAAAACTATAATTAGATGAAAGAAGTTTTAAAAAACTACATTAGGTATTATAATAAATATAACTGGGGGTAAACTCCATATTACAAGACAGAGACACTTAGACTCTGAGTTTTTAAATATAAAAAACTACAGGCTATCTGAAAGAAAGACAGTGATTTTTTTTTTAAAAGGTCACAGATAGGTTAAAAGTGAAAAGTAAAAAACAAAGTTAAACGTAGAATTATACCAGGTAAATTCCAACAACAGAAAACAGAAAGTGCTTTAGAAAAAACACCTGAATTACAGGTGAAATCGTGAAATGCTTTACAAAAATTAGGGAAACTACAACTGAAAGCAGAAAGCATAGAACAGGTCAAGGAGGACAACCCATAATAAAATGCTGGCAGGCAGGTATCTATTTCTGTTAAATACCCTAGCAATAAAATATATAAAGTAAACTAAAATGAACCAATGGTAAAACCAAAAGAAACAGTATATTATTGGAAGACATTAACAGATTCTCAAATTCTTGAAATAATAAATTGAAAAACAGTATTACTAGAGCTCTATTGGGAACCTAAAAAACGTGATTAATGTCAATGATATACAGAACTGAGAAATACACATACAGGTAGCAAACAATAAACCCCAAAGGGGAAACTGCTTATGCTGCAAGCAAATTTAACATTTACACAATTATTTTAAAAAAGGAATCCAAAACTTTCTAGGAATCACCAAGAGCAAAACTATTATTGGCAACATTCTCTCAAATAAACTAAAAATGAATAAATATAAAGACTAATTTTAAAAAGGGGAAACACAAAAATTTAAATTATATTTTTAAATAAACTTTATAGATTAAAGACAACATCCAATATTTAGGAGAGAAAAGAGTTACAACAGTTCGCAGTAGGCTTATGGGATGTGACCAAAAATGTACTGAGAGGAAAATTCACTGACTGAACACTTTTACGACTAAACAGAGAAAAATAAAGAGCTAAGGATTCAAATTAAAAAAAAAAAAAATCTAACGAAGGCAGAAAGCTCGATTTAACAAACATAACAATGTGAAAATGTTTCAAATAGTTAGAATTGACAAATACCTTCAAAGTATTAGGAAATGAATATAAAAATAATAAATAGGCCTGGATATTTGTATTCAACCAAAAAAAAAGAAAAATTCAATTACAAGAAAATCAGACTAGAAAAATACAATCAGAAGACATGTTTTTAAGTTATTTTTAAGTTATTTTCTATTCTATGCAAATACGGTTCAAATGCTTGATCAGTTTCTAAGAAAATGACCAGAACTATTTTCGACAAGAGCAAAAGCCAAAATATAACTGAAGAAAGGATTACATGGAAAATCATCAACTCCAAAAACATAACAAGATAGAGAGTTTTAAAGGCGAGTCCTTTTAAACTTTCAAAAGATAGATAATTCCCATGCAATATAAATCATTCCTGGCAGGGACTACAAATAAACATCTGGCACGCATGCTTAAACTCATTTCCTACATTCTTACAAAACACTAAATTGTTTACACATGACAGGACCTCAGAATCCTTCTCAACACAGCAATCTCAGCAGCTACTATCAACAGGTACACAGTTTACAATGTATTTATCCACCTTGTTCCAGATCACTGAAAATGATGGAAAGCTTCCCAATTTATAACCCACTGTACTAGCATAATCCCCACTTTAAAAATGACAAAAACAGCACACTAAAAATAAAACCACAGGACAATCCTACTAAGGAATATAGACACAGAACACTGCAAAATGGATCTGAGGTGTATTAAAATAATGAAACACCATGAACAAAATGGGTTCCGTCCAGGATGGTTTAATATTAAGAAATCTATTAATACAACTTATCACATCAACAGATCAAAGTAAGAAAACCATATGGCCATCTGGATACATAATGAAAAGGTATTTGTTTAAAATTCATCATCCTTTTCCCCTCCTCTTATTATTAAATAGTTTTATAGTGGGGGAGGGGATGATTCACAATCCTTTGCAGCAGAATTCAAACACAAAAGAGTGAAAATCACTCCTAAATCATACCACTCACTTCCATCTTGAAAAATAAAAACAAACACTGAGCAACTCAGAAAATGCTTAGTGATAAAGAATATGTATCAGAAACCAAAATAAAACTTTATACTTAATCAGAAAATGCTAGAATCCTTCCCACTAAAAGAAGAAATAAGATAATACAAGAATACCTGTTATCCCTATTATTCAAACCGCCCAGAAGACCTAGTTGACATGTAAGAGAAAAAGAAAAGGACAACGGCTATAAAAGAAGAAAGGAAATGAGTATTATCTCCATATGTTATCACCTTTCTAAAAACCCACAAACCACTGGAATTAAGAAGATAGTTAAGTTATCCACTAACACACAACAACATAAAAAACAGTAGCTTTTCTATATACTTGAATTAATTAGGCAAAATATACAATAAGGGAAATTATCCCACCTACAGCCAAAAATATCAAATGCTCAGAAATGTATTTTAAAACAAGCATCCAGAACTTCGGGTGCCTAGGTGGCTCAGTGGGTTAAGCCTCTGCGTTTGGCTCAGGTCATGATCTTCAGGGTCATGGGATCGAGCCCCGCATCGGGCTCTGCTCAGTGGGGAGCCTGCTTTCCTTCCCCTCTCTCTCTCTGCCTGCCTCTCATCTCTGCCTGTCAAACCAATAAATAAAATCTTAAAAAAATAAAATAAAATACAATAAAACAAGCATCCAGAACTTATCTGGAACACCTTACTGTGGGTCACACATGGGAACATGGGGATGAAGAAACAGACTACCTCACTGGGCAGAAAAACATAAAACGGTGAGAATGTCCTTCCTACTCAATTCAATGCATACATTTAATGCAATTACCATCACAACACCATTTTCAGCTTTAAAAATGATTCTGGTGTTCATCTGGTAGAATGTGTGTGAGACTAATGAAAGTTTCGAAATAAGATTAATGGGGAGAGAGATGTTTACCAAATATTACAATATTTAAAAAGCGAAATTAAGCAAAACAGGATGGTCTTGGAGTGGAAGTTAACACAGAGCTGCATCTATTGAGTCTTTCTGGGCTATACTTTGCTAAAATCTATCTGCCTGTAAAGGATTATGTCAGGTCTACCTTCATTTAGTTACCAGAGCTTTAAGATATCTTAATATATGCACTGAGAAAATATGGACTCAGACGCACTCATCTCTTCATTGCAGGACTGGACAGCCAACTCCTCAATCTTTATAAGCCTTCAAACCACCCACCCACGGGTTAAGTGGGACCCACGAGGCCATCCAGCTCAGGAGTAGCAAATGCGAGCGCAGTCACCACCACACTGCCTTCCCAGGGGCAGACATCACTAATCAATCTCAGCACCTTGTCCACAATGGCCTATCCATGGAATCAATAAAGGCCATAGCTGGACTTCATAAGGAAACCCCTCCATCATCTCTCAAGTCCAATCCCTTCGTTTTATGGGTGAATGAGTTTTTATCCTGTCAATTATTCATGACAATTCTGCAAGGCAGAGCAGAAATAGTGCATTATCTCATATTCTAGAGAACAGTATTTCCAAGAGGGAAAACGTCACCCCAAACTCAGTCCAAGCCTGGTTAGGGGCAGAACCCTCAACACGAGGCCTCCTGCACCCAGCCCTACCGTCCTTCCACCTTCTATGTTCTATACCCCAAACAGACGCAGACATAGGACTAGTGAGCCTAAAGTTTCCATGTTCTGTTCAAGAGGGGGGGAAAAAAAAAACAGCATTCGGATGGAACTGGCCAGTTAACCCTTACATAGGACTTACTATGTGTTAGCACTGTGCTAAGGCTTTTATTATGAACCCCACTCAGTATCACTCTGGCCATTCTGATGCAGAGAGGGGCTGAGTAATTTGACCAGAGTCACGTGGCCTGAAAGAGGCAGATGTGGGTTTTGCAACCAGGAAGTCTGGCTACAAAGGGGACATCCTTAGCCACTTGGCTGTACTGCTTCTCAGAGCAGCAATCTAATAATGACTGTTTTTCCCGGGGGCATCATGCAACACAGTACTCAGAAACAATGCCCCCACCCCTGCCCGGCCTCGTACTGGGCTTTGGTAAAACTACACTGTAAAGAACATCTTCATATATAAAATATTTTTATATTTTAAAATCCTCTCCTTTGGCTCTACTCCCAAAGAGAGATTACTGGTACTAAGATTTGGGAATTTCTATTGATTTGGAAAATATAGTAAACTCTTTAAAAAGTGCTGTGGGTTTTTTTAACTCACTTTGTTATTAAACACGAAAGAGGTTTGTGTTCCATGAAGAAAACTTAGTATATGCAAAAGAGAATAGAAAAAAAACCATAATCCTATGCTTCTCTAAGATCATCTCCACTAACGGTTTTCTTCCTGGGACTCCTTGGAACCCAAGACATCTAGTTGCTTGTGGGAAGCCCACCTCCAAGTTCAGTTCCCCCATCCAGGAGCTCCCCAGGGACCTGCTTTGTGCCCTCACACCTTAAATGGGAAGTTAGAGAGATCAATATTCATCCCGAGGATGGGGGAGCCAGGCAGGCAAGCAGGACATTTCCAAGCAGTTCCTGACCTGGAGGGGTAAAGGAGCTCTAGGTTCCACATGCTGAGGACACCTGGGAGGTTCTGGCAGGAGAAACTGGAAGACCCACTGCTGGGTCTTGAAATCAATTTAATGAGTCACAGCCAGCATTTTTTTTTTTTAATAAAAGAGAGAATAAAAAAGTATCAGAATGCACTGCAAGTGGTTAAGCGTTAAGTATCACTGCCTGCTTTTGCTTTACTGAGATGAGTCCACGTGTATAAGATGGTGACATAAAATGTATTTCTTCCAGTGGGTCAGTCATGAAAGTATGATTCGCCACTGCCCAGCAGGACACAGGCCCTCCGCAGGTCAGTCCTGTCTGGATACCAGGAGGCAAGAAGGAGGCCGCATCTGCAAAAGCGCCTTGTGAAAACACTGTTCTGACCTGAGGCCAGATTACCAAAGACTCGCTTTCTTCCTCTAACTTCCCCTACCTGTTATCTTTCCCTTCTAAACCCCCCACCATCCGCACCTCCTCAGCGACAAGAGTTCTGTCTGATTAACTGAACATTCTGGTGGGCCCACATAAAGGATAACCACATTCGGGCAGAATTTTATGACTCACCAGCTCTTTGAAAGAATTAGATGTATAGTAATAAATACTCAATGCTAAAAAAAAAATCACTGAAGTTCATCTTTCTTTGATGATTCATACTATTTCACTGGCCCAGAATTCTCTGCTCCCTCCCCTTCCTCCCACAGACCCATCTTTTGACCCTCAAATCCTATCTGTCCTTCAAAACCACACTCAAATACCACTTCCTCCAGGATGTTGCCCCAGATCCTCTTTACTAGGATTCATCTTTCCCTCCACTAAACAACCTCAGCGACCAGTCTTAGAACAATGGAAAATTTCTACAGCACCTTATATATGGCTGTGAACAGAATCCATATTGATTTATCACCTCAGCACCTATCAAGGATTGTCACCCATAATTAGGACAAATATTTAATGGCTAAATAAATTCAAAAGCTGTTGAAAGAGGAAGGATCATCATCCAAAAATGGTTTCTCAGCATAAATGCAGAAAAACAAGTTATTAGAGAATTCTGGCTAGTAAAATGAGGTTAAAAATAATTTATTGAAAAATTAATACTTGTTTGAGTAAATAATTAGCTTACTGAAATAATTAATGAAATTAACAGAGCTCATCTAGAGAAGGTATGCAATTATAAAGTCTTTTCTTTCATGCATACATATTCTAGGTCTCCTCACTGAACATGAACCCCTCTCAAAATAAAAAAGTCAGTGAAACACTTTAAGGAATTTACTGGGGGCACCTGGGTGACTTAGTGGGTTAGCCTCTGCCTTCGGCTCATGTCATGATCTCAGGGTCCTGGAGTCGAGCCCCACATTGGGCTTGCTGTTCCGCAGGGAGCTTGCTTCCCCCTCTTTCTGCCTGCCTCTCTGCCTACTTGTAATCTCTCTCTCACTCTGTCAAATAAGTAAATAAAATATTTTTTTAAAAAAAAGAATTTACTGTGTTTCTTTTCTAAAACAACAGAAGTTCTAAAGCCTGATACCAACAACTGGTCCAAATTGGGGAGGATATCCGGAAATGTGTCAAACTAATTTCTACCCTTGATCCGGTAATCTCTCTTCAGGAATATATCCAAAGGAGATGGCTTTAAAATATCAGGAGTACCGGGCGCCTGGGTGGCTCAGTGGGTTAAGCCGCTGCCTTCTGCTCAGGTCATGATCTCAGGGTCCTGGGATCGGTCCCACATCCGGCTCTCTGCTCAGCAGGGAGCCTGCTTCTCTCTCTCTCTCTCTCTCTCTCTCTCTCTCTCTCTCGCTCTGCCTGCCTCTCTATCTACTTGTGATCTCTCTCTGTCAAATAAATAAATAAATAAAAATCTTAAAAAAAAAATATCAGGAGTACCTTATTTACGAAATTGTTCATTACAGTAGAACTTTATAAAAGAAAAAATTAGAACCAGCCTAAATGTGCAACAACAGAGTATGGGTTAAATAAACCCTGTTCATTCTTTTCTGTGAATATCATGAAGCCTTTAAAAATGGCAATTAGGAAGACAAAGTAAAGATGGGTGAAGGAAAAGGCAGAAGGCAAAACTAATACATTATGATTCAAAAAACAAAAATATGCTCATAAAATAAATAGAAGGAAATACACCAAAATTTTAATACGACTATACAAGGGCTGGGATTTATTTAACAAAGTCTTTTCATTTCTTTATTTTCTGATTTCTTTATAATATCATTAGGCTCCTTTAATTATTTAAAAATTAGCTGATTAAAACAAATATTAGCATGTATCTAACTGCAACCAGGGAATAATCCGTTTAGGAATATCTGTTTTGAATAAGCCATGATGACTGCTTCCCATGCACTTGAGCATGTACGAGCACCCTCTGTTCCGGAGCATGTATGGTCCCCAAGGAGAGAGATCCGGGCATCTGTGAGAGCCAGCAGGTTGTTTAAGAACTCCGAAGACTCAGAAGTCGGACTCAGGCTCCAATCTCGCAGGGAACAAGAGCACCAATTAGCTACCCCCTATAGCAAGTTATCTGACCTCACTGAACTTCGGTTTCTGCATCTACAGTGGTTCTGAGGTCAGTCTGACTAAGAAAGAGAATGCCCCGTGGAAAAAGCCCGCCAGAAAGCTGCCCCTTCCTGTGAGTTTCATGTGAGTAACACACATGGCACTGTACACACTATTCACAGGTTACTTAAGATACCATTCTCATGTTCAAGTTTATCTAGACGTGACCAAATTGAAACAGCATCATACCTGTACACCCAGGGAAAAGAGTCCAGAAAGAGACCCAAGTATATGTATATTTAATGTAAGGTAAAGACGGCATTTCAAATCCAGGAGGAAAAGATAGATTATTCAGTTACTGGTGTTAGAGCAAGTAGCTAGCCGTTTGGGGGGAAAAAACAACAGAGCCTGATCTCTGCGCCTCTCCTCTAAAGCAAATTTATTCCAGACAGATAAACAATAAGTGCAAGAAAACAAGCTGTATAAAATAACAGAAGAAATAAGGATGTTTCTTAAATTCTTTTTTTGTTTCCAGGTATTGAATCTTATAAACAATTACAAGCACTCACGTACCTCTCACATGGTATACAGACACTCTTCCGTGTATGTTCCTAGAAAACAAACTGTTGATCTGCGAGATGACATAAATGTTCAACCTTGTTTTTTCCCCACCTTGGCTATTTTTAAGTGTTCAGTTCAGGAGTGCTAAGTAACTTCACCCGAGTTGTGCAACAGATCTCTAGAACTTTTTCATCTTGCAAAACTGAAACTCTATACCCACTGAACGTCAACTCCCCATTTCCCCCTTCCCCTGGCAACCACCATTCTACTTTCTGTTTCTATGAGTTCTGACTACTTTCGTGTCTCATGTGAGTGGAATCATACAGTACTGGTCTTCTTGTGATTGGCTGACTTCACATAGCACAGTGTCTTCAAGGTTTATCCATATTTTATCATGTGACAGGATTTCCTTTTTTAAGGCTGAATAATATTCCATTTTATGTACACGTCACATTTTGTTTATCCATTCATCCATCAATGAAAATATGGGTTACTTCTACCTCTTGACTATTGTAAATAACACTGCAATGAACATGGGTGTGTAATTATCTCTCTGAGATCCTGCTTTGAATTCTTTTGGATAGATACCCAGAAGTAGGATTGCCAGATCGTATGATAATTCTATTTTTAATTTTTTGAGAAACCACCACACTGTTTTCCATAGCAGCTGCATACACAGGGTTCCAAATTTTCCACACCAACACTTACTTTCTGGATTTTTTTTTCTTTTTATAGTGACTATCCTAATGGGTGTGAGGTGATAGCTCACTGTAGTTTTAAACTGCATTTCTCAAATGATCAGGGATGTTGAGTTTATTTCCATATGCTTGTTGGCCATCTGTATATGTTCTCTGGGAAAACGTTCAAGTCCTCTGCCCATTTTTTAAAAATCAGGTTATTTGGTTTTTTGTTGTTGAATTGCAGGGGATTCTTTATATATTCCAGAAACTAAGCATTTATCAGATATATGATTTGCAAATATTTTCTTCCACTATGTAGACCGCCTTCTTTCTCGCTATAAATTCTTAATGTGTGACACCAAAAAAATACATAGAATCCAAAACACAAAAATGAAAGTATTTTAAAATTAAATGCTTTAGGAGCACCTGGGTGGCTGAGTCGGTTGAGTGTCAGCTTTTGGCTCAGGTCATGACCCAGGGTCCTGGGATGGAGCCCCACCTCAGGCTCTCTGTTCAGCAAAGAGCCTGCTGCTCCCCCTGCTTGTGTGGGCCTGCACATGCGGGCTCTCTCTCTCTCTCTCTCTGCCATATTAATTAATTTTTTTAAAAGTAAATATTTTATTCAACCACTTCTAAAATAGCACTTAAAAAAAAAAAGTCTAGGATAAGAAATAGTTGGAATCTGAATAGCAAGAGTCAATACCTCTAGAATCCAAAGAGCTCTCAAAAAAAAAAAAAAGGAAGAGATAAATACCCCAAGAGAAAAATGGGCAAAACGCTTGAACAGGCAATTCCCAGAAGAAATAAAAGTGGCTAATACAAGTATACCAAGCAATGTTCAACCTCATTGGTTTGCCCATCAAGACCTCAATGATCAAGAACAGTGGCAATACAAGGTGATGGCCACAATGTGTAAGATGAGCACGCCCCCCCCCCCCAAAAATAAGCACACTCAATCTCTTAGCAGCAAGGTCAACTGCTATCACCAGCAGGATATGAATATGCTAGGATTCAGAAATCAGCCTTTTAGAGAGACTGATGATAAAAAGATCACCACACAAGCAAGAAACCCTGCATGTAAAAAGATTAGAAATAACCAAAATCCAATAGGGCACTGAGTTTGGGGACATATATACAGTAGAAATACAATGTAGTCAATAAAATAATAATGAGGATCTCTATTTACTGATGCAGAAAGAGATCCAGGAGTTTAAAAAGAAAAAAGAAAGCAGACGCAGAACAGCATGTAGAATATAATCCCATTTGAATAAAACTGTAATCATATATATTTAAATATGCAGAGAGATGACTTAAATAATGTTCATCAAATTTGAACAGTGGTTGTCTCTGGGTGGTAGGATTTGGGGTGATTTTTTTGAAGAACATCGTTATTTTTTTCTGTGCTGTTTTAATGTTCTTATAATGAATATTATTTTTATAATCGGGGCGGGGGGACCTGTTTTCACTTCGAAGGAAAATAAAAGTGAGATTCGGCTCTTAGACAGCAATCTCACACTTAGAAACCAAAATGGAGACAATGTGGGACAGCGCGAACTGCTAAGTCCTGAGTTCGAATCCTGCCTCGGCCACTAATTACCTGAATGACCCTGGGCAAGTTATTTAACTTTGCTGTGCTTTTCTCACCTGTAAAACAAACATGATGAAAATTCTATGTCATGGAGTTATTTGGGGGATAAGAAACCAACACTGAATAAGTTTTCAATAATTATTAGCTTCATCCTCCCCTCTGAGCTCATCACTGAAAGCACCCTAGTTGTATCTGGCCCATATTAGGTACTCAAAATGTGTCCAGTGAGTTGAATGGGGTAGATGGATGGATGAACAGGTAATCATAAGAGGCACACACATCTGAGGGTAGAAAGATTCTATGCGTGAATAGGTGGTTGGGTAGAAAAGGATGGAGAAGTGAATAGCTAGAGAGATGGACTGATGGGTAGACAGACGGTATGGCAGCTTGTATTTTCCAAAGATGACTATATCAAGATGCATCCCCTCCTGGGGCACCTGGGTGGCTCAGTGGGCTAAGCCTCTGCCTTCCGCTCAGGTCATCAGGCTCTCTGCTCAGCAGGGAGCCTGCTTCCCCCTCTCTCTGCCTGCCTTTCTGACTACTTGTGATCTCTCTCTATCAAATAAATAAATAAAATCTTTTAAAAAAAAAATGCATCCCCTCCTACATGTTGAATGCAATGTTGCCACAACTTCACAGAGAGGCGGGGCTTATGTCTCTCCTCTTGAAATGGGGCATATCTCTGTAATGGCCTCAACCTGCAGATTGAGGTCGAAGTTATGCTACATGACTTCTGACACTAAATCATAAAAAGAGACACTGGATCTGCTTGGCTCTATCTCTGCTGGGACGTGTGCCTTGGGAGACTCAAGTTACCATACAGAAGTCAGGCCTTGTATGAAGCCTCCATCCCGGAGGACCCCATGAGATGGATGGATGGATGGATGGATGGATAGATGGATGGATGGATGGATGGATGGATTCCAAAAGAACTCCAAGTGTTCAAGTCTTTCAAACCCTGGCACCAGACAGGAGAGTGAAGAAGACTTTAAGATGACCTTGGCCACTGCATGACCACGATCACAGAGACCCTAAATCAGACCAACCAACTGAGCTACTACCAAATTCCTGACCCACAGAAACCATGACAGACAATAAGCAGTAGTGTATTAAAGCCACTAAGGTTGGCGGTGATTTGTTACACACCAGTAAGTTATCTAATAAAGATGGTAAGAAGAGTCTAAGGCTGAATGCCTGACTTCTCTATGGGGAGCCTGGAAATCAGCAACATCTTGTGCTCAATTTCAGGTCTGGTACGCTTGTCTTTGTCTGTTCCAACAGCCTCCTGCTTACCCTCCTATTCCGCTACTTAGACTTCCAAAAGCCAGCCCTCCGAGCTCTGACTTGGATTAACTGCCCTGCTGCCCCTGAACAAACTAACAGAACACGCTTTCGAGGCAACCAGTCCAAGCCCTCACTGCCTAAGAAGGGAAACTGAGGCTCAAAGAGAGAAATTACCCCAGACTCTGGCTGAGTTAGAAGCAGGGCTCAGACTACAGACCCTGAAGCCCAGAGTTATTTCTCCTCCAACAGCCTGTGGGCTCCAGGTAACCCCGAGTTTGAGTCCTGCCTCCACTGCTTACTGCCAGTGACGGGAGTCCCATCAGGGCAGCCAGCATCACTGCAGGCCCTGGCTAGGACGTGCCAGGGCTCTTGGCTCCAAGCATACCTTACATCTGTCTGGGCATAAATTTGCATTCTGAATCCAGGAGGCCCCAGTTCCAAGTATGTCAAATGTAATTAATTACAGCAAACCTTCTGCAACTGTTTTCAAACGCAGTATTAAAGGCTCTGTGCGCATGAAACACACAAGACACGGGCCCACGGAGGAGCACAGGGAGCTGGGGAATGGGGGCCTGGGAGGCCCAGATCTGGGCACCACGGAATGGGGAGGGCAAGTTCCCAGAGACACCGGGGTCCCGTTCAGTCCCACAGCGAAGGGGAGGACATCCGAGGGAGCTGGGTTCAAATCCTAGCCAATCACCAATGCCACAACTTGGACAAATAACTTCACCTTCCTTAACTGTAAGGGTGAATGGTAAGACTCCGCAGCTCAAAGGGCTATCGTGAGCCTTGTCTCTGGCAGTCATCTGAATTTGAAGCCAACCACCCTTACCAGCTGTGTACCCTTTCACCTCTGATTCTCAAGTCCCTCATATTATAAATAAATAACCTTACTCTCCAGGGCGATTGTATTAACTGAGATAATAGATGTTAAATGATGAGTCCAGCGCCTGGCATGTAAGAACCACTTAGCAAATGTGCAATGATTACTGTACTTCAAGGCAGAAAAATTCTATTTAGCAAAAATCAAGTGAGATAAGTAAGAATGCTCAACTTCAGGCTTTCGACAGAAACAGATCCTGAGCAAAACAAGTTTGTAAGGTTGAATCCCCAACCCGAGGCTCAAACTCCTTTGAGAACTCCAAGAGAACTAGGCTACAAAGTTTGAGACCTGTGTTCAAGTCTAGCTTTGTCGTTCACTGCCCTCTCTGCCCACCGCCATGCCAGACCCCTGAGACCCAACTGGGGCGAGCAGAGCCCAGACCAGGCTGGAGATCAGGGGAGCCAGATGATCTTCCCCACTCGGCCAGCTCTGTCCTCTACAGCAGTGTGCTTCCTGGGTCTTCCAGGAGCTTTACTTCCTGAATCTGTGTCTGTACATGGAGCAGACATGACTTAGGAAGACAATGGCCTGTGGCCACTCAGGACCCTAAATAAACAGCCCCTAATGTGACCCGGGTTTCTATGCCCAAACCAGCCCCGAATTGCACTCTGATTCATAAGCCCCAGTTAAACCCCAAAGACTAAATAGACTGGAATTTTTTGGCAAGTGGAGAGATTGCCAGGGGTAATCTTTTAGATTTGTTTTTGCTTGTCTTGTTAGATGTACTTTCTTCCAAAGTGTTTAATTAATGTTTAGGGGAATGGGTAAGCAAAGTGGAAAACAGTTTTTCTTCCTAAATTACCAATCTCTTTCTCTCTCTCTCCCTCTCCTAAATTCCGTCCATTTAACCACCTACTTACGCTGATGCCTGTACCACTACATCAGTCGTCTTCTCAATCCCAAACTCTGAATCTGGCATTCTTCACCAGTGACCTGATGAAGCAAGCTGCTATGTGACCCTGAGAAAGCCACTCTCCCTCTCTGGGGGGAGCACATTTTTAGAATAGCACTGTCCAGGAGAAATGTAATACAAGCCACAAAAGTAATTTCAAACTTTCAAGTAGCCACGTTATTTAAAAAAAAAAAAGTAAAGTTCATTTTAATAATTATTTTGTTTAACCCAATATATAAGAGGCTATCATTTTAACTTATAACCAATATTTTATTTTTTTAATTTTGGTTTTTTTTTTTTCCAGATTTTATTTATTTATTTGACAGACAGAGATCACAAGTAGGCAGAGAGGCAGGCAGAGAGAGAGGGGGAAGTAGGCTTCCCATTGAGCAGAGAGCCCCATGCGGGGCTCGATCCCAGGACCCTGAGATCACGACCTGAGCTGAATGCAGAGGCTTAACCCACTGAGCCACCCAGGCGCCCCTAACTTATAATCGGTATTTTAAAAATTATTACTTAAGTCTTTTACAATCTTTTCTTTCTAACAACGCCTTCAAAGTACGGTGTGGATTTTACATTTCCCAGCGAGCCCCATGTCAACAGCTCAACAGTCAAAATGGCAGTGGTTACCCATACCCACTGGACCACACAGGCACGATCTCTCTACAAACCTTTTAGCTCTAGACTGCCCAGATCCAAAAAGATGACTAGCCTCATTACAAATTCCACTTCCAGCAGGTAGCCCCCTCACCCAAAGTTACCCTTCCCTGGGGCCTCCTTCCAGGCCAGTTTCAGTTTTCTTTCAGATCAGTTTCACTTTCTGCTTTTCCAGCATACATTATAAGAAACGCCCAGATAAACAAGCTTAAATTTTTAGTTATTTTTCCCAGCTGATGAAAAAAAAAAAAAATTTCCAGCATCCAAAAATGTCTCTATTCTCTCTGGGTAATCTTAGTGCCCTGGCTAGGTCCACTGAGTTCCCAAATCTCTGAACCCAAAATAAAGCAAAACACCAACTCTGCAACATTTCACCTGATAAAAATTCCCATCCTTAATTCACTACAAAAAGTGGGGCTGGTGGGAATTTGGCGGGCAGAGGGACAGAATCGCTAGCCCCTGAGGCACGCTGTCTTGGACAATAACATACCCAGGGAACTAGCCAGAACAACTCCGTCTTTGAATGCTACCAGCAAACCGCCAGCCAAGAGCTTGCCCAGGGCCACTCCCCCACCTCCTCCACTTTGCAGGACTCATTTCCACCCACAGGGGTTTCCTACCCCACCCCTGGATCCTGAGCCTCCCCCAGCACGAGGGCTGGCCCCTGGGAATCGAAGATTCCATCCCTGATACAGAGCTCCCTTCACTAGAAAGTGGGTTTTCCCCGGTTTTCCATACTGGCTGGGGCGCCAAGCATCACCTGACTCCATTTATTCTCTTTAGCGTATATATGAAGCCTCCTTCTGCTGTGTCAGCCAAAATATTTATATCATTTTCCTGTGAACTCAATACTGTCTTCACCTCGGCCTCCCTCCTTTCCTTTTTAAGAAAAGAAAGGAGTAGTCGCCAACATGTTTCTCTAGTTCTTCGCTGTTTATGAAGCACTTTTGAGTCCATTAACTCACATGATGCCTGCAGGAAACCGTGAGGGATACACAAGTGGACTGTTCTCCCACTTAGTGGATAAACAAACAGAGGCTCAGCGCCCAGTGGCTCCCGGGGCTGGGCAGATCCCATATGTGACTGAAACGTGGGAACTGACTGGAACAAGAAAGGGCATACCCCGTCCAATGCCTACAGATCCCAAACTTTTTAAACCTCTGGCCGACAGGTAAAATGAAACAAGCTAAGGGACCAACTCACCTCGTGGGCACCCATCTGTGATTCCAAGTTTACATAATCTCCCAAGAGCGCACTTACAATTAGTGCACTAATGCTAGTTAGAAAACTCCATGTGTAAAAAAGTAACACCTATGTAGGGCTGTCGATCTAAAAAGCATTTTCAGGGGCGCCCCTGGGTGGCTCAGTGGGTTAAGCCTCTGCTTTCGGCTCAGGTCATGATCTCAGGGTCCTGGGATTGAGCCCCGCATTGGGCTCTCTGATGAGCGGGGAGCCTGCTTCGCCTCTCTCTCTGCCTGCCTCTCTGCCTACTTATGATGTCCCACTGTCAAATAAATAAATAAAATCTTTTTTAAAAAAATAAGTAAAAAGCATTTTCAAAACAAATAAATGAATAAATAGGGGCGCCCGGATGGCTCAGTCGATTAAGCGTCTGCCTTCGGGTTAGGTCAGGGTGCCAGGCTCCTGGAACTGAGTCCTGCGTCGGGCTCCCTGCACTGCCTCTCACCCAGCTCTCATGCTCGCTCTCTCTCAAATAAATAAGGCCCTTTTTAAAAAATAAATGAATAAATAAGCATTTTCAAATACCTCCCCTCATTTGATTCTTGTGGAGGATGATTTCTGTCCCATTTCCCAGATGCAGAAATCAGGGCTCTCAGGGGCTGAGAAATTCGTCTGTGATCTTCAAAGTGTACAAACAGCCAATGTGCTGCAAACCCAGGTTATGGTCCGGGAACCCGAGTGCCCACCTTGCCCCTCTGCCATGTTATCTCTACTACACGAGTGAGTGAGGGACACTGCCCAACCCAGTGGCCCAGCCACCAGCATCTCCCCCTCTGAAATCTGATCACTCCGGTATCAGGCAAAGAAGCAGGTCACCTAGCCCTGCTTTGATGACAACCCCAAGGGTATCTAATTATAACAGGGAGGAAAGGGAGGAGTCAGAATCCTCTCACTATTTCTCAAGACCAAATTAACTTTAATTTCTTTTGACACAGCGCATGTGTAAATAATAGGAAAAGCACTGGATGACGAGTTAGGAGATCTGAGGCTTGAAGTTTACCTCTGCCTGGTCACTGAGGTTTGGGGCAAGGAACTCCACCTCCTGTCCTGCGGAGGGGGGCGGGGAACTAGATCAGGAATGACAAACTGGCTTCAGGTCCCATGCTAAACTCAACTGACTGGTTGCACCACACTAAGAAGGACTCTGAGGTCACCGACCAGACTCAATGGAGAAGACTGCCAAGATCGATTAGCAATGTCTGCCACAGACTTGAAAATGGGCGGCAGGGGTATGTATACATTACTTACTTACCATCCCTGGTACAGGGATAATGTACAAAAAACGCGCTGAAAGTGAAAAGCACTCTGCCCTTTACAAAACTTTCTTCTCACTATCCCTCACAACTTTTTACAAGAACCCAGTGCTGAGGGTATCATCCGTTCCCACCATCCTCATTATCCCCACTTTACACATAAGGAAATCAAAGGGCAGGGAAATGAAGAACTCTGGCAAAGACCACAAAATGATTAAGCAGCAGAGCCAAAAGGGAAGCCAAGCCTTATCCCATCAACTTCAACCTGTTCGTTCTACCCTTGGAAACGTCAAACTGGTATTCCACCATCCACAGGACACTAAACCTCCCTCCCACCGGCTTCTTACATCTTCTAGAGAAGGGGCACGGTAAAGTTATGAAACCCACCCAAAGACATGGAAGGAAAGAGGTACTAATTTAAAGTTCCAGATGCTTGTTCCCAAGGCCAAGTCCTGCCTGCACGGCGCAAGTGGAGAAGCCACACCCAGAGCTAAGTGAGGTAAACTCAAGCAGGACTTGGAAGTCCCTCACGTCACAATCCACCCCACCACGAACAGGACACTCTACCTCAATTCCAAGATGCCTTCAAGTGCTAAACACACACCATGGGATTTATAACATCCTCTGGTGCAGAAGAAAAGAAGAGGGAATGTACTAACAGGAAACATCTATTGTAAAACACACCCCAACTTCAGAAATACGAGTACGTGAGGAACACGGCCATCGAGGAAATACGGTCTCCCTCAGACTGGGATCCTGTGCTCACTGGCTGGGCCGGGCCAGAAGTATTAAAAGGGACAGTGTTTTATAAAGCTTACAGAAAAAAAATTAAGCAAAAAAAACAATGTTCTCAATTTTCGCCCATAGATTTTCCTCAAATCTCTGGCATCTGCACACCATAATCCGACCAAAGATGGGGTCTGACTGAACATCAAATCACATATTTAGCTGCTACACAGATAAGGTGTGGCAGGTTCTCTGCAGAGAGGCCCCTGATGCCCCCATTCCTGGGCCCATGACCAAGACAACCAGTTCCCAAAGCAAACACAGGGACCTTCCCAGCCCCTTGTACCTCAAGGTTTTCCCCCATTTCCATCTCTTTAGAAACATTGAGACTATTTACCATTCCTGCTGATCAGCCATCTGGATAATGACCCTACCAGGCCCCTCATCCAATTTAAAGAAATCGTTTATACAAGAGGAGTGAAGAGGGTAGGCAACTCTTCTAAAACTCCCCAAGATGTGCACAGTCAAAGCGTGTTACCGCCATCCAAGGAGTCCCCTCTGATTGATTACTCCAGCTTTAAAAAAAAAAAAAAAATGTGCTTAGGGCTCCCTCGTAAAACAGTGCTTTTGACCAAATGGCCAAACCCAAATTGGTCACCTACTCCTCACTAGACTCAAATCTGACTGAACTGAGCTATTTCCAAAAATCAAATTAAGTCATCAAATATTTATTGAGCTGCCGCTCTGTGCCAGACCCTAAAATGAATAACCCATGCTCTCTACCCTCAAGGAACTCACAATTCAGCTGGAGAGAGAGAACGGCAATCAAGCTACTCTCATCTATGGGCCCACAGTGTTTGGGAAGTACTTCAGGGTGGGCAAGGGGGGTGGTGTCCAGGGCTGCATAGAACAGGACCTGCAGCGGGTCTTGGGACGGGGTGGGGCGAGTGTCTGAGAGGAATAAAGGGAACAGAACCTCGAAGGCACACAGTTCACCCAGGATGAAGATTTATCCCTTTTAAAGACTGTGCCACAGGCTTTGAAACAAATCCAGGAACATTCAGAGGACCTAGAGCATCCCTGGAATGAAAGCATTAAGAACATTTTGACAAGAAGGATGCGTAAGGTACAGGAGATGTCTCAACCTCGTCTGTTCCAGATCAACAAACAAAAAAGTGGACAGTTTCTGTTGTTACCTAACTCCATCTTATTGAAGATAAGCTCCCAGGTTTCCAGAACTACCAAAACTGTGGTCACTGCGACTCGATCTCCCCCAACAGAAACCCACAGGCCACTGGGTCAAGAGGTAGCCAATAGGCCTCAACTGCCTTCTAAGAACCACCTCCCAAGGACTGGCTGGGTCTTTCCCCACGTGCTGCTTCGTTTAATTGTAAATCAACCCATCCAGGTCGGGACTGTTTACCCCCTTTTTCCAGATAAAGAAGCTGTGACTCCAAAACCAGGAGTGTCCTTCCCAAAGTAACGCAATGCTAACCACGCCATGGGGTTGGATTCCAAGCTCTGATCTGTCTGACCTCAAATTCCGCTTTCCATTTTACCAACTGGGCGGAGGTCAGAAATAGTCTATACCTCTGACCTAAAGCCCTGAGGCCTATTGGGGCAGGGGATTCTAAGGTGGTCCCATGTTCAGTTCAGAATGGATCCCACCGACAGACCATCTTTCCATCAATGTCCTCCCTCCTCTCAGATCCCAGCCCTGGTCCCTCCCACCTGCTGTCTTCTGGCATCGTCATCGTTCTTCAGGCCATACTTTATTTAAAACCCACCTCCTGCACCTGCAGTTCTCAACTTCAGGGCACGCACGCTGAGACACATCCTCCTGGGGTTTCTGGCCATCATTTGTCATGTTTAACGAAAGCATCTGGCCTGATCCTGGCAGAAGAGGGAAACGAGGAGTGTGGACCACTTCAGCCAGAAGACGCTGAACGATGGAACTCTTCACCACTACAGGCCGAACCACCACAGAGCATCTAGGGCTCAGGAAGGAAGTCCCACCAACAAAACCAAGAACTTCCGAGGCCACCCGTAACAACAACTAGACGGAACGCTGGCCTCTCCCTGTGCTGTCCAAGACGGAAGCCCCGAGCCACATGTGGCTACTGAGCACATGAAATGTGGCTAGTCAGAAAAGACTTAATAGCTCCCCAAAGAAAAAATACAAAATATCACGTTGGCAATTCTTTGTAAGGATGAGACACTGCAAGAATGGTATGTTGTGGATATATGGTGTTAAATAAATTGTATTATTAAAATTAATTCCACCTGTTTCTTCTTACCTTCTTCCGGTGTCACCAGAAAGCTTAACATTATGTGTGTGGCTCAAATCTGTGACTCAAATTCTATTTCTACTGGGCACTGCCACTCTGAGACATGGAACGGACGAGGAGACAAAGAGCAACTCGGGAGTTTTCAGGAAGCGCATACACCAAAATACAGACACTCGCAGAGTCTGACTAAAATTTAAACACAGCTCAAACACAAAGGCTGGAACTCCTGAAAAACTCCTACGGCAATGTGAAGTAAAGTGAGGAAGACGAAGATAAGTGCGGCTGCTCGCTCTCCCACCAAGACAGGCATTCCAGGCTTCTTAGAAAATCTCCTTTCTGGCTGCCTTCGCCTCCACACCTGTCTTTCCAGGCTTCTCCAAGGCCAACCAGCTGGGGTGCGGGCCCAACCGCCATGCAGCTGAGACTTCTTCCCAGGGGGGCCCGAAAGGCAGGCTCAGCCAGGGGACAAACCATGTGGCACAGGACCCCTACTCCACAGGGTTCACGTCAGAGTCAACTGGGATAATAAGTGAGAAGAGAAGAGACGAAGCGGGAAAGTTCAAGGGTATCTGCAGCACATCAAGGTGGCATCAGCCCAGTATCTTGCCAACTCCTTAAAGCACGGCTCACGGTAGGTATGTCATGCACACTGCACATGGACCGGCAAATGGACACAAAAGTTTCATGAGACGACACTTAGCTTTCATATGTGCCATGCCTCTGCTATTTTCGTGTCCTCCTATGTTCTAGTCCGTTCTTTTTTCTTTTTTTACGCTGACCGCGAGCCACTAAATTGATTTTACAGCGGTCACAATTCGCAACCTAGCCCTGGGTATAGCGAGTAAGAAGTGTAGTCCTCGCTCTGTGACACACGCTGCCCGCTGCCCACCATCCTCCCCCCGCCCCCAGAATCCTTCTCAACACAATGTCTAGGTAGCTACAGCCAACCACTTGAAGTCTGAATCAGAGATGAAACCTATTTATTAATATCCTGATCCAAAGCTCTCAAAAACTGAAGCTCAAAAGGAAAACGTGGTTTCTCCAAGGTCATACAGCAAGACCTTGGGTAAACTAGGACTCCTGTGGACCCACAAAGCCACTTCACTTAAATCACCAAGGAGGAGACACAACTGACCCCAAACATAACAAGAGCATGGAAAAAATTTAAATTTTCACCACGACCACGAAGAGTCAGCTTATACATCCAGTAAAACACGGCAGGGGAAGTTCTTATCACCCCACCAAGGAGAAGACAGGAGGATTCTGAGGTCAGAGGTAGCAGCATGCCAAGAGCTGAGTCAAAGGTTGGGGGGGGGGGGGTTGTATGCAACAATGGAGGAGTTTTTCAAACTCTGTTTCTCAAATGAAACAAACCATTGGCTGTTTATTTTCTAGAACCAGAGAGAGGTCAGCCTTATGCTGACCAGCCATCTTTGTTGCCTTTCTTCTGCAAAGTAAGAACCCTTGTTCAAGTTCACCTCTGTGCAGGGCTGAAAGCATAAGCAAACCCTTTTTCCTAGCTTGGTCCAAAGTCAAGCTATAAAGCAGGCCCTTGAAATTTCAAACCTTATTAGAAAAAAAAAAAAAAAAAACCCTCCTTAGGCAGAAAAGCAAAACATTAAGTAATAAGAGTCTCTACTGTGAAACAGTATAAATGATCTTTCACCAAAATAACTCAGCCCATCATCAAATTACCACCCCTCAAGTCCAATTTGCCAGATTTTTTGCCCAATATTACAAGAGAATTTGGTGAACAGGCATAGGCTAATAAAAATGAGCTCATATATCCATTTCTGGTCACACTTCCATCTAAAATAGGAGGTGAGAGAGGCCAAGGCCTAGGTGGGATCTCAGCCCTGGGAGACGCCAATAGAAACAAAAGAGAACTGACCCCGCCCCCAACAGTACCATCATGCACCTCTATTTCCTTTACAACAAACATGATCAGAATAACCAATTTTTTTTTAATAAAAGGAAAAAAACAAGTCTACAAAACAGAAACGATTTTCAATTCCTCGCCAGCGGTTCCCCTGAAACCAAAGACAACACAACAAAATTTCAGCAGAATGGAATTGAAGGAATCTGAGTTGTGTGTCAGGAGACCCAGGACACACAAAGGGACGTGCTGCAACATTTTTAATTCCTTGCACCAGAAATAACCTGTTATCTACAACCCTGACTTTTTCTCAGATGCCCAGTAGGGGTGCCCACCTCCCCTTCCCCAACCCAGGGCAGAGCTCCCCTCCATCACGTGCTAATTCAGGCCTAACTGTCTCATGAGGCCTCCCGAGCCCTTGGAAATTACGAATCCTTTGACCGTCCTAGGCATCGGCCTAAATAATTCAACAGAAAAAAAAATTTTTTTTAATTATGTTACTTTAAAAAAAAAAAAAAAAACAAAAAACTCATTCCAAATATGTCAGAATGTGGCCAGTCAGCCCTGAAGGATTTCGTTACTAAAAAAATAAAATCTCCCAAATGCAATGGTGATGATGGGAAATGTTGAACCTCTGCCATGGTCAAATATATTTCACAGAATTCGCATCCCCTCAGAAATTTGAATCCCCACAAAACGGGGTGAAAATCCATGAACTGGGGCCACCATTTTTTCCAAGACCAGCTGGTAGCTAGCGAAAGGGACACAGGGTTTCCCGTCTTAGCCCTGTGTGACCTACCATCAATCCCCACACAAGTCCCACCAAGATCCCACCCTCCCAATACTAACAGTATTCCCCCCCCTCCTCTTAACAGAAAAATTAAAACTTTTTGGGGGGGGGGTCAAAATCTCCATCAAGTTCAACCACAAACTAATTCATCACAAATAACCCTTCAACTCTGGGTGGGTTATCTTATTTTCCTCTGTCAAATTTCAATTCAGTCAATATTTGTCCTCTAAAAATAAAATTTTTTTTGTTTTCACCTTCATTTGATTTCATTTTAATCTCAAGAAACTACGTCAAATACTGTCTGCATTTGTGCTTTCATGTTCCAAAGGCAAGTACCTTTGGGTTTGGCTTTGTGTCTATTTTAATTTTTTTCCTTTAAAAAAATTAAATTTTGATGCTAGAATCAGCCGAATTGGTGTTTTACTCTATTTTTTTTTCAGCAAACTTAAGTGTTCCACTAGAGAAGATGACTAAGAATCAGAATTTTCATCTCCTCTCTGTCCTCCCTTCTTTTATCTTTCCTTAAGTCAGTAAAATTTGTGTTTTTTTTAATATCACAGACCCCCCCCCAAAAATGATCAAAGTGAATGGATTTTCTTTTCCCCTATGAAAGTAATCAAATTTGTGAAAAATACCAAATGCTAATGAACCACCAACCCCACATCACAATCAAAGAGGCCTAAAACCAATCTGGATTTTTAAAAAAATAATAAATTTTTCAAATTGGAAGAGTAAGCAAGCACAGAGAAGGGAAAATTCTCTCCTACCAAGGATTCTTCAACCCTTGTCTTTATCAACTGATTCAGTTGCATGTCATAAAAAATGAGCTTCTGTGAATCCACTGTTAGTTTTTTCATAATAATGTTAATTATGCATATCTTATTTTAATGGCGGTCTCTCCTACAAATCTGTGGGCTACTCAATTTGTATAATGTAATGAATTTACATTTTTTTCATTGAATATTGCTCAAAAAAGGTTCCTGACATTTCATGGATAAAACAACAACAAAAAAAAAAGAAATGCCTAGACCTTTCAGGAAACAAAATCAGAAAACAGTCTTAATTATCCCATCAAAACAAAAAAAAACAAACAAAAAAAAAACCCAACACAAAACCTAACAAATGCAGGGTGAAAACACAGAATTTCACTCTAACTTTTTCAGTTTCTGTTTTTCTTTAGAACCTTGGGATTTAAATGCAGTAAAATGTACATGCAAAATTAGAAGAAAAAAAAAAAAACTACAATTTTTGGGTGTGTCCAAAGCCAACATTTTAGGATCTATTTTCTCTTTTAAATCCTTCCCTCTTGAAAACAGAAAAACTTTAAATATTGCCAAATGGTTAAATTAGTCTTTTCTGCCCGCTGGGCTAAACAAGTTCCAAATTACAATGAAGTACAATTTCTAATTGCTTCATAAAGCCAATTCTCCAGTTTTCTCTGAACTCAACAATTTCCCTTCTTTCCTCATTCCAATTAGTTTTTTTGTCAAAGTAAAATGAGTTAGGAAGCCAAATTGACTTCGGTTTTAGGAGGCTTTCTGCTTTTTCCCCCTCAAAAACTGAATTCATTCAAATTCCAGCTTAATTTTCATTTACATATTATCTGGATTTGGCTTCAGAAATAAAAATTGTCTCCATGCTCCATGCTCCCAGAAAGATCAAAGTGAAAATTTTCACCCCAAAAATGAAAAAAAAAGAATCCTTTACCCCTCCACTGCCTTATAGTGCAAACTTTTGAAAAAATAAGAAATAAAAAATATTTCTTTTCAATTTTAATTTCTTTTTTTATTTACAAAATAGTATCCTCTAGGTGGCGTTGTTTTAATGGGAAAAAACTACCGTTTGAAGAAAAATTAGAAAAAAAAATTGAGAAAGGGAAATATGGCCTAAAAAAAAGATTGTTGCAAAGATGGGGGGGCCAGAGGGGAAAGACCTCCCGGGGGGTCATCAGGAACCCCGAGCACAGAGGGGGTTAGGGGGAAATTGCAAATTTGGGGGGGAGGGGGGAAGAGCTGGAAGGGGTTGCATTTTTGCAAAATGTGAATTGTCCAAACTGAAATGGCTGCTCTGTTCTCTCGCCGCTTTGTTTTCTGGGCTCCGGTCCGAGCCCGGGGCTGGAGGGGGCGCTGGGTGGGGGCCCGAAGAGACCCCCGCGTCACCCCCAGCCTCCTCACGCCCCGCGGCGCCCGGGGGGGGCTCCCCAGACCCCGACCCCCCGGTTTGCGCCCACAAAAAGCCCGCAAACGTGCCCAGGCACTTTGCATTTTGCAAATCTTGCAATGAAGTGGCGCAGCGCCCCGGGCCCCGGCCCCCCGGGGTCCCCCGCGCGGTGCATGCCCCCGGCCCCCCGTCGTACCTGCGGAGCCGCCGCGCCGCCCGGCTGGTTCATGGGTCCGTGCGGGAGGAGGCGGCCCCGGCGCGTCCTGCTCCTCCCGGGCCGGGCTGCTGGTGCGCGCACAATGCCGCTGCCGCCGCCGCCGCTG
This sequence comes from Meles meles, assembly GCF_922984935.1. Lineage (NCBI taxonomy): Eukaryota > Metazoa > Chordata > Mammalia > Carnivora > Mustelidae > Meles > Meles meles. Next base: position 19,939,148 of record NC_060076.1, read on the forward strand.
CCGCTGCCGCCGCCGCCGCCGCCGCTCCCTCCTCCGCCCGCCCCGCTCAGGCCGGGGGGGCGGGGGCGCTGGGGGCGCGCGGGGGGGCGCCCGGCCCTCGCCCCCACCCCCGGCCCGCACCGGCCGCCGCCGCCGCCGCCGCCGCCGAGCCGCCCCTCGGGGGGCCGCCGCCGCCCCCCGCCGCCCTGCCCGCCCCCGGTCCGGCCTCGCCGCGCGGCCCGCGAGCTTCGGGCCTCGGCCTCGGCCTCCGCGCCGCCGGCCTCCGCGCCGCACACAAAGCCGGCCGGCCCCCGGGCGCGCCGCTCCGGCCCGCCCGCCAGCCCCCGGGCCGCGGCGCCGCCGCCCCCCAAACTTTCCCGCGCCGCGCCCTGCCCTCCCCGCAACCCCCCGCACCCGCCCCCCGGCGCCCCTCTGCCCGCCCCCCGCTCTCCAGCCCCTCGCAAAGGTCATGTTCGCGGTGGAAAAAAAGTTTGGGGAGCCGCCTCTTGGCGGACCACAAGGGGTTAATGGGAACTCTTCTGCTCCCCCCACCCACCCCCCAAAAATCAGATTGGTTTTTAAAATAAAGTTTGAAGAGCTAGCCTTATGGAGCAATCGCGAGGTTCGGTGGGGATGTTCCTCTTGCCCCTGCCTGCCCCCTCCTCCAAAAAAAAAAAAAAAAAAACAATTCTAATGTCATTTAAAAATAAAAGTTTGAAGAACCAGCCCTGGGTCAGACAGGAGGGCTTAACGGGACTCTTTTTAACCCCCCCAGTCAGATGGATTTTAAAAATAAATATTTGAGGAGCTGTTTTTATGTGAAATGCGGGATGAAGAGAGTATTTCTGTCTACCTTTGTCAACATAAAGAACAGATCTATATTAAAAACAAAAGTTTAAAGAACTGGCCCTGGGTGAGACACTAGGGGTTAAAGGTTAAGGAGGGGCTAGCCCCCCTCCCATATCCCCCAATTAATTTGATATTAAGAAGAAAAATTGAGAAACTCTATGTGAAATAAATTGTGAACAAGAATATTTCTATCCAGCACAAAGTATCAGATTTTCTTTTTTTTTTTTTTTTTAATTTAAGGAACTGCCTCCCTATGACTTAGGAAGGCCTAACCAGCATTTTTTTTCCCTGTCCTCACCTCCCAAAAAAATTAAATATATATATATAATTTTTTTTTAAATTAAAAGTGTGAAGGATCTAGCTAGCCAGTAACAACACAAGAAGGATTACTGGACCCATCCTACATCTCCTACAGATGACTGATTTTTTTTAGAATAAAAATTTGAAGAACTGCCCATATATGAGATGAGAGAAATCCTTCTTTACCCCTCCTAAGAGAAAAATGTAAGGATACTTTTTAAAAAATAAACCCACTAGAAATTAAGAATAGACAGGTATCTTTCCTCTGCTCCCACCTTAAAAAATTTATTTTTAATTTTTTTCTAATGTTTAAAGAGTTGGATTGATAGGAGATAGGAAGAGGGGTTTTTTCCCCCAGAAATTTTTTCATTGCACCCCTCAGAAAAATTATTATTTTTTAAGTGTCAGGAAACTAAGGAACAATATGGGAAAATAATCTCTCTTCCTGTAGAAGGAAAATATGGGACTAGAACCGTACATAAGAGGCAGAGAGAATCAAGAGATGCAACTCTTCCCCAGACCAAACACACAAAGTTAAGAGGACCCTTCCAACCATTCCCTCCTCCGTAAAATGTTGGAGTCATTAGAAATAAAAAGTGGCCATTTCCCTCCCAGGCAGCCTGGCAAATGCGTCCCTGGCAGAGATCTGGCAGCCTCCGCCAAGACTGCTGTAAGGCAGGCACTAAGGGGAGCAGGTCAGCCTGTGGAGTCTGGCAGAATTGGGCTCCCATGAGCCCCTGGCATATGTGATGGCCAGGCAGCCCCCTGCCCGTCTGCCCCTCGTCTGCCACGTGGCTGAGGCCTTGTTACCCGAGAGATGCTCCAGGTTTGATGTCTCTCTGGCTCCATCCCTGTGTGAAGGTTTCTGTGCACCTGCCTCCAGGCTAAGACCCCTTCTCTCCCCAGTGGAGCTAAGCCTATCTTCAGGCACCAAAGTTGAAAGAAACTGGACCGGAATGACACTGAGTCTGGGTCCCCAGGGGCTCAAAACTGTAGGATACCAAAGTAAAAAAGAAATAACCCCTGCCCTATCCATGTGGAAAACACAACCCGGTAAGTATTCACTGAGCTCTTACGGTGTGCCAGGCATGTTGTGTCTAGTAAGGCAGACACACCAGAAAGAAGACGATTGCTTGCAGCCGCCCCCATCAAACTTCAGGAGCTCTCAGGGAGGAACTGTTCAAACACACAAATTTACCGGGCCCCACCCCAGAGTTTTTGATATAGTCAGGAGTAGGAACTGAGAGTTTGCATTTCTGACAAGTTCCCAGGTGATGCTGATGCTGTTGGTCTAAGGTCCACACCATTTAAACCATTGCAAAATGGTGCCAACAGCCAAATGCACAGGTCCAGGAGAAAGAGGAAGGGCTCAAACCGGGGAGGGGGGGAGATGCTGGGGGTGGGGGGGTTGTCAGCAAAGGCTCCACAAGAAACACCATCCAGCTGGAAGGGTGGAGAGAAGCATCCTTCCTCTCCAGCTCTCAATCAGAGGGCAGCCTCTCTCAAGATCAAGGATCCTTAAATCCTTGGATAGGTTTGGAGATCCATAAATAAGCAATTTTATGTCTTAAGAAAATTTATGTCTATAGGTGCATTTAAAGAGAAAAGCTCTGCCTTTCACCAGTTTCTCAAAAGGGTCAGTGACCCCAACTTAGAATGATTGGCAACCTAGAACGATTTCCAGGTAGAGGTGCCTGGAAAATCATCATGGGTCTTTCTCAACCTTCTCTTTCTGGAATCACTGCAAGCCGTTTCTGCAACCCTACTACCCACAGGCCACAGGAACTGGGCTTCCTCTCCCATTAGCACACCCCGACTGAGAGCCCACAGCGCATTCAACACCAACTAGGAAGGCATGTCTCAGCAAGTGTCCCAAGTCTGGAGGGTCTGTCCCTTTTTCACTGTGTCCCTGCTGCGCCATGAAGGGTATGCTAAGAACACAAAGACTGAGCCTAATACCTTACTGACAAAATCCAGTTTCTAAATGAACACCCTTATTTCCCAGCTAATAGAGGAAACCACCCAGCCACCCAGAGCTGTGATCTGTCCCTACTCTGGAGATTAACAAAGGGTAGACTCACCACAAGCAGGGGTCTAGGAAGGTAGAAGGACAGGGAGAGGAGCATGTAATGAGATCCCAGTGGGCAAAACCCAACCCGTTCAGTGATGGAACAGGCACTGTAATATCACAGAGAAGGAATAGAATGGCTGTGGGTCACAATTACTGAAAAACAAACACATACCTGAGGTGGCCGCTTAGTCCAGTGGGACTCCAAAGGCTTTCCCATCTGCTAAGGGTCCATCAATCAATTACAACCATGTGTTCATCAGTTTCTGGAAACTTCTGCCCCTGTCCACGTCCAGTCTACTGCCTTCTGAATCAACATGCCACACTAACACCTACATACCATTATTATTAAGAGCCCAGGTTGTGGAGTCAATGGCCTGATTTCTGGCTCTGGCCCTCCTATACTACCTGATCTGAAGCAGACAACACAGCCTCCCCTTACCTTCAGTGCTCCGTCCTTCAAATGGCCGTCAGTAGTACCTGCCTCACAGGGGCCCTCTGAGGATGCAATGAGAGAAGAGATGTAAAGCTTTGAGAAGAAAGCACCCCATACACGTCCTCCACTGGAATCACAGAAATGTATTTCTCAAAGCTGCCACTGACTGACTCATTCCGTGGTCCCGGGCTTCTGGCTTAGCCTCTAAACCTTTGTTTCCGTCTCTACAAAATGGCGGTCCCAAAACTACCAGTCTTATCAACACTCTTTTAATTGTAACCAGTAGAAACGAAATCATGCTAAACGTAAAAAGGGGGGCGGGGGTGTTTTGTGAAGTTAGGAGGTAGATCACCATACCCACGGGCAGGAAATGAAACGAAGCTTCAAGAGGATTTGGAGCCAGAAACTAGAAAGTTATCAGGAATGGGGCTTGCCTTCTCCCTCCCTCTAGGCCATAGTTTTCTTTCCCTTTCTTTTTTTTTCTTTTTTAATATTATTGCCTAAATGTATTTTTCTGTAGGGAGAGAGGAAGAAGTCTCTGCACTGAGTCTCCCCACTGAGCAGGGAGACTGATGACGCGGGGCTCAATCCCTGGACTCTGGGATCATGACCTGAGCAGAAGGCAGATGCTTAACCGACTGAGCCACCCAGGCGCCCCTCAGGGCCACAGGTTTCTTGACATCGCAGCCCTACGTCATTTTCTCTGTCTCTCTCTCCCTCCCGCCCTCCCTTCTTCCCTGCCTGTCTCCAGGTGGATACTCTGCATCTCTGAGCACACAGTCAAAATGGCTGCCCCACAGTCCTCTAGGTGCCAACAGGCGCTGACCAAGTATCTCTGTGCTTCAGTCTCAGAGCAGAGGATGCGATTGGCCAGGCTTGGCTACACGCCACCAGGAGCCAATCACCCATGACCGAAGGGAGCAGGATCACATAATCCCCATAAACTTCTAAGACCAGTCCCTGAGGGAAGGGGTGTGGTGGGTGGGCAGATCCCTTGAACACTGAGCCTCTTAGAAGACTGTGAGGATTTGCTGAGATCAGGAGTGTAATGGTCCCCAGCTCAGGGCCTGACACGTGGACACACTCAAAAGGTATGCTTCCTCCTGCTGGGGTCTGGAGACATTTGAGATAACCAGGGGTTGAGGATAGTGAGATGTTTGTCAGGTGTCAAGCTTTTGTCACAGGCTGCTAAGAGGAACAAAGAGACAGGAATTGTCCCAGAAGTCACCTTTGGGTTCCAAACAGAACCTGAGGCTTGGCTAAAATTTTGTGGGTACAATTTGGTGGAAAAGATCATTTTAGGGTGAAACAGTAGGTTCTCAAGAGTGTGAAACAGAAGGAAGGCAGGGAATTCACAAAATGGCGTCTCCTTCCCCAAGCTAAGCTTCTTTTTTTAAGCCCAAGCAATGAAGGAAGTACTCTTTTGTAACAGCCCAGCCAGGGAGACTTGGGCTCCCCAAGTCTCTACTCCATGGAAGAAAACCACACAATCCAGTTTTATAAAATCTCTTAGTAATTTATCAAACAAGATGGCAGCATTTTCTTACTTGAACCACTACTTCTCTGGAGTGGGCAGGGAAGGCACAATCACCCCTATTTTAAAAGATGAGGAATTTGAGGCTTGGCCAATTCAGCCACTGGCACCCAGGTCTGATTCGTGCTCTCCCTCTTGTACCCCCAACTACCCTCTGTGGAACTTTCTGATGAATGGAATCAAAATCAACAGATTCTGTAAATCATCTGGCCTTGGCCCTAGAATTTTCCTCTTTTCCTTCCTCTCATGCCTCTCCCTCCCCTCCCTCAGCTTGGGAAGATGTGGTAGCAATTTACTTCCTCAAGAGAGGTCCTTGCAAACCATGAAGAAGTCTCTGGAGAGGAAAGTGTCTGAGCCCTTGGCAGTCGCCCAGGGTGGTAAGTCCAGGATGAAAAACCAGAAAGAAGGAGGACCCAGCACAGGAGACCAGGGAATCGAAAGAGAAAGATCAAGCTGATGGCCCAGACCAAGAATCAGAATCAGGCCCAAATGTGAGTGGTCCAACCCTGGATTCAACACCAAAACCTCATATGCATCTACAGTGTCCACGATGTTTCATAAACCTGTTCCATGGAGCCTGCCATCCCATGAAACCTAAAGATAGTCTAGCATCCAAGGGAGGTTCTCGCCCTGTCTCTGCAGTTATACTTGTGTAGGAATCCCCACCCTGTAGTCACCAGATGGTGACCTTAGCCACCATAAAAAGCCTCAGTTTCTTCATCTGTAAAATGGGAACAATAAGGCACCTCACATAGAATGTATTAAAGGATTAACTTATGTTATGCCCTAAACACATGGTAGTTATTGTTCTAGTCCTGGCCCATTTCCACTTTAACATATATAAGGAAATGCAGGCACTGGGCGGCGGCACAGTGGCGTCACCTGCATGTGGGCAGGGTTATCTAGCCAAGAAAGGAACAAGGTCAGCTTTGGAGGCACCTCCCCCAAGTCCAGGAGGTAAGCCCCTGGAGATGGCATCAATCCTGATTTTAGTTTGCTGGATTTCAGAAGTAGAGAAAGACCCAGGCCAAGCTGGTAGAAGCTGGCTCATCTCTTCTCCTAATGCCATGTGGAGGACCCCAAGGAGGCTTTTATCTGTCCTTTCTGCACAGCAGGGATTAGCTGACACAGGAGTATGGTGTGGGGTCAGGGTCCGGATTTAGACCGCACCAGGCTCAAATCCCAGCTCGGCTCCTCTCCAGTCACACGAGCCTTAGCATCTCACCTTCCCATCTCCGAGCCTCAGTTTCCCTAACTGCTAAATGGGAGTAACAACAGATCCACCCATGTTTTCTAGGAAGATTAAACAATGAACGCCAGCACACAGTAGGTATTCTAGATGTTGGTGATGATGACCAATGACGATAAGCTCTCCATGGCTTTTATCTGCACGACTGTCCCGAGGGTGGGACGTGTTTGAAACGACAGCTCAGCCATGACACTCTTCAGTTACACTCCTCGGGTCTCTGCATTAACAGATGAGGACAGTGAGGCACAGAAGGTCAATGGAATGTACTTTCGCCAGTAAACGGACACACGGACCTGATGTGCCTCCTGATGCAAGGCACGGAGAAGAACCAACAGAGCTTACATCGAATTCCTGCCAAAAATGCATAACCCAAATCTAATCAGGAGGAAACATCAGATAAACGCAGATTGAGGGGCATTCTACAAAACAACTGGCCTGTATTGTTCAATAATGTCAACGTTAGGAAAGACAAAGAAAGGCTGAGGAACTGTTTCAAATTAAGGGAGACTAAAGAAATATGACAACGAAAGGCAAAGAATGATCTGGCATTGGACCCTCGAGCAGAGTGAAAAAAAGTGTTCTAAAGGACACTGTGGGGACAACTGGTGAAATGTGAAAATGGTAGGCTATTAGATAATAGTATTTGTGTCAAATTTCTGAATTAATAAACGGCCTATAGTTGTATAAGAGGTATTATACAACCATAGACTATTTATTTATTTAACACAAGAGAATGTTCTTGCCCTGAGAAAGTACACACTTCTTTTATAAGGATGCAATGTCTGGGGCGCCTGGGTAGCTCAGTGGGTTAGGCATCTGCCTTCCACTCAGGTCACGATCTCAGAGTCCTGAGAGTGAACCCTGCATCACGCTCCCTGCTCGGTGGGAAGTCGAAGTCTGCTTCTCCCTCTCCCTCTGCCCCTCCCCCTTCTTATGTTCTTTCTCTCTCTCTCTCTCTCTCAAATAAATAAAAATTTTTTTTTAAAAAAAGGATGTGATGTCTGCTACTCTCAAGTGGTTCAAGAAAACAAATTTTATGTCTACCCATCTATCCATCTATCCATGTATGCCTGTATATGCTTATATATCAATCTATGAGATAAAGCATTAATATATGACTGCATATTAATAATTAATGAACCTGGGGAAAGACAATGCAGGAGATCTTTGTCCTATCCTTGCAACTGTTCCATAGAACTTTGAAGCTATTTCAAAATTAAAAATTAAGAAACGTCATATATCTGAAATATGTGAAAAAGCCAGAAGCCTACCCTGAAATTACTTTCATCAGAATGAACTCTTTTTTCATTGTATGTTTGACAACAAAATTTCACTCATTGATCACTGCTTGGTCCACATCAAAACCTGCTGATTATTTTTTTCTAACAACATGAGTTCTCTTTTGTGACCACTATTCCTACCACATCCAATTGTCGCAGGCAAATGTTGTGATCTAAATTTTGTCAAGCAGATTTAGGGTGTCCCATCAATTTTTAGTCAATAACGTTTACTGTGTGCAGAATCAATCTTTGTCAGTGTTTTTCCCCCCGTTGCTTATTTCTGCTAAGTAAAAATTTTTCCAATTTTTGTGATTTTCAGTGTTATCAAAAAGATTTAATTCTTCAAACAGGTTTGTGTTTTTTTCTTTCTAAAATTAATTTTCCCATGTGTGGTTTAGTGGGATTCTCAACACTGGCTGGGTGTCTGAATCACCTGCAGGGCTTGGGAACAAGACAGGTTTCCCAGGCTCTAACCACAGCAACCCCAAGATTCTGAATCAATAGGTCTGGGGTGGGACCCAGATATCTGTATTTTTTTTTTAAGATTTTATTTATTTATTTGACAGAGAGAGAGAGATCACAAGTAGGCAGAGAGACAGGCAGAGAGAGGGGGAAGCAGGCTCCCTGCTGAGCAGAGAGCACAATGTGGGGCTCGATCCCATGACCCTGAGATCATAACCTGAGCCGAAGGCAGAGGCTTACTTAACCCACTGAGCCACCCAGGTGCCCCCCGGGTATCTGTATTTTTAACTGACCCCCCAACTCCCAAATTTTTAGCAGTCACTGGCCCATTGCTCAGTGTGGTGCCCACTTGCCTTGTGTGATCAGAAGTACAATAATTAAACTCTCTAGGCCTGGCTATCCTCATGGCAACATCCCACTTCCCTAACTTGGCTATGAGGTTCGTGGGGAGAGGCAACAAGCTGATGGTTTCTGAATGGCCTGCCCAGCCCATTACTTGTTAGGTTAGGCAGAGAAAATATTAACTGTATTATCGCTGGCTCAACCCAAACGCTGAATATCAACATCAAGAGAAGGAACTTCTTTTTCTTATTGTAGTAAATGTATATCCCATGAAATTTACCATTTGAGCCATGTGCAAGGGTACAGCTCAGGGACGTTAAGTGCCTTCACACTGTTGAGCGACCAGCACCATTGCTCATCTCCAGAACACTAACTCCCTTTTCCCTTTCTCCCAGCACCCCGCCCCCACCATAACCTCCATTCTACTTTCTCCGTGAACTAGATGACGTGAGTTACTTCATCTCAGTGGCATATAATGTTTGTCCTTTTGTGTCTGGCTCCTTTCACTTTCACTTGGTGTGATCTTCATTCATGATACAGCATGTGTCAGAATTGCATTCCTTTTTTTTCTTTAAAGATTATATTTACTTATCAGGACAAGAGAGAGAGAGAAAGCAGGAGCAGGGGGACCAGCAGAGGGAGAGGAAAAAGCAGACTTCTCACTGAGCAAGAAGCCAGAAGTGAGGCTCCACCCCAGGATGGCGGGATCATGACCTGAGCTGAAGGCAGACATTTAACCGACTGAGCCACCCACGCGCCCCAGAATGATATTCCTTGTTCCAGTTGAATAATATTCCCCTATATGAATGTATCACTTTAATTTATCCATTTTTGCCTTTTGGTGGACAGCTGGGTAGTTTCTACCTTTTGGTGATTGTGAATAATGCCGTGATGAACCTGGGTGTCCACAGATCTGTTCAAGTCCTTGCTTTCATGTCTTCTGGATAGATATTCAGAAGTGGAATCATTATATGGCACTTCTATGTTAATTTTTTTGAGGAACTGCCTTAATATTTTCTCAAGCAGCTGAAGAAAAAACATTTTGTAAAACTGCTTTAATAAAGGTAGAACGGGGGTCCCTGGGTGGCTCGGTCAGTTAAGTATCCGACTCGTGATTTCAGCTCAGGTCATGATCTCAGGGTCGGGGGACAGAGCCCCACACTGGGCTCTGTGCTGGGCGTGGAGCCTACTTAAGATTCTCTCTCCCTCTGCCTTTCCCCCCCACTCGACTCACATGCTCTCTCTCTCTCTCTAAAAAACAAAAAAATAGTAAAATAATGATGGGAGAACAATGATTAATCCTTTCTGACATTTATCCCAAGTCTACTGAGAAACAAAATTCATACATCTATCTTTAGTAACCTCAGAGCATCATGGGATGCTGATTCCCCTTTCGTTCCATCGCAGACTGCTTACGTTGAAGGCCTCACCTCTGCACATCTCTCTGCATCTACCCCTCTTTGTCATGAGGCTTTGCAGTTCTTCTCACCCAAAAGGTGAAGTCTCTTTCCTGATCCCTTGAGTCTGGATGTTGACTGTTGGACCTGCTCTGGCCAACGGGATGTTAACAAATTTCACATAAACAGAGGCCTTAAAAGTGTTTGTGTGCCTGAGTGTGCATGTCTGCCTTCAACCATGAGAAGGTAGCTCAGGCTAGCCCTTTGCAAGAACAGGAGAGGATGGTCGCCCCAGCTGACCACCTGGTGTGTGAGTCCTGAACCAGCAGCAAGCCACTCCCCACACCCCCACCTCCCGTCCAGAGTGTGAGAGAGCTCAGAGGAAATCAGCAGAATCATCCAGAGGAAGATCCCAACCCGCAGACTCATGAGTGAAATAGATGCACACGGTTTTATAACACTGAGTTTCGGGGCAGTTCGTTACACAGTAGTACTGTGGCAACAGATAACTGGTACATCTCCCCTCCGCCCCTGTCAACTGCTATGCTTCCCACATTGTCAAAGGGTGAGGAGACGACTGAGTTCACCAGACTGAGTTCACCAACTTCGCAGAGCCTGTGTGAGAGGCAAATGCCAGAATTGGAAGGTCTAGAATCTGATACTTACAATCAAAAGGCTGACTTCTCTTCCCTCTTGAAGTTTACCCCCTCCAGGCCACCTGGGTGGTTCAGTGGTTTAAAGCCTCTACCTTCAGCTCAGGTCATGATCTCAGGGTCCTGGGATCAAGCCCCACATTGGGCTCTCTGATCGGCGGGGAGCCTGCTTGCCCCTCCCTCTCTGCCTACTTGTGATCACTCTCTCTGTCAAATAAATAAATAAAATCTTTTTTTTTTAAGTTTACCCTCCTCTAGTTTATTGGATAAGAGAGGTAAGGACAGCATCTGTTCTCCATTGCCCCTCATTCTAGTGATGGGATCTCAGTGTTCCTTGGAGAACAAGATATCTGCTATGCTTAGTCTATGTATTCTGGGTGGAGCTGCTCTATTCACCTCTGAGTACCATCAACAAATGCCTCAGGCCTATCCAATCAATGTATGCCATCCCCTTGCCCCCAATATGGTTCACGGATGGTCACAGGGCAGGCCAAGCTCACGAGATTCAGTTTCAAAAATATGAATGCAAAGTTTCCTTTTCCACTGAGATTACTGAGATATAGTTTAAGTCTAGACTTAAACCAGGGACTACCACGTGGAAAAATCTTGCCTAACTTGCTAACAATGAGAAAAGCAAAGCCCAGAGATGAGAAGAAACAGAGCCCTGATGACACAGTTAAACCCCTAGATCCAGCCTTACCTGAAGCTGTATTCCTTTGAATTTTTGGTTACATGAGTCAATAACATTCTTGTTCTGTTTTGTTAATTTGAGTAAGGACTCTGTCCCTTGTAACTGAAAAAAATTTTTTTTCATTTCTCCTGGGTCACCTCCCTGACTGCATTTTCCCCAGTCACCATAGGCTCCTCTATAGTGCTCCTAGCCTCAGTGTTGTGAAGAACCGCTATGCTTGTCACTGCCGGTCACCACCTGGCACTCCAGGAAAAGTCCACCTCGTAGAGGGATATTTCTTCCAAACAGACTCCTTTGCCCTGACCAGCTCTGATTTATGCCTGTTGTCCCAGCATGATTACTAATAGCACTCCCTTGCATTGTTGATAGTGTCATCGTTTGGATAACAAATTATACAGTTCCTTTTAGCAAGCCACACTTCTTTTCATTGTGTCGTCCCTTTACTCTCTGCTGCCCCCCCACATCAAGCTGAACTTGGTTTCAGACTTTACCAAAAGGTTGAAATAATAGCACAGCAGGTACAGCAGAATCCAAAGATGGCTACAACAGTATCTCCCACCCCACATGTTCTGCTGCAACATGACCTCGCCTCTGCCCCTCAAGAGCTAGACTGATTCTCTTCCCTTTGGATTTGGGCTTGTGACTGCTTCCTCTACCAGACCGCTGTGGAAATGATGTTGAGTTACTGAAATATGGAAGGCAAAATAGCTTCCATCTCATTCACAAGAATGCTCATCCTTGGATCCCGGAGCCATCATGGCAGTAGTCCAACGTCCTTGGGCTGCCATGTTGTCAAGAAGCTATACAAGAGAGGTCATGTATAGCTTCTCCAGTAGACAGCCTGACAGAGAGACTAGACTCTAAGATGGTACCCACCTCTTAGCACTCGTACCCTTGCGTCATCCCTTTCCCTTGAGTGAGAGTGAGACTTGCTCCTATTCAACAGATTACTGCCAAGGGGATGGGTTTACGGAGACGATTTTGTGACAGAAGACCATAACCTCTGTGAGGCTGGCAGGCTCTCCACATTGCTGGCTTCGAGGAAGGGAGTTCCACACGGCAAGGGATGGAGGATAGCCTCCAGCCAACAGCCACTTAGTGACCTGACCCTCTGTCCAACAACCCAAAAAGAACCAGGTCCTACCAACAACCTTGTGAGTGAACTTGGAAGTGGATTCTTCCCCAGTTGAGCCTTCACTGAGACGCCAGCCCTTCCTGGCAGCGTCATGAGAGACACAAAAGCAGATTCCTGACCCACAAAAGTTGTGAGGTAATGTGTGTATGCTCCGTGCACCCCAATTTTTATTTCAATCATTTGGAATGGAAATCCTTCCTGGCCTCTTAAATAATGGATAACATCATTCCTGCCTCCTTTCCTGAAATCTCACATCAGGCACTTCCCCAAACTCTAGTAAGATGAACTGATATGGGGGTGCCTGAGTGGCTCAGTCAGTTAATCGTTTGCCTTTGGCTCAGGTCACGGTCTTGGGTTCCTGGGTCGAGCCCTGCACTGGGCTTCCTGTTGAGCAAGGAGCCTGCTTCTCTCTCTCCTGCTCCCCCTGATTGTGCTTTCTCTCTCTCTCTCTCTCAATACATAAATAAATAAAATCTTTCAAAAAAAAAAAAAGTTGAACTGAGCTGAAGGTACTTACACAATAGAGTGAGTTTTTCAAAGGAAACCATTTTTTTCCAGATTTTTTGAGAGCTGTTGAGTATGCATTCGGTTCTTTAGAAGCCATTATTTGACTATATGAAATGAGAAACAGCCTTCCATGATCCAAACGTATCCTTCCTACCAAAAGACAAATGTAATCCCCAGAAGTCCCTCAGGACTCACTAGCCTGTGGGTATAAATGAGGTCACACTTTATTTATTTATTTAACAAATACTTTCCTACGGCTTGTAATGAGCTATTCTAAGCACATTAAAACCATCAGTCCTTGCAACAACTTGGTGAGGTAGGTACTATCTATTATCTTCTCTGTTTTACAAATGAGTAAACCGAGGCACAAAGAGGTTAAAGTAACTCGCCGAGGAATCCAGAGCTCCTAAGTGCATCTGGGTTTTGGACCCAGGAGTCTGATCCCAGGAGCTTACGCTTGTATTTCCTTTGCTCTCCTGGCTCTCCCTGATTTGGATCCCCCACTGGCATTGCGGAAGCATTTGAAACTCCATGGTAGGGTTCCCTCCTTCCCCTAATTATTATGCTTTTCAGAGTCCTTGGGGGATGTCACATGGGGGCTCAGTGTTCCTGTGGCTACTGTTCCTGGAGGGCAAGTCTGCCACTCGCTTATTCTACCAGAGATCCATTACCGCGGTACCACATAACAGATAGCCCGAGACTTGATGGCTTCAAATAATAAGCAAGAACTCAGTTCACAATGCCGGTCAATAGAAAGGTTCTTCTGATCTTGGCTGGGGGCATTCACATGGCGGGGGTTGGCTGGCTCGTAGCCGATTTGTGTTGGCCGTGGCTGGGACAACTTGGGCCACCTGACCCTGGTCCATACACTTCTCACCCTCCAGCAGGCTAGCCCGGGGAATATTCATCCGGCAACACCAGAGGAGAAAAGCAGATAAGCCCAACTGTGCAAGCACTTTTCTAGCTTCTGTTCCAAGCCCCTTGAGAGCATCCCATTGGCCAAAGCAAGTCACGCAGCTGGGCCCAGCGTTCAAGGGGGTACGGGGCCCGGACGCCCCAAAGGCACAGACCTGGGTCATTATTGCAACCAATGTGTTACACTTAGCCCCGATTTGCTTTCTTCTCAAAAAATGTCAGAACAACATTAAATTTCAAAGTGAAAAACCATTTAGATAAAAGTGCCCAAGACTGCACAAATTATATAAATTATATGCTCTGAGCGCTGCGAAAGAAGGGAACCAAACCAGGGCCAACATGCACAAATGGTCTCTTTATGAAAGGAAAGCAGCAGCGTTCCTCTGTATCAACAGGAAATGAAACCGAGAATTCAGAACTCGGCCAGGGAGGCCCCCATTCTGGGGGCAAAGTGGCCATCAGCGGGGTAGGCATCGTGCAGGCCCGGTGTCCGAGCAACAATGTTAGTACAAAAGTCCCGTCAGAGCGGGCCTACGCAAAATCCACTGTTAGCCACTTCTCAGCGTATCCCTGTCTTATTTTGTTTCTCAGGCAGAAAGCTCAAATATTGGCTTGCCTGAGTCGAAATTGGCCCGGAGGCCACCCTGGTTTTTCCAAGAGAGTATAAATGAATGTATACTTTATTCCCATTCCTGGAAAGCAGGAGCTGTCATTTTCTGGGCTCACACACCCTACACACAGCACGGTTATAATTCTTTCTCGGAGAGACAGAGAACTGCTAGACAGCCAGACCCAATTCCAGGGTCCCTTTCTTCTACAGCAGGAGTTCACCAGAAATAGCTGCCTCCCTGAGGTGGCAAAGGTCAAGCCCTGGGGATAAAGAGCAACGGATGTTTTTTTGGAAATATCTGAGAAGACTCAGCAGAAGCTAAAACTTAGCAAGAAGAACAGAGCAAAAGGGCCTGGAGCAGTCCGCTTTTCCTTACAGAGACAGCAGGACCCGGATAATGGCCTTCCAGTGGAGGGAAATTGACGCCCACCAAGCAGGTCCCCCTTCCCAGACTGTCAGAGCTGCGGGAACCTCCACACTCCTCGGACTCCTTCCTGGATATGCTGTTTGCCGTACATGGCGTGTTTTTCACACCTTACCTCAATGAATCGTAAAGAGCTATATACACAACCCCATTTTTCAGAAGAGGAAATGGAGGCACAACGCTTCTATAAGTTGCGCAAGTCACACGGAACATTAGTGTTTAGACACTCTGACTCTAGAACCAGTGCTCATGGATATGACCCTATGAAAGCCCCCATTCGGAGTGCCCTTCAGATGCCATCCAGCCTTGTGCCTTCGAATTAGGAGGGATATGCACTGGGGATACAATTTCCAAGTAGTCGACACAGGGTTTTATGAAAACCCATGTCTAGGTTCTCAACTGCCCTATGTTCTGTTTCCTACCACTGACCTGCTTGAGAACTGTGCTGAGAAAATACCAACCTGGTTGTCCTTCCCCACCTTCCCCTTCTGGGCTGCCCTTCCCCCATTTGACAAAGCAAAAGCGCACCCCTTACCCATCCAAATTTTCCCGTGGGGCATTGCCCTGGGAGGACCACTCTGGGTTGGGGGCTGGGAGGGAAGATTCCCAAAATAGGGGAACATAAGTTCTTTTAACCAAGACTCCACAATCCTTCTCCCATCCATCTGATTAAGAGACACAATTTTATCACTATTTACTTTCTGTGAGCAATTACAGAAATTTTGATCAGCGGCATCCTAAAATTAATTCAGAAACACACTTATCAATCCATAGTACCTTATGATCCCCGAAAACAGAAACATTTAAAAATTTCTACCTACAAACACATTTCTAAGGATTTTTTAAAAAAGATGTTATTTATTTGAGAGAGAGCGAGCATAAGCAGGCGAAGCAGAAGGTAGAGGCAGAGGGAGAAGCAGGCTCCCCACTGAGCAGGGAGCCGGATGTGGGGCTCCATTCCAGGACCCTGGGATCATGACCTGAGACAAAGGCAGACAGCTAACCCTCTGAGCCACTCAGGTGCCCCAAACATATTTCTGATTCAGAGACAATACCAAGATGATCCATATGAGACTCAGAAGCAGAAAAATATACTACATTCCCATAAAATTCTGTAGGGAAGTGGAATGGAACAAGTGATTTAAAGGAGAAAAGGGAACATCACAAAATTTCTAGCTGTTAAAAGTTTGTTTGTCTTGGGGCACCTGGGTGGCTCAGTTGGGGAAGTGTCTGCCTTTAGTTGTGATCCCAGTCTCCTGGGATTGAGTCTGCTTTGGACTCCCTGCTCAGCGGGGAGTCTGCTTCTCTCTCTCTCTCTCTCTCTCTGTCTCTCTGCTGCTCCCCCTGCTGTTCTCTCTCTCTCTCTGCCAAATAAATAAATAAAATCTTTTTTTTTAAGATTTTATTTATTTATTTGACTGAGAGAGAGATCACAAGTAGGCAGAGAGGCAGGCAGAGAGAGAGGAGGAAGCAGGCTCCCCGCCAATCAGAGAGCCCAAACTGGGGCTCGATCCCAGGATCCTGAGATCATGACCTGAGCCAAAGGCAGAGGCTTAACCCACTGAGCTACCCAGGCACCCCTACATAAAATCTTTTTTTTTTTTATTAAAGATTTCCTACATAAAATCTTAAAAAAAAAGTTTGTCTATTTTTTAAATGGATGACGTTGGGTATAAAATCACTATGATGCTTGAATGTCACTGGATGTATTTAAAAGAATGATGTACAGTTTTATTTTTAAATGCTAATATTTACAATACACAGGACTTGGCATCCTTTACAACTCTTTAAAACCAGGAAGACAAATTTTTTTATCTACATGATTAGGTGCCTTTTCAGAATTCTTCTAGAGGTACGGGAGCAAATACAAACAAACAAATGAAACAAATCCCCTCCCCGCAAAGTCTTCTTATTTTACCCTGCCTCTCTTTTTACAGGGGAGGCATTTGCAATCCAAAGAGTAAAAAGGATTTACCCAAGGTCACAAGGCAGAACCCGACCTGAGCTAGGATCACGAGAAAAGCTTCAGGACTCCTAATACTGCCTAGTTTTCCTTATCAATGCTGATTTCCTGTGTCATTTGGAGCCCCAGCAGGTCCCAGCATTTATGGAGGTAAGGGCAGGGTCAAGGGCAAGCCACAGGGGCTGGCCAAGTAGCCAGGACTAGCAAAGGGGCAAAGCCATTTCCACCCTTGGTCTGAACAGGCAAAGAGAAAAACAGTTTACGGGGACTCTGTGGGACGTGTAGCTGGAGGAGAGGACTAACTAGAGGAGGAACTTGTCTTAAGTAGAGGAAGAGAGAGGATCTCCTCCACACCACACCTAGCAGGAAGAGAGCTGGGGGAATCAATGCAATGATCTCGGTCTCCTCCCTCATGGCTTTCCTACTGGTTTCTTTCATTCGTCCAATCTCTCAGAAGCCAGAGGGCAAGGGAGCTGGCTGACACATTCCTTAGAGGTCAACCTGCAGGGCCCAGAACAAAACGGAGGAGGGGGGAGAGTGGGTCAGGACGGGCGACCAGAAGATATCCACCATGCTTTCCATTTTGAACTTGACATTTGTATTTTAAACAAAAAGATTGGGGTTTTCAGTCAAGGTAAGCTGTGGCGCAGTAAAGAGCTCTGTCCTCAGAGGAATCCCAAAGCCTATGTTTGTGAGGCAGGAGGAATTTCAGGGGTGTTTAGAAGGATTTTTATTTTTCATTTTGTAACTGATACACACAGATAGCTACTTACTTTAATACTATAATTTTTTTTGGCATCTCCTTTCATTGGAAACTGATCTTTAGTTCTCTAACAATTGCCTTGTTAAATCCCCATTCATGGATGCTTTTCACAGATCGCTACAGGCTCCAACTCAAACCCAGGAGTTGAGGGAGAGTCTCTGAGAAAAGTAATGTAAATGGACATTTTAAACAGAACTATATTATTAAAGATAACAATATAAATTATTAATAGTCATCTATTAAAGACAGATTAATCCTTCTATAATTAGATTGAAAGAATGCATGCAATTGCCATTATCCAAAATGCGATAAATTTAAATCACCTTTCTAGGCAACCTAGAAAGGTTTTTGGCTAGAAAGAGCAGCGCCACCTAGGGGCAGGGAGTGCCAATGACCTAATGCCCTTTGACCTGTGCTTTTTCAAAGCAGGAGTAAGGCCATCAAAGGGGGTGTGGTGGAGTCAAGGGAGAAAAGGGAAGAACAGTGGGGAGTGAGGAAGGTTACTCTTACCCCAGTCCTCCCCCAGAGGCAGGCTGCTGGGTGATGTACAAAGAAGACCCAGGTTCTAGTTCAGGTAGTTGTTGACTCATGATATACCCTTGGTCAATGTCCTTTTCTGAATCCAAGTTTTCTCGCTTGTAAATATTCATCTCCAATGGGGTGCCTGGGTGGCTCTGTGGGTTAAGCCTCCGCCTTTGGCTCAGGTCATGATCTCAGGGTCCTGGGATTGAGCCCCGCATCAGGCAGAAAGCCTGCTTCCCCTCTGTCTCTGCCTGCTGCTTTGCCTACTTGTGATCTCTCCCTCTCTGTCAAATAAATAAAATTTTTAAAAAATCCTAAAAAAAGTATTCATCTCCAATATTTCTTATACCTCAATTGCCTTAGCTCTAAATCTGGAATGATAAAAACAAACTTTTTACAGGCTTGTCTTGGGCACCAAATACAGTTAATACTTGTGGGAGAAAAAAAAAACTCCTCGGGTGCTAAACAAGCATAATGGAGGTCACATTCTGTGGTACAGGAAACACACGTTCAGGATCAGTTAACTACCATAAACTATAGCCTCAAATTTAGATATTTGGCTATGGCCATGTAAGGAGATGAAGAAATATCAGTATTTGTAGAAATAATAGCAGAAAATTCCAAATTTGAGGAAATTTTTAATTTAGACATCCCGGAGACTAAAAGAACCCCCGATAGAATAAATACTAAAGATCCACACCTAGACACACCAGAGTCAGACTGTAGAAAGACAAAGACAAAGGGAATATCTTGAAAGCAGAGAGAAAAATGACTCAGCACATACAAGAAAACATCAATACTTTCAATTACCGACTTTCCACGTGAAATAATGGAGACTAGAAGGACATATTAAAAGCACTGGGAAGAAAAAAAAAACACCCATCAACCAAGAATCCTATATTAAGAAAAACTACCCTTCAAAAGTGAAAGCTAAATAAAGACATTCTCAGATTAAAAGAAAAAATGGCTGAGAGAATTCATGGCAATTGGAGTGCCTTATCAGATACTATAAAAAATCCTTCAGGCCCAAAGGAATTGATGCCAGATGGTAATTTGAATATACAAGAAGAAATAAAAACTATCAGAATGAAAAATATGTAATAAGAGTTAAAATAAGAGAATAGAATTTGAGAATCTATTTTATTCTCTTAATGTTTCAAAAAGACATAAAATTATACAATTTTATAAAATAATTGTATAAATTATAAAAATTTATTATATAAAGTATTAACACTATTATTATATATATAACATATATATAACATTTATATAAAAAACAATAATAGCATGGGGGAAAAGTAGAAATGCAGCAAGGTTTCTATATTTTGCCAAAATTAAGTTCATATTAATTTTATGTACACTATGATAAGTTGACATGCATATTATATTCCTAAAGCAACCAATAAGAAAATAACTAAAAAAAGTACAGTAGTTAAAATAGCACACAGAAATATTTCATACAGGATATGAACTATAGGAGAAACAGAAAAACAAAATAAATGAGAGATCCATAGAAAACAAACAGGGGCGCCTGGGTGGCTCAGTCATTAAGTGTCTGCCTTCGGCTCGGGTCATGATCCCAGGGTCCTGGGATCGAGCCCCACATCAGGCTCCCTACTCAGCAGGAAGCCTGCTTCTTCCTCTCCCACTCCCCCTGCTTGTGTTCCCTCTCTCACTGTCTTTCTGTCAAATAAATAAATAAAATATTAAAAAAAAAAAGAAAACAAATTACAAAATGGCAAATGTAAATGGTCCAATCACTTCAATTAAAAGGAAGATATTGGGGGCACCTGGGTGGCTCAGTTGGTTGAGCCTCTAACTCTCGATTTTTGACTCGGGCTGTGACCTCAGAGTCGTGGGATCAAGCCCTGAGTGGGGCTCTGCACTCAGCATGGAGTCTGCTTGGGATTCTCCATCTCCTTCTCCCACTGCCCCTCCCCCAGCTCATGCTCTCTAAATTAATTAATTAACTCTTTTAAAAGGAGAAGATCATTAGCTCATGATCCAAGCACATGCCCTCTATACGAGACATACAGATGCATAAGGCATGCACGTAGTAACCAGGAGAGAGCTGGAGGGGCTATATTAATACCATAAAAGCAGATTTTAGGATAAGAAATATTACCAGGGTCAAAAAAGGACATTTCACAGTAATATAGGAAAACGTAACAGTTATATATGTACCTTGTAACACACCTCATAATACATGAAAAAAAAATGACAGAATTGAAAGGAAAAACAGACAATTTAGCAACAATAGTTGGAGAATTCCAGACCATGCAAGTCCCAACCCATGCACTTGGGAACATTTACCCCAACCCTAGCTCCTAACCACCATGACCCCCCTCCCCAAACCAGTCTCCTTTCCTTGCCCCTCTGTTCTTTTATGTTTGCTTGACAAGCTTCCCTAGTCTCTCCAGAAAGCCTCCTGATGTGAGTAATAAACCTTTTGCTACCCTTGTTGGTGCCTGTGTAGCATCATCTGATTTGAATGCAATAATCCCCAACAAAATACTAGAAAAGAGGAGCGCATGGATGACTCAGTCATTAAGTGTCTGCCTTCAGTTCAGGTCATGATCCCAGGGTCCTGGGATCAAGCCCTGCACTGCACTCCCTGCTTGGCGGGAAGCCTGCTTCTCCCTCTCCCACTTCCCCTGCTTGTGTTCCCTCTCTCACTGTGTGTCTCTCTCTGTCAAATAAATAAATAAAATCTAAAAAAAAAAAAAAAAAACTAGCAAAGTGAATTCAGCGGCACTGTAAAAGTATTAAACACCATGACTAAGTGGGTTTTATTTCAGAAATGCAAGGTTGGTTCAACACACAGATGTCAATCAGTACGATGCATCTTATTAATAGAATAAAAACAAAACAAGCACAAAACCATCTCAATAGACACAGAAAAATCACTTGACAAAAATCTAACAACAGTCCACAATAAAATGCAACAAACTAGGGAAAGAGAGGCATCTGCAAAAAAATCCACTGTTAACATCTTACTTAATGGTGAAAGACTAAATGTTTTATCCTTTTTTGTTTGTTTTTAAAACTTTTATGTATTTATTTGACAGAGACAGAGCGAGAGAGAGAGGAAGTTTCTGCCAATGCCATAAGGCAAAAACAACAAACAAAACCAAAAGTAATGTAGACATTAAAAAGGAAAAAATGTAAAATCACAGATCACACGATCCTTTATGTGCCCAACGCCAGGAGTGCACAAAAGAGATGTGACAGCTGAGAAACAAATGGAGAAAGGTCACAGGATACAAGTTCAATGTGCAAATATGAATTATATTTCTATATCCTAGCAACAAACCATCCAATTAAGTGATTCCATTCACAATGAAAAAGAATAAAATGCTTAGGAATAAATTTAATAAAAGGAGTGCTAGACATGGAGACTATAAACCATAAAACATTTCTGAGGGAAATTCAAGAAGAACTAAAATTGGGAAATATCCAATGTTCATGGATTGGGAAACTCAAAATTGTCATCAATTCTCCCCAAACTGATCTATAAGTCTGTTCTCTTTTTAAGGATCTTGCTTAAGCCCTTTGAGTCTGTTTCCTCATCTGCAAAATGGACACGATAATCCCTTCCTCATGACGTGGTTGGGAGGACTAAGTGAGATAAGGTATGTCAGGTGATTCGTATAGTATGCAGCACAGAACAAGAGGAGATACAAGGAGATACATATTAAATGGGAGGAGGAAGACGGGGATATCCAGATGGCACTTCTGATGGAGTTGTGAGCTATTGTAAGGACTCGTCTGCATTTCTGTTTCAATTTTGATCACAACTTTCGCTTTTGCGAAATTTTGTCAGACTGTTTTCATCATGGAGCCCATAGTAATCTGTGCAACCAAGTTGAAGCTACACCAATTGGCTCATGTCTGAGACAAAGATAGTATCCCAGACCACTTTGGGGCTGACATCCAAAGAACTTGCTTACTGAGGGGCTGGGCACTGAATTCTTTTGCAGGAATGTTCATTTGTTCAACAGCATCTACTGATCACCTATTATGTGCCAGAGAATGCAAACACAGCCACGCAGAAGACATTTCCCACCACAGAGCTCACAGTCTAGAGAGAGAAAAATATCAACATAAAATATAAAAATAAATATACTCTTACGTAAAGAGAAAAAAATATAAAAGCAAACGCAGCACAGTGTGATAAGTGTTATGGAGAAACACAAAGCAGGGTGAAGATAGAGAAAATTTCGGCGTGCTGTGTTAGCCAGGTGGACCAGAAAGGTCCTCTGAGGAGACACTTCATCAGAGACCAGGCAGAAGGGAGGGAACCAACCACCTTCATGGCTATTTTCATTTGTAAAAGGTAGTATTCCAGGTACCCTATGACCCGGCAATTGCACTACTGGGTATTTACCCCAAAGAGATGGATGTAATGAGAAGAAGGGGTTGGGGCGCCTGGGTGGCTCAGTGGGTTAAGCCTCTACCTTCGGCTCAGGTCATGATCTCAGGGTCCTGGGATGGAGCCGCGCATCAGGCTCTCTACTCAGCGGGAAGCCTACTTCCCCCTCTCTCTCTGCCTCCCTCTCTGCCTACTTGTGATCTTTGTCTCTGTCAAATAAATAAATAAAATCTTAAAAGAAAAGAAGGTCATATGCACCCCAGTGTTCATAGCAGCAATGTCCACAATAGCCAAACTGTGGAAGGAGCTGAGATGCCCTTCAACAGACGAATGGATAGAGAAGATGTGGTCCATATACACAATGGAATATTACTCAGCCATCAGAAAGGAAGAACATGCAACTTTTGTATCAACATGGACGGGACGGGAGGAGATTTGCTGAGTGAAAGAAGTCAAGCAGAGAAAGACAATTATCATATGGTTTCACTTATTTGTGGAACGTAAGGAATAGCATGGAGGAAAAGGAAAGGGAAAATCAAAGCAGAGATATCAGAGGGGGAAATGAACCATGAAAGACTATGGACTCCGGGAATCAGACTGAGGGGTCTGGGAGATGGGTGAGCCCAGTGATGGGTATTAAGGAGGGTACGTACTATAAGGAGCACTGGGTGTTACACACAAACAATGAATCATGGAACACTACAGCAAAAAAAAACTAATGATGTACCATACAGTGACTAACATAATTTTTTTAAAAAGGTGGTATTCCATGATCAAATAAATTTGGAGAATGCAAATTCAACGTGAGTTGACAGTTCCCTTCCTAAGCCTTTTTTGGGGGTTTTATGATGCCTACTGGCCACGAACTTCTCCAGGAGGGAAATACAGTTTGCACACCTCCCCACGTTTCTGAGCACGGCCTCCTCCATCCCAGAGTCTCTTGCAGAACCACTGTTCCGCCAGGCAGGGAAACGCTGGGCTGGGAACCTCAGAGGATGGGAAACAGGGATCCTTACCAGCTGGTGGTGTGGTTTCGCTGGAAGCAGGCGCTGGCATTCTAACACCCCAGCCTGCTGCGCTCTGGGTTCAGAAGCCGCACGTGGGTGATGGCCGTCTTCCAGCCAAGAGGCATCTGTTTCCTGAGGCAGAGGGGAGCCCCCCTCTGCCAGCTCTTCGGAGTGTGCCTGTGCAGGGTGGAGCAGCGAGTGGCAGCTGAGCTGAAGTTAGCAAATGTAAAACACGCAGCCGCAGCCATAGAGACCAGCCTGGCTTCACCACCCACTGATGGTGCAAAGACAGCTGTGCCGGCCAAACACAAGGCGAGGGAAAGAGGGGAATCCCCTCTTCTCGGAACTTCCATTTTTTTTTTTTTTTTTTAAGACTCGCCTCTTCCGAGAAAACATGTGGCTGGGGGGAGGAGGGACTTGGGACTCTCGATGGCCACAGCAGGCTCCCTGGGTGACCTTAGCCAAGTCACATCTCCTCTGGGCCTTGTCGGTGGAACGAGAGGTCTCAAGGCTCCCCGTGACGGGAGGTCTCAAGTCTCCCCATGACCCAAGTCTATGGAGAATGGCAGGTAGTGGGGCAGGGGGTTTCTCAGGCAGTTCTTCAGTCTGACCAGAGTTGACGCATCTAATAAATGTAATTAACCACAAGGCTAATAAGAGCAACAAGGGAAACTCTGCTTCTGAGCTCGTCTGTGATCTTCGTATACATTATTTCACATAAAATAGAAACTATTCTGTGAGGTATCCACTATTATGAGCTCCAAGTTTATAGGTGAGGAAGCAGTCTCAGAGAGGGAAAGTCAGTTGCCCAAGGTCACACAGCGTTTAAGTGGTTGAATTGTTATTTGATCCCCAAATCCTATGCTCTTGGAGTACTCGGTCCTAAGCCTTGGCTCGCCCCTCTCGCTGAGGGAGCCAGGTGGAAGGAGTAGGAGGAAGGCTGCCAGCTCTTTCTCAATCCATGCCAAAACCTCAGTCCCTCTGGCTTCTCACCAGTTGCGGACAAGGTTTTTGCCAGCTGTTGGTGGGCACTACTTAGGCAGAAAAAGCAGATTAGGGTTAGGATATCCCAGGCACAGAGATAAAGCCCCGTTCCTCCATGAATACTTGTTGAATAAGTGAGAGTGGTATTGGGAATAGGAGGCAAAAATGAGATTTCATCCCAAATTTTCACGGGTTAGTAAGGGGTTTACTGCACCTGGCCAAGTGCTAGGGCCTCAGCGACAAACCAGGTAGCTGCCTGGGCTAGTGGAAGGCCAAATCTGATGGAAGAAGATACAGGTCCATAAGCAGCTAATAATGTGGGTGATGAATCGCTTGGCTGTGTTCGGGGCAGCGGGGTCGGTGAGGATGGAAGCTGCTAGTGGTAAACTGGGCATGGCCACGTCCGCCCTTCTCAGGGGCACAGTGGGACCTAAAGAGGAGTGGTGATCAGTTGTCAGCAAAACAGAGAATGGGAGCGCCTGGATGGCTCAGTGGGTTAAGCCTCTGCCTTCAGCTCTGGTTGTGGTCTCAGGGTCCTGGGATCGAGCCCCGCATCAGGCTCTCTGCTCAGCGGGGAGCCTGCTCCTCGCGTGCCCCCCCCCCCCGCTTGCTTCTCTGCCTATTTGTAATTTCTGTCAAATAAATAAATAAATAAAATCTTAAAAACAAACAAACGCACACCGGAAAATGGAACCAGAGAGGCCAGGGGGCAGCGTCCATGCGCTCGTGGACCCATGTCTGATCCCCTGGCAGAGGGAACGGAAGCCTAGATCCCTGAGATGAGGGCAACTCAACACACAGATCGTTCTTGACTGGCTGGGGCTTTCGAGGGAGCTTTTTCTCCAGCCCGAGAAAGATGCACATGGGCTGCAGCTCCCCAGACACCCAGACAGCCTGGCAGTCTTCTCGCATCGTCTATTTATACCGTTTATAATGGCCACGACATAGTCTTCCAGAGCCTGGGCCAGCCCTTTGGGTTCCATCCCCTGGATTTCCCTCCGCGTGGAGCTGACGGAACACGGGTTTCTGAAGTATTAAAGACCGAACTTAGTTGGGTGGCAGCCTAAGCATGATTTAAAAGCAATATTATTGGCAAAAGTCCTCCATGTCTAGTGTTGAAAAAATCAGCAAAAATGGCAAAAAAGAAAAATCATTTTAAGCCTCCCACTAAAGCTCTGAATCTTAGTATTTTATTGTACAGCCTGATAAATACTTTCTACACTTATATACAATACACAAATGTAAGCAGCAAGCTTTTAAAAACAATGAAGTCGGGCGCCTGGGTGGCTCAGTGGGTTAAAGTCTCTGCCTTCGGCTCAGGTCATGATCTCAGGGTCCTGGGATTGAGTCGCGAGTCAGGCTCTCTGCTCGGCAGGGAGCCTATTTCCCCCTCTCTCTCTGCCTACTTGTGATCTCTCTGTCAAATAAATAAATAAAATCTTAAAAAAAATAAAAACAATGAAGTAAGATTCTATGTGCTGCCTGGGATGGTCCATTTATAGCTGTGTCATGAACCTGTCTCTAGGTCAATAAATATGTATTTTAACATTTTAATGATAGTATATTTCATTACATGGATATGCCATCCCCTTATGGTATGGTATATATGAGATAATATATGGTATATCAGAATATGCCAAACCTTTATTAAATGGAATATATATGTATATATGCCAATATATATATACCAAACCTTTATTATTGATCATTTAGGTTGTTTCTGATATTTTCATTGACAGAGATAATATTGTGAAGAGCTTCTTGAACATTCCTTGTTATGAACCTTCCTGAATATTTTTTAAATGGAATTGCCGCATCAGAATTATGAGCATTTTAAGAATTCACTGAAATAGGGGCACCTGGGTGGTTCAGTGGGTTGAGCCTCTGCCTTCAGCTCGAGTCTTGGTCTCAGAGTCCTGGGATCGAGTCCTGCATTGGGCTCTCTGCTTGGCGGGAAGCCTGCTTCCCCCCATCTCTCTGCTTACTTGTGATCTCTCTCTCTCTGTCAAATAAATAAATAAAATCTTAAAAAAAAAGAGAATTCACCAAAATAACTTCCAAATCTGCCTCTACTCCATCCCAAACCATTGTTCTGGCTCAAATTTTCTCTTCTCCAGGGCACCTGGGTGGCTCAGTGGGTTAACCCCTCTGCCTTCAGATCAGGCCATGATCCTGGGTTCCTGGGATCAAGCCCCACATCAGGCTCTCTGTTCAGCAGCGAGCCTGTTTCCTCCTCTCTCTCTGCCTGCCTCTCTGCCTACTTGTGATCTCTGTCTGTCAAACAAATAAGTAAAATCTTTAAAAAAATTTTTTTTTCTCTTCTCCACACATTACCTGGTGGATAGCATGACTCATCTGAACTCTTGACCAGTATGCAAGATGAAAACTGATACCTCCTTCTTATGTCAGTCTTTGATACAATCAAGTTGAGCATCTTTTCCTGTGCTTTCTGGCCACTCCTGTTTAATCGTAAATCTGCCTATAGCTGTCCACGTTTCTACTGGAATGTTCGAGTTTTCCCTATTGATCTTTGGGTCTTTATTTTGACTCTATTCATTTTTTTAATGCAATTTTAAAATTACTGTGTGGCCAAGTCTTTTTTTTCCCCTATGCTTTGAAGAGCTTTTTCTATTTCAAGATTATATAAATATTTTGTCTAATTGCTCTATCTCCTTGATATTTAAATCTTTGATGCTCCTGGGATTCATTTTGGTGTATGATATGACTTAGGCATCATTTTTTTCTCCAAAATGACTAGCCAGTTGTACCACCATTTATCGAATAACCCTCTTTTTCCTTTGAATTTGAGATGTCCCCCATGGTACTTCCTAAATTGGTATGTACCTGAGGTGTTCTGGGGACTTTCTATTGTTTCAGTAATGGACCTATTTATTCTAGTTTCAGAACTACGTTATTTTCATACTGCAATTTTTTAAAAAAGATTTCATTTATTTAATTGGACAGATAGAGTGAAAGAACACAAGCAAGGGAAGCAGCAGAGGGAGAGGGAAAACAGGTTCCTTGATGTGGGACTCGATCCCAGGACCCTGAGATCATGACCTGAGCCAAAGGCAGAAGCTTAACCGACTGAGCCACCCAGGCGCCCGATACTGCAGATTTTTAATACATATTCACCTTTAATCAAACAGACCCAACACTCACACCCTGTTCTTCTCCTCGAGATTTTGTTTTGCTCTTCTTGCCTATTTTTTTAAAAATCAAATTTAGTTCTCTATAAACACTTTAAAAAGAATTTTATCAAGTTCAAAATTAATAGCATTTTTTGACAGAGCTATGTTAAATACACAGATTAACTTGGGGAGCGTTAACAATATTGAACCCTCTCGGGGCACCTGGGTGGCTCAGTGGGTTAAGCCGCTGCCTTCGGCTCGGGTCATGCTCTCAGGGTCCTGGGATCCAGTCCCGCATCGGGCTCTCTGCTCGGCGGGGAGCCTGCTTCCCTCTCACTCTCTCTGTCTGCCTGTCTACTTGTGATCTCTCTCTCTGTCAAATAAATAAAATCTTTAGAAAAAAACAAAAAAACAATATTGAACCCTCTCGTTTAGGATAATGATACAGCTTGTGTCATGTCCTCAATCTGGTTCTGGTCTTCATATATGTTTTGCATATATTTATAAAGTTTGAACGGTCTTTGCTATAAAGGAAAGGTATATATAGGTGTGTATCAGTATAAATGTTGATTCACACACAAACACACAGACACAATCCCATTTTTATTTAGCAATAGATTTTTCTAAGCAAATGCCCGAAGTACTCTGAATTTTTTGTTTTATTTTCTTGGCTTTCTATGTCAGTACATCACCACCAAAGAGTGATGATTCTAACTCTCCATCTGAAATATTTATAATTCTCAGCAGAGCTGATATTCCGTATCTGGTAGTTACCGGTCTGGTCTACCCATCTTTAAATTTGGAAATACTTCCTTAGCAGTTTAAGGAGCGTATCCCTAACAGCAAGGTACAGAAAGCCAGTTAATGCTAGAGATTCCAATGTAACTCCATTAATTCAAGTCAGTGGCTGTAGCATTGACAACAAGCGATGGGCAGTGGGCCTCCCACCAGAGTGACATCGGAACCATTCATGTCGCCTTTCATGCCAGCCTGGCCGGTTTCGCGGAAGGCAGCAAGGCTTCCTGGCACATTCTCTGAGAAGCACTCCGTACTTTAGACCAGTG
The DNA here is from genome assembly GCF_922984935.1 of Meles meles. Classification (NCBI taxonomy): domain Eukaryota; kingdom Metazoa; phylum Chordata; class Mammalia; order Carnivora; family Mustelidae; genus Meles; species Meles meles. The sequence goes on from NC_060076.1 coordinate 19,967,785, forward strand.
GTTCTCAACCTGTGGGTTGGTGACCTCTGGAGGTCTCTGAGACCCTTTTAGGAATCTGTGAGGACAAAAACGAATGATACCAACACATCTTTTGCCTTTTCCGCTCTTTTCCTCATGAGTGTGAGTGGAGTTTTCCAGAGGCTACGTGATGTGTGATATCACAACAGATTGGACCCAGAAGCAGACCTCAGCATCCAGCTGAATTCTATTAAGCCTGACATTAAAGAGATTTGCAAAAATGTAAAACAATGGTAGTACCCTCTCACTATTTTTTTTTTCTTTTTGGAAAACAATTATTTTCATAAACTATTTTATGATAACCTTCACTAGCTTATTACTGTTATTTTTAACCAAATAAATAAAAAAATGAAAAGTTCTCAGTTTTAAATTCTTTTTTTTTTCAAGATTTTATTTATTTATTTGACAGAGATCACAAGTGGGCGGAGAGACAGGCAGAGAGAGAGAGGAGGAAGCAGGCTCCCTGCTGACAGAGAGCCCGGTGCAGGGCTTGATCCCAGGACCCTGAGACCATGACCTGAGAAGGCAGAGGCTTAACCCACTGAGCCACCCAGGCACCCCTTGGTTGTAAATTCTAATAGCATAAGCATCTGATAGATACCACCCACATAAACAAAAGACCTAAGACAGCCCTAATTTTTAACTCTGTAAAAGGGTCATGAGACCAAAAGTTTGAGAACCACTGTTCTGGGAGAATTCACAATTTATTATTATGCCCAAATTATGTAATTGCCCCTCCTCTAAATATTTCAAATCTTACATTCCTTTTACAGTTAGTGTGCTATAATTCTTTGTACAGCTCATCATGGTGCAAGATTCTGATGTTTATAAACTGAAGAATAAGATATTAAAAATGAAACCCAGAGTGAAGATATCATAGAGTCTGGATAAGTTTCTTCATGTTCTCTTAAAATATTATAAATATGAATCTTCTGACCGTGGAAGACCAAAGAAGAAATGTTAATCATGAACCACTCCTGCAACAGCTTCTTGTACTAAACGGAAACCAAAACCCGGGCATCTTTTGATACCGCGTAAGAAACAAAAGAAAATAAAATGAAGAAGTTGTATAAATGGCATGAAAACAATGCAGTTACTCCAATAAAAATAACATGAGTGACTAGAGTTAGCATGAAGTGTTGCTCAGACGACCAGCGTGCAAACGTACAGAACTAAACGTTGAAGTGTGATACGTTCATCAAATGACAATTACGTTCTGTTAAAACTCATGGTTTAAGTAAAGAAAAGTTTCTCTCCTCGACGAGGAAAATTGTTAAGAATGTTATAAATCAGTTTCACATAAAAAACATGGCCTATAGCAAAAACTTCTGAAAAATGTATCACCATATTGATAAAGCACATGAAAAGCATCTAGAAAATACCATCCATGTGGTTAAAACTAATTGAACATTGTCAAATATAAAATATTTAATAGAACTTTTAAAAAGAGCAATGTCAGTATGGGTTTATCATGGCACTCTACATTTATGAACTTGTTTGTTGCAAAATATTTATCTGCCGGTATGAGAAAACAAGTTTTGGGAAAATGTATAAATCAAGGCAGTAAAATTTCAATCATTATTGATGAAGCTTCAACTGTTTCATATAAACTAGTTTTAATAATTTACTTAAAATGTGAAATTCAAGACTTTGAAGATAATTTAATGGCTTTTGTTGATCTCACGAAGCAGGAAGGAACAACATCTGAAATAATTTATCAAAATTTATTGTTGACACATGAGAAAAATGGTTTCAATGAAAAATATTTTCATGAAAACCTTATTGGATTTTATACAAACAGTGCCTGTGAAGAGCAAGGGACACAGTCTGCAGTTACAGCCAAAATTTAGGAAAATTTCTGAATGTTTTAATTTGGCACTGTCCAAGTCACTGAATTCAATTATCCTTGAATGATGCAATAAAATACATAAAGTAAGTAAGTAATTATAAATGTTTTCTTAATTTATTACCGTACATCATGTAATGTCAGGAAAAATTTAGAATCCGTCTGAGGATTTGGGTATTGAGACCATGAAAATTACAATGGTTGGCCAGAATGCCAGGATTACAAAAGCAATTTGAAATTCATTTCAAGTTGATCAACTGAACAAAAATTATGATGTGAAGCAAATGGTTAACAATTCCTCTTTTTTAAATAGAGATTTTAGGGACAGCTGGGTGGCTCAGGCAGTTAGGTTGCTGCCTTTGGCCTGGGGTCCTGGGGTCGAGTCCTGCATCGAGTCCCGCATCCAGCTCCTTGCTTGGCAGGGAGCCTGCTTCTCTCTTTGCCTCTGCCTGCCACTCTGCCTGCTTGTGCGCACCCTCTCTCTCTATCTCTGACTGACAAATAAGTAAATAAATAAATAAAATAAAAAGAGATTTTACTTGGAGCTAATTCATTCATTAAAATACCAATGATGTGTTTAGCTTAATAGAAAGTTTTATGAAGTATAGGGGACAATTAATGTCCCCAGATTAAAAATGTTTAAATATATAAAATGAAAGAAAAATGGAGATTTTATAAAAATAGAGTATACTCTTTTAAATAAGGTAAAGGATTAGTTCAAAGAGAAAATGTATTAAACTGATAAATTATCAGAAATATATTTATTGTTTAACAACAAGTAATAATATTTTAACTTCATTTACCTTATTTTATTTTTCTTTAATAAATTGTGTCCTTTAATTTACCAAATTATTAATGTTGCTTTGACCATTATTTGACCAAAAATAGTGTTTATAAAGCCCATGGATTAAAAATAAATGAAGATTAATAAATGATTTTTATAACTAAATGCAGCATTATCGAAAGTGAGTTTGTGGCTTATTTAATAATAGAAATTAAATATATAAAATCCCAAATATTCTATAGGCAAAAAAATTCAGCAGAAGCTGAGAGATGAGTCACAACTGTGTACAATATTTTGGACCTTAAGAGACATGCTTTTAGGGGCACCCTGGCAGCTCAGTCGGTTAAGCACTGGCCCTTGGCCCACTTCATGATCCCGGGTCCTGGAATCAAGCCCTGCATCAGGCTCCTTGCTTAGCAAGGAGTCTACTTCTCCCTCTCTCTCTGCCCCCTACCCCTGCTTGTGCTTTCTCTCACAAATAAATAAAATCTTTAAAAAAAAAAAAGACATGCTTTTAACCAAGTCAGTCACTGACTACCATTAATGGTAAATTGTTTAAAGAATTTGGTCCAATTCATGTGTCAGATTGTAGCTCAGAGAGAGCATCATTTAATTAAGATGGTTGTGTTTTACAACACTGCACCAAGAGTTTCTAAAATTCAGCAAATGGTTTGGAAATTATTACAATTGTCTATCTGATAAAAAAAATATTTACTTATACCCTCTATTAATTGGCAATTTTATATCTTAGTTTCCTTAGAAAGTGAAAGGGACTAAATTTTGATGTTTTTAATGAATGTGTTGGTTTATGTAACTATCTCATTGTTAAATATTTTAAATATCGCCCATGCTTTTGGTACAGTTTATCATCTAACAATGTTATGAAGCACTTATATAACAAAGTCAAATAACATTGATGATAGAGGACCTTGTCTTCTTTCTGAGTTTAATTACAGTGTTTCTAGTGCTTTGCCATCAAACATAATGCCAACATTTGATTTGATATAGGTTAAAAAAATAATTGTATAAGCATGATCTCTGATACCTAAAGAGTTTAATATGGTTTCCCATCTTTGACATGAATATGATTAGTTATAATAATGACTTTTAATATTGAATTGACCCTCTATTCTCATAATGAGCTTATTTGGTGGTGATATTATTTTTTTAAGGTACATCTGGATCCAATAGTGCTTTTCTTTTTTAAAGAAATTTTATATCCATAACCCAAAGCATGACTGGTTATTAGTTTTCTTTTCTACGTATGTGTATATTTTATCAGACTTGAGTTTGAAAGATCTACTGATGAAGCAAGATAGATTTAATGCCTTTTTGGTACGATTCTCTGACAACCGTCTTGAACTCAGCTGTGATTTGTAGTCTATACACATTTTCTATTTCTTTTTGCATCCATTTTGGGGATACATAGTCTCATAAAATAATCTAGTTCATTCAAATTTTTAATTTTTGAAGCATAGAGCACTTGCTAATTTCTATGTAATATGTGCTTACAAATAACATTTTTCCCTCTAGACCTTTGATTCAAACTGCCTTATTATTCCCAATACTGTAAATTTTTGTATTGAGATAAAATTCACCCTTTTTAAAATGAACCATTCACTGATTTTTAGTATAGTCACAGGGTTTACAAGAATTGCTATGTAATTCCAGAATATTTTCATCACTCCAAAAAGAGATCTGACACCCATAAAACTGTCACTCCCCAATGTCTCCTCCCCCTTGGCCCTTGGCAACACTGATACATTTTCTGTCTCTATGGATTTGTCTAATCTGGACATTTCATACAAATGGGATCACACAATATGTGGCCTTTCATGTCTGGCTTCTTTCATTCGGCATAATATTTTTAAGATTCATCCACATTGTAAAATGTATCAGTATTTTATTCCTTTTCATGACTGAATAATATTCACCCTCGACAAGGATTTGGGTTGTTTCCATTTTCTGGCCATTATAAATAATGCTGAACATTCATGTACGGTTTTTTTGTGTGAACACATGTTTTCGATTCTTTTGGGCATATGCTTAGAGGTGGAATTGCTGGCTTGTATGGGAACTCTATGTTTATCCTTTTGAGTAACTACCAAACTGGTTTTCAAAATGGCTTTACCATTATACATCACTTCCAGAAATGTATGAGAGTTCCAACTTCTCCACATCCTTGTTAACACTTTTTATTGTCTATTTAGGGTCATTCTGGCGGGTATGGAGTAGTATCTCATTGTAGTTTTTATTTATAATTCCCTAAAGCATGTATTCTTTGGAGAAATGCCAATTCACATCCTTTGCCTATTTGGTTATCTTCATTTAAGTTATCTGTCTTTTCATTATTTTTTAATTATTATTATTATTATTATTAGTTTAGTAATCTCTATACCCAGTGTGGGGCCTGAACTTACAACCAGAGACCAAGAGTTGCACGCTCCACCAACTGAGTCAACTAGGTACCCTTGCCTTTTTATTGTTAAGTTGTAGAAGTTCTTTATATATTCTGATACAAGGCCATTATCAGATACATGATTATCATATGATTTACAAATATGTTCTTCCCTCTTGTGGGTTGCCTTTTCTTTCATTCTTTTTTTTTAAATATTTTATCTATTTATTTGACAGAGAGAGAGGTCACAAGTAGGCAGAGAGGCAGGCAGAGAGAGAGGGAGAAACAGGCTCCTCACTGAGCAGAGAAACAGGCTCCCCACTGAGCAGAGAGCCCGATGCGGGGCTCGATCCCAGGACCCTGAGATCAAGACTTGAGCTGAAGGCAGAGACTTAAACCACTGAGCCACCCAGGCGCCCCGTGGGTTGCCTTTTCAATTTCTTGATAGTGTCTTTCAAAGCATACCAGTTGAAGAAATTTTTTAGAATATGAAAGTTGATTAACCTATTTTCTAATTAACTAACCTGTTTTCACCATCAAAACTTATGATCTTGGTCTTTCTTTCTTGCCTTTGTTCAAGGCCAAGAGAAACACTGGCTACTTTGACAATCTTAAAGTGAACTCCAGGAACGTCACCTACAGCATGACCTTTGCGATCAAATCCAGCAACCAGAACTTCATCATTTTCCTCACTAAAATTCAAACAACCATCATTGAGTACAAAGGCTGTGATTTTTTTTTTTGCCACTCTTGGTTAGCTGGACCCTGACACATTTCCTGATGGCAGACTCTGTTTGGATCTACCCCTATTTTTTTCCAGCACAATTTCCTTTGTATGGGAAGTGCCTTCAAAAGGGTTGGCCTTCAGGCTGTGCCCAAATGGGCTTTCTTGTACTGTTTATCATGATACTTCTGATCTCATTGGTGGCCACAGAGCTTCCTGGCGGTACAAATACCTTGACACTTACCCATCCTGCTGGAGTCATGGGCCTGAGCAAAAGATGAAGTTTTAAATTTTGATAAAATTTATTGATTTTGTTCCCCTTTGGTTGCTTGAGATTTAGATGTTCTATCTAAGAAAATACTGCTTAATTAAAAATCACAACAATTGAAACTTAGTTTTCTTCTAAGAGTTTTCTAATTTTAGTCTCTGTTTTACCTTTGATCCACTTTGTGAAGTAGGTCTATATGGTATGAAGTAGGGCTCCAACTTTATTCTTATGGATGTGGACAGCCACTTATTCCTGGATAATTTATTGAAAAGACTATTTGTTCTTCATTGACATTTCTTAGCACCCTGTGGGAAGCCAGTTGACTATAGGTGTATGGGTTTATTTCTGGACTCTCAATTCTATACCACTGATCTATATGTCTCTCCTGATGCCACTACCATGATGTCCTGATTACTTTGTCTTCAATTTTAAGCTTCGTCTTCAGTTTTAAAATTGGAAAGTAGGAGGCTTCCAACTTTGTTTTTCCTTTTCAAGGTTGTTTTGGCTATTCTTAGTCCCTTGTATTTTCATGTGAATTTTAGGATCAGCTTGTGAATTTCCGAAGGGAAAAAAAAAAAGGCAGCTGAAAATTTTTTTTAAAGATTTTATTTATTTGACAGTGAGAGAGAGATCACAAGAGATCACAAGTAGGCGGGGGGGGGGGGGTGGGGGGGGATGCAGGCTCCCTGCTGAGCAGAGAGCCCAATGCGGGGCTCCATCCCAGGACTCTGAGATCATGACCTGAGCTGAAGGCAGAGACTTAACCCACTGAGCCGCTCAGGTGCCTCAAGACAGCTGAAATTTTAATGTGTCAGAGATTTTTCAAAGCCCAACACATATCTCATTTCCCAGGTTCTTTTATTAAGCTTTTTTGTTTTGTTTTTGTTTGGTCCAACTATTTTCCACCACCTCAGGGAGCCAGAATGTTAAAAAATTGCCTGTAATTGTTTTTGACAAACACCTCTAGGGAAGAGATTTCTTGCGTGGGGCAAGCACTGAATCAGATCAAAGACAGTCCTGAACATGGACTTTTCCAAGCACTCACCAGACGGGGCAGATCATGAAAAGTGACTGGGAATAGGCTTTGAAGTAGGTATAGTACTGTTCTGCTCCATCTTTAGCCATCAGGCTACTGGTTTTTATCCCAAAGGTAGTCTGTTAGTTTTCAAGACTACTGCAGAGCTGGAGAATGGAAGATCAGATTAAAGCAATTAAAATGCCACAAAGTTTTCTGTTCTTACTGGGATTCAGCTGTTTTTCTTGAACAAACACTTTCCACGTAACTGCAAGCCTTTGGTGAATTTCCAGAGTTCTGAAAAAATTGGTTCTGACCACTTTTGCCAGTTCTCTCATTATTTTTATGAAGGAGCAAATTTCTGGATGTCCTTGCCTTGCCATTTTCATTGACATCACCCAAATAATGTTAATTTAGCTTTTCTTTCTTATCTCTCTCTAATCCTTGATTAGTTCTGCCAGAACTTTGTCTTATTGTTACTATTTTTCAAAACCAAATGTAGGCTTTATTAATTCTTGGTTTCCTTTTTTTCCAATTCATCAACTTTAACCTTGTTAATTCTTTTCTCTTTCTTTAGGAAAATCCATTAAATTTCCCTTCTTTACTTCCTGAAACATTTAGTTCATTTATTTTGATTCTTCTTTGTTTCATAGTAAATAACATTAAAAGTTATGAATTATTCTCTGAGCATTACCTTAGCATCTCATAAGTTTGATACAGTGTTATCATAATTATTTTCCAGCCTGTAGTTGCAATGTTATTTTGTTTTTGACTTAAGCTTTATTTATGAGGGCATTTTTAATTTTCCAAGTGATGTTTATTTATTATTTTGCAATCCATTTCTTATTTTATTGCATTACAGTATATGAATGTATCAGTGAAATCCTACTTCTATAGGATTAATTTTTTTTCTTGGTAACCTATGAGATCATCAATTTAAAAACTGTTCTGAGAATAATGTGTGCATAGAATATTCTATTCATTTTTCTCTCTCTCATCTATCATAATTAAATATAATATTCAGTTCCTCTATTTCCTTCTTTGATCCATCAAAGACTGAGAATTGTTTCTTTTAAATCAATTTTATTGATTTAAACAAAAACTAATTTGTGTATAAATTACATACATTAAAATGTATTCATTTTAAGTGTACATTTTGATTAGTGTGACCCATGCTCCACTCAGGGTAGAGAACATTTCCATCATTCCAAAAAGTTTCCTTGTGGCCTTTCCAATTCATCCTCTTCCCACTCGCTTCAAAGTTGGTCCTAGACTGAAACTTCCATTTCTTGTTACCAGAAATTAGATTTGTCTCTTCAGAATTTCATATAAGGGGTCAAATAGAGATTATACTCTTTTGTGTCTGATTTCTTTGGTTGGTGTAATATTTTGAGATTTCTTCAAGTAGTTGCTAGTATCACTAGTTCATTTCTCTTTGTTGCTGAGTTGTGCTTCGTTGTATGGATATACCACAATTTGTTTATCCACTCACCAGTTAATGGGCATTTGGATTTTTTCCAGTTTGGGTTCCAGTTAAAGCTGCTATAAATGTCTGTGTACAAGTCTTCATGTGACACATGAGTTCAGTTCTTTGGGTTGTATTCTTTTTTTGAAGATTTTATTTACTTATTTGACACAGATAGTGAGAGAGGGAACAGAAGCAAGGGGAGTGGGAGAGGGAGAAGCAGGCTTCTCGCTGAGCAGGGAGCCCAACGTGGGACTCAATGTGGGACTCAATGTGGGGCTCCATCCCAGGACCCTGGGATCATGACCTGAGCCAATGGCAGAAGCTTAACAACTGAGCCACCCAGTTACCCCTCTCTGCGTTGTATTTTAAGTGAAGAGTTTACTATATAAGAAACTGCTAAATTTTTTTCCATAGTGGCTATGCATTTTACATTCTCATCAGCAACATGGGAGTTTCAGTGGTTTCACATTCTCACTGATAATCAGTGTTTAAAATTTGGGCCATTAAAATGAATGTGTAGGGGCTCCCTGCTCAGCAGAGAGCCTGCTTCTCCCTCTTCCACCCCCGTGCTTGTGTTCCCTCTCTCACTGTGTCTCTGTCAAATAAATAAATAAAATCGTTAAAAAAAAATACTTTAAAAAAATGAATGCATAGTGATATCTCACTGTGGTTTTGATTTCCATTTCCCAGATGATTGATGATGTTTGTACATTGACACTTTATACATCTTTTGTGAAATCATGTTTCAATCTGCTCATTTTAAAAGTTGAATTTTTTCCCTTTTATATATGAGTTGTGAGAATTCTGTTTGTTTCTTTTTTTTTATTTTAAGTAGGCTCCACACCCAACATGTGACTTGAACTCATGACCTGAGATTAAAAGTTGCATACTCTACCAGCTGCTCCAATCAGGTGCTCCACTTTGTATATTCTTTTTTTAAAAATATCTTTATTTTTATTTTTATTTATTTTTTACTTTTTTAAAGATTTTATTTACTTATTTGACAGACAGAGATCACAAGTAGGCAGAGAGACAGGCAGAGAGAGAGGGGGAAGCAGGTTCCCTGCTGAGCAGAGAGCCCGACTCGGGGCTTGATCCCAGGACCCTGAGATCATGACCTGAGCGGAAGACAGAGGCTTAACCCACTGAGCCACCCAGGTGCCCCTACTTTATATATTCTTGATACAGGTTTTTTGTCTGATAGGGTTCTTGATTACCACAGCTATATGTCTTGAAATTTGATAGACTGATTCCTTCCACTTCCTTTTTCCAAAATTGTTTCTGCTATTCTAGTTTCTTTGCCTGTTCAGATACACTCTTTAAAAGTCCTGTGTATATCTATAAGATCTTATTGGGATTTTGATAGATATTTCAAAATTTCATATCAGTTTGGGGGGGAATTGATATTATGTTGGGTCTTTCAAAACATGAACATAATATGTTTCTCCATATAGTTAGATCTTCTTTGATTTCTTTCATTAGCATTTTACAATTTTCAGGATATAAGTCGTCTATATGTTTTGTTAGATTTACACCTAAGTATTTAATTTTGTTTTGAGCAACTGTAAGTGGCATCGCATTTTACATTTTGGTGTCCACGTGTTTACGGCTAATATTTAGAAATGCAGTTGACTGAGACACTTGGGTGGTGCAGTCGCTTAAGTATCTGACTCTTGTTTTCAGCTCAGATTGTGATCTCAAGGTTGTGAGATTGAGCCCCTCGTCAGGCTCTGGGATCGGTGTGGAATCTGCTGGAGGTTCTCTCTTCCTCTCCCTCTGCCCCTCCTGCTTGTGCTCACTCTCTCTCAAATAAATAAATAAATCTTTAAGAAAAAAGAAATGCAATTGATTAGCATTTTTTTTTAACCGTAGAACCTGTGACTCACTGAACTCACTAATTAATTCCAGGATTTTTCTGGTGATTCCTTGGGATCTTCTACATAAACCGTTGTGTCATCTGTAACCAGGGACAGTTTTTTTTTTCCTTCTGATTGGCATCCTTTTATTTTTTTCTTGTCTTATTGCACTGACTAGACCTTCCAGCGCTAAGTTGAATAAGATTGGCATAGCAGACATCCTTCCCTTCTCCCCTGACTTAGGCAAAAAGCATTTATTGTTTCACCATCAAGTATAATGTTAGCAGATTCTTTGTAGATGTGCTCTATCAATCTGAGGAAATTCTGCTAGTCCTATTTTTCTGAAAGTTTTAGTCATGGATGGGTGTCAAATTTTGTCAACTGCTTTTTCGGTGTCACTTGATATGATCACATGATTTTTTTTGTTTAGTTGATCACATCGACTTTTAAATATTGCATCAGCCTTGCATTTTTGATTAATACATTGCTAAATTCTGTTTAAGAAATTGTATGCCTACAGTGCCTGGGTGGCTCATTGGGTTAAGCCTCTGCCTTTGGCTCAGGTCATGATCTCAGGGTCCTAGGATGGAGCCCCACATCGGGCTCTCTGCTCATCAGGGAGCCTGCTTCCCCCTCTCTCTGCCTGCTTTCTGCCTACTTGTGATCTCTGTCAAATAAATAAATTAAATATTTTTAAAAAGATATTTATTTAAAAAAAAGAAATTGTATGCCTATATTGATGAGGGATATCAATCTCTAGTTGTCTGTCTTTCTTCCCCTCCCCTTTTCTTTGGGTACTTCTTTGTCTGGTTTTAGTAGAAGAGTAAAACTATCTTCATAAAAGGCATTTGAACTGTCACCTTCCTTTCTACTTTCTGGAAGAGATTCTGTTAAATTTGTGTTAAATGTTTATATGTTTGCTAGAATTCTCCAGTGAAACCCAATGGGCTTCATGATTTCTTTGGGAGGAATTCTGATTTTATTTTATTTTATTTATTTTTAAGATATTTATTTATTTGTCAGAGAGAGAAAGGATAAGCAGGGGCTGAGCAGCAGAGATCATTACCTGAGCCAAAGGCAGATGCTTAACCCACTGAGCCACATAGATGTCTTGTGAGGAATTTTTAAATTACAAATTTAATTTCTTATCACATATAGGTGTATTCAGATTATCTATTTAATATTGGGTTGTGGTAGTTTGTATGTTTCAGAGTTTAGTCCATTCCATCTATATTTTCAAATTTATATATGTAGAGTTGTCTTTAGTATTCCCTTAAAACTCTTTTGATTTCCGCAGTCCATAGTGATTCCTCCTGTTTTATTGCTGATATTGCTAAACATGACTTCTCTTTTTTGTTAGTATTGCTAGATATTTCTCAACTACATTGATCTTTTCAAAGACTGAGCTCTTTGTTTCATTTATTATCTCTATTGTTTTTCATTTTAAAATTTCATTCATTTGTATTCTTATATTTATTATTTTCTTCATTTTTTTTAAAAGATTCTATTTATCTATTTATTTGACAGAGAGAGAGACAGAGATCACAAGTAGGCAGAGAGGCAGTCAGAACGAGAGGGAGAAGCAGGCTCCCCGCCCAGCAGAGAGCCCAATGCGGGGCTCGATCCCAGGACCCTGAGATCATGACCTGAACTGAAGGCAGAGGCTTTAACCCACTGAGCCACCCAGGCGCCCCTATTTCCTTCATTCTTGCTTTGAGCTTTTTTCTCTTTTTCTAGATTCTTAATGGGGGAGCTCACATGATTGATTTAGGACCTTTCTCCCTCTCTTTCTCTCCCTTTTTCTCCACACCCAATGTGGAGCCCAATGTGGGGCTCGAACTCATGACCCTGATATCAAGACCTGAACTGAGGGATGCCTGGGTGGCTCAGTTGGTTAAGCGGCTGCCTTCAGCTCAGGTCATGATCCCAGCATCCTGGGATCGAGTCCCACATCAGGCTCCTTGCTCCACAGGGAGTCTGCTTCTCCCTCTGCCACTCTGTCTGCCTGTGCTCTCTCTCTCTCTCTCTCTCTCTCTGACAAATAAATAAATAAAATCTTAAAAAAAAAAAAAAAAAGACCTGAACTGAGATTGAGTCAGATGCTTAACTGACTGAGCCACCCAGGTATTCCCCTTTCCTGTTTTCTAATGTATGCATTTACTGTTTGAAGTTTTCCTCTCAGGACTTCCCTAGATTTGTCTCACAAATTTTGATACATTGTATTTTTTACTTTCATTCACTTCAATGTGTTTTTTTTTTTAATTTCCTTTATGACTTCCTTTCTGACCCATGGATTATTCAGAAGTCACTCAGTGTTGTTAGCTTCCAAGATTTTGGAGATTTCCCTGTAATGTCTCTGTTATAGACTTCTAGCTTGATTCCATGTGGTTGGAGAACACACTATCATTGCAATTCTTTTAAATATGTTGATGTTTCTTTTATGGCCAAAAATGTGGTCTTTCTTGATATTTGTCCAGTAGGCACTTGAAGAGAATGTGTGTTCTCTTATTGGGTAGAATGTCCTATAAATATTAAATACTGTTGGTTGTTGGTGGTATTAAGTTCTACATGTTTGTTGACTTTCTGCCTAGCCGTTCTCCCAATTGTTGAGAGAGGAGTGTGGAAGTCTCCAAATGTAACTGTGGGTTTTTCTGTTTCATCTTTAAGTTCTACCAGTTTTTGCTTCACATTTTGCAGCTTTGTATTTTGGTGCATACAGATTAAGGCTTGTTGTGTCTTCTTTGTGGATTAATTTTTTATCATTATATAATGTCTTTGTCTTTAGTAACTTTCATTCCTCTAAAGCTTCCTTTACTTGATATTAATATAGCTATTCATGGTCTATTTTGATTAGCATGATAGAGCTTTTCATATCTTTTTACTTTCAACTTGTCTATATCACTATATTTGAAAAGGTTTTCTTATAGTTTGTTCATGTCTTTTAATCTGTTGTCAATATCTATCTCTTAATTGGTATATTTAGACTGTTTACATGTAATGGGATTATGGATATATCAGGGCTTAAGTTTCCCATTTTATTTTTCCATTTTCTGTTTGTTCTTTCATACCTCTGTTTCCTATTTCCTATCATCTCTGGGTTTCTTGAACATTTTTAGAAATCCATCTTGGGTTATTGTGTTATCTATAGTGTATTATATCTTTGTACAGATTTTTAGTGGTTGGTGTATTAGATATATATAGATATTATACATATGATACATATCATATATATGTGTATATATATCTATATATATCTATATATCTTATCACAATGTACTTACTTCCCTTTATGTCCTTTTACCCTCCCCTATTTAATCATCATCAAATATATTTCCTTTACATGAAACTCAAGGCATATCAAACAGTGCTATAATTTTTCTTCAACCATCAAACATAATTTAGGAGATTCAACAGAAGGAGAGTCTCTTATATTTACCCATATTTTTGTCTACTGTGTTCTTTATTCCTTCCAGATGTTCCAAGATTCCTTTGTTTATTGTTTCCTTTCTGCTTAAAGAAATTTCTTTAGCCTTTCTTTTAGGGTAAATTCTCTAGTAACAAATTTTCTTAGTTTCCCTTCATCTGAGTATGTCTTGATTTATCCTTCATTCCTGAAGGATATTTTCTCTGGATATAGGTCCTGAGTTGATCATTCTCTTCTTTGAACACTTGAAAAATACTGTGTCACTTCCTCTGGCCTCTGTGCTTTCTGATCATAACCCCTTTGTCATCCTAATTGTTTTCCCTAGATAAGTGTCTTCTAGGGCTTTCAAGTTGTTTTTTGTTTGTTTATTTCTTTTTTTAGTTTTTTGAAATTTGACTACGAAACTCTTGGTGTGGATTTCTTTGGGTTTTGTTTAGGGTTCACTAAACATTTTTCAACATTTTTTAAAAGATTTTATTTATTTATTTGACAGAGAGAGACAGATCACAAGTAGGCAGAGAGGCAGGCAGAGAGAGAGAGGGGGAAGCAGGCTCCCCGCTGAGCAGAGAGCCCGATGTGGGGCTTGATCCCAGGACGCTGAGATCATGACTTGAGCCGAAGGCAGAGGCTTAACCCACTGAGCCACCCAGGTGCCCCTCAACATTTTTTTATTAGTTCTTTTTCAGTTCTGATCTCTTTCTTTGCCCCATATGTCTCTTTAGTGACACAAATACTATATTTTTTGTTACAGTCTCAGAGGTTCCTTAGGCTTTGTTAATTTTCTTTTTTCATATATTTTCCTCCTGTTGTTCAGGTTGGATAATTTCAATTGTGCCTTCCAGTTTACTGATTTTTTTCCCACCTTGTATCCTCTCCACTCCATTCTTGAGCCTACACACTGAGTCCTTTATTTTGGTTATTGGATTTTTCACTTCACATATTTCCATTTGGTATTCTTTTTTTTTTTTTTAAGATTTTGTTTATTTATTTGACAGAGAGAGATCACAAGTAGGCAGAGAGGCAGGCAGAGAGAGAGGGAAGCAGGCTCCCTGCTGAGCAGAGAGCCTGATGCAGGGCTCGATTCCAGGACCCTGAGATCATGACCGGAGCCGAAGGCAAAGGCTTTAACCCACCCAGGCACCCCTCCATTTGGTCTTCTTTATGCCTTCTGTTTCTTTGTTGAGCCTTTTTGTTTCTTTGCTGAAAATCCCTCTTCCTTCATTTGTTTCAAGCACATTTGTAATCGCTCATTGGAGCATTTTTCTGATGACTACTTTAAATTTTTCATGAGATCTAACATCTTTGCCATCTCAGTGTAGGCATATACTGATCACGATTTTTCATTCATTTGGAGAGCTTCCTGTTTCCTGGTATCATGAGTGATTTCTTATTAAGAGCTGGACATTTTAGGCATATTATGAGACTTGTATTTTACTTAAACTATGTCTGCCTGGATTACTCTGACACCATCTCGATACTGCCAGGTAATGGTCGTCATCCAAATTTTCTACTCCACCTCTGTTGATACCCAAGGTGGAACACTCTTCATTACGGTTGGTCTGCATGGGAATTCCAGATTCCCACTAGGCCTCTACTAATACCTTCCTGGCTGGAAGAGTGAGAAATGCCTTCTTTCTGTTCTGCACATGGCCTCTGTTGGTGCTATAGGATGGCCCTGTTCTTGCTGGGTAGTGGCGAAAGTCCTCACTTTCCACTCAGCTTCCTCTGATACCATCCTACTATGAGAGGGCAATTTCATCACCCCCAGGTGGGGGTGGAAGTCTGGGCTTGCCACACGGTATCCCCTGATGCCATGGAGGCGTGCCTCCTTACCAACTGACGAAGATGAAAGTCCATCTTGGCCTTCTCTGTCACCACCCTAGGGGAAGTATTGGGGTGTCTCATTACAGTTTGAAAAGAGTGGAAGAGTCTAAGCTCTCCACTTGGTCTTTCCCAGACTGCCTTATCGTGGGGCCCCAGATTTTTCCTTGGTGTTGGGATGCAGTAAAACAGTTAATTTCTAAAAGTTTTCCATCCCCCTAGGCTGCCCTTTTCCTGGACCTTTGGCTAGAGGAAGAGAGTTCTTGTTGTGGCCTTTTTCCGCCTGCTTCCATTGGTGTCTCCACATGGCCACCTACCCCCCCACCCAGTCTGGGACCAATGAAGCCGAAAGAAAACCGAGGGAACTCACTCTCTCTTATTCATTGGGTCTGACATCCCTGGCCAGTCTGAAGCTTATTAAGAGTTTTCTGACTTACCAAAAAACCCCCAAGCTTGAGTTTTTTGATGTAGTGATTCAAGAGAATCTCAAACCGATACAAAAGGATTTCTTATGAAATTCGACAACACGCATTTAAAAATAATTTTGGGGAGTGCCTGGGCGGCTTAGTCATTTGAGCAGCCAACTCCTGACTTCAGCTCAGGTTGTGATCTCGGGGTTGTGAGATCAAGCCCCAAGTCGGGCTCTGTGCTGGGCATGGAGTTTTCTTAAGAATCTCTCTCTTTCCCTCTCCCTCTGTCTCTCCCCGCACCACCCACACATGCACTCTCTCTCTCTGTAATAACAATAATAATAATTATAGTAATAATACAGGCAAAATAGTAAAAGATATTCTGAAAAAAAGGCAATAATAATATATGACATTTAAATAAGTCATGAAAGAAAAGTAACGGAAATCATGTGGTACTAGAGCAAATTAGATCTACAACTTGATGAAACCAAAGGTCCAAGAGCCAATAATGACATGAGAGAATTTAACATATGAAAAGGTTGTTACAAAAGTGATAGGAAAAGGAAATACCATGAAGTAAGGAAGTGGACAGTACACAAGCGAGAAATTAGTTTAAGTGTACACCTGAGAATAAATTCTAGATTTAGAAGGGATCAACTAAAAGATATAGAAGACCCAGTGAGGTATACAATGGTGTATTTCTCATATGTGTATATATGATGTCCAGGGTTTTTAGTTATATTCAATGGAAAAAATAAGGAAAATTCCATCTACTCCATCTTCTCCACCTTTTGCTTACTCTCTGTGTTTCCTATTGGATAGTTTCTATCGTCACGTCTTCAACTCCATTAACCTTTTCCTGTACAATGTCAAATCTGCTGTTAATCCCAACTGCAATATGTTTTATCTAAGATATTGTAATTTTATCTCTACAATGTTGATTTGGATCATTTTTTATATCTACTGTGTCTGCAATGAACTTACTCTACCTTTTCTAGCTTCTTAAATGTATGAAACACAGTTATAATACTGTTTTAGGGTTCTCGTTTACTAATCTATATCATTTCTGGGTCAGTTTCAATTGATTGATTTTTCTCTTCTTTGTTGCTTATATTTTTAGATTTCTTTAGATTATCAGTAATTTTTAAAAAGTTTTATTTATTTTTTTTTTTAGTAATCTCTACATCTAATATGGGGCTCAGACTCACAACCCCAGGAGAGTCTCAGGTTCTTCCAAATGAACCAGCCAGAAGCCCCCATAATTGGTAATTTTTTTTTTTTAATCTCAGACTTTCTTGAATTCAGTTGCCTCATGTATTCTGTTCAGTTTTCTAGATGTTTGTGGCAGGAGGCTTGACCTGATTCTATTTACTCCATCATGACCAGAGATGAAAGTGTGGGTAGTATTTGTAAAGCCTCTCATTGCGAATGTCTGTTTTGTATATCACAACATCATGTTATTTAGTGCCTAAATTTCCCGACATCATAAATGAGAATTTTACTTTTATCAAAGCAACTTAGTCCTATCTTATTTAAAATTTTGGTTTGAATTTAACTTTCTTTCCTTTTTTAAAAATTTTAAGTTCAATTAGCCAACTTTAGTTTCAGATGTAGTGTTCAGTAATTTTTTCAGTTGTGTATAATACCCAAAGCTCATCACATCACATGCCTCCTTAATACCCATCACACAATTAATTATCCCATCCCCCCACCGACCTCCCCTCCAGCAACCCTCAGTTTGTTTCTTAGAGTTAAGAATTTAACTTTTTTTTTAATAGAAAGTGTGTATACTTTATTTCACTATTTTTTTTTAAGATTTTTATTTATCCACTTGACAGACAGAGATCACAAGCAGGCAGAACAGCAGGCAGAGAGAGAGAGAGGAGGAAGCAGACCTCCCGCAGGGCAGAGAGCCCGACTCCGGGCTCAATCCCAGGACCCTGAGACCATGACCCGAGCTGAAGGCAGAGTCTTTAACCCACTGAGCCACCTAGGCGCCCCTTATTTCACTATTTTAAAAATATTTTATTTAAGAAAGAGCGAGAGAGCAAAAAGGAGAGTAAGAGGGAGAAGCAGACTCCCCACTGAGCAGAGAGCCCTATGTGGGACTTGATCCCAGGATCCCAAGATCATGCCCGGAGCAGAAGGCAGATGCTTAACCAACTGAGCCACCCAGGTGTCCAATAATTTAACTTTTTATAATAATATTTTCCCTGTCTTTTGCAGGCTAACAGTTGCCTTATATTTTTTTACCCATTCTTTTACTTTAAACATTGTATTTTGAGTTTGCTTTTAGAATATGATGATCTTTGTCTTTTTTCTTTTTTTTTAAAAGATGTATTTATTTATTTATTTATTTATTTATTTATTTATTTATTTGACAGGCATAGATCACAAGTAGGCAGAGAGGTACATAGAGAGGGGGAAGCAGGCTCCCTGCTGAGCAGAGAGCCCGACTCGGGGCTGGATCCCAGAACCCTGGGATCATGACCCGGGCCGAAGGCAGAGGCCTCAACCTACTGAGCCACCCAGGCGCCCCGATCTTTGTCTTTTGATGGAGAAGTTTGAATTGTTGATTTATTTATTGTGATGACTAATATATTCTTAATTCTGTCATTGTCTTTTACGTTTCTTCTTATTTTCTTTCTGTCTTTGGTTATAGTTTCATATTTTTCATTTTCTCCTCCAGAAGTTACATGTATTCTCTTATTTTTATTTGGTTGATCCTATTTTTAAAATTTAAATTCTATTAATCTTTGACCCCTTTCCTGCTTGTTTGACGTTTGGAAATCTCACTAGGCTATGTCTAGATATATACTCCTTTAATTAATTTTACCTGCTTTCGGTGTCTGCTTTTCTTTCAAACTTATCACCACTTATAGATTTACTCTGATGTTTTTGCTCATCTTCTTTCATTTCACTATGCTCTCAGAATTCTAGGAGGTTTTCTTTTTTTCACAGTCAATTTAAATTATTAATTCAGTTTTCTTCAATGTTTAATATGCTCTTTATTGCCCCTGCTACACTTAAAAATTCTGTAATCATGGTTTTTCATCTTAGGTAAAATCGTCTTATCTCCGATGACTACCTGTTCATAAAAACATTTTCTAATCTCATGGAAAATATAAATTTTATACGAAAAAAATTTCCTTCTGTTTCTTGGAGTAAGTCTGCTCTATAGGGGAGCACTTGTTCAGATTCTATATCTGATTTAATTCCAGGTGGAAGTAACAATTTGATGCATGTCCTTGTTTTACTTATGCTTCGGAGACGGGTCTCCAGACGGGTTTGCAGAGGAAGTTTGTTGGAGGAGCCCGTTCAGTTCTTTTGATCTCAGACATGGAGAAAGAGAAATTTTATGTTTCTGAAGGTCTGGTTGGCTAGTCTGGGCATTTGAGGTACCACATGCTGTAGGTCATAACTATTTGTAAGGCAGTCATTTGGTAGGGAAGCGCCTTTCTCTGTGGAACATGTCCTTTCACCCTCCCTGGGTATGGGCATGGGCAGACCCAGTAACTCAAGCCATTCTTGGGATTGAGATTAGCTCTCCTCACTGCCTCTTGGCTCACCCTCAACGCTAATCCCTGATTCTAGGCATCTGGATGAAGTCTTAGGTCCCCATGCCAGTGGGGATAGGAAAAGGTTTCTGCTAAAGGGCCCTATGGATCAGGGATATTCAGGGTTCAATCAAACGTATCTTGCTTTTAATATTTGAGTTAGCGGGGTGGGGGGCACTGGTTCTTCTCGAACTAGTCTGACTATCCATCTCGATTTAGTGTACCACCTTTTAGTGTATCTCAGAGGAAAATGGGGCAAATTCAGCAGCCAAGTGCCCTGAGTATGGGCCTGGAGCATTTCCTAAAATCTTTTGATTTGCCACTTTTGACCACCATGTGGTCCTCCATAGCCACGATTTGCTTAGAGTTTTAGGATTTTCAAGCTTGCTTGTCTTTGTTTCTTAGGTGGCTCTTTTTTTTTTCTTTGTCCCATCCCTCCATTCATCCATCCATCCATCGTGCAATCCATCTGATATTTACTGAGCAGTTACTATGTGCCCAGTACTGTTCTGGATGGGTAAGATCCAGTGGTGGAAGAAGACAGAAGTGGATCTTGCATTCTAGAGAAGCACTGTATTGCATGATGGGAGAACTTCTATGTCCCTCAATCTCAGCTCATTTATATTACAATACATTAAAATATTTTTGTTTTCTAGGAATAATACAGATGTTTTGAGTGCTCTATGAGTTTGATAGGATTTGGGAGGTAGGAAGTGCAAATCATGATTATAATAAAGTATCACCTGCTTATATGAAAGAAGAAAGAGGAAAAACAGAGAGAAAAGGAAAGTAAGGAACTAACAGTTCATCATAGAAGTTCTCTCAGATAGCTCATGTGCACCATTAGATGAATTAGAAGGTCCTGGATCTGCGTGGCAGCCCCATTTGTCTCTACCATCCCTCCCTTTCTCATATTCTACTACGATGTCCTCTCCATCCTCGGCATAAAGCTTTTCATGTATTACATTAAGGGCAATTAAAAAAATAAATGTATCATTCACCATCATTTTTGTAATAAAAATGATACATTTTCATTTAACGTTTTAATTTAACATATCAGAATCATTTTTGAATTTTCAGCGTTTTCATTTTAATGGCCACATATTATTCCATTATGTTGATTCCTCAAATTGTTTAGCTGTCCCCTGACTTTTCTTGTACTCTTTATAGGGTTCTCCTTTAGCACCGCCACTATTCATAAATGGTGTGATGAAAGTCTTTGAGGAGCTTTGTTCCTGAAATTTATTTCATGAGTATGAATTCCCAGAAGAAGGACAGTTAGGTCAAAAAGTATTGATGTTGTGGGGTTCTCATTAGGTATTTTTAATTACTTTTCAAAAGGGCCCAGCAATGTGGCAATTTTCCTGAAACCTCATCAACGTTAGTTTGCTTTTTAAAAATCAGTTTCATACCAATTTGATAATTTAGAAGACAAAACTGGAGCATATTTGATGCCTATTGATCATTTGTCCTTGTGTTTACTTTCTCTATCTCCTTTTCAGTGAATTGTTTGGTCGTGTCATCTGCTCATTGATTTGCCTTTGGGGTATTCTTACATATTTTAATGTATTCTATTCTGTCTAGATGAGGTATTCTTAATCTTGGGGTCACAGAGAGCCTTAGAAAGTCCACGAGCCCCATACCAGTATACCGACCATTTAGGTGCACCTGTGTCTATGTATGCGTAGGTCTGCATGTGTCAGTGTGAATGTGTGTGTGTTCCTGTGTGTCTTTGTATGTATGTGTTTGTATGCATGTCTATGGATATATGTGAAAAGCTACTAAGTTTCTTGAGATTGTCAAAAACATCAAATTTTTAATATGAAAAGGTCTGTCTCTTTAGATTCTCAAAAATACCAAATTTTTAAAAATAGCTAAGAGCTCATTTGATAGCAGTCTTCTCCTTAATATATTTCTTTTCTTTTCCTTTTAGTTTATGTTTGCATTCGGTTAGCATTGTGATACTGCTTACTCTATCATTTTCTCCTCTTTGAATCTCTACTTCTTCTATCTTGGCCCATTATTGTTTCTTAGATAGAGTAAACTTACCATTGTATATTTCACTGGGTCTTCTATATATGTATATATATATTTTAAAATTTATTTATTTATTTGACAGAGATCACAAGTAGGCAGAGAGGCAGGCAGAGAAAGAGGAGGAAGCAGGCTCCCTGCCAAGCAGAGAGCCCGATGCGGGGCTCTATCTCAGGACCTTGAGATCATGACCTGAGCTGAAGGCAGAGGCTTAACCCACTGAGCCACCCAGGCGCCCCTGGGTCTTCTACATCTTTGATTGATCCATTCTAAATCTGGAATTTATTTTTAGGAGTACATGTAAACTAAGTTCCCTGCTTGTCTACTGTCCAACCCCTTTGTTCCATGGTGTTTCCTTTCCCTAACATTTTGTGACATCCTTTTTATATGCTAAATTCTCTTTTGTCATAGCCTGCATTTGGACCTTTGGCTTTATCAAGTTAATAGATATACTTTGTTCTAGTACTACTTTATTTCAGGTATTATTTATTAGTGACTTACTTATTTTATAAGATACTATTTATTTATTTTAGAGGAGGGAGGGGCAAAGGGAAAGGGAGAGAAGGAATCTTTTTTTTTTTTTTAAAGATTTTATTTATTTGTCTGAGAGAGAGAGCATGAGCAGCAGGAAGGAATAGAGAGAGGGGGAAGCAGTCTCCCCGCTGAGCAAGGAGCCAGACACGGGGCTCGATTCCAGAACCCTGGGATCATGACCTGAGCTGAAGGCGGACACTTAACGCACTGAGCCCCCCAGGTGCCCCAGAGAGAGAGAATCTTAAGCAGGCTCCACAGTCAGCATGGAACCTGACTCATGGCTTGACATCATGACCCTGAGATCACAACCTGAGCTGAAATCAAGGGCTGGATGCTCAACCAACTGAGCCATGCAGGTGCCCCTCAAAATTATTTTTTAAATGCAAGTTATCAAATTCTCTAAGAAATCCTTTTGTACTATTCTGAGATTATCTTGAATCACTAAATCAGAAAATTGGAGTATTTATACTTTTTGTTGAGAAACATGATATTTTTCTATTATTCAGATTTTCTACTATGCTTTCCAGGAAAATTTTCAAATTTTTTGTGTCCCATGTTTATGTCTGGGTATTTAATTCATTATGTTTGATTATGAATTGGATCTCATTCTTTGATTCCTGTCTTGTCTTTGTATTTAGTTAAGAAAGTTATTGATTTTTGAAATACTTATCATGTATCCAGAGCTAGCCAGTTATTGAATTTTTGTATTACTGCTAATGGTGGTTTAGATGAGAATATCAGATTTTAAAGGCTATAATTATGTCATCTGCAAATGAAGCTTTCTCTCTTTCTAACAACTATTCTTAAGGTTTCTTTTTCATGTCTTATCACATCAGCCAGATTTATCAATATGATATTAATAATAATGGAGATAGGGAGCTTATTTATTTTATTCCCTCTTCTAATGGGAAAATCTCTAATGTTTTTCCATTAAAAAGGACGCTGGCTTGGTTTTAAACAGATCCTTGTCATGTTAAGGAAGTGTCATTCTATTCCTATTTTTAAGAACGTTTTGACATCTATTGAAATGCATTTTTGGCATCCATTAGGATGAGCATATGGTTCGTATTATTTAATCTATTGATCTGATGTGTTGTATTAATAGATACCCTTGTGCTGAACTTTGCGTTGCTGGAGAAACCCTTTGCGGTTATGGTGTTTTAGTCCCTTAATGTGCTGCTGAACACTATTTGCTGGGACTGTACTCTCAAGTGATATCAGATCCTGTCTCCTTTTTAAAAAATTCCATATCACGGCTTAAAATAAGGACTGCATTTGCCTTGCAAAATGAAATAGCAGTTTTTTGGAAACATTTTTCCTATGTTAAAGAATAATTTATGTAACATGGAAATGCACTGTCCTGTAAAATTTGGATAGATTTCTCTAGAGACTTTAGGGTTGGCACAAATGTCCTGTTCAGGGGTGGGGTGGGTCATTCTTTAATAAATTTCTCATTCTCTTGGCATTTTCCTTGTTTGCTGATCTAACTTACATTTCTTGTTATAGCCGTTGGATTATTTTATATTTTTGTCACCTATTGTCCGTTTAATTAGTAATTTAAAATAAATTTTTTAAAGAAATACGTACAATGTCACCCCTTGAAATTTTTAATCTGTTCAATCTGTCATTGTAATCCCTTCCTCATTTCTGATTTCATTTGGGTCTTTTATCTTGATTATATCGTGCTGGTGGTTGGTCTATTTTATTACCTCTTTCAAAGAACCAGCTTTTGGTTTTACTCACTGATTCTACCGTTCTTGTGTTTCTTAATTTGTTTGTTCTTGCTATTATCTTTCTTTCCTGTGCACCACTGTCCTTGCAGTTCGTGTATGTGGTGAGGGTGGGGCAGGGAACTCTGTTTTCCAAGATCTAAAGCAGTAAGCTTAGGTCCTTTTTTTTTTTTTTAATTTACAAAGCATCTAAATTGGAATTTGCCCCTAGTACTAACCAAGTTGCTTCTCATGATCTTAACATGTCGTGTTTTGGACCCCCGTCTGTCAATCCAATGCATAATGTGGTATGAACTTGTAGCGGGCTGTGGTGTCATGGCGGGGGCGGGGGCGGGTAAGGGTTGGTGGTGATATGTGACCCAAACCCCAAACATGAACCCTTCTTGGGATTCTTTCATGTCTCCCTGTGTCCCTTCCTCATCTTGGGCATGGGCGGCTGACTGTTTGTGTTCCTGTGTTTATAAAAAGAGAAACCTTTTCCAAAAAGAGAGTGATGTAGTGTGGGACACTTCCTTATTAATAAAAACAGTTTCCAGGGTGCCTGGGTGGGTCAGGTCCTGATCTCAGGATCCTGGGATCAAGTCCCACATTGGGCTCCTCGCTCAGTGGGGAGCCTGCTTCTTTCTCCGCCCGCTGTTCCCCCTGCTTGTGCACTCTGTTTCTCTTTCTCTCTCTCTGACAAATAAATAAATAAAATCTTAAAAAAAAAAACCAACAACCCCAACAGTTTCCAATGTTGAATGTTGAATGTCCAATGTCCATGTTGAAAACGATATTTCAGTATAATTGATTTTCTTTGCCATCTTATATTTTCATCAAAAAAAAAAATGCACTGGGGCGCCTGGGTGGTTCAGTGGGTTAAGCCTCTGCCTTCAGCTCAGGTCATGATCTCAGGGTCCTGGGATCGAGCCCCACATTGGGCTCTCTGTTCAGCAGCGAGCCTGCTTCCCCCTCTCTCTCTACTTGCCTCTATCTACTTGTGATCTCTCTCTATATATCAAATGAATAAAATCTTTAAAAAGAAAAAAAATCATATGCACTTATGTATGTATACATTCTTTCCATTTAAAAACATTCTGAGAGGGGATCCATGAGTTCCCACAGACTGTTAAAGACGTCAATGACCTCCCCAAAATGGTCAAGAACTCTGCTCTGATGCCTGGTTGTGACAGGGTCTTCCTGACCTCAGTGGGATATCAGGAGAATTCAAAGAACATTGTCAACTTTTTGAAAAGATATACCATCCAGGGCGCCTGGGTTGCTCAGTGGGTTAAATCCTCTGCCTTTGGCTCGGATCATGATCCCAGGATCCTGGGTCGGGCTCTTTGCTCAGCGGGGAGCCTGCTTCCTCCTCTCTCTCTGCCTGCCTCTCTGCCTACTTGTGATCTCTGTCAAATAAAATAAATAAAAATCTTAAAAAAAAAAAAGATATACCATCCAAAAGGGGAGGAGAGGGGAGTTCCTCCAAAATCTGACTTTAAAATATTGCCACTTTCATACTTTCTTTCAAAATGAAGTGTCTGCGAGGTGCCCGGCAGAGCCAGAGCCCCTTCCCTCCTAGTGGGGGCAGGACAGCAGGCATACACGGGAGTCACCTGTTCCCACCTCTGCCCCCAACCTTCCTGCTTAAGGCAGATGCCTAATAACAGGGGTGACTTTTACTTCGAATCTCTCCTTCCGTTTTAGAGGCAGGCTGTGTCTCCTCAGTTCCGTATCCTCTGCACCCTGAGCTGGGGGTGGTGTGGGGTAGGCAGTAAGGACGTGGCTGTTCTGGGTCAGGAAATGGATCTAATCGATCTGCTTTCTGTCCTGTGGTTTCATAGGAAATCCCTACCATTTGCGTCGACCTTTACAAAACTCAATCACTTACGCCATTTTGCTTGACCAACCCATTTTACGGATGAGGAAATGAAGGTTCGGAGATGTTAGGCAGACTATTCAAAGGGACAGCACTCATTGGCGACAGCTGGTAAGAGTTAAACTCGGCTCTTCTGACTCCCAGTTAACGGCTTTGTGTGCTTTGCTGCAACACTTTCTGTAAATTTTAATTTTCTCTACTCATATGTGTAACGCAATGATTATGGGAATTTTTCTTCATTTTCGATATTACTCTATTCGTGTTTTAAATGGGATGCCCAAATATGCTTGAGGCTTTTCTAGGTAATGGAGATGACGCCCACCAATCTTCTGCTTTAATCCGATATGTCTCCCCTGAGCTCCGGGGAAAATCTACAGATCTGGAAAATTCTCCCTTCGATCCGTCTTTGTTCATAGTCACAATCCTTCCTACTGGAACTTTTCTTTAGTGGAAAGAAAAAATAACGTATCACTCTTCATACATTTGTTCAAAAATTTTAGTTAAACACCTACTATGCACAAGGCGCTCCACCTGTGATGACATATTCACTGTAGAAAAGTGTAGAAACACAGAGAAGAGAGCCCGGATGTCCACCAGCATTAGAACGTGTATGTGAATTGTAAAACAGACAAAACATTTACCACTGCCCAGCATAAAAATGCTAACTGTAGCCACATGCAAAACAAGGACACATTTTAGAGACCTAATCTTGATTTAATGACGGCATACCCACAAAATACATATGGTATGATTCCATTTTTATGAATTTCAAAAATAGGAAAAAACTGATTATTCTTTTGGGATGTCTGCTCCGAGAGTAGACTATGAAAAATAAAAAGAGAAACAAACAGCTGCCTGTCAAAAAGCAGGAATGGGGGCCTCTGGGAGGCTCAGTGGGTTAAGCTTCTGCCTTCAGCTGGGGTCATGATCCCAGGGCCCTGGGATGGAGCCCCGCATTGGGCTCGCTGCTCAGCAGAGAGCCTGCTTCTCCCTCTCCCTGCCGCTCTGCGTACCTGTGCTCTCTATCTCTCTCAAATAAATGAATAAAATCTTAAATTTAAAAAAAAGGCAGAAATGTTTTGTCCAGCATCGAGAGGCCTAAGGGGTGGCAATGAAGGTTGTCCACTTTACAATCATTACACCTTATTTGTATGTGTGCCTAATTTCACTAAAAAGGGGGGGGAGTTTAAAATTTCAGTTAAGGAGGAAAAATAAAATAAAGGCCCAAAAAAAGGAGGGGGAGGAAGGGGGGAAAAGGAGGAGGAGGCAGAGGCGGAGAGGGAGGAGTGGAAGAAGGAGGAGGATATTCACAAGATTCTACCCCCCCCACCCCCCCGCCCCTGAACATTTTGGGTGAATTCTCCCTGCCAGTTTCCCTTGAGCCCATACTGTTTTCCCTAACAAAAGTGAGATCACACTGTAATAAAATTTTGATTTCTCATTTTGTTCTCTTATCAAAGATTCTGACCCTCCCTTCCCCCAGGCGCCCTGCTACAGGCTTAGCACACAGGGCGGGTGCTGGATAGTGAAGCTGCCCTTCATCAAAGCGAGTGAAAGGACCCGCCCTGGACTTCCAAGTCGCTGAACTTGCTGCCGAACGACTACCTCTGGGCCTGGGATGAGAGCCTAGGTCCCCGTCCTCATACCTTACAAAGCAACACCCTTGGACCCTGTCCAGCTTTACAGATGGAGGGGCAGAGGACCAGAGAGTGAAGTGACTCGCCCAAAGGCACGGAGCAAGCAGGTCGGGGGCACAGCTGGCACCCTCTCCCCCCACTCGCTGAGCGCCCCCCCTCCCTCCCGCATCCGCATCTCCAGGGCGTCAGGTCGCCTCCCGGGAGCCTGAGCCGTGCAGCCACCCCTCCGGGGAGGGAGAGGGGATGGCTCCCAGCTCCGGCTTCCGGGCCGCGCCTGCCAGGGCTCCCCGAGCAGCTGATTGCATCATCACTCACGCCTTGTCAGGTCTTACTGCTCCAACATCCCCTAAATGACAAAGTTGGATTCATTAAGTGTAAATTCAATCAAACTTGAGAGTGAGAGAGAAAATAAAAGTGACTCGGAAGAAGAGAAATGGAAGCGCTGGTAAGCGGTTGTTACTCTTGTGGGGAGAAAGGGTCGGCGGCCCTGTGCTCCAGGAAGGCTGGGAGGTGTCTGGGTGGGGCTCGAGCAGGTGCAACCCCCCCCCCCACCCCCGCTGCGAGCAGCGAGCAGCGTCGCCTCCCTGAGCCTCCACCTTCTCATCTGTAGGTGGGGTACCGTCAGCCCCGCGAGACGGCATCCAGGCTGAAACGGCCTGGCGCGGGCTAGCCCACTTACATAATGGCAGGTAGGTGGTTCCCAGGTCCTCCCGCTGCTGAGGAAGCCAATAGCCTCACGTGGAAATGGGGGGTGCCTGGGTAGCCTGGGGCAAAGGGCAGCAGCTACTGGATTGCAGAATACGGAGCTGGAATCCCCCTCAGATGTAAGATGAAACCCCTTTTACATCAGGCATTTGGGGTAGCAGATCCATGCACGTGTGTTTGTGGATACAAAACTGGAACAATTAATGAAATGTTAGCTGTACTATGACAGATTTATGCTAGTATTTTAAAAATTCCTTTCCTCCAAACACCCACCCACGAAAGAAATTTCATGACCTACTGATGATAGTGTTGGCCAAGGTCACCTCGCGAGCTCCAGGTGAACCCGGCTGGAGCCGGACCGCGGGAGTCAATCCCGGGTGCCTTCCAGCGCCTCTCCCTGCCCGGAATCCAGTCTGGGCTGGGTGAGTACTCATCCCAGAGAGCACCGCCTAGGAAGCAGTGGGAGGTGGCGGATAGGGAAGTTGGACGGGACTGGGAATCGCTCAGGCTTGGAGCTATACATTTCGTGGCAAAGCACATAGCATTTGTACCCACTAGGAATCTGATCAGTAGGGGCTGAAGGACAGGTGACATTCAGAGAAAACTTCGGCCTGGGGTATGATCCCGGTTCTGCACTTCTACCGTCTGGGCTTCACTTTCCCCTTTCCGGACGTGTGTATGGGGTGGGGGTGGGGGGAGGTTCCACACGCTTGGAGAGGAAGGGTTAATAGGAAGTTCCTTCAGGCATCCCACAGGCCGCTTTGAAGCACTGCCACCTACCGGTAGCTCCCTCTCATTACACCCCTGAGGGCTCTACCTTGCAAGAGTAGCTCCTGTAAATGCTTGGTCTTTTCCAAAACACCTATGTCACGCATGTTCACTGAATCCTCAGAGCAACCCTGTGAGAAAAGCTGGTATCCTTATATTTACCTTACAGAGGAATCTGGGGGTCAGAGAGGTTAAGTGACTCACCCAAGGACACACAGGATTTGCATGGGGATGCCCTGATTTCCCAGTTCAGTGGTTCTGCTGCCCATACTGGGTAAGGACCCCCAGCATGGTGGTGCAGGGGTGCAGATTTCTGACTGATCAGAGGGGAGGGGAGGACAGGACAGCTTATTTGGGCAATGAGTGCCAGGAAACCCTGGCTAGCCTGTCTTGCTTTGTGCACTCCAAGAACTGAGACAGAGGAGTGCTTCCAAAGCAATGTCATCTGGCTTCATTCTGTTTGAGGTGGTTTGGGGATATGACAAGTTCCAGGTTAATTTGGTCCATGTAGACAGCTGAACTGCCCAGCTGCCAGTAAAATGGGGATACCAATAGAACTTTATCTCACGGGCTGGTGTCTGAATAAAAGGGGCTAATGTATATAAAGCGTTAGAGAGTCACTGCATTGTGATGGGCACTTAATAAATATTAAATATTTTGAGGTGCCTGGGTGGCTCAGTGGGTTAAGCCTCTGCCTTCGGCTCAGGTCATGATCCCAGAGTCCTGGGATCGAGCCCCACATCGGGCTCTCTGCTCAGCAGGAAGCCTGCTTCCCCCTCTCTCTCTGCGGGCCTCTCTGCCTACCTGTGATCTCGCCCGTCAAATAAATAAATAAAATATTTTAAAAAATATTAAATATTTTTATAAGACTTGAGAGGAGGGGTTTCAGTTACGCCGACCTGGATTAAAATCCCAACTTTCTCACTCATTTTGCAACCTTGGGCAGTCCTCCCCCTCTCGGGGTCTTCTCCATCTGGACCACCCTGCTAGGCTGTCCTCTGAGTCCCGTGACCACTGGGCGGTGATCATGTGACAGTCGAAGTCCACACTCAAGGTCAGCTGGGGGGGGTGCGGGGGGGGGTTCCCTGGTGTGCAGGAGGGGTGGGCGGGTTGGGACACATCTGCTCCCTTGGCTAGAATTACGCTCTTCTATTTTTCCCCCTTGGAACTATTTTATGCAGCAAGGTCAAGCGAGCAGGACTACAAATCAATTTAAACAAAAACGCTGAGGCAGGTACCCTTGAACTCCAGTGACTTAAAATAGCCTCATCGTCATCCTTAGCCAAACCCCCAGTACCTGAGTTCACTTAGCCTGTCATCGCCAACTAATAAACCATCCCCCTCATGGAAACCGACCAGAATGAAACCTTTGAATCAAAGTGGATGTGAGGCCTGCTTGGATTAATAGAGCTGCGTTGGCCTCCCACTATGTCCCCGGGATTGCTAGCGAGGTTGATGCATTCTTAGGGAAATGAATATCTTATTCATTAATATCAGGGAAGACCAGCCCAGCCATCTCAATAACCTGGCTGCTCTGTGAGTAGCCAAGCATAGCTCGGCCTCCTTCATGGAAAGCCTCAAAGTTCTACCTTAGGAGCTGGGGTGGAATTGTTTAAAGAGGAATGGGGGTGGGGAATGTTTGTTGGGAAAGGAAAGAAAATGAACACTTCGTTCTTACTGTGGGCCTAGCCCCGGGCTAGAAGCTTTAGCTACAAGGAGTCATTTCTTCTCCACGATTACCCTGTATGGTAGCTGTTTTGATACCAGCTTTTAAAATAACAGCTTTATTGAGGGCTAATTCACATACCATCTGTACTAGTCAGGGGTCTCCAGAGAAACAGAACCAATAAGATATATAGATATAAATATATATATATATATATATATACATCTATCTATATATACACATATAACATACATATAAATATATATTTCTAAAAGAAATATAAAAAAAAAGAGATTTATTATAAGGAATTGGCTCCCGTGATGGTGGAGGCTAAGTCCTACAATCTGTTAGTGTAAGCTGCAGAGCCCAGAGAGCCAGCGATCGGTTCCAGTCTCATTCCAAAGGCCCGAGAACCAGGAGCACCAATGGTGTTAAGTCCTGGTTCAAGGGCAGCAAGAGATGGATGTCTCAGCTCAAGCCGTCAGGCGGAGAAAGAGAGAATTCAGCCTTCTTCTGCCTTTTTGTTCTGTTCAGACCCTCCATGGGTGGGATGATGCCCCTCCACACTGGGAAGGGGGGGGTCTGCCTCCCCCAGTCCACACATTCAAATGCTAATGCCTTCCAGAAACACTCTCACGGATACACCAGAATCATGTTTCTTATTACCTGGGCACCGTGTGTCCTAGTCGCATTGGCACCTACAATTAACCATCCCACCATCAAGTCACCTTTCTGAAGCAGACAGGTCAGGGGCTTTAGTACAGTTACTGAGTTGTGCAACCCTCCATGTCTACATTCAGAACCTTTCAGCACCCCACAAAGAAATCCCACACCCTGGGGCGCCTGGGTGGCTCAGTTGGTTGGGCGTCAGCCTTCAGTTCAGGTCATGATCGCAGGGTCCTGGGATGGACCCCCGTGTCAGACTCCCCGCTCAGTGGAGAACCTGCTTCTCCCTCTCCCGCTCCCCCTGCTTATGCCAGCGTGCGCACTCGGGGGCTCTCTAATAGATAAAATTAAAAAAAAAAAAAAAAGAGAGAGAAAAAGAAAGAAAGAAATCCCACACCCATTGCCCCTCTCCCCAGCCCCTGGCCCACTAACCCATTCTCCGTCCACGTGGAGCCATCAAATCCAGACATTTAATATAAAGGGAATAACATTGTATGTGGCCATGAGCGATGGATTTCCTTCACTAAGCGTGATATTTTCACAGTTCACCCATGTGGTAGCGTGTGTCATTACTTCATTCCTTTCTGTGGGTGAGTAATATTCAATTGCATGGATGTAACACACCTCTTTTATCCACCTTTCAGTGATGGACATTTGCTCAGTTTCCACTTTTTGCCTATTACGACTAATGCCGCTGTAAACATTTACACATACATTTTTGTGTGGACCTCTGCTCTCAGTTCTCTTGACTTTGGGAGTAGAAGTGCTCAGGGTGCGAGTTCAGGGTCATGCGGTCACTCTGTGTTTCAGTTTTGGAGAAATGCCATACTGTCTCCCCAAGGAGCCGAGACATCTTTCCCCCACCAGCCATGTGGGAAAGCTCCATTTCCTTCAGGACTTCAACAATGCTTGCTAGTGCCCATCCTTTTTATTGTAGGGACCCTAGAGGACGTGAAATCAGATCTCACTGTGCTTTTGATTTGCATTTCTCTAATGACTAATAATGTCGTTAAGCATCTCACTACATGTTCATTGGCCATTGGCATGTCCTCTTTTGGAGGACAGGTGCATTTGAGAAATGTGTATTTCAAGCCTTTTGATATCTGATTAAAAAAATCCAATTTTAATTGGGTTATTTCTCTTTTATTGTTGAACCGTAAGATTTCTTTATATATTCCCTTATCAGATACGTGATTTGCACATAGCTCGTTCTCTCTGTTAACTTTCTTGATGATGTCCTTTGAAGCACAAAAGTTTTTAATTTTGATGAAATCCAACTTCTTTTCCCTTTGTCACTGATGTTTTTGATGCCGTATCTAAGAAGTCATTGCCGAATCCAAGGTCACGAAGACTTACATTTGTTTTCTTCGAAGAGCTTTAGAGTTTTAGCTCATACATTTAGATCTATGATCCATTTTCAGTTGTTTTTGGAAAACTGTGTGAGGTAGGGGTCCAGCTTCATTTTTTCACGTGTGGCTAGCCAGTTGTCCCAGCACAACTCTTCCTGCTCCATTTCTTGTCTCAGCATCTCGGTTGAAAAGTCAGTTGGCCATAGATGTATGTTTTGCACTCTCACTTCTGTGCTATTAATTTATATGTTTTTCCTTATGCCAGGACCACACTGTCTGGATTACTATAGCTTTGTAGAACGTTTGGACACGGGGAAGTTGTAGTTGAAGCTGTGAGCTCTCTGATTTTTTCTTTTTCCAGATTGTTTTAGCTATTCTGAGTTCCGTGCATTTCTATATGAGTTGTTGGGTTTGCCCGTCAATTTCTGAGGACAAGTCCTTGGGGTTTTGCAGAGATTCCATCAATTATGTAGCTCAATTGATGCGTATCACCATCTTATCAATATTAAGTGTTCCATGAACACAGGATATCTACATTCGTTTAGGTCTTCTTGAATTTCTTTCAAAGATGTTTTGCAGTTTTTAGGGTATAGATCTTGTACTTCTTTTGTTAAATGTATTCCTAAATATTTTATTCTTTTTCTTTTTATTTTTTTTTTAAGATTTAATTTACTTATTTGACAGACAGAGATCACAAGTAGGCAGAGAGACAGGCAGAGAGAGAGGAGGAAGCAGGCTCCCTGCCGAGCAGAGAGCCTGATGCGGGGCTCGATCCCAGGACACTGGGATCATGACCTGAGCTGAAGGCAGAGGCTTTAACCCACTGAGCCACCCAGGCGCCCCTATTTTATTCTTTTTAAAAAAAAGAGTTTATTTGGGCTCCTGGGTGGCTCAGTGGTTTAAGCCGCTGCTTTCGGCTCAGGTCATGATCTCAGGGTCCTGGGATCGAGTCCTGCATGGGGCTCTCTGCTCAGCGGGGAGCCTGCTTCCCTCTCACTCTCTGCCTGCCTCTCTGCCTACTTGTGATCCCTCTCTGTCAAATAAACAAAATTCTTTTAAAAAATTTTAAAAAAAGAGTTTATTTATCTATTTGTCAGAGAGAGAGCACAAGTAGGGGGAGCAGCAGGCAGAGGGAGAAGCAGGCTCCCTGCTGGGCAAGAAGCCCCATGTAGGACTTGATTGGAAGACCTGGGATTGTGACCAGAGCAGAAGGCAGACACTTAACCAACTAAGCCACCCGGGCGTCCCTATTTTATTCTTTTTGAAGTTATTATAATTGAAATTGTTTTCCTGATTTTCTTTTTGGATTATTTTTTGCTAGTATACAGAAATAGAGTTGATTTTTGTATATTAATCTTGTACATTAATCCTACAACATTGCTATTGACACTATTTTACAGATGAGAAAACAGAAGACCAGATGGCATGAGTGACTGATTTAAGATTACATGTTTTTTTTTTTTTTTAACTTCCCAATCTTGTTTTCTTTGCGAAACCACTTTTCTTGGTTGCATGGAAATCCTGCTCAGTCTGTCTACTGTCAGGCTCATTCTAGCTCACCCTAGAGCTGGGCTATGGCCATCTTTTCCCATCACTGGTGAAACCCTGCTGGGGAATGAAGTCACTATAGAGGAAATCACAGCTAAGAGTTGGGGAGAAAAAGAGTTCTGTCATCATCATTGAGCACCTGGATCCAGCCATACCTAAAGCCAATGCCTTTAGGTTTTTAGATACATTAACTAATTATTTTTTTTTTTTAGCTTCAGATAATTTCAGTTAGGTTTTTGTCTCATGTCACATTCTTTTGGTGAAATGAATCCCGACTTATACAGCTAGTAAAGGGCAGAGTACGGGTTTGACACCAGGCTTCCATGATTCCAAAGTTGTACTCACTCCACTGCCTCTGTATTGCCCCTTCCAGACACTGAAACTGGTTGGGTGAAGATTTGAGTGGCTTCCAGGGAGAAGTGGAGCTTGCAGTAGATTAGCAACAGGGAGACTGGAGTTCAAAACCCCTGAGACATGCACATGTGAGGAAAGGCTCAGGAAACCAGGCACCAGGACAACTGGGATTAAAGGCAGACCCCTGTGGGGTCTTGGCCAGTCTCAGTCTCTCTGAGGCATGGTTTCTTGAGATCAGCCTTTTCCTGGTTGTTTATCAGGCCTAACTTGGGCACAAAGGCCCCAGAAGAAATTAGGATGGCTCCTGAAATGCCCCTGCCTATCACCTTATAAAATTCCCAGGGGAGCTCTGGGGGGCCCAGAGGGCAGGTGATCTTGACCATTGTATAGATGGGGAAACTGAGGCTAGACAGAGTTTGGTGACTTATTTAGAGAGTCTCATCTCCTAAAAGACTGAGTAGGGCCTGGGCCGGGGGCCCAGAGGGCAGGTGATCTTGACCATGGTATAGATGGGGAAACTGAGGCTAGACAGAGTTTGGTGACTTAGAGAGTCTCATCTCCTAAAAGACTGAGTAGGGCCTGGGCCGGGGGCCCAGAGGGCAGGTGATCTTGACCATTGTATAGATGGGGAAACTGAGGCTAGACAGAGTGTGGTGACTTATTTAGAGAGTCTCATCTCCTAAAAGACTGAGTAGGGCCTGGGTCTCATGTCTTTGTGTCTAATGTTCTCACAGTAAACCAGGGGAGGCAGGAGTGCCTCCTTGGGATTTGCCTGGGGCCTGAGATTTCCCATAATCCAATTAATAAATTGTCCAAGATGGAGGGCCAGCTCCCAATTAGTCCTCCTCCCTCCCTGGTGCCTCTCTGAGCTTTGTGGGTAGCAACTCCCTGGAAAGAGGAGAGGGGCCCCCACCCTGCAAGCTCCCTCCTTGGGAATGAGGGGTCTAGAAATTAGCTGATTCTTGATAAGCCCTAATTATAAATTAGGTCTTATTATCTGTGGCTCCTGAAACTACGCTGGGTGAATTAAAACTCTAGGAAAAGGAATATTTCAATTAACCATATGAACTCAGGTAATTGCCTACCGAGGAAAAGCCCTTACGAACAAGGCCTGGAGCAGTTAGGAGGACATCAGAAGGGGAAGGCCGGAGCCCAGGCGAGCATGGTCTGCACTGGCCAGAAAAGCGGGGTGGGCCCCTCGGAGGCAGACGTTTTCTAGGGACGTGTCCTGGAAATGGCAGGACCTTCAGGCGCCTCGTGGCCAGTGCCTGGGGCTTGGGATCGGAGGACCAGGCTTGCGGTCCTCTCTCCGCCATCTGTTGCTCTGGAGACACTGCGCCTCAGTTTTCTCACCTGCAAACGGGCAGGTCCCAGCCAATGAGGACCACGGGAGGGTTCTGTCGGCGAGAGAGTGTGGTGCGCTCTCCAGGCACGACGGTGTGGGTGCCGTGAGATGCCCATCAAAGGAGAAGAGAGAACGAGGGAGAAGGGACTGCAGGATTCTCACTGACTTCAGGAGGCAGGATGGGGTGATTTGAAAAGGGCCCCCGCCTCTGTTGACATTCATTCATTTGTTTGTCTCACCGAGGTTTCAGGCACGCTCTCCACGTGCCAGGTGGGCACCAAGCTCGGCAGCTCGGGGCGCGGAGGGTGGAGGAGTCAAGTGTGTAGGGAGAGAGACGGGAAGGCAACCAGGCCAGGCTGTCAAGGACAGGGTCTGCCGGCAGCCGCCCTCCGCCAGGATATATTGGACAAGGGACACTGACGCCCACGATGGCCCTGGGGCCCCTCAAACAAAACAAAGATCAGCATGAAGTCACAGAAATTTTTTCCCCAAACGAAGCCCTACTTTCCCTTCTGGTTTATGCACACAGCCAGCGAGCCACGGAGAGTCCTAAACTTTCTTTGGGGAGTTCCACTCCTCCTACTCCCCACATCGGCTCACATCTGATTCCTGAGGTCTACAAGGAGGGGGAGATGCCAGTCCTGTGACAGGGTCACTCCTTGTCATAGACACCGAAGGGACTTACTCCCCAGAGTCCTTCCTCACGCTCCTGACCACTCTAAGAAGGCACATCAGAGAAGAGACAAGTCTGAAGTTTAGAATTACGTTCGAGAAGATTCAGCGTGAAGTGTATGCAGCGACTCAGAAGAGCCCGCCACAACCAGGCCTGCAGCGATGAGTGACCAGAAAAGAGCAGAATGGATGAGTCATCTGAGAGAAGCACAATTGGTGGTAAATTGGTGGTAACTTCCCCTTATGACCTTCCTTGTCACTCTTGCTAAAAGAGGTTCCCGTGGGGCGCCTGGGTGGCTCAGTGGGTTAAAGCCTCTGCCTTCGGCTCAGGTCATGATCCCAGGGTCCTGGGATCGAGCCCCGCATCAGGCTCTCTGCTCGGCAGGGAGCCTGCTTCCTCCTCTCTCTCTGCCTGCCTCTCTGCCTAGTTGTGATTTCTGTCAAATAAATAAAATAAAATTAAAAAAGAGGTTCCCATGCGGGTCCCATACACAAATCTCTGTACCTTGAAAATATGAATCCCTGCTCCAGTGTTGGAATCCCTTTTATAGCTCAGCAGTTTATAAGCTGGGCTTGAATACCACCAGCAAAGGGGGACTCACTACCTCAAAAAGTTATTCAGTCCATTACCCGACGGTCCCTCTTTATGATGGACTGAAACCTCACTCTTGCTACATCGGTGGGGAAGGAGACAGGGCCGGGATTCCTGCTGGATGAAGTTAGGAAAGTCCTTCCTATCCAGTGAAGGAAACCTCCTTCCTCTTATTTGCTGGTGCAACCAAACATTTAATTACAAAAGCTTCTCCAAAGCAATAGATGTTAAAAATTAAGATGAATACACTCATTTTGGCCAGTAGCACACACTGCTATTATTCTGAAAGTCCCAATTCATTACTGTATATTGTAACGGAACATTAACACTCGCATAACGACCTCAAAACCTGTCTCGCATGCACAATCAGTACGCTCTGCCCAGTCTCCTTTATACCCAGGAAAGAGAGGAAAAAAACCCAGATGCCCTCAGAAAATTGCCTTTCCAACGGAAACATTAACAGACCTTTAATTACAAGAGCTCACCATGAGCAGGCTGACGCCACAGCTCAATCCCTGGGCCCAGCTCAGGGGTGGGGGGGCAAGGGAGGGAGGCAGGGGAGAAGCTAGGGGCGCCGAGTTCTCTAGATCTCCTGATCCACCTGAACACTCTTCAGCAGCTGGGTCTCCTCCACCCACCAGGGGCTGCCTCAGTCTCCCTGCCCAGAGCGCCTGGGAGAGCTGGCCAAAAGTCAGGCAGACACCTAGGGACTGTTCTCCATGGACTCTACCCTTTGCCCCAGGAACATCGGGGTACCTTGGAGGCAAAGAGCAGCTCTCAATGGACCTTATCATCCTCTACTTGAAAACCTTTAATGACTCCCATCACCCTTGGGATAAAAGCCCAAATCCTGACAGAGGCCCAGCAGTGGTGTGGTTCAGTCCCAGGCTAGCTCTCTGGCCTCTTCCTCATCCCTTCCTACCACTCTGGTCTATCCTGTCTCTCTAAACTCTTCCCTGACTCAGGGCTCTTGCACATGCTGTTCCCTCCACACTGTTCCTCTCACTTCTGGACTGGCGAATTCCCCTTCCTTTGTCGGGTCTCAGCTTGAAGGTTCCCCTCAAAGGGAGAGCCAGAGTGATGGGGACATATGAATGGGCCATGTTTTTCTCCAACCTGCTCTAAGTCAAAGCCTGTTCATTGCGTCAAATCAGCCGTGCGGCCTGAGAGCCAAGTCTTCTCAAATAGGAATTTTCTTAAAAGCACAGAAATATAACCTCATGCCCATCCTAATTTGTTAACATAATGAACTTGTGGACTGCCAAGAGAGGAGGTCCTCCTCCATCCCTGCCCCACGGCGCTGTGGCCAGGACATGGGCCTCTGGTCGCAGACAGGTTTTTAAAAGAAATTTTAAAAGATTTTACTTATTTATTTGAGAGAGAGAGAGTGAGAGAGAGAAATCACGAGAAGGGAGAGGGTCCGAGGAAGAAGCAGGCTCCCTGCTGAGTGGGGAGCCCAATGCAGGACTCGATCCTGGGACTCCAGGATCATGACCTGAGCCCGAAGACAGATGCTTAACTGTCACCCAGGCACCCCCAGACAGCTTATTTTGTTTTAGGTGGGACAACATTCTGCAACAGAAATGAGTATTTTAGAATAGTATTTCCATTTGCCTCTTGACATTTCCCTCATTTCCGTCACCCAGGCTGGTACTGTGTGGGGTGTGACCCCTCAGTCAGTAATGACGTCAATATCATAGGTGGCAGCAGGAGTGGTGGCTAGAAAACCCACGAAATGTGTGGGACACGAACCAGTGGGTCCTGGGCTTCACATCACAGGGGGAGCCTTAGGGGGCAGCTGGATCCCCAGGACCCAGAGGGGGTCCCAGAGAGTAGGCGGGCCTTAACTTTCTCCCCGAGGCCCCTGTACCCAGCCAGGTATGACAAAGGTGGCCCAAGAGAAGTAGCCCCTCAAGAGCCCGCGTAGAGGGGACATGGAGGTGACTCAGTGGCCCCTGGCATGGGGCCACGGCTGAAGATGGGGCACACTTGTTGCTGTCCCGGCAGGTGTCCCTAACACCTTAACACTACATAAGGGCCTTGAACTTAGAAACAGGCTCAGAAAAAGAGGGTGTAGGGGACCGACAGGGGTTCAAGGAAGGAATTAAAGTCCGTGATACAAAAATATTAATGTATATTACCATATTATGATATACATTTTATTTATTTATTTATTAAGATTTTATTTATTTATTTGACAAAGAGACACAGCCGGAGAGGGAACACAGGCAGGGGGAGTTGGAGAGGGAGAGGGAGAAGCAGGCTTCCCGCTGAGCAGGGAGTCCAATG
Source organism: Meles meles (assembly GCF_922984935.1). Taxonomy (NCBI): domain Eukaryota; kingdom Metazoa; phylum Chordata; class Mammalia; order Carnivora; family Mustelidae; genus Meles; species Meles meles. Next base: position 20,007,121 of record NC_060076.1, read on the forward strand.
CAGGGCTTGATCCCAGGACCCTGGATCATGACCTGAGCCGAAGGCAGACAGTTAAGGACTAAGCCACACAGGCGCCCCTATGATATCCATTTTAAATCAGGGTAAATGAAGGCCTGCAAGGGTATGGATGCCAGCCGCCACGGACTGGACGGGTACCATGGACGAGGTACTGCGTAATGATCATGGGGCCAGGGTCTGCCTCTGTCCACCATAGGATTCCCCCACCCGGCACAGTGGCCAGCATCAAATTCGTGTTGGATATGTAATAATTAAATACACAATTGAATTTCCCGTGTGCCTAATTCCTGCCATCTGATTTAATTCTCCTGGGACCTCCATGAATTTGGTATAATCATCACACCCCCCCCCCCCCGCCCCATTTTGTAGACGAGGAAACAGCACAGAAAGCTGGGACAACTTGCCCAAAGTCCCCCGGCTACGAGAAGCAAGCCTAGGATTCAGAGCTTAATTTTCCTCTGTGTGACACCTGCTTTCAAGAAGGTGCTGTGGACGTGTTGGGCTCAGTACAAACACCACGTCCTCTGAGAAGCCTTCCTTGATTCTCGCCCTGATCGCATGTGTCATGGCTCCCTTTTTGGACCTCCCAAGGCTGACACCGCCTTGCCATCCTTCATGCCTGTGTCCAGGGTAGTCTCTCCAAGGTTGATCTGTTTATCTCTGCCCCTGAGCGCTCTGTGAAAGTTTGCCGGATGATGGATGAACCCGGAGACTCTAGCAATGGGCCAGAGCTCTGGTCTGGGGTTGGGGGGGGTGGGCAGGAAGTGGGCACTCACGACCTAGCTTCACTCCAGCAAAAGTGAATTGAAATCTGGCCCACAAGGGAAAGGTCACAGGGCACTAAGCTCCCAAGCTCACCTTAAGATGCTTTCAAAAATCAGCCTGTGGTGCTTGGTCATAACTTGCAGGCTTGGCTCTTCCAGAAGACATCAAAGCTGAGGCCCAAACTGGCTCCCTTGCCTAACACTCCATTTGCTTGCTGCTCCCAGTAATATACTACTCCACCCATGACTTTCTGAAACAACGAAAATGTAAAATTAAAGGGCCCGGCTACGAGGAGAAAGATGAATGATCAGGACTGATAAATTTGATTTAGTATCCATTTCTAAGTAAATGGGGGAGTGTTGACATTACCCAGAACACCCCGAACACAGAGTCTTCTTTCCCAAGATTTCAGGGAACAGAAGGTCGAACAGCCCCCACCAACCCTTCATTGATTTAAAGGTTTTCCAATTTGTAAACAAATATATTTAGAAAAAGACCCCCGGTGGGAGAACGAAGTCAAATTCCTTTCGTCAAGGAAACTGTTGTCACACATATTTTCCCCTGAATCTCCAAAGCCAGACTCTTAACCTTGGCTATCAAGATGGAGTAGCTATAAAAAAAACATGAATGTTAATTCTGAAAAATCCCAACCTCACCATCCTTGGGGAAGTTGGATTTGCCGGAACCACTTTGCCCCTTGTGTCACGGTTGTCACTATACATGTGTTCTTTAGCCTTCTCTCTAGACTGTCAGCCCCTTGAGGGAAGAGTCCATTAAGCATTGGCCTCCTTTGTCTTTCGTGATGCCTGAGTCCCATACGCAGCAGCGGCAAGCTAGTGGCCCCTGGCGGAGCAGGGTGGGTGCGGGGGTTAAATGGGAGGGTCTACCCCCACCCCTGCCCCACACCTGGCAGAGGAAGGTTAGCTTGTATCTAGTGATAGGGAGAGTCAGGGTGACCAGTCATCCTGGCTTGCTGGGGACTGAGAGTTTCCCGGGATGGACAGTCCGGGCTGATCCGAGTCCTGGGACGGCAGTGATTCCCGAGTGCGGATAACTTGTCGGGAATGGTGCTGGGTAATTCACATGGATTGTCTCACTTAGGTCCCACAAGAGCACTGTGAGCGGGCTGTGATGGTCTCATTTTACAGAGGCAGCAATGGAAGCTTTCTCATATGGCTCCAGCCACTAGCTCCTTACCGCTTAGAATACCGATCTTTAAGACATGACGTATTTGTTGTTTCGTGGCACTGGGCTAGGTTGAACGCCTCTCTTCCTAGGGTCCTTCACTCCTTTCTGCACCCACACCCTTGCCATGTGACTTGGGTTTGGCCTTGTGATTTGCTTTGCCAGCATGTGGGCAGAAGTGTCCTATCCTCTCCCAGCCCCATGAGAAGAGCAGATCCTGGCCAACCTGCTGGTCCTAGGAGCTGGGAGATACACGGAGCAGAACTGCCTCACCGAGTCGCACACTCGCAGTGAGAAGAGGTGCCCAGAGAAGCCCAGCTTAGATCAGCCAGACCCCTGCTGACCAGCAAGATGGGTAAGGGCTAAAGAAGGATTCTTTCTAAGTGCCTGAGTTTGGTGGTTTTTCACACAGCTCGAGCTAACTGATATATCCACCATCTTGCCATAGTGGTGTGGATGAGCAGATTTTACTGCTAAAGGTATCTGATGAGCTAAGCTTATGCATTAAGTCTGGCTAAGTGTTCCAGATTACTGTTTTTTTTTTTAAGATTTTATTTATTTGACAGAGAGAAATCACAAGAGAGGCAGGCAGAGAGAGAGGAAGGGAAGCAGGCTCTCCGCTGAGCAGAGAGCCCGATGCAGGACTCGATCCCAGGACCCTGAGATCATGACTGAGCCGAAGGCAGCGGCCTAACCCACTGAGCCACCCAGGCGCCCCAGATTACTGGGTTTTTAATTCAGGACTGTTGCTATTCCTTTTGGGGATATTTCTAAAGGTTTAGAAGGGAAGTGGAAGGAGGATGCTCACTGTGTGCCCAGCGCGGTGCTCAGTGCTTTCAAATGTTTCTTGCTTCAGTCAAGGGGTGTGGGTTCGCTGCCGGCCCTGAGCGAGCCCATCCCTCTCCGCGTCTCGGTGTCCCCATGGCTAGCTAGCATTTGGCACTGGCTGTGAGCACTGCCAGGGAGCACAGAGCAGCTGTGTGTCAGGTGGGTTTTACACAAAGGTTCTGAAGCCAGACCTGGGTTTCTATCCTCCTGTCTGCTTTGTGTGCTGTGTGAGCTTGGGCAAGCTGCTTCACCTCTCTGATCTCAGCTGTCCCCTCTGTAAGAGAGTCACTGTGAACTCTGGATGCAGCAACCTAATGAGGGGCCTGGCACGGGGAGGCCCTCAATCAGGGGCGTTTTTTATTACTAACACGGTACAACTGGTTAGTCTCCAGAAATCAGTCATCTCGAAATAGCATTGTTACTTTCAACAGAGTAAATATTTTTCTCCTTCTGCATCATTTCAAGCGTTCCCTCCTTAATTTTACAGTTGCACTTACAAAAGCGTTATTTACAGTGCAAAGGGACAGGACGGGCTGCCTCCTGGAAGCGGCTTCGCAAATTCCCTCTGCTTCCTGTTAAGATATTAGCGCCCAGTAATTGTCGCTCTATATAAATGTGGAGCCTCGGCTGCGAACGCGCACCCTGTAGTAATTGTGAGTTGTCTTGACGCTAATTACATAGGGGAGCCTGTTTAATTGCCAGTTAAATTGACTGTGTGTGTTTTCTCTAATCTGTGTTTCCGGGCAAGTTGGATGACATCAGCTCCTCATTGGACTAAGCCTGAATTTGGAAGACCCGGAGAGGCCGCTGCGGGGAGGAGAAGTGTGGTCGGTGGAGGGCGGGTGGGGAACGGCAGCCAAAGACCATGGGACTGTGTGTGGTTCATGGGAGCCAGCCTGGGTCTCCTGGGATTGGGGAAAGGAAGCCGTTGCGTTTGGGCAGGTGCACCTCCGCTGAGCCCACCTGATAGCACCCAGATCTGCCAGAGGCTCACTGGCTCCCTCCAGGCCTCTGCTGATGCTAGTCCTTCTGCCTGGAGGAAGGGTCCCAGTCCTGGGTCCCCCACCCTTCTGGCTCCACATCTGTAGTGTCATTTAATGCCACCTTTTCCATGAAGGCTTTTTTGATTTCCCAGTTGGGAGAAAGGATCCTTCCTTTCTGGTCCAAATCCCCAGAACTTCTCTGTCTTCTGAGTCTGTGCCCACTTTCCTCCTTGTGTTTGAACTAACTGAGAACCAAAATATGAGCTCCCTGAAGATGGGTCATTCCTCCTACAGAGTGGGTGCTAAGCAACCAGAGGCAGGAATCAGGAGAGAAGGGGGAGACAGGAAGAGATGGGGGGGGGAGGGGAGGAGAGGCAGGGGGAGAAGGGGGAGGGGGGGAGAGGTGGCAAAGAAAGAAAAATTGAGGAGTAAGAATTAGGAACTTATACTTCTTTGTGGGGTGTGTGTGTATGTCTGTGTTCATGCACCAAGCACTGTCCAAAGTACTCCGTCCTTGTTAATTTCATTAATCTGCCCCACAAACCTGACATAGGCTCCCTTATCATACCCATTTCACAGAGGAGGGAACTGAGGACTTTGAGAAGCTAGGCAACTTGTTAACAGAGCTTAAGTGGTGGATCCAGGGCTACCTGGGAGCTTTCAGCTCCAAGGCTAAGATATCTTCAAAGAAGGAAGGGAGGGCAGGAAGAGAGAGGCCAGGAGGGAGGGAGGGAGGGAGAGGAGGAGAGCTGAATTCCATAGCATGAGTTCTCCTGATGTTTAAAAACCTCTCCAGCCTTCCACACACGCTTTCTCCTTAGCTCAAAAGCTAAATTAGAGTGGATTGCACTCTCCTCACTTTAGTAATTTAGATAAAAGTAAAATTTTGTCTGAGAGCAGAAGCAATTATAGCGCGGGTTTTGTGATTAACTTGATTAACACTGTTTCACTCTAAAAATGATCCCCCCCTCCCTTTGCTGGCGTACTGTAATCAGAGCCCCGTCTTTCAACTGTGCTACAGCTGCTCTCCCCCCCCACACACACTCCCCAAAAAGGATTTTGACATAAATACTTATTAGGGAGAACTCTAGGTTCTGGCTGGAACTGTTGAGCAAGGAGGAGGGAACCATCGCTCTCCACATTAGCATCTGTAGCCGGTTAAAAGGCTGTCGCCCCGCTACCCCCAGTTACTGACAAAGATCCCAATTATGCACCAATGAAATATACATACATGATACAGGAGGGCTTATACATTTTTAATTTTTTTTTCAAAGAGAAAACGTTCAGAGCAAACTCTAATTAGAGATTTCGGTGCTTTAAGAGGAAAATGATATGTGGTTTCAAGAAAGATTATTTGGGGTTATCGGTGGGCAATTGTGAATCCTTCCATTCTCAGGGCTCTGCTCCTGAGAAAGGGACTGGAGCCGACTAGGGGACTGGGCAGTTATGGAAATGCTGAGCTCTTTGAGATGTGAATCCCAGGTGGGGTTTGGGGTTTGGGCGCCTCACCTCCTCCCCTGGGACACTCCTCTGGGCTCCTGGCACCCACACTCTCCTCTGCTCTCAGAGAGCTCAGGTCCCCTGCCCAAGACCACAGAGTGCTCAGTGGTGGAGTCGGATTTGAACCCACACACGCTGACTGCAGAGCCCAGCTTACTCTCTTGGCTGTGCAGACATTTAGAGAATCAGAATGTTATGGCTCAGAGGGACTTCAGAGAGGAGTGACCACTCCACTCAGCAGCAGAGGAAACTGAGGCCCCAGAAGGGGAAGGGACTCGTGTCTGGCCACAGAGCCTCCAGTCTGAGGTAGGCTGGATGCCTGGCTCTGGCCAGCCTTCCTCTGTACTGACCTGTATGAACTGGATTTTGTCCGCAGCCCCCTCCCCAAATTCATATGTTGAGGACTGTATTTGGAGATCAGGTCTTTAAGGAGGTGATTAGGTTAAACGAGGTCATGAGGGTGGGGCCCTAATCCAATAGGACCAGTGTCCCTATAAGAGGGAGGGACCCCAAAAGTGTGCTCATACAGAGAAAAGGCCATATGAGGACAGAGTGAGAAGGTAGACACCTGCAAGCCAGAAACCAGCCCTGCTGACACCTGGATCTTGGACTTCCGGCCTCCAGAACTTTCTGTCGTGGCAGCTCCTGTCTGTGGCATCTGCATGGCAGCCTGGGCTGACTCAGACAGTGTCGAAGGCTTGCCTGCTCTAGCGTCCAGGCTTGCCCCGCATGGGAACAAACACAGGAGGGGGCTCCTTTTCCTGGAATCCACAGGCTTTTCCTAGAGATGTGTTTGCCATTGCTGGCTTCTGGACTGGCTCTAAAACCTTTTCAGACCGTCTGAGACCAGCGTGCACAGAAGTCCCCCATGTCACAACTTCCCCCTGTCCACGTCTCTGCAGTTTAATCTAGAGCTTCTCACTGAAACCGAGTTTCTGCACATTCATGTCATTGAGGGTCTCAGAGTTTTCAGTTCATCTCGATCTCCCATGTATATGCTCCACGCAGGCAGTCACGTCTGGACACCTAGACCCTTCTCTGTCTTTCTCACCCCATGCACTGCGGCAGTGTCCCCCCGGGGGAGGCAAAGCAGAAGGGATGTTCGGATGTATCACAGAGAGGAGGTCTGGGGGGCCACTGGGTTCAAATCCCAGCTCAGGCTCCTCCTCAGCTTGGTGGCCTCCAGCAGGTTCACGGACCTCTCTGGGCCTTTGGGTCTCAGTTTCCCATCTAAAATATGAGGATGTTTTAGATTACATGTCTGTAATTGTACAGACCTCCGAGGACTGAAGTTCAATCAAGTTATTCGTTCAAGGCACACAGACCGGGGCACGGAGTCGACTGTCCACGTTGCGCAGTAACCGTCACTACGGGCGTGCTTGGGCTGAATCGGTCCTTCCGCGGGGTAAAGCTGGTAACATAGCTGTGGTTTCATATGCTCCAACCTAATATCTACCGAGCGCTCAGTAGCTAGTAGATGCTGTACTTGACAGACGCAGCCTGGGTAAGTGCGTGCGGAGGGGGATGCCCAGAGAGGGCAGGCCGCAGCTGGTGGAGAGCGGAGCAGGGATTCAAACCCAGGCCTCCTGGTCCTCAGCCTCCCGAACACGCAGACATCCCCTGGCAGCCTGAGCCCCATCTCTGAGGCCCCCCGCCCCCCGCCCCGTGCCTCCCTCCTCCCTTCCAGAGGGAGGCAGCCAGCCAGCCTGTGGGCTGAGAGGCAGGGCTGGCAGAGTTCATCCTCTTCCTCTCCGTCCCACTGTGGTGAGGGGCCCACAGGGGTCCGTCTCCACCACCAGGGCCCTCCGGCCTCATCGGCCCCCTCCCATCCAGCCCTCAGCTGGCCTCCTGATTTCCCATCCTGTGCCACCAGCCTCCTTCCTGCCTTTCCTGGGGTGGGCTCAGGCCTGGCACCACTCCAGGACGGCTTAATCAGAATAAATCCTGAGAAAGCACATGTATTATTTATTCCAGCAAAGGTTAAATAATTTGATGAATTTCTCAGGACGCTGCCGGAATGCTGATGGCCTCTTGGAAAAAAAAAAAAACAAACCTCACACACATACAAACAACAACAAGGGAAAAACTCAACACATTTACACACACCCACACACGTGTGCAGCAGCTGTGGTCACTTGCCCCACGTTGGCTCACGCAGGACATGGTTTGGGCAGCTTGGTGACAGCAGCGCTGGGGCCCGGGAGAGGACACAGATTTTCCCTTGTGGTGACTGGAGATGACAGCTCCGCCCCCTCCCCCCCACCCCCGGCAGGATGCATTATCTGGAAGCAAGCCTTTGATTCTGCAAACAGCTAAGGAAAGCCTATTAATTCACCCACCCCAGTGATGGCCTTGCCTGAAACATATTTGTTTATGGAGTTCCTGGCCTTTGAGGCTCTGGGGCCATTGAGATCAAGGAAGGGACTTTCGGGGAGACAGGAGAGCATGGGGAGAGCCCCTGCCTGGGGACCGTGGGTGACCAGGCTTGCCTTGCTCACGGCCTCTATGGTGGGTTGGCTCACCTAAGCCGAGTGGGGAGGCCAGACTCAGAGGCAAGTTGGAGCAGGTAACAGGTATGCCCTGTTCTCTTTCCTTTCCTCCCCTTCTCCACCCCCTAATCCTTCTCCTGGCTCCCAGAGTGGCTAACAGCCACCTACCACTTACATGTGCCAAGCAGGGGGCTGAGTGTTTTATGTCCATCGTGTCCTGAAATCCTCCCAACAGCCCTGGTGAGCTGGGCACTTGCATTTAAATCTCCATTCAAGAGATAAATAGTCCCAGAGAGGTTCAGTGAGTTGCCAAAGGGCACAGAACCATCAGAGAGAGCCAGGCTTCTCGCCACCTCTCTGGGCACCAGGCCTGCACTCTCAGCAGAGGGAAGGAGTGCGGGCTCTGGAGGCAGATGACCGAGGAGCAGAGCCTGTTCCACACGGCGGGGGGCGGGGGGGCATGTGATGCTGCGGAAAGTCCTCAGCACCCTGTCCCTGTAAAATGGAGATGCTCCTCCGCCCTGCCTCCTGGGGTTGGGGAGAGGATTGCGTGGGTTCATGTCATGAACGATGCTGAGAGTTGTGCCTGGCAAAGACGCAGAGCAGAGCGCCACTGACTGCCCCTGTCTTCACTGCGCTGCTGTAACCAGCAACCACACCCCATGAACTTGACACGTGCTTCTTGGTCACCTGGATTCATCTAGTCCCGAATTCCCAGACCCATTTTACAGACAAGGAAAAAGAAGAGCCGGAGAGGTCTGGTGGAGGTTTGCCCAGTTTCAGAGGACCGGCAGGGAGGCAGTGGATGTGGGGCTGGAGGGTATGCAGTCCTTGGGCCGCACAGACCTGGGCAGGAGTCATGGCTCTGGCCAGTTTGTGGCAGGAGCAGGGGGCCTAAAGTCCTAGCTCTCTGACCTTTCATTTCTCTTCAGGGAAAATACAACCTTTGTCATAGAGTTTTTCCTTCTGTGGACCTGGCAGTAGGCTAAACACTCCACAGGCATTTCAGACTTGACCTTGTCCCATGGGGATGTCCCGCCATCCCTGGTGTGTGGTACTCAGCAGATCACAGCTGCCACTCCCCTCCCACTGAACCGTCCTCCCAGCCCACCCAAGTCTGCTGCCCTAAAAGACAGATCCCTCCCTCTGCCTCTTTGCTTCTTTGGGCCCTTAACCTCCTTATCCCTCCCCACCAATGCCCTCCCGACCACTCCCCCCAAACTAAAATTTGCTCTAGTTTCCTACTCCAGAGGCGCCTGGGTGGCTCAGTTAGTTAAGCGACTGCCTTCGGCTCAGGTCATGATCCTGGAGTCCCAGAATCGAGTCCCGCATCGGTCTCCCTGCCCAGCAGGGAGTCTGCTTCTCCCTCTGACCTTCTCCCCTCTCATGTTCTCTCTCTCTCTCTCATTCTCTCCTTCACATAAATAAATAAAATCTTTAATTTCCCACTCCACTGTTGCCCTTGAACTTTTCTTCTGCTTGTTCAGCCTTTTAGACTTGACCATGGAGACTAAGCCTGGACTCAGGGCCCCCAGCATGGTTCCCACAGCTGTTAATCTTTCCAAACAACATCCTGCCCTGAACACAGAGGATGTAATTTATAGAATTAGGGCGTACATTGGAGTCATTTCAGAATGCGGTTCTTCAACGCATTTGTGTTAGTCGCAAATGCTTCTGAGAGCCACCTTGTAGGGTGGAACTGAACGTTAATCCACTGGTCATGCGGTCAGAGCTGCAGCTCTCTAAGAAGCATTCAGATTACAAGATGCCTGCAGAGGCTTCTTCTCCATGATCTCAGCCATCTGTGAAAGGTGAGAAGAAGTGGTGGAAAAGCTACCAAGATGGATGTGGAAGTTACCAGAACAGCAGTGATCCATGGGCATTGCTTCTAACTCTGGGTGAATAACATGTATACCCAGCTTTCCACTCATCTATCCATACCTCCATCCACCCATCCATCCATCCATCCATCATCTATCCATCCACCCATCCATTCATCCACCCACCCACCAACCCATCCACCCACTCATCCATCCACCTACCCACTCCCACCCAGCCATGCATCCACCCACCATGCATCCACCCACCCATCCATCTATCCATCCATCCATCCATCCATTCATCCACCTACCACCCATTCATCCAACCACTCATCCGCCCATCCATCCCATCCATCCATTCATCCACCCACCCACCAACCCATCCACCCACTTACCCACCCATCCACTCATCCATCCACCTACCCACTTCCATCCACCCACTCATCCATCCATCCATCCACCCACCCACCCATCCACCCATGCACCCATCCACCCATTCATCCATCTAACCATCTATCCAGCCATCCAGCCACACAGAAGGTGGATGAGGGGTCCGCCACAGTCCCTGCTTGCCACAGTGCATTGGCTTTAATGCTTCAAAAGGATTATAAGACCCTTGTATTAGTCAGGTTGGACTGCCTTAACAACATTCCACAGATTCAGTGGCTTAAACAACAGAGACGTGTTTTTGCGCAGTTCTGGGGGCTGGAAGTGTGAGATCAGGGTGCCTGGGTGGTTGAGTTCTGTTCTCTGATCTCTGGCTTACAGACAGCCCCCTTCTCTGTGTGCTCACATGGCCTTTCCTCAGTGCATGGTCATGAAGAGAGAGCTCTCTTTCTCTTCTTCTTCCTATAAGGCCACCAATCCCATTAGGTGAGGACCTCACCCTTATGGCCTCATTTAACCTTAATTGCCTCCTGCAAACTTTATCTCCAAGTTTAGCCACACTGGGGATTAGGGCTCCAACCTGAATTTGGGGGAACACAATTCAAACCACTGCAACCCTCAAGGACAGGAATATCTTACTGAGCCCTCTCCTCCCACACTCACAGCTTAGCAGGATACAAATGAAAAAATGTCAGCTAGTCTACTCTTTGGCCTTGACCAATTCTCTCCATGAAACCATGGAAGTAAGAAGTGTAGGCTGGAATATCTGGATCAAGCAGATGTGAATTTAATTCCAGGCTCTGTCTCTCAGTTGGATAAACAAGAGCATTTAATCTCACATTAAATCCAGAAACTAGGCATCTAGTTTCTCCATCTGCAAAATGGGCGTAATTATAATACCTACTTCGTAAGACGAGGTCCTTTATGTTAAGCACACTGCACAGCTTTCGAAGTCGGCATTTCACAACTTGCAAAGTTGACTATTAGGAAGGGGCCCAGGCCCAGAAAAGAGCATTTCGTAAAGGTGAGAGGCAGCCGAGTATAGTGATTAAGGGAGAGAGCTCTAGAGCCAGACATCCAGAGTTTAAATCCTAGTTTTGCCTCTTCTTGTTGAGTGACCTGTGGCCTGTGCCTCAGTTTCCTTGTCTGGAAATGTGGAGCCACTAAACGCAGCTCATCTCATGAGAATGGTATGACTTAATACCTCCAAGTTCTTAAGACAGTAAAAACTAAAAATATTGGCTATGATGATCTGAGATCCAAGGAGCTGTGGCTAATCTCCAGGGGGCAACATTGCTTCCCCTCGGATGCACTCTGTTAATTTGCAATAATTTTTATTAACTTATACTCCTTGCTGGCGTGAGACATGGGGCGCTCCCCGAGGCGTGTCCCCATGTCTTCCCTTCCTCTGCACCTCACCCAGGCGAGCTCTGCCTGGACCAGGAGCACAGGCCCTGGGGCAGATTCCCGAACAGCCCCGGAGCCCACTAGATCCAGTGGGCCAGGCCCCAGTGGAAGGATATGATTGGAGAGACGACATGCTGTTCCCCCTTTTTAATTACCGCTTCCTTAATTGAGTCACAAGTGGTGTTTGTGTTGCCATCAAACCCACGAGGACCTTGTTGTTTATGTGAATGACTCTCAGTGGAGTGACAGCTCTGAAATGTGAGATGTTCTTTTTGTACCGGTTTTAACAAAGTGGCGGGTGTTGGCTACACATTTCCTTCTTAACACATGGCCTGGGAGCTCATAACAGGCGCTGGTCTTCCCTTTGCAAAGGATGACATGAAACAGAACAGACCCTGGTGTCACAGGACCCTGGAACCAGGGGATGTTGGAGCCATGGAATCTTAGAGTCTTTGAGCCCTAGAAGGTCTCCCATCTGCTGCTGGATGCTCCTAGAGATGGTGAGCTTTGTATCTTCTAAGGCAGCTCCTTTCCTGCTGAGCCCCCTGGCTGTTGGGAGCTCTCCTTTGCTCATTGAGCTCTTCTCTGCATTTCACTGACGCTAGCTGAGTCCTCTGAAAAAGTCCTCTCTGGAGGGACAGATTGAAGGGGGCCAGGACACATGGAGACTCAGACTTAAGTCAGCAGCTACATACCAAGATTTACTAGGGGCTGTGCTTATGGCGGCAGCTACAGAGAGGACAAAAGGTGGTTCCACCAGGACTCTGTCCTAGTGAAATCCCCACACAAGCTGGCAAGGGCCACACCCACGGAACAACAGTGGTGGTACTTGAGAGAATTAAGAGCAGGGTCTGGCGGCATGTATTCTACACGTAACCAGGGAAGGAAATCAGGGAAGGCTTCCTGAAGGAGGAGGAAACATGGTATGAACTGGGCCATGAGGGATGAGCACAGTGAGGAAGGATAGGGAGGAGGAGGAGCAAAGGGAATAGGCAAGGTCTCTAACCCTCAGTGTGTGGAATGCAGCTACGTCCCATGCACTGTCCCCTCACACGTCCCCTGAGACCCTGGCCAGCCACCAGCCCAGGAGGAGGCTGTGTCTGTGGAGCTTCCCACTTATTTATTTATTTTTTTGGTTTATGAAAAGATAATTCAGGAGACATTATTTCAATCAGACCCCTACGCAGTTGCGGAATGCTAATGCTTCCTCTATTAAAAAGGTGTGGAATAATTAGGATGCTGATGAAGACTGGGGGCGAACTCTGGAGAAATCCATTACCCAGTGCTCAAGGCTTTTCCCGTCCCCTCCGTATCCCCGAGTGACAAATTAACACGAAACAGAACAACGGCTGCTAACACTTAGGGCACGTTTAGCTCGGATTGGAAGCTAGGATTTTCAGAAAATGAAGATTCTCATGGCTCAACCTTGGAACAATTTGGGATCACAGAAAGGAGCCAGAAGAGGGTGAGCAGTGTAGAGACCAAGGGCCAAGGGGGGAGGCACAGACACTCGAGGCCATGGGACCAGCACTGGGATTCGGGAAAGAGATCTGAGTTTTGATCTTGTGGACTTGCAGTGTGACCTTGAGGTACTACAACCTTCTATCTGGGGACAGTGAAATAGAGAGCCTCATTGGATGGAAGAAACAGGGAAGGCTTCAAAAAACATAAAAATAATAGTAATTAACATTCACGGAACACTTCTTATGAGCCAGGCACTGTTCAAAAGTTTTACTTGTATGAATTCATTTCACGTTCCCTACAATCCGCTGGAAGTAAGTACTGGTATTATCCCCATTTTAAAGATGAAGAAATTGAGGCATAGAGCACATAAGCAACCTGGGAGGTGGCAGAAGAGAAATGGGAACTCAGACACAACCATGAGCAGTATCGTAGCCAGAACTGCAACTTCCCAGGATAGGCAGTGTGGCACAGCCCATGAAAGGCCTTCCAAATCAGGTGTTACGGGCTGAGTGAGCCCACCTAAAAGACGTTGAAGTCCTAACCCCTGTACCTGTACATGTGACCTCCTTTGGAAATAAGGTGTTTGAAGATGATCCGGTTAGGGGCACCTGGCTGGCTCAGTGGGTTAAGCCTTTGCCTTCCACTCAGGCCATGATCTCAGGGTCCTGGGATCGAGCCCCGTATCAAGCTCTCTGCTCAATGGGGAGCCTCCTTCCCCCTTTCTCTCTGCCTGCCTCCCTGTCTACTTGTGATCTCTCTCTGTGTGTCAAATAAATAAATAAAATCTTTAAAGAAAAAAAGAAAAGATGGTCCGGTTAAGGAGAAGTTGTGAGAGCCGGCCCTCCTTCGGTATGACCGGTGCCCTTGTGAAAAGGGAAAATTTGGTCACAGAGACAGACACACACAGAGAGCAAGGTGAAGACACGGGAGAATGCCATCCACCAGCTGAGGATGGCCCAAGGCTCTGGGAAGCTAGGAGAAATGACAGAACATGCCCCCTCCTCACCCTCAGAAGGAATCAACTCTGCCGGCACTTTGATCTTGGGTGGACTTCCCAGGGACCTGGGCAATGGAGAGCTACTGCAGATCTCGGAGCCAGGGAATCACATACAATTGGCACTTGAAAAAGATGACTCCAGCGGCATGGAGACCCGGGGTCTGGAGGGGCAGAAAAGGGGGAGGCAGGAGAATAGCTACCATGATCTTGTGTGAGACGGTGTGAGAACCAGCTGGGAGCTGTATGGGGACCGTGGGGGTGGTGGCAGGAATCGTGGCATCGTCAACAGGAAAGGGATAGTGCCCCCTTGCAGGTCTGCAGTAATAATGATGTTAAATAACTGTATTCACTAAATCAACTACATGCTTTCATCGCTTCATCCCCAGGGAAGACTGAAATGCTCTGAGTTAATATCTAAAAGAAAAAAAAATGGAATTCAGGGATCAAACAACTTTTTTGATGAGGGAAGTGTTATTTCTACCAAGCTAAGACATCAAAGCCTGTGAACGGCGCTTTTTAGGTAATATTAAAGTGGGCTCTAAACAATGTTCGACGATTTCTCTGCTTTTCCCCGGGGATCACAGATAGTCACTCCTAGAGGAAGAACACCAGTAATGCCCCGAGCCACCCTGCTCGCCAGGAGGACCAGTGGGTTTCCCTGGAATGCAACCGTTGCATAGATATGGCTGAAGTTGCATTTAGCAGCCCAAGCATTAAAATTCATTGTTCTAGGCATAACACGCTTCTCTGTAGGTTACATTGGCTAAAAGCCTGACAAATAATTGAACTATGTTCTGACAGTTCTATCCACTTGGACGGCCCGTGCATTAGGGAATATATCTGCATTATGACAAAGTCACTATCGAGTGAGTTTCTGAAAAGCAAATTTCATTTCCTCATTATTAAATGGCAAAATAACTTTCCAATCTACTTGTAACAGTGAGCTTCTGCTGGGTAACAAACCATCCCAAGGCCTAGTGGCTCATAACAACCACCATTTCATGATTACTCATAAATATGTGGGCCGACCAGATAATTCCACAGTCAGCTGGTGGGTTGGCTGTCAGTTGGTGGGTCTAGAATGGGTATTGGCAGCCACCATGTCTCTGCCCATCCAGTAGACTAGGCCAGGCTCCCTCACATGGCCCTAGTTTCAGAGTTCCCAAGTATATTTTGCAAGTCTCTGCTGGGCCAGTATTGGCGAAAATACCATTAGCGGAAGCAAATCACATGACCACACCCAGTTCCCACCCAGAGACAGACATTCTGCCTCTAGAAGGGATGAGAGGTAATATCACTTTGCAGGTGGGTATGGTACAGCGATGGGAGAAGTCTGGGCCATCTTGCAATCTACCATCCTCTTTCTCCTGGTAAAAATAAAGGAGGCTAGCATATTTTAACTTAACTCTGTGCCAGCATGGTTCTGTGTAAGTTAGATCTCATTTAAGCAGAAAAGTTATGTAACTTAAGATCACACACCTAGTCAACCCTGGAGTCAAGATTCAGCCTCAGGACTGCTTAGATCTTACGCTATTCATTTCTGTCTCCCAGTGGTCGAGTTGAATTGATCATTTTTGGGTTCTTAGAGCACATTATTCAACTCTTCATTATATTTTAGTTTCTGTCAGATTTTCTCTACTGTTAGTCATCCAATCTCCACTTGCCTACCTCCAGTGATGGGGAGCTCACTACCTATCTGGACAACCTACTTAGAGTTAAGAGCCCAATCTACTATAAGCTTCTTTAAAATCAAAATGAGACGTTAAAAACCCTGGGTGGGAATGAGGGGAGTTGACAAAGTTCTGCTGTAAGTTTTCTTTTCTGCTTTGGTATCTACAGTTTATCTTTCTGAGCTGCCTGGTTTTGTAACTGTGGTAATCTTTTGTTCTATGCTATTTGGAAAATGCAATTTGCATTGAAAGAACTGACACAGGAAACTTTTGATTAACTAGGTGAGGATTTTTTTTTTCCTTAAAGAAAAGAAAGATAAGAAAACAAATGTTTAAAAAGGCTTATTTATAAAACAGGAACAATGATAATTGCCTGCCTGGAACTCCTAGGGCCATTCACTTGTGGTCGTCTCTGACGGTACACATTCTGTCTGGGAAGGCAGGGGCTGCGTGCGGGGGAGGATGTTCATGGAATCATTCATTCATTCATTTATTCATCCAACATGAATAGAGGTTACTATACTCAGGACACTTTACTGGGTAAACTAGAGAGTATACGGATTATACACAGCCCTTACTCAAGGCTTTCCAGAGCCTAGAAGGGGAATAAGGCAGACGGATCTGGCCTGAGGAAAAAGGTGCCAGGGGCTTCTTAAAGGTACCAAGAGCAGCAGGGGCTCAGAGGAGGATGGGATTACATTGCACAGGATCATTTGTGGGTCTCTCCTCTTCATTTGAAGGCAGGAAACTGCTCATTACACCCTGCATCAAATTATTAAACCGGGCCCTTGAGGGCTACCCTTCTCCAAAAGCCCCTCCAACATCACAACAACAACAACAACACACACACACACACACACACACACACACACACACACACACAGTGAAATCTCCAAAGTCAAAGGCTGTCCCTATGCAAATTTAAAACTCAAAAGGACCCAGAGATGAGCAGCCCTGTGGTCAGCGTCCAGTGGGTGGAAGGAGCGGCTCTGGGTGGTGGAGATGTTGGGAGAAATCAGTCCCAGAGCCGGGGCACTCCGTAGGCTGCTTCAGCTTCCCCCCTGCAGATGGTGTCAGATGTTCTCTCAATAAAAATTACCACTGGGCAAACACAAATAAACTTAACGGATTTAACTGACAGAGTTAAACAAGCAGAAGATAGGATTTCTCTTAATGAGAGTAAACTACTTGCATATGAAAAAGATTTAAAACTGAGGCTCCAAAAACTCGCCAGAAACTTGGAACAGATTCACAAAACTGGACGGGGAGATGGGGGGGTGGGGAGCCTTCCAGGCGGGAAAACTCCGTCTGGAAAGTGGGTGCTGCTGAAGGACAAGGCCACGCAGCAGGAGGCAGTGGGAAAGGCACGGGCGGTGGGACATGGGCCTGTCATGGGCTCCGGCATCTAGCCACTGATGGGCAGACCAGGAGATACCAGTAAAGGGTTTCAGCAGAATGGGATTAAATGGAGTCTGTGCCTTTGAAAGATCACTCTGCTCCCCTGCATGGAGAGGGAGAGGCGAAGAAACAGGTCAGAAGGGGGTTGTCAGGCTGGGAGGGGATGCAATATCGGGTTTAAGAGGAACGTCAGAACCTGGCCACTGCCACTGCCTAGCTGGTGAACTTGGCCCTTACCTTATCATAGCGCTTTAGAGAACAATACCTCCCTAGCAGGGTCTGTATAAGGATTCTAGGAGGTAAGACACATGTACTATTTTATTTTAACAAATATCTCCTGAGAACCTGCCACGGGCCAGGTACTGTTCACAGCACCGAGGGTGCAGTAGTGACCAAGATGGATACAACCCCCTTGGGGCGCCTGGGTGGCTCAGTCCAGTAAGTGTCTGCTTTGGCTCAGGTCATGATGCCAGGGTCCTGGGATGGAGTCCTGCATCTGGCTCCTTGCTCAGCAGGGAGCCTGCTTCTCCCTCTGCCTCTCTCCCTGCCCATGCACCACCCCCAACTCTGACAAATAATAAAATCCTTTAAAAAAAAAGATCAACACAGCCGCACTCTTGGACAGTTATGTTCTCATGGACCTTCCATTCTAATGCAATCGTCTGAACTTTTTGTTTGCCACAAACAGAAACCCAACTTGCTCCGGGAATGGACTGGCTCGAAGCATCAGGAGTAGCCCACTGAAGCCGAGGAAGGGCTGAAGGGACCAGGGTCTTGGCATCTGGAACTGAGGACTGGGTTCTGAACTACCAACTGTCCCTCTACAAGTGAATCTTGTCTCTGCCTTTCCACCGTCGGCTTCTTTCTCTCCTGGCCTGAGACGCCTTCCTGCTGGGGTGGGAACCTGGCCACCAGCAGCCCCAGCTTCCCAAGTCCAAAAGAGAAAGTGCTTCTGTCTCCAGACACCTGCATGGCCATCCCAGAGAAGGTCCCTCTAGACCCTTCTTGGGTCACTTCCCCCCACCCTAGAACTAATTAGTTATTGTTGCCAGGATGATGAAGAAGCACGATTGGCCAGTGGGGGTTTCCTGCGTACCGCCATCAGTGGTTCCACCAGAAACACATGGAGACGAGAAGGAATGTTCCCCCGATAGAAGGGAAGCAAGGGACCAAACAGCAAATGTCCTCCCATGAAGTACATTCCCCAGGGTATGTGTGATAAAGGGTGACCTGAAGTGGCGATCGTCCTTAGAAAGCACTGGGAGAAAACTCAGGTTGTCTTTATGTTTTGCTAATGGAAAAACTAAGGGCCTAGAGAAGGGAAGGACCAATCTTAGAAGCGGGAATGCAATCTTCTTCGGAAAGTCCAGTCTGTGATCTTGGATGCTCCTCTTTAACCAGCTGAGTCACCTGTGGAGAGGGGCCACCCACTGGATCTCTGGATCTCAACCCCAGAGGGGGCCGCTGAGAGCCACCCTGGGGGTGCTCACATGGCCGCTATAGGATTAAGTAAGAGGGCAAGAACAGCACACAAATACAGGGCAGAAACTGAGTCCTGGCAGCTGCAGCTGAGTCTGGTCCACAGATGTTTTGTTTGGCTCGCCCAATGTTTGCAAAGAGTTGAGCCAACATTTAATAATTGGAAGATTTTACACTAAAAATGCAGATTTCTGGCTCCTCTTGAAAAAAAGTCAAGAGATCTGACAGCAGCAGATCTGAATTCCCACGTGGCAGCCATCAGCCGAAACCAAGTCATGACTGTCCCTTTAGACAGGGCCAGTGCCCGCCACTGCCCCCCACTGTCCCCACCATTCCCTCTTGTCTCTGTCACTGAGGCCAAGACATAGGCACTGTTTTTCACTGTGCTTGCACTGTTGTTTTTCCGTAGTGGAGGAATGTATCTCTTTCAGAATGCAAAATCAAATAGAATTGGGGTGGGGGGGGTCACACGATGTTTCTTACACACAGCGTACTCTATTCCTGGCCCTCCTAGGCATTTCAGCTTGTGAATATTGTCATATGGGATTATTACTTTTATTAGGTTATCATTTCCCAACCAAGAGAACAACAGGCAGGCATGGCAGTAACCTTTCTAGAAATAACAATAGCAAGCAATTTCTCAGCATTCAAATGCCAGACACCATTTTAAGCCCTTTACATACAGTATTTCAGTGAATCTGCAAAACAACCCTCCTATAAACATGGGTGCTACTATTCTTCTCATTTATAAATGGGGAAACTGAGGCACAGAGAGGTTAAGGAACTTGCCCAAGGTTAGCGTTGCAGGGATTTGAACCCACATCACCGGGTCCCAGAGTCCAGACTCTCAACCAGAAATTCTGTCGAGATTGCTGGTGGAGACACCTGGGTGGCTCAGTCGGTTAAATGTCCGACTCCTGGTTTCGGATCAGATTGTGATCTCAGGGTCGTGGGATTGAGCCCTGCATCAGGGTCCACACTGAGCATGGAGCCTGCTTGAGATTCACTCTCCCTCTCCCCCTTCCCCCGACTAGGGCATGCTCTCTTTCTCTCTCTAAAATAAATAAATCTTAAAAAAAAAAGATTGCTGATGCATGTATGTGTGGGCGGACAAGGACTGTGTGTTCTCGCATCTGTACACAAGTGTAAGTCGTAATGCTGTAGGTTGTATGGGTCGGCCCACAGGATGGCTGCATGGAAAGGACCAAAATATCATGGAGTTGAGAGCCGAATTCCGCTCTGGAAAGCAGACTGCCTGGGTCTCAGGCGTGAGTCCATTGCTCACTTCGGCAATCTCCCCATCAGCGTGGGCTTCAAATGTTCCATCTCTATAATCAGGTGAAGGGTTTGGATTAAATGATGTCTAAATAGTCTCTTGGCTCTACTGTTCTGTGCTTCTCTCCCTTTCTCTCCTCTCTTTCAAACTGTTACCCAGAGATGAACCGTGGCCAAGTCGTTGCCATGTGTCAGCTTGGAAAAGGCAGGGAAGCTCTGTCCAAGCCGGTGTCTCCATTCAGGCTGTGCCAGCGACAGAGTGTGCCATTCACTCTGGGGGAGTCCTGCCACTGCAGATTCTTAGCAGCTGGAGCCCGCGACAGCCTGCCAAACTTCCAGCTGGCTTGCCAGCTTCTCCCATGGGATTCCTTGGAAAACTGGAAGATATGTTCCTTAGCTACTTGGCTTCTGGTCGCAGGGAATTTTCCAGGTTTTGAAAGAGTGATGGCCTGGCAGCCTGGAGACCTGAAACCTACTTCTGGCCCTTGCAGGGTGCCCTGAGGACCTGTTGCGGCTCTCATTCCTCGTGTGACTCTCCCCCTTTGGCCCTGTTTCCTCACCTCCCTTGCTTTGGTGATTTCAGTGGGCTATACAGGAAGAAGGGATAATTGACCTTATTTGCACAGAATCCAATTTCCCCTTAAACTGGCTGGGGCCCTGGACTGCAGAGAGACCTCTGAGAAAGGGTGACTCTGAGGGGATGAAGCAGTGGGTCCCCTGCTAGAGCTTGTGGGGGAGACAGCAGTGAGGAAGACTGGATTCCTGCCACTTCCTTCAAAGAGGGCAAAGTGACCCCCACCCCCAAGATAGCCACCCTCCACTCCCTAGCACCTGTGAGCATGTTCAGTTATAATGGGAAAAGGGACTTTTAAAGCAGGGAGATGACCCCGGATTATTCAGGTGGCCTAGTCCAGCCACAGGAGGGCTTACAAACTGAGAACTCTCTCTGGCTGGGCTTGGAGAGACGCAGCAGCAAAAGAGAGAGAAAGATTGGGTGGGCTGCTGGAGGGAACCACATGGAAAGTAGCCACAAGGAATGCAGGCAGCCTCTGGCAGCAAAGAACCAGCCCCAGGGGGCAGCCAGCAGGAGGAATGGGAACTCAGTCCTACAGCCACAAGGAACCGAATTCTGCCAACAACCGGAATAGGCTTAGAAGCATAATCTGCCCTGGAGCTTCCGGGTGAGAGCCCAGCTCCACACCCACCAGGTGAGCCCTTCAGCAGAAGACGCAGCTGGGTGGGTCTGGGTGTTGTGAGCAGACTTCTGGTCCACAGAACTGTGAGATAATGAATGGCCGTGCTTTTCAGCCACTCAGTTTGTGGTAATTTGTTACGGAAGCACTAGAAGGTGGATTCAGACCTCTTGTTGAGGCCATCGGTTGAGAGAGAAAATGGCAGCATACGGCTTCGTGAGGTTCTGACTGGGTCAGGAAGTGGGCTCAGAAAGGGGCAGCAATGGCCGCCGGATTAAAGGAGTGCACTCCTCAGGCAGCAGCGCTAGAAGTTATGGTCAGATTGGGAGACAAACGAGCAAAGGCAGTTCCCTCGGGGGGGGGGAGGATTTTGCCCAGTCTCCAGAAAATACCCACGTCGGTGCCATGGAGAGCCTCTGGGGGCTTGAATGACCCTGCTGAGCAGACAGAGAGGGGTGTATCATGCGGGAGCAATCTTTAGATGCCGGAAGCATCCCTGGGTTCGTGAACGTTCCAGGGAATCAATACCCCTCTTCAATGAACATGATAAATGATTGCACTAATAGTTCACATTTTCCCTCTATTACGTATTTCCTTCATGTCTGAAAGGCCATAGAATCAAAATCAGAAATGAAAATGACCAGAAACAGAGGATGTTTGGAGGATGAAATTCTTCCATGTAGTCACAAACGATGAGAAATTGGGGCCCTCCACCAGTTCCTCCTTTGTTGCATTTTTATCCCACAAAGTTTAGGCTGAAAGGGCTTTAAAGGAACAGGGAGGTTACAGACTTCTCTGCAGACTCAGAACAGGCCAACAAGCACTTATTTCACACCAGCTGTATGCTCCTTGCTCTGCAAGGAAAGAAGTGGGATAATGATGTCTTGAAAATCATGGTGGAGTGGACGTTTGTGGAACTCTCACTGACCTGGTCTCATCATGACCAGTTTTGTCTTAAAGTAGATTAGCGAAGATCGAAACAACGCTGTACTTCCTAGCGTTCATACATTCACACGTCTGGTTCCTGTGCCCAGGCTTCCACTTCCCTATTCGGACCTTCTGCTCCAGTTGGAATCCCATCTGTTGGGACTGGTGGTCTACAGTTTTTAAAAGTCTCAACATAGTACTCGCCCTTGGACTCTGCAATTTGCCCTCTAGGAATTGATCTTTTCTTTTTTTAATGAGGATTTTATTTACTTATTTATTTGAGAAAGAGAAAGCACAAGCAGGGGAAGCAGCAGGTAGAGGGAGAAGGAGACTCCCCCTGAGCAGGGAGCCTGATGTGGGGCTGGACCCCAGGACCCTGGGATCACAACCTGAACCAAAGGCAGACGCTTCACTGACTGAACCACCCAGGTGCCCCTAGGAAACGACCTTTTAGAAAGAATCCTGGACATGCGCAATGATGTGTGTCCAAAGTTACTCATCACAGGTTGAAAGCCACCTAGATACCCACCGATAGAAAACTGTTACACAAATTATCATGTATCTATAACACAGAATATCTATGTGGCCATTCAAAATAGTATAGATGCATGTTTATCGTTATGGAAACAGAGTCATCTTGCAATGCCAGAAGGAATCCAGTCTCCAGAATAATACTGCACTATCAGTTTTCCAAGACCTAATGGTGATTTACCCACAGTGGAGAACCTCTCCAGGACCGTAAATCAGAAATCTCTCCTCCATAAAGAAACATCCATAAATATGTTCCAGTTCAGAATATCAAATAGGTCTCTGGACGCCAGGCACCTGAAATTTTCAGTTTTCTCAGAATTTCAAAGATATCTGATACCCAGACACAGTTTCCAAGTATCCTGTCTTGGATATATATAAAGGCAGGACTATATGCTGAGTCTGTAAAGCCAAGCCACGGGCCAGGAGCACAACCATAGGTGATACCAAGAATCGGGAAGGAGGGAGTCTCCTTCCCTCTGGCTTCAGAGTTTATCAATGAGAAGAAGAGAAAGGCAAGAAGTGTCCGGATCTCTGGCAGAGGAAAAGCCACAAACGAATACGTCCCCAGACTAAGTGCATCTTTGGGGAAGACAATAGACTCAATTAAGAACCAGACTCATAAAAGTACGCAAATTTCCCAAACAAAACATAATTGAGCGGAGAGATGAGACCTGATCCCATAAATAACCCACCGTAATTAGAACATACCAACAGTTCCTATTAAAGAAACATCAGGCAGTCAGTATTGGAAGTCTGGGAAAATTGAGTTCTTAATTAAATCCTCATCAGAATTACTAGTCCCCATATCTTCCACATCCCATTTCCCCAAGTCTCAAGTGTAGGTACACCAGGAAGTGGCTTGGTTCTGTGTAATCACACGAAATGAATTCTTCCCCTTCAGTCCTAACAAGGACCAACACAGAGGCACTGGTCCTAAATCCTGAAATACTACACTTTAGAGAAATCTGCCTGAATCTCAGTATTCCCAGAAAGGACCCATGCATGCAGTCATCTTTGGGGGAAAAAAAAAATTGTCTTCTCTTAATTACACTCTTCTTACTCAACACCCTGCCTTAGTTCCTTAATGTCTATGGAGTATAGTAGGAATTCCTAGAACTGGAAATTCCAAAGACTGCCTCTCTCTCCCTCGTTCCCTTAACATGGCTCATTCTTCATTGACTCCCCCCCCCCTTTTTTTTTCCTGATCGTGTCTCCTTAGCCTGGAGTGTTTTTTCATTCTCTGCCATCGAAATCTCCTAAGATCCCACTGACCTTGACATATCAAGGTCACCTGCCATGTCCGCTCTTCAGCCCCTCTGAGCAGCAGTTGGTCTGGGTCCTTCTAGAAAGATTCCCTATGTCTGTGACTCTCTTCCCTCTTGGTTTTCCTCCGTTTCTCTCTTGAGGCTCCTTTTATGCTCTTCCTCCCCTCGCCCAATCTAAAGAGCAGTGCTTCCCTAGGTTCTCTCCGTCACTGCTTCAGTGGTGTCCCCCACACCCAGTTTCTATGTCCACGACTCCCCAGCCTGACAGGTAGGAGTGGGAGTCCTGGGTGTGAGGTATGCTCACTGCTCTGAGGAGATCACTGCCCCTGGACCTTCTCAGTTGACAGAGGAAGGTGACAAGGAAACATATGGCTGTTTCCTAACGCATGTAATACACATACCTATAACTTTTCCAGTACATAACCATCTGTATCTATGTTAAGCTGACCATGAGTTAATACTGATCTTGTCTTTATCCATTGTATTGCTCTAGACTTGACTTAGAAACCAAGTTCAATGTGGAAAGGAGCAGGTGTCAGGCATCCATTTACCTTGCAGATTTGAGCAGAGGTGAGATAGGTCTAGAGCAGCTTCAGGACGTGGCGGAGTTGGCCTTCTGTGGGGAGAGAGCCAGCATGTTTCTGAATCCAGTGTGCTTCCTGTGGTGACAGGAGCAGCAGCTCCCTTGGTGGCCCAGTTCTGCCATGTGGCTCTAGGAGCTGTTTCTCCACACCTGTGCTAGGCTTCATTTCTCCATTAACTGCGCAACAAAGCTCTTTCTGCTTACAGCTGGCTACAAAGGATTTGATTCTCTGCAGTGGAACGGTGATAAATGCACTTTGGGAAGCATGGAAAGGAGAGATTCAACGCCCTTTACTGTAGAAAAAATCAAGTCTTTTTTAGGTCTAAGAGAACCTGGAGAAGGTGTGGCTACTGAATGACATCATCAATATAACAAATGTACTCGAAGGACTGGCTGAAACACTGAAACGATTTAATCTGGCCAGCCTCTGTTTCCTTACCTATGAAACGGGAATGCTAATGCTGGCTTCATAGGGTTATCGTAAGTATTAGATGAAACAACGGATACTTAGCCTCACATCAGAGCAGGTGCTCAGTCGAACCTTCAGGAATTAATATTTATTTACCTTACATTTGGGTATACTCTTAGGTGTTAATAATTTGGCCATTTTATTCATTTTTGGTTGCTTTCTTTTTAATGGTCCTGAATAAAATTTCTGGATGGTAAAAAAAAACCTGGTGAAATTTTTTCAGTATTACTTAAAATTATTTTTTAATCAAGGACAACGTCAACTAGAAAAACAACCGAGGGTGTTTGTGAAGGTGGGATCAATTCCACAGCAGTGAAATCTTGAGCAGGAGAGCGCTAATCAAAGCCACTGCAATATGAGGTCAGCAACAGCTACTGTTTCAGCCACGAACACTATTATGCCTAGAAGTGTTTTCCACTCAAGTTTTTGAGTGTGTTGGTGAGGCTTTTTTTTTTTTAAAGCAACTTTTGCCAAAAATAGCATCATTTGATTCATCATCTTTTTTGACAAATATATAATGGAAGAGGAAGTAACTTTGAAAGCCCTCTTAACTACACTGCTACACATTTGTTTAAGCTGTGGTGGGGGAGGGGTGCTAGATTGAAGAAAGTACTGAGAGAATACTGGGTCCACCCACAGGATCTGAGGAGGCCCAGAGGGTGTGCAGCCCAGAGCAGCGCCCCAGGTCAGAAGGCATCCAGGAAGACATAACCAACATGGCGGCCACGCAGACTCTGTGGCTCATACAACTGACCCCAGTGACATGGGATTCACGCACTGCTGTCACTGTGCCGCGAGATACCGGTATCACTCTGGTGGCCGCTGCCATTTGCCACATGGAATTTCTGCCAAGTCTCTAATTCTTTATATTGCTGCTTTCTAACTCAAAGTCCGGGGTTATGCAGGTGATCCTCAGAAGCTGGGTAGCATACCTCAGCCCCAGCTGCAAAGGAGGCTGGGAAAGCTAGTTTGTGCCACTCATCTTCTTCCAGCAAGAGGTGGCCTCTGTCTCCTAAAGATGGAAACCCTCCAACTATAAAACAGGATGGGGAGTGCAGGTAGGGCCCCGAAGTGAGGATGAAGAGCACTAAGCACTCCGGATTCTAAAGAGCCGGGAACAACTGGGGCGTGGTACCCCAGGCGGGGTGGCCGAGTAGGCTCTGCCCCGCCCACACCTAAGCAGACATTTAAGGTGGAGGGAGAGGCAATTAGTGAACTATCTACAGGAAAGACAGTGTATTTTCTATCTCTGCCCACCATCTGGGGGAGAATAGGGTGCCACTCTTTCGTCCCTCAGGCAGGTGATGCGGAAAGGCTTCAAGAAATTCGCTCCTAGAGATTGAGGGTGTAAGCAAAAAGACAGGTATCTCATGCCCCCAGTTGGTATTTACTAAACAGAAGAATTGTTCACCTGCCCTTGGGTCCTATTTGAGTAGGAAGAAGAGAAGAGAAGGTAGGGTGGACAGAGAGAGAGCAAAATTTCTAGACCAGATAGATGCTGGCCAGGGTCTTGCCATCTTGCCAGGACCCCAGTCAAAAGATCTGCCTGATGCCAAGGGACCCTGGCAGACGCAGGAGGTTGTGGGGTGGGGGTGGGGGAGCTGAGGGAGCCAAAGGGATCGGCCTGGGGCTGGATCTGAAGCATCTGGGGTGCTGTGTGCACCTGCTGCCCGGAAAGGCACTGACCTTCAGCAGGGCTAGCGGGAGAAGCTGGAACAGCCAACTGAGACAGGACCGAGCCAAAATAACTAAGTGAAAAGAGCGTTTGTCCATCTCCCATTCTCCTCTCAGCCCACAGCACCACAGGCATGAGGTCTAAGGAGGAGGAGGAGGAGGAGGAAGTCTCCACCTTTCTCCTCCACACTCTGATGCTGGAGCACGAGAAGGAGGCAGCAGATTCCTTGGCCCACTTAGGCTCCATGGGCCACAGGTCTGGCTGCTGGCAGGTGGCAGAAAGTGGGCTTGGACATGGGCTGACTTCTGATGGCCACAAGGGCCCCAAAAGCCAGCGGCGCTTTCTGAGAGGCCAGGAAGGGATTTGCCAGGGGGTGGGGGGGCTCCTCATGGGGGAAAATAAACCCGCTGCCCATCCGAGGTACTCCAGACACCAGTTCCAGACCGGAAGAGCTTCAGATACTGGAAGACAAAGTGAATGAAAACTGCCTCCTACAGTCTTAGTTTGTTCTATGGACAGACTTCAGAATAAAGGGAGAGGGGATAAAGCCCTTGGAAATGTGGTTCGCAGATATTTAATTTCTATAAATATCCAGCAGATTTTTCTTCGGGGGCTGGTCCCTCTCAGACAACTGCAATGCAAACCAAATAATCTACTGCCCGAGACAAGTCTGAGAACTAGATGAGAAAGTTGATGATGGGGAAGAACATAATTGAAAATGATGCATTCGTGGAAACTTAGAGACCCTCCCAGGTCCTCAGCACCAGTGGGAGTTCCTCAGTGGAAGCGTGCTCTGCTGAGCATTGCCCTGAGATAGAAGAAAAAAGGGCCAATGAAGCGAGTGATCTGTCCTCTCAACTGGACGAGGCTGTCATCGAGAATTTTTTCTTTCTTTTTTTTTTTTTAAAGTGTATTTATTTAAGTAATCGCTACACCCAATGTGGGGCTTGACCTCATGACCCTGGGATCAAGATCTACTCCCTCTACTGCCTGAGCCAGCCAGGTGCTCCTGAGAATCTTCTAAGGTCATCTTGAGAACCCTGACTCTACCATGCACCTTTCTACTACTTTCTGAGAATCTTCCCTTGCAAATCACTGATGGGGCTTCCAGAAGTAAAATTAAAAATCGTTGAATTCACATATTCACCCGAGTGAGGATTCTTAAAATACTGTAACTAAGAGAAGAAAGCTGGCCTGGGGTCCAACCTGCTGGGACATCATCACACTTCCGGGCAGCCCCTTTCCCCGGCAGTGCCAGACTCGGGCTGTGGAGGGCGCTGTTCCCATGCTTGGGTTTTAAAGTCATCCAGGCTTGACTAGGAGTCCTACTTTGCCACCTTCTACCCAGATGACTTTGGGTGCAAGTTACAGAAGAGGCAGCAAGCTCTTGGCATGATAACTGGCAAAGAAGTGTCTATTAACCAGCAGTTACTGCTTTTTGTTTTATTTTGTTTTGAAGATTTATTTGAGAGAGAGAGAGGGCACACAAGCAAGCAGGGGGGTTGGGGGAGGGGCAGAGGGAGAGGGAGAAGCAGACCCTCCCCTGACCGACCGTGAGATCAAGACCTGAGTCAAAGGCAGATGCTTGACTGTTTAACCTTAAGGGGCTACGCCATCCAGGTGCCCTAGCAGTCACTGTTGTTATGGAAAGTGACTCCGCCATTCACCTGTGAGCCAACTAGGAAGGCTTTGTGGTTGATTATTGGTTTTTCCCCTAGTTGGGAACCATTTTAAGCACTTCCATGTTATAAACACAAAATAGTATGAAGTGGGTTGCAAATCGCATTAATTTTTAGCCTCAAGCACTAAACTTGAGAGGCATGTCTAGTTCACCATGACCGCTGTGGGCATTGGCCCTCTGCTCCTATGGGGGAGGCAGCTGTGTGGGTCAAGTTCTTGCTCCCTTTCCTCAGCCATCAGGGAGATTTGAGAGACCAGTCTGCAGGGCACACTTAGAGTTCTTAGGACGACCTGTTGCCATCACCTCCATTCAGAGACAAGGAACAAGAGGCACCGAAAGGTCAAGATCATCCAGCTGCAAACCCTTTTGATCCACCCCAAGGAACTTTCTGTGGTGCAGTGTCTCTCCCTCTGTTTTGCCATCCCTGCCAGGGTTGTCCCAAAATTTGTAAGGTCAGAGGTGATCCTTTGGTCAAAATTTACCAAATGCTTCCCCTTGCATGTCTGAGATGTTAAACATCAGCTCCCCCCTTCTCTTGAACATTCATTTCTTTCCTGCAAATAAGCAAAACACAGTCTTTTCCTTGAAATTCTGCATGTTCAGCGGGATATTTTTGGGCATTGAGGTGGATTGTAATGCAAATGCCCTTGATTTTCCTGGGACTCTCTTTCTCTTGTGAATTTCAGTGAGTGATAGGCCCCCTTGAAATAAACGCGCTTTTGATAGATGAAAATTCCCTTTTCCCTTGTGAAATGTGCTTGGCAGCAGATACTTCCTTTTGGTGGAATTTGCTTAATAACACAGTGCCATGCAGGGCTCAGCTGAGCAGACCTGTAAGAGGAAGTGAGGACCCAGGGTTGAGACCCGGAGACGGCCCCAGGGAAGAGGGTCTGGAGCCAGAAACTGAGTTCTCCCCATCAACCAAGAGCCAGGAACTGGGATCCCCTTGAGGTGATTAAAGGGGTGCAAAGCACAAGCTTAGGGTCAAGGTCAAAAAAGCGGGGAGAGGGATACAGATGAGTAGAACCCGGGAGTGGGAGACACCCAGGCAGCTTTATTCTGCCCTCTGCGTGGAAGCCGCAACTACCACAAGGGCCCCAACATCTTGCCCCAAGTGTGCTTATCTGTCAGGGTCCTTGCTGGAGAGCAACCTGTGGCCGTCTCCACCGCATTCCTTGGGGGTAATGAGCAGCATCGTGTGATCGTCTTCAGCTCCCCAGAGAAACTTCTTTCAGATTTGTCTGGCATCACGGGGGTCTCACGGGGTCGTCATAGTCAAGTGACTTGGGGACATTAGCTCAGAGAGGAAAAGGTCAAACTGAGTTGATCGGAGAATGTAGGGAAGCAGCTTTTAGCTCATTATAAGGAAGAATTCTCCCCTGGTCAAAGCAAGCCAGGCTGTCAAGGAGAGAGGAGCTGCCCGTCACCAGAGGTGTGCAACCTCGAGCAGGGCTCCTGTGCAGAGCTGGGGTTGCACAAGCTCACCAGTGAGGTCCTTTCTGCATCAGGTCTTGCCTGCCCACGTCATACCCCCGTGGAACACTCTTCCGTAGCTCCCTGTGGCACTCAAGGGCATGATCTGGTTCCTGCCACCGCCTCCAAGTCTCTCTGTGACCTGGGCCCAGCCTCCTCTTCTCATCTCACCACAATGCCAGCTCGCCAGGTTCCATCTTGAGGCCCCGGAAATCATCTCGGGCGCTCCAGTCCCTCCTGCGCCTGGGCCGTGAGTCCTTTTCCTGTGACACTCATCTGCCTCTGTCTTTCACCTGGTTAACTCCTTTTCTTCCTTCAAGATCCTCCTCCTGGAAGCCACCTTCCCTCTGCCCTAAGAATGGATTCCGCATCTCCTCTGGGCGGCTCCCGTCCCTCCCATTTCATAACACTTCACACCCTGCTCTGGAAGGGACTCAGACCCTGGGTGCCACCAGCAGGTGGGGAAATGTCTGACTGTCCATCTTTGAATCCCCAGGGCCCAGCACCTACTGAACACTCATTGCAAGCCTACTGACTTTGAAATGGTTCAGTGTCTACAATCTCTGTCCCCCCAGCCCTTCTGGTCAGACCTTGAGCTGCCTGGCAGAGCTCAGACATTTGGTCTTGATGGCTGACTTTGGAACACTGGGGCCTGATGTTTCATTAAATTTTTTTAATTTTTAAAAATTAAAAAATTTCCCCCACATTCATCCTAGGAGTATGAAGATTTTTTAGAAGGTTAATTGAGGCAAAAATAGAGAACATCTGTCTCTTACTCCCAGAGAGAAAACAGCACGCCCTCCACAGAGGCAAGTTGCTAATGAATGGAACGCTTAGCTTGGAGAGACCAGGACTCTAATTCTGGCTCCTCCGTTAACCTGCTGTGTGACCTTGGGCTAACTGCCTACTCTCTCTGGGCATCACTCGTTTGACAAATATTTATTGCAGTCCTACCATGTTCCCAGCACTTTGAAAGTTACGAGGTAGGGAGATGTAATTGAACATATTCCCAATCCTTGCCCCCTGGGGATTTACAATCTAGTGGAGAGACAGAAAATACATCAGCAAATGACCAAAAATAAGTATCTAAATATAAATTGTGATAAGAGCTACAAAGGAACTGAATAATGTAGAGTAACGGAATAATGGAGGTAAGGATGGAAAAAATCTTCGATGCTGAAGAGATGATATTTAAGTCTTAAGATATTAAGGATACAAAAAAAGCCAGTGATGGAATGTCCAAACAGATGGGTAATGGCAGGTGCAATGGTCCTGAGGCATACATAATTAAGAAAGAGAGGAGGGGCGCCTGGGAGAGTTAATTGGTGTAGCATGTGGCTCTTGGTTTCAGCTCAGGTCATGATCTCAGGGCCTGAGATCAAGCCCTGAGTCAGGCTCCACACTGGGCCTGGAGTCTGCTTAGGATTCTCTCTCTCCCTCTGCCCCCCGGGGGACTGATGAGGGAGAATCACCTCATGTTTGAAATGAGTATGGTGATGTCTGCACTAGCTGCTTCTCAGGACCTTAACAAGGGCAGGTGTTGGGTCAGAATTTTCCCAGTACCAAGCGCATAACAGCTGCTCCACCAATACCAGTTGAATAAACAAATGAATGATCTCATGCTTCCTTTGCAAGAATGAAAATATTTGAATTGGCAATTATCGGCCAATTAGGACCACTCATGACATTCATCAATAATTTTCAAAGCTTGCGTTTGGCCTTCAGGATTTCCAAGGATAAGAACAGCTGCTGGAATTCCAATTTGTCTATACATTCTCCTAAAAACTTTGCAGAAAAAAAGAAGAGTGGATAAAATTACTCTTTGCCCATGTCCATGGCATAACCACGCATCAGAAAATACGGGAAGCTTCAGTTTATTTGTAAGTGGGAAAACCAACATCTGCACCCGGTAGAGTTGAATCTGAGTCCACGGCAGAGTATAATTCCAGGCAGTCCACATGGACTAGAGAGCAGGGCAGCAAGGTCCTAGACTGATAGAACCCAGATGACACCAACTAGATCTCACTCCCAGAAAGAGAGGTATTTCTCCATCCCGAGTAAGGAAGCACCGCTAAGAATGGGTCTGAGTCCTGGCCCATTAAATATTAAGCAATGGAAAGTCAAAAGGAGAGATCCATGAAGTGCGGCATCCAGAAGTGGCGGCCTTAAGTAACTGCTTCCAGGAAGAGGAAAGATTCTTGGAAAGGAGAGTATAACTTGGCTTCGTGGTAGTGAAAAGGAAGAAAAAAATAACCCAAGATACTCAAGCAAGATACAGTGTAGGTCAGATAAAAAAAGACCCAATTTATTAAAGATTTATTAAAGAATCTGCCTTTATCTGTAGCCACAAAGGAAGGGAAACTTCAAAACCAGAATCCAACAAGACACTCAAACTCCTCCATCCTCTCTTTATGCTTACCTGGTAGGAAGGTCCAACCTAAAGAAATAACAAGAAACATTTTTTAAAACCCACAGAATCCACACTAAGTTTAAAAGGAAATTAGAAAATGAGAATCAGAACTTTTAAGCCAATAAACACACACACACACACACACACACACACACACACACACACACAAATACATGACCCGGAAAAAAACTGTAACACAACACTTCAGCAGGAGCTAAATATAATTCAACAAGAAATTCTAGGTATTAAAGATCAACATTTTTTAAACAAGTTCAAAACTAGGAAAAGGAATTGTATAAATAACAGGAAGACAGAAAATGGAAACTGGCTAAACTCAGGAAATACATGGAAAGAAGAGTGAAAATCACAGAGAAACGATGTATCCAAGGAAAAACAGATGCAACCAAGTGGATGGAAATGAGGAGAGACAAGAAAATCAAACCAAAGGAAAGAGTTATAAGGATCAGAGAGAAAGTGATAGATAGAGAACATAAACAAAGAGCAATATGTATATAACTGGGGGTTTTGAACTAAAAAAAGAAAACAATGAACAGAACTCTCCATTACAACTCTAACTCAAGAAAACTTCCTGAAATAAAATGACATAAATCTATATATCAAAAAGCCTCCCTGTTTGCCTGGGGAAATTGACCCAGAACAGTGGACACCAAGTCCTATCTTAATGAAAATATTAGATGTTCAATAAAAGAAAATGTCTTCTGAGCTTTCAGACATAGAGAGCAAGGAAAAAAATAATCTTGGCATGGAATTTCTCAATAAGAACATATAAAACTTGTCATCAAAAGAGTAACACATTCAAGAAACTCAAGTATATAAAATCATGGAAAGAAGGAATTTTATATCCAGTCATCAGTTCTTCACTATTAAGATGAAGAAAAATAGTTCTGCATATGCAAAAATTCACACAATCTTGTATTCATGAGTCTTTCCTGAGGAATCTACCAGAGGAAGAGCTTCATCCAACCCAGAGATGATGAGAGAAACACTGGTCAAAAGACTGATTTCGGTCATTGGATTATTTAACCACAGATCTGTGACTAAAACTTAGATTTCCACAAGTGTGAGAGAACAGTATGCAAACATCATCTGTTCTGAGAACGATGAAATTATATAACTAAAAAGGGGAAAGGAGAGAGGAAAAGCAAAGTGGAATTAGTTCATTATTGCTGCATAGTGAATGAATACCATTTAAAGTTAATACCCAAATAGTAGAAAGCACAAGGAAAGAGCAGGGGAGTCAGGGCATGAAATGAAGGCATTAGTGTGGACAAAACCACTAAAATAAAACCACAATCCTTTCTAAACACCAAAAGACACATAAACACGAAACAAAACAGAAAAGTTTAAGTAAAGAAAATAGAGTCCATACCAAAAGATACATAATAAATGTAACATAAAATAAGACAGAACTGAGTCTAAACAGAATTCCTAACCGTAAATGTAGATGGGCTTGACTCATTGTATTACTCAGGTTTCTCCACAGAAACTGACTTAATAACATACACATAGATATATAGAAAAAGATTTATTATAAGGGATAGGCTCATGTGATCTTAGAGGCTGAGGAGTCCTGCGACAATCTGTCATCTGCAGGGTGGGGACCCAGGAAAGTCAGTGCTGTAGTTCCAGTCTGAACCCCACATCCTGAGAACCAAGGGAATTTTTATTTTATTTTACAGAGAGAGACACAGCGAGGGAGGGGAACACAAGCAGGGGGAGTGGGAGAGGGAGAAGCCGGCCTCCCACGGAGCAGGAAGCCCAATGCAGGGCTCTACCCCAGGACCCTGGGATCATGACCTGAGCTGAAGGCAGATGCTTAGTGACTGAGCCACCCAGGTGCCCTGGGAGCCAATGTTTTAAGTCCCAATCCAGGCTCAAAGGCCCAAGAATTAGAGCTTTGATGACTGAAGGCAGGAGAGGATGGATGTGTCAGTTAAAGCAGAGAGAGAATTTGCCCTTCGTCCATCATTTTGTTCTCTTTAGGCCCTTAACGCATCAGATGCTGCCTCCCTGTACTGGGGAAGGCAGCTCCTTTACTCAGTCTACTGACTCAAATACTAATCTCTTCTGGAAACACCTGCACAGGCACAGCTAGAAATAATGTTTTACCAGCTCACTGGGCATCCTTTAGCTCAGCCGACAAGTGAAATTAATGATTGATTACAAGTATTTCTATCTTCATCTGTTCAGGTTGCTATAACCTGAATTCCAGAGACCAGGTGCCTTCTAAAAACAGAAATTTATTTCTCACAGTTCTAGAGGCTGGGAAGTCCAAGATCAATGCGCCAGCAGATTCAGTGTCTGGTAAGGCTTTCCTGGTTCATAGAGGGCCATCTTCTCATTACATCCTCACAAGGCCGAAAAGGCAAGGAAACTCTCAGGGGTCTCCTTTATAAAGACACTGATCCCATTCTTAAGAGCTCCACCCAAATCATCTTCCAAAGCACCCCCCCACATACCATCACATCTGGAATTAAGTTTCAACATGTGGATTTTGAGGGGACACAAGCATTCAGTCTATAGTACTTACCTACTAGAGGAAAAAGATGTTCAGATCAGCTTACAAACAGACTTGAAAGTAAGTGACTCAAGAAAGCTAAACATAAAGGATTGGGGCAAAAAAAATAATAAAGGAGTGGCAGGCAAAAAGAAAACAGGTACTCTGATCTAAAAACAAGCTAAATAA
Organism: Meles meles; assembly: GCF_922984935.1. Classification (NCBI taxonomy): domain Eukaryota; kingdom Metazoa; phylum Chordata; class Mammalia; order Carnivora; family Mustelidae; genus Meles; species Meles meles. The sequence continues at coordinate 20,041,700 of NC_060076.1, forward strand.
AATTCAGGCCAAAGAAATTAAGGGAGACAAAGCAGAACACTTGCTAATGTTACAGGCTGCAATTCAGAATAAAGATGTAACCGTCATGAGTATCACTGCACCAAATAACGCACAGCAATCTCCATAAAGCAGACACTATAGGGGATGCAGAGTGAAAGGCACAGAAACCACTAATGAAGAAAGATTTTAGCACATCACTCTCACTCCAAGAAAGATGAAGTGGACAAAAGACAAAGATGGATAGAACTCCTAAACAACATTAATCAATAAGTTCGATCTGATGTATGGCTATCAAAATGTATACCCTGATTAATAACAGAGAATATGCCTTCTTGTCAAGTTCACATGAAACTTTCACAAAAAAGAACAATACATTAGGTCACAACGGAGACCTTAGTAAGTTCCATAAAAAAATAAAAGCACACAAATATAAAAAATTAAATAAAAAAATAAAAGCTAAACAGATAGACAACTAAGCCATGAGAAATATGCAGAAAGAACAAATACACAATATGAAGGAAGAAATAGCTACAGAAACAGAAGAAATTCTTTTTTTTTTTTTTAAGATTTTATTTATTTGACAGACAGAGATCACAAGTAGGCAGAGAGGCAGGTAGAGACAGAGGGGGAAGCAGGCTCCCTGCTGAGCAGAGAGCCCAATGCAGGACTCGATCCCAGGACCCTGGGATCATGACCTGAGCCAAAGGCAGAGGCTTTAACCCACTGAGCTACCCAGGCGCCCCAGAAGAAATTCTTAAGACCTTTTTGTAGGATTCTATGCAAAGACATTTTAAAGCCTAGATGAAAAGGACAATTTTCTAGGAAAAAATGCCATTTACCAAAATTGACACAAATGAGGGTGGCTTATATAGATCAAATTTCACAATAGAGAGAGAAAGTTATGAAAGAGGCAACTCCGTAAAATTTCCAGGCCTAGATGTTGTCTACTGTTGCTTTGAAAATCAGATAATCTCAATGCCCTTTAAACTGTTCCAAAAAACAGAAAGAAGAATGCAAACTTCTGAATTTTTTGCTTAAAGTGAAAATAATATTGATACAAACCTGACAAATATTATGCAAAAACGAATCTGCAGATCAACCTCAACCTTATCAATGGCCACACAAAAATCCCAAATAGAATTTTGTTAACAGATCCAACAGCACATTTAAAACAGTATATATGACTACTTTTTATTACAACAATTCAAGGACGGTTCAATATTAGGAAATAAACACAATTCTAAATATTAATAATTCTAATAATAAAAATAATATGATCATCCCCATAGATGTTCTTCTCAGGTAAGACAACTTTCTCCAACCAAAGGTAATAAAAACAGGCTATCATGGTAAAAATACTAGCATTTTTCTTTTTTTCTGGAAAACGACAACTTGAACTTAAAGTTCATATGGAAACAAGCAAGAGCATCCAGAAAAACACCAAACCTTAGAGTAACAGCAAGAGGAATTAGTTTTCTTAGATGTGAAAACATGTAGGAAAGCCTCTGAAATTAAAATAACATGGTATTGGGGTGCCTGAGTGGCTTAGTGGGTTAAGCCTCTGCCTTCAGCTCAGGTCATGATTTCAGGATCCTGGGATCAAGCCCCCCATCGGGCTCTCTGCTCAGTGGGGAGTCCACTTCCCCCTCTCTCTCTGCCTGCCTCTCTGCCTACTTGTGATCTCCGTCTGTCAAATAAATAAATAAAATCTTAAAAAAATAATAACATGGTATTGACACATAATGTGACAGATACGTTGATGGAATGGGATTGAAAGACCAGAAATAGACCCACTACAAATGGAAAGCCGATGCTATTAAAGATGGAATCTCATCCTTGGAGAAATAGGGAGTAAATGATATAACACAACTGGACAGTCACCTGGAAACACACAAAACTGGATTCTCACATCATCCCTAGATGAATTCACGGGTGAATGGAGAATAGATGGAGGGATAAATATGTGGTTAGGCACATACAGTAAAATGGGAGTGGTAGAATCCAGGTGCTTTGTAATGGGTGTTCACTGGAAAAATCTTTCCAATTTTCCAGAGGCTTAAAATTTTCATAATATATGTTAGGAGAAAATGAGGGAGTTTTTGTTTTTGTTTTTGTTTTTGTTTTTTAAGGCACAGGAGAAGGCTTGAAGGGGCTCCCATTTGCCAAATTAGGACAATCCAAGCATCAAAACCAAAATGAAAGTATGTGTTCTAACAGAAGGTGTGAATTTAAAAATCCATGAATGCTTAGTGAATATGGAGAGAGAGAAAAAGACAGATGCCAACACTGAATGTGACACTTCCTCCAATTCCTTACCTGAAACTTGGTACTAAAAGGCAAAGAATTAAGCCCTACTTGATCATTTTAGGAAGATCTATAGTCTATGCCAGCTCGTTCATGGAAAGTGAACGGGGTAGACGAAAAAGTTAAGTTATACTGGAATATGGCACATTCTATGAGACAGAGGCCATGGATTTCCAAAAGTCAGGAAAGACCTGTGTGAGAGAGACAGTTTAGATTAAAAGAGACAGAAATGGGGCACCTGGGTGGCTCAGTGGGTTAAGCCTCTGCCTTCGGCTCAGGTCATGATCTCAGGGTCCTGGGATCAAGCCCTGCATCGGGCTCTCTGCTCAGCGGGGAGCCTGCTTCCCCCCTCACTCTCTGCCTGCCTCTCTGCCTACTCGTGATCTCTGTCAAATAAATAAATCAAAAATCTTAAAAAAAAATAAAAGAGACAGAAGAGCTGTGACAGTCAAATGCACTGTATGGATTTTGAGGGCTTCTTGGTTAAGGGGAAACTATAAGAGATATTTTGGGGATAAGTGGGGAATTGTACTGAGGACTGGATATTGGATTACAGTATAAAATTAGTGTTGATGTTCTTGGGTACAGAATGGCATTTGGTTATAGATTTCTTTTTTTTTAATTTTTATTTATCTATTTTTTTAGAGAGAGAGAGAGAGAGAGAGCAGGAGAGGAGAGAGGTTAATGGGAGAAGCAGACTCCCTATCGAGCAGGGAGCTGGATGTGAGACTTGATCCCGGGACTTCAGGATCATGACCCGAGCCGAATGCAGTCACTCAACCAACTGAGCCACCCAGGTGCCCCTGGTTATAGATTTCTTATTTTTAGATATATATGAGGGATAAAGAATCATTGTGTCTTCTACCTCCTTCAAGTGCTGTAGCCCCCCCCAAAAGGCAGATGTTTATCTAGATCTAGATAGATAAATAGATATGCAGTAATGGATAGATGGGTGTACAGATAGAGCCAGGTCGACCAAATATACACAGCCAGATGTTAACAACTACTGAATCTGTGCAGTTAGATACACAAATATTGCCTAAAATTCAGATTTCATGGTTACTGAAGTCCTACTATGTGCTCGGCACTCCTGTATAAATACATTTGTACTTAATCCTCCTTAATGCCCAATAGGTAGGTATTTCTCGAATTTTTTAAAAAAAGATTTTATTTATTTATTTGACAGAGAGAGATAGCAAGAGAGGGAACACAAGCAGGGGGAGCTGGAGAGGGAGAAGCAGGCTTCCCGTCAAACAGGGAGCCCAATGCCAGCCTGGCTGGGGATCATGACCTGAGCTGAAGGCAGATGCTTAATGACTGAGTCACCCAGGTGCCCCGGCATTTCCCTATTTTATGAATAAATCAATGGAACTACCAATTCTTCACGAGTGTCACAAAGTGTAACTCAAACCCACATCTGCCCGACCTCAAGTCCAATATTTGCTAAGCTGCAGCCTTATCTACAAAGGAATGAGGCCATGTTAGGAAGGCAGAAGCTTAAACACAACTCAAGAGAATCATATAGAAAATATTAAATTAAAATACTAAAAATCACTCCAAGTATTCTTCTAAGTATTCCCAACAGAGGGCATGGAGTGAGCAGAGGCAAGAGGCTTGGAAATGAGGTATGCTCTAGAATAACAGTTGTTCCCAGCTTTGGGAGTCTGTTGGAAGAGAGAAGCTGAGTTAGAAAGGGTAGTTGGGCCAAGCCATGGCAGGTCTTGAATGCCATGCTGGGCTTTCTTTGGTTGGCAATAGGGAGCCATGGAAGGTGTGTACACAGGCAAAGGATGTGGCCAGATAGTGACGTGTTCACTGCTTTCTTCCTTCCCAGGGGAAGAACATACTAAAACAAACACAAACAAACAAACCTAAGAAGGAACTAGAACAAATTTCTGATGTTTTATGTATGAACTGAGCATTGGTCAAGTGAAGAAGAAAAAAAAAAACACCTTAATAAGATTAAAAATTGATGTACGAAGAACCACTCAGTGGCTTGTAATAGCCCTTAGTAGAGAGGGAAAAATGAAAAGCTATTTCATAAAAGAGTGAAACTCCAGGGTACTCAAGGTTTAAGTGCAAGCAGAAAGCTCTCTTGGCACCATGGCTCTTAAATAAATGGAGTGTTTCTAGGACAGGAAGACTTCATGGGGAGTAGACATTTTTTGTACTGGTTGGGGCCCTGGCCACTGTCCCAGGGCATTGGGAGCCACCAAGACTGGGGAGGACCGTCCTAACACTCTCACCACATCACTGGGCCAAAGGCCAAGGTTGGAGAGTCCTTCAGACTTGGAAAGGCTAAAAAGGTTCCAGCACCCTCCATCTGGTTCTTTGAATCTACCCTCATCATTCCCATCAAGGGATTACCTTCATTTTCTTTTCAGACAAACAAGCAAACAAAGCATTTATTGTTTTATTATTCATTCATTTCCAATGACAAATCTAACACATGTTAACTGGTAATTTGGAAAATATGAAAAGGTACAAAGAAGAATATAAAAGTCACTTATCACTTTAGCATCCAGAGACAGCTAGTTTTATACATTTAACAAAATGTAATGTTATTGAATATGCTATTTTGTAATGTGTTTTCCTCACCTAATAATATAAAATTTTATTCATGTAAACAAATGATCTTCTATGATACCATTTAAAATCATAACTTTATGGACGGATCAGTCAGTTGAGTGTCCAACTCTTGATTTTAGCTCAAGTGATGATATCAGGGGTCATGAGTTTGAGCCCTACATTGGGCTCCACGACGGGTGTGGAGCCTGCTTAAGACTCTCTCTCTCTCTCCTTCTCCCTCTGCCTTCTCCCTCTCCCATCCCCCGCTTCTCACTCTCTTGCTCTCCAAAAAAAAAAAAAAGGAGGGGTGCCTGGGAGGTTCATTTGGTCAAGCATCCAACTCTTAGTTTCAGCTCAGGTCCTGATCCCTGGGTCATGAGATTGAGCCCTGCATCAGGCTCTGCATTCAGCATGGATTCTGCTTGAGATTCTCTTTCCCTATCCCTCAGCCCCTCCTGGTCATGTTTCTCTCTCTAAAATAAATCAATTAATCTTAAAAAAAAAAAAAAAGAAGGAAGAAAGGAAAAAAAGAAAATCATAATTTTACTAATTCCCCTTTTGTTGAACATACGATTTGTTTCCAAATTTTTTTAAAAATTAGAGGTTACCCTTGAACAACATGCAGGTTAGAGACACCAACCCACAATGCAGTTGAAAATCCGACTGTAATTTTTAATTCCCCCAAGACATAACTACTAATAGCCTACTGTGTTCCTTTTTAAGATTTATTTATTGAACAGAGGCACAGAGAGAGGGGGAACATAAGCAGGGGGAGCAGGAGAGGGAGAAGCAGGCTTCTCACCAAGCAGAAAGCCTGTTGTGGGCCTCAATCCCAGGACCCTGGGATCATGACCTGAGCCGAAGGCAGCTACTTAATGACTGAGCCACCCAGGCACCTCTAATAGTGCACTGTTGACCAGAAGTCTTCCTGGTAACACTGGCAGTCAAATAATTCATTTTTTGCATGTTCTATGTATTATACACTGTATTCTTATGATAAACCAAGGAAGGAAAAAAGGAAAAGTTATTAACAAAATCATAAGGAAGAGAAAATACAGTCATACTATTGTACTGTATTTATCAAACAAAATCTGCATATACGTGGACCCACAGTTCAGACCCATGTTGTTCAAGAGCCAACTGTATACACAGTACTACAACAGACACCCTTGAACTCAAATCTTTTTGTGCATTCTGGGTAATCCATAGAAAAATAACTTTTCAAGATGGAAAAGCCCATGGTTTTCCCTCTCTGTGAGTCATGGTGTCTTGTAACTCCCCATCTATTAAATCAATGGCCTTGTGGCTTCACGGGGGAGGCCTGGGGTACCACCCACAGTGTAGATCAAGGATATGATGGCCCAACATCACATCAAACTTGAGTTTTGAGGCAAGATAGTAGCCTTGAAAGACAGGCTTTGTTGAAAAAGATTAAAGTCTTTACATTCTAAATATTCCTTTACTATCAGGAACACAGCCCAGGGGTGTCAGATTATTGAATTTTTTCATAGTCATATCATAGAAGATGATGAGTATCAATGCAGCAAGTTCCCATCAGAGGGAGAGGGGAAGGGGAGGAAAGAAGTGGAGAGAGGAATGATATGGACTATGGATGAGAGACTCAAGAGTCCTGGCTCCATTTAGCCTACAGGATGAACTACAGAATCTGGAGATGAAATAGTCCTGGGGCGAAAATGCCCAGGATGTAGTACTAGGTAGAGCCATTGGAGTGGGGACTTGGTTAAGAGGGGGAAAATGGCTGAACTTCCTGGGAACAACCAAGAAGCATTTCCAGAACACTGTCCTCGTGATGAAGGGCCTTGTCTTTCCTGTTTATGAAGTCACTGTCCTCAGCTCTCCTTTTTGAGATTTAACTGGCACGTAACACTGTGTAAATTTAAGGTGTGTATATATTGATTTGACACATCTGTACTGCAACACGATTGCCACTGTAATGTTAGCTAACACCTCTCCGGTGAATCTCGTAATTATCCTTTCTTTTAGTCCTTAGCTGTTAAGGTGCCCGGTTGGATGCAATTCAGGGTCTGAATTCTCAACACTGGAAATGCATTCTCTGCTTCCCAGTGGGGACTTGGGTGTGTTCCTTGCCACTGGACACAACCACGGAAAACAGGGGAGAGAAGCAGCTTTCTCTTGAGCAGTGATGAGAAACTCACTGCCCCCCAGAGAAATGGATTTCATCTTTGCTTATAACAAAATGTTCTTGCTTAATGTTAATGGGCTTTCCATCATTGCCCTATGCCTGGGTTCCAGATAACGTTTCACAAATATGGTTTATCTCATACGTCAGCTCCATTCAGTTTGGTGGGGAGAGTTGAAGACCCTGTGTTGAGAAGGATTCTGAGGTTTGGTCTGGCTCTCTAGGAAAATGTCTGTGATCAATTAGTGTTGTTTGTCACAGACCTGAGACGGGTGTGGGGACATCGGGGCCAGTTACCTGCTGTCCCTGCTCCATAGAAAGCTACATAAAATAAAAATAATCTGGTTACATACCAGTCCTGCAGTTATGGAAAACTGGGCTTACTTTCCTCCTGCCTTCTTTTGTCCAGGTTCAACACCCCCGGATTTTCCCTTGTCCCCTCAGTGACATGGTTTCCAGACTCCTTGCTAGCACTGGACCGTTTATTTTTGCCCCCCCAACCCCGTAAAATGGGGCACACAGAAACAAACAGAATCGAGCCGTAATACAGAGACTTCACACGCTCACTGAGCATTTTTGAGTACCCACCATGTTCCAGGTCCTCTCGTCGGCACAGTGTGAACAGAGACTGGTGCCCTGACCTGTTCCTGCACTGCAAGAGATGACCACCTATCATCCTACTTGGGTCATGAGACCCAAGTAGGATCAACACCGGGACTGACCCTCTGCTGACACCCCTAAGGTCTTTGCATGCCTGCAACTGTGCCGCTCCGTCCCCCTGACTGGGGACCTCTACTCTGGGCTTGGAACTCGGGACGGGGCATGCCGTCTGTCTCCGTCATTTCCATCCGACTCTGTCTGACCCATCTCTCCTGGCCGTTGAGGTTTCTCTGACTCAGCATTGCCACTCCTCATGCGTGTTCTCAGGCCAGTCCTCATGGACACAGAGGGGCCCGAGGGGGCCCCAATTTCCAACAAGATGGAAACAGCAAAGCCAGCCCCACCACCAGGGGGGCCTCGCCGTCATCCCTGGCCAACTGTCCCATGCGCTGGGTTCCTCCCTCAGTGTCCGGCAAAGTTGGGAACCCACAAGCATGGGATACATTCCGCGTTCGTCAACGAGTTTTTGCACATCTGCTGTGTGCCAGGCGCACGTGTGAGTGTGCAAAGATCCTAGCCCTTGCGGAGCTTACGTTCCAGTGGGGCTGGTGGGGTGGGGAGACAGACAAGACAGCTAGAGAAGCATACAGTGTGTCAGAAGGCAATAAGGATGCGGGGAAAGAAAATGCAGTTTGGAAACGGGCCCGCCGGTGAACGGACCGCAGCATGCAACATGGCAGTCGGGTGGCCACTGTTGAGAAGGGGACAGCAGAGCGGAGGCTTGAAAGAGGGGAGGGGGCAAGTCACGCGGATATATGGGTGAGAGGCAGAGGAAAACCGCAAAGTCAAGGCGGCTGAAGCGAAGCAAGTGTCACAGAGGCGGCCGCGAGATGAGATCATGGAGGTGTGTGTGGTCCACGTGAAGATCTCGTTTCTTCCTGGGGCAGCCATTCTGGGAGTGCTGCGATCTGCCCGTACGTATATAAGGGGCAAAGGCGCAAGAGGAGACTGAGTCAGGGAGACCGGAAATGGAGCCCAGAGACAGGCTTGAGGCGTCCAAGGTCACACAGAACATAGGGGGACAAAAGCAGCAAGAGGACCAGTTCTTCCCAGTGCTGCTGCCCGGGGCGCTTCACCCCCACCCCCCCATGGCACCAGGTGCCCCCGGCCAACAGCCCAACAGTCCGGGGGTCGGAGGATCCTCCAGCCAGTCCCCAAAGCCTGAGCGAGGCTTTCATGAAGACATGGCGAGAGCAGCTCTGTGATTACAGCCTTAATTTTGCTCTGATTCAACACAGCTCTCCCCTCCGGCATGATTAGTCAGGTACCATTACCATTTTGTAATGAGATTAATGAGAGAATTCATTCAGAAGTCATTATCTTACCTAATAATGACCTTACTGATTGCTGTATCTCCTTCAACTAGGTTACTGATTTTGATGAAAATATAATAAATATAGCTTGCAGCACCTGGAAATTTGTTCTCTGCCTGGAATAGTTCTGAGGTGAAGACTTATTTTTAAGAATTTCTTGAAAGTGATTAAATATTTTGGTTCTCCTGAGGCGGTATTTCTGTGTTTTCACAGATGACATTTTTGAAATGTATGAAATATTTGATGATAAAATATTTAATAAGCCTGGCGTTCATATTTTTCAGACATCTGTTTCTACTTTGAGACTGTCTGAATGTGATTTTACATGAAATTTCTATTTGCATGTTGTGTTGGTTTAAGAAAAGGGCTGTGCAATGCATGACATATGCGTCTCATAACATAATGAATGCCCGCGCCTCGCGGTCCAGAAGATATTGTACAAGCAGCATTGTGGTCTGCATATTAAAATGCATCTAAGCAAATCATTAAATAAAAACAGAACCAGTTCCAGGGGGGGTAATAATGCAACTCAACTCTGATTAATTGAAAACCTACTAGGTACGAAGGTATTCTAGAGAATAAGGGATTAATTTGGCGTAAATTTTGTCCTCAAGATTCAGGTTGAGTAAAGGTTTCTTGAGCTCCTGCACAGAGCCTGCTGTGTTTAGATGTGTCATTTCACTTATGAGATAACGTGGTATAAGGATATAGGTTTCTGGACTCAAATACAAGGGTTTTGAAGGCTGCTTTAGTTCTTGGTCCTCATGTCACCTTGGAAAAGTCACTTATCTTCCCAGGGCCTCAGTTCCAAGATCTCTAAAATGGGGATAGTAACAAACTCCTTGGTTTATTGTAAGGATGAATAACAGAAGGAGAAAACAGATTCTAAGGGGTTAAAAGACTTTCTCAAAATCACAAGTCTAGCTGGTAGTGAAGCTGGGAGTTCCAGCCCCTCTGACTTCAAGCTTCCAGGCCATTCTATTGCGACATCCTGTCTCTTATCCCTGAAGTTCAACCTTGCTGTGAAAACAAAATAAGCTTCAATTTGGGGACCTGGTGAGAGCTCTTATGCGATTTTCATAAATCTAAATAGTTATTGTATGATACCCACTCCACTCCTGTTCATCTTAATCCATGTGTCACCTGTAAAGATGGATGCATAATTTGGAAGCTTGATTGATGTGGGTTTTGCCTTATGACTTTCCTTGAAGTTAATGGGAGCCATGCGGTCCCAGATCCATGAATCACCCCAGCTGGAAATGCTCCATTAGAAGGGAAAAGAACAAAAGATCAGAATGCTGGGGAAATAGTCACACTCGGGGCTAGAAAACTCGGGGTAATAAAACTTGGCATTTGGAAGGATGGTAGGGGTGCAGTGAGCACTGGAGCTGGAGTCAGATCTGGTCCCAACTGTGCCACCATTCTTGCTGTGGAATCCTGAGTGCAAGTCATTTCTCCTTCTTGAGGCTTGGGTTCCTCAGCTTCCCAACAGATTGAGGAATTATAACATCACCGACTGTGATCGAGGGCCTCATGTACTTATCTCATTCGATCTCCACAAGGACCTTCTAAAGCATTATTAGCCACATTTTGCAGACGATGAATCAGAAGCACAGAGAGGTTAAGCAACTTGCCCAAAGCCGCCCAGCTCGAAAGCAGGTGGGCAGACTCTGGAGCCATGGCCCATAGCCTCTCCTTACACTGTCTTGCAGGTATTAAAGTGCAGGGGGGCACCTGTGTGGCCTGCTATTACCATTAGCTACCATCCCCCGTATCCTGATTCAGGCTCTTAACGAAAAGGGGAGCTCCGAGAAAATGAAAAGAACTGACTTTGTGCAACAGTGAAAGACAAGTCACGGAACAAGAGTGGCATAACATAAGAGTGGCTTCCTGGTTGTCCAGCTAGGGAAAGAGAACGGACAAGATGAGCAAAGTCTAGGAGAATGGCCCTGCGGGAAAAATTTATGAAAACAAGAGCCAAAGCTCACGTAGATATAGATCCGCCTTCATCCTTGAGTTTACCTGCCCATACCCTCCTATGTAGAACCCAATGGGAAAGCTTCGGGACGGCACGAGCAGGTGATGTCTTGCTATTCAAAACCTGCTCCATTGACCAACAGTGACATCACTCAGGGCAAGTTGGAAATGCAGACTCTCAGGCCCCAGTCCCAAGCCCACTGCATGAGAATCTGCATTTTCACGAGACACCCAGGTGATTCCTTCACACACTGCAGCTGGAGAGGCCGTGCTCTAAAACCCCAGGTTGGCAGTTAGGGGATCATGCTGTCAATCAGAGGTGGAAATTGTGACCCAGGAAGCAGGCTCTGTTTGAGAGATGCCTAGCTTATGTTTTCTCAAAAGCAACGGACACAAAGTCATGGAAATTAAGCCACAGAGAGTAGACACACACGTGGGGCTGAGGCTTGGGTAAGCTCCGGGGTTTTTAATCAGGGTAGTAAGTCTGAGCACAGTCGTCCAGTAGGAATCAGACTGAGTGGGGTCTCATTTAAACCCTGACACCGCTGCCCTGTGAAACTTCGGAAAAAGCCAGATTACAGCGTGGACAGCTGGACAAGCGCCCAGGGCACAAATCCATGAGGGGAGCTAACAGATCACTGGACTAAAAGGGGGAGATAGTGCAGGGTTCCACTTCCACCAAAGCTTCCACACAGCGCCCTCCAGTGGAAAATAAAGATAAAGCGTTCTTCCCAAGTGAGGCATCTTCAGGGGACAGGTCACGGTGGCCGCTATTCTGTAAAGCTCCGTTCCAAGGAGCTGGGCTGTTTCCTGGGAACAAATGGCTTGCTTCATTCTCTCAATATAAAACCCTTTAAGATACCCATCAGAGAGCTGTACAGTTCAGCAAATTACAAAAGGAGACAGAGACGTGTAAGAACCACAGGATGGTGGGAACGTTTGGCAGGTGTTTCTCAGAACGTGGATACCACTTCTGCCAACGGAGGCAAATTAGCAAGTGAGTTTCTTTTTCTGCACAGTTTCGGCACAGTGTCTCCTTGTCCTTGTGAAACAGATGCTAGACAATTATTTAGGGACATTTGTTGGAAAGGCTACCAACTAAACCACCGGCCTGAACCAGTCAAGGACCTTAAACCCTCTGTGCCCCATCCTGTCCTTCCCTCCTCATGGGGAGTGGGAGACTCAAGGGAAAACGTGGATTTCAAGTAGACAAAGTGCCTCACACCTTCAAATCCAACACAAGACCCTCCCCAGGGAAGAAGAGTAGAGAATGTCCCTGGGAAGCATCACTAGCTGCTGTTTCCTCAGTGAACTGTCCTGGTAAAGATACCCCAGATGAACGCGAGATGGGGCCAGCTCGGGAACAAACGTGAGCCAAAGCAGCCCGGCCTTCAGACCCAACTGCCATGAGTCTCTCAATAAACAGCCGGTGAGCAGGGCAGGAAAGGGGGAGATATTTTACTCACTGGCTCCCTCAGAGCGCTTACAAGCTACTGGAGCCAGCAATGGAAAGCCAGAGTTTGGAACTAGACAGGGCCTTGGTTGCAAAACTCTCTGCCGCCTAATGTCTAGGGGAGCCTTGCAAGTTGGGGGGCTTCTCACAGTGCTGGCTTCCTGGTCTGTGACATGGCAAACCGGTGCCTCTCGTTAGGGATTGCTTTGGGGAAAATTTCATTCCTCTCACCTCGCATTTCCACAGGGATGGAAGACCCGGGGAGCAAGCTCTGGCTTCTTGCCCTGCACCTTCCCCTTCCGCCCCACAGAGGAAGACCCAGCTGCTGGATGTGGAGCAACAGCCTTCTGACCATGCTCCTTAGGGGCTGGGGCTAATTCATTACAAAGCTATGAGACTGGGGCGTGTTTTCTTGCGTGGTCCCCCTGCTCCCCACTAGCGCAAGGCCGGAATGTTAAGTAGGTGGGCGACTCTGAAGTCCAGTCTTCCCCCCCAGGGGGCGGTTCCAGATCCACAGGGGAAAAGTGGAGGGCGGTAAGCCCTTTGACCACAGATATGAAGCCGCGCTGTCCGGTTTATCAATAAAAAGCTCACATTGCTCTCCATTCAGTGGTCTCCTGGATCCGATTTCCTTTTGGTCCTCATTTTGAAAAGGAAAGAGAGAAGTGTTTTATTGAACCCCTAAAAACCCACTAAGGGCATCATGGGGAGAAAACGAGATGCCTATATAAAGTATCTGCTTCTAATAGGCATCAATAACAGATTACTGTAGTCATTCTGGCCCAGTTAGTAACCCACAGAGGAGGCGTTTTATTTACACCCGAGGAAGATTAACATTATCATATAGGATTCCATGAGGAGGTCAAGCATATAAATTGAGCCTTGAGAGATGAGAGATGTCAGGGCATTTAGACAGAAGACTTACAGCAGTAAAGCTATGGATGTTTTGTTTCCTCAACATGCTTTGCCATCTGTCCATCTTTGATGTCACCCTCTCCCTTATTGGACTTCTTCATGGTCAAGTCCATCTTCCCCCACTCTGCCTGGTCCTTCTGTTCTCACTTGCATCATCCACAGCCAGCCATTCTCCCATATTCCCCTTCCACCCACAGTGATAGAGGCTTCCCTGCCTCCCTTGCAGCTGGCCGAGACCATGGGAGTCAGTTCTGGCTAATGGGATGCCAATAAAAGCAACGTATGCAACTTCTCGGTCATGCCCTTGAAATGGGAAGACCTGCCCTTCCTCTCACTGCCATTTTGTAGGGCTCATCCCAGCTCTTCCTCCTATTCTTCCTCCTGCCCCCCCCCCCCAGAACAGTGCCAGCGGCCATCTTGGAGAGTGAGGACAAAGGATGTGTCTTCAAGATGTAGAAAAATCTAGAAGGAATCTCCACTACAGACAACTTTTTAAATCAGAGCCTCTGCGCCAATGAAGTCTTTCAGGTGTAAAATCTGCTAACTACTATCTGATGTAAGCTACTGTTATTTGGTGGGTTCCTATACTGCTAAAATGGTCCTGCCCCTTATCAGCTGCCTATCACTGGTATATGTGGAAAGGCCTCTGGGAGGAGGGAAGAGCAGGGATGTGTCTCCAGGTAGAGGGCACAGCACAGACACAGGCATGGAAGCTGGAAGAATTCTCAGACCTGCAAGTACCTGGGTGTGTCTGGGGGGGTCAAGAGACCTCCATCGGGGGTCTCCTCCCCAGGACAGAATGGCCCACCTGCCCCAGGAGACACATCCCACTGTCTTCTCCAAGATCCACCGCTTCACAAGAGAGAACCTACAGGCCAAAGAGGAGCTTTGATTTCAGCTGCGTGTTAAGAAGAGGTTTCTCCGGAACTATGTCTACCCTCCTCTACATCTCAATGCTAAAATAAATGAATTTCTGGACCCTTCAGAGCTATATCTCTAGCTGATGGATTATCATTATTTTATTTCTAGATCACTGAGTTGATCCATAAAAAGCCAATGGGAAATTTTCAAACAAAGCCATGATTCATTGTTCCCTCATTGTTGGGCCTCCCACGACATGAGGTGTTTGTTCCTCAGTCTTCAGCTGTCACCGGGGGCACGTGATCCCCAGATGTTCCTTCATTTCTGGAATCCCCTCAGTGCCTAGGACAATAAGTTGCACCCCACAGAAATTCCATAAAACTTGGTCAAATTGGATCAGGCTAATCTATGCCTTAAGCTTCTAGTTAGTGAGATTTTATCCAACTGGGCATTACAGTTTTTCATCCAAGTTCATATATATATGCCTACAAATATTATAATTGGATAGAATCATGGTTTTTCTGGGAATTGCTTCTATCCTCCACAGAGTCACTTCTTCACCCTCATAAAACATGCGTGACAGAAGACAAGGAAAAGTTCCTTGTTAAGGTGATTGGTGCCTTATTTCTTGTTTTCCCAGAAACCAAAATCAAGATAGATGTTTGGTGTATTTATACGATTTTGAAAGGAACAACGGTAGTTTTGTCAAAGAAGCCAGACTTGGGAATACCGTCCCCAGCGTGCGGGCATGCCTTAGATATGTACGGTCATTTTTAATCATTTTAGGCTAATTTCCTCATCTATCAGGATGGAGAGTCAATAGATACTGTCTCAGGTTGAAAAATAGTTTAAAGTTTTAAATGATGGCAGAACTTTCACAATGTCAAGTTCAGAAGACATTGTTCGTTATGCCTTGTCTACCCTGGACACCCCTCAGCCCCCTCACTCCAAACCCACGGCAACAATAAATAGAGAGAGAAAACTAAAAAGACACAGTCCAGCTCAAACACAAGAAGCATGTCCATAGATGAGACATGAAAAGTGGGAGAGGGGGCTGTAATATGAAACTCCAGGGCTCTGGACTGGGAAGCGCGCAGAGGGAGAGGAAACCTGGTTCCTAGGTTGGGGGCATGACAAACAGCCTCCACCCGGGAACGGGGCACTGGAACCACCACAAGGGTTTGACTGGGTACCTGCCCCTCTTGAAAGGGAAGCTGCTGAAGTCTTTGGACAGCTTCCCAGGGTTACATCTCCTATGAAAGTACAAGCTTAGGGAGACAGAGGAAGGACAGAACCTTACATCAGGACCTCAGTCGAGCTGCTGACTCAGTGAGATCTGCCATATGCACAGATTGAGGTCTGAGCTAGAGCCCCGGGCTGCAAACGCAGCAGCTCATTCTGAACTAAAGGTGCCCAAGGCGTTGGGTAGAGAGCGCCACGTGCCTGCCAGGCAGGGAGGAATGCAGGGAGAGAAAAAGAGAACTCCTACTTGAGGTGAGCCTGGAAACCAAAATTCAAAAGCCAGATGAACAAGTAGTATCGGTGAAAACAGCCGAGGAAGGACTTCCAAAAATTCTCTTTCATAAAAATGAGAAAACTTAAAAAAAAAAAAATTCAGAAGCAACTTTTTCAGAACTCTGGAAGTGACTCAAAGGCTTGTGGCCAGCTGAGGAACATTTCTTCAAGAAAAACGGCTAAATGTTGGTAAGGTCAGCAAGTGTCGCGGCATTTTAATTTGCCCTATTCCTGTCTCATGCTACCCAGCTTCATGGCAGCCCTGAAAATCAGCAGCCCAACGTCACAATAAAAGCCAACATTCTGATGGCCACCGGGAAACAGAGCCAAAGCTCCTTCACATTCCAGAGACTTGTCATTATCTGACCTGTTTCATGGTGACCTGAGAGACCCCACCTAAATGGCTGTCTTGGGGTGCCTGGGTTATGGCTCAGTCTGTTAAACATCTGCCTTTGGCTCAGGTCATGATCCTGAGGTCCTGGGATGGAGCCCCCGAGTCAGGCTTTCTGCTCAGCAGGGAGCCTTCTTCTCCCTCTCCCTCTCTCCCTCCCCCAACTCATGCTCACTCTCTCTTTCTGAAATAAATAAATAAAATCTTTTTGAAAAAATACATATGTGTGTCGGGCGCCTGGGTGGCTCAGTGGGTTAGGCCGCTGCCTTCGGCTCAGGTCATGATCTCAGGGTCCTGGGATCGAGTCCCACATCGGGCTCTCTGCTCGGCAGCGAGCCTGCTTCCCTCTCTCTCTCTCTGCCTGCCTCTCTGTCTACTTGTGGTCTCTCTCTGTCAAATAAATAAATAAAAAATCTCTAAAAAAAATTACATGTGTGTGTGTGTGTGTGTGTGTGTGTGTGTGTGTATTTTAAAGTCTGTCGTTACATGACCCGACTCATAGCTTACACAGCTTACACTAGCCACCAACCTAGATTTCTCTACCCCACTGAGCCATCATTCCAGAGGGAGGGCAAAACACAGATGTTTTTCCCAGAGGTACCATTTACTATCCACTGACCTTCGCATCAAGAAGAGGTGTGAAACTGAAGAGAAGAGGAGAATGCAGAGAAAATGATGAACATAGGAGTTGATCAAATACGGTAGCTAATTTAATTATTGATGGCATAATAATCATCATGCCATTTCCTGTATCTGGACAGAAGTGAAACTGAAGACCCAGACTGTGGTCACAAGAAAGACTGGTTAACGAATGCAGGGAAAAGTGTGTCAGCATCCTAACCTGCCTCACAGAGGAGTAGACATACTGCGTAAGTGCAGATTGTGTTGGCGTAATTAGGCATTGAATACACACATTCATTTCAAGATAACCGCCAAAGGAGTACAAATCAAATGTAAGCTTCCTAATTAGCCAGGAGAAAAAGGAGGAAGATATAAAGAAATCTTTATTAGTTCAACAGAAGGCGAGAAAGAAGAAAAAGAAAGAAACAAAGGAAAATAATCAAAATGTTTAAAGATGGAAATAAGTCCAAAACCCAGGGATCGAATAAGTATAACCAGGGTAAATTGACTTTAACACCAGAGACTATCAGATTTCACAGAAAGAAAAATAACAATGGTTTTGACCACTTAAAGTTTTTCAAACTTTTTCATACCTTTCATCCCTTAACTTCATTATTTAAAATTTATTTATTTGTCAGAGAGAGAGCGAGTGAGCGAGCGAGCGTGTGCTGGAACTCGATCCCAGGACCCTGAGCTGACGGCAGATGTTTAACCCACTGAGCCACCCAGGCGTCCCACATCCCTTAACTTTAGACAAATCTTCAGCAACCAATACTGCTTTTCCATAGAAATGTTTATTTGAAGTCTTGTTCTGTTTCTTTCTCTGTTGTTAAATTTAAGCATAATTAAATTCAATGATTTCAACTTTAAACTAGCAGGGACAGTATAAAGTACTCGTAAGATTGTTTATTTCTTTCTTTTCTCTCTTTCTCCCCCGCGTCCTCCCTCCTTCTTTCTTTCTGGGCATATTCACAGGCAGAGGCTGAAATGGCCAGATGTCACCGTCTGTTGCCTGGACTTGTGGGAAGCTGTGATGTTTGCACGGGGCTAATCTTGAAGTAAGACCCGAACATACTTTGGGTCTATCGTTAAGAATTCCACTCATGCCAGGGGCACCTGGATGGCTCAGCTGGTTAAGCATCTGCCTTCCGTTCAGGTCACGATCCCGGAGTCCCAGGGCTCCCTGCTCAGCAGAGAGCCTGCTTCTCCCTCTTCCTCTGCGGCTCCCCCTGCTCGTGCTCTCTTTCTCTCTCGCTTCAATAAATAAATAAAATATTTTTAAAAAGAAAAGAATTCCATTCATTCCAAAGGATTTGTGAGCTGAGTAGATGTTCTGGCGATTTGGTAGGAGAAGCAGAGACAGTGCTCACTGCACACGAGAGCACAAACAGTTCAAGGAATCCCCTCCATCAGACAGACCCACTGCCAAGTCCTCCTACGGCACCACGCTCAACTCAGAAGGATAACTATTTCCCTGGACCCTTCCCTTCCTTCTCAATCATCCCAGCCTGTGACTTTAGCTTCCTGCCCCCTGTACTCCTGAGCCCCTTTTCCTTTCTCACGCAGGGTGACCAAACTTTGCTCCAGCCCTCCCCTTATTCCCCATACCCATCACCCCACTTAGGCACGTTACTAAGGATGATCTCCCTCCCGCTCCTGGTACCAGGATGCCTTCTCATTAGAAAGTCACAAGGACTATGAAGACTATGAATACAGATTAACCTCTTTCCTTTCACATAAGAATTGGCCTAAGTGATCATCCAACAGGCGCCAAGCGGTGGAGAGAGCCCACATCCATCCGCCGATAAGTGGACAGAGAAGATGTGGCATAGCGATACATAAAGGAAAACCACTCAGCCCCCCAAAAGAACAAAATCTTGCCATTTGCAACAATATGGATGGAGCTAGAGAGGACCGTCAGTCAGAGAAAAACAAATGCTACATGATCTCACTCACGGGTGGAATTCAAGAAACAAAACAGATGAACATATGGGAAGGGGGAAGAGGAAAAAAGGAGAGAGGGAAACAAGCCATAAGTGACTTATGGAGAGAGAACAAACTGAGGGTTGTTGGAGGCAGGTGGGTGGGGGATGCGCCAGATGGGGGATGGGCAGTAAGGAGGACACTTGTCTTGACGAGCACTGGGTGTTGGATGTAAGTGATGAATCACCAAGTTCGACTGCTGAAGCCAATGTTGCACTCTATGCTAACTACCTGCAATTTAAATTAAAAATAAATAAATAATAAAATAGAATAAAAACCTCTTAAAAAAAGAAGTGGTTGATGTGAATATAAAATTTCAAGTTCATCTCTGGCGTTTTCAGTGAAAGAAAAACTGCCAAAAGAAAAATCCACACAAGATACTTAGATGTCTTCTTTCAGACAACTGGAGAGAGGGGGGAAACAATAGCCTTAGAGAGAATTTCGAGTAAAAAATTCTACCACACTCATACAACATTATTGTTACTATGGTTGTTAATTATTATGGTGCAATTTCCCTTAAATTTCCTCAGGATTTTTTTTTTAAGATTTTATTTATTTATTTGACAGACAGAGATCACAAGTAGGCAGAGAGGCAGGCAGAGAGAGGAGAGGAAGCAGGCTCCCTGCTAAGCAGAAAGCCCGATGTGGGGCTCCATCCCAGGACCCAGAGACTATGACCTGAGTCGAAGGTAGAGGCTTAACCCTCTGAGCCACCCAAGTGCCCCTTTCCTCAGGTTTTAAATTCAATTCACCTCTGGTCAGTTTCCTAAAAAGAATTTACCTACAATGTGACCTTGAGTTAAATCCATTGAGCATCTTGTTCTTTCTTGCCATCTTTTTAGCATCTTAGACTGATTAAATCATCAGCATTCCCTAAATGATACTTTCATCCTTTAGGACATCTATCCATGTCTTGCTTGACCCTGTAACTCTGGTGATGGAATTCTGATAAAGGAGCAAGCGAGAGGAGGTTTGACAGTTGGTTGTACTTAGTGTCTTGGGTACCACTGAGAAGTGTGTTAGAAATATTAAATTTTGAAGAAAGGATCTTTAACAAACAGCCTAACACGTCCTTAAATTATTCAAAAGTAGATTTAAAAGGAACGAATTCCACACACAAGAATAAAAACAATCCCATAATCAAGGATGGCACAAATGTTTAAAACACCTCTTCAAAATAGGAAATTATCCAAAGGACCCTTAGACAGTGGATAACAAATACTTAACACGTCAAAAAATGATAAAATGAAAAAGAGGATGATAATGGAACAGACACAAAACACCGAAAGGCAGAGGGGTGAACATTCGAGGAACTGGTTATTAGACGTATCGATGATGGGGCAAAGTGGTTTTTAGAGATTTGGTCTGTTAACATTTCAAACTAGTCGCGATCTGAATATTCATTTCATGTTCTATTTCCTCCTCGTTTCACATGATAACTAAAGCATTTTCTTCTTTGTCACCATTCTTTATAAAACTAATTGCTATTTCAATGACATTTTTTCTGATTACAAAGGTAATATGTGTTCATTATAGAAAAGCCGAAAAATACATAAAAGCGTAAAGAAGAAAACAAAAATCGACTCTAATCCCCATCATCAGGAAATAACCATTGCTTCGTTTTAATGAACACCATCCTGGTCTTCGTGGCGTTGGGGAGGGCGCCATATGCCTGTCCTCACTATTTTTAATGTCAGTTTGTGATTCTGTCGTCAATTGTTCTGTAATTCTATCAGTTACTTCCAGTTTGTGGCTCATTTTTTCACTTCTGCCTTTTGCCTCTATAGATAACACTACAACTTTCTACTTTTGTTGAATTTTCCCCCTGGGGAGGGGGCCGGAATATTCCCAAGTGTTAGATTATAGGATCAAAGGTTCTTATTACGTAAAATTTCAACACCCCTCCACTCCCGGATTGCTCAAAAGATAAGATTGAGGTTCAAAGAGGAAAAGGACTAAACGATGAGTAGCCCAGGCCCCAGGTCTCCCAACTGCCGGTGGTTTTGAACCCCTCCGCCATTTAGGATGGAGATGCATTCTGGATACAGAGACTGCATTGTGTTGGAGGGCATAGTCTTTGTTATTCTTCTCCCATTAAATTAAAGAGACTATAAAAGTTTTCTAATAACCAAATCCTTCAAAATGAACTGTTTGAAGGCTCTGAAGTCTCACCCTGGGGCAAGACATTTACTAGACTAAAATAAATCTCTACAAAGCCTTTATAGGAGCCTTAAAGCCCGATTCTGCAACAAAATGCTTGTTTTTATTATAAATTGAGTTTTTATTATCAGCACGAATGCAAACCGTGCTGCCGCCACAGTAAACAAGCATATGAGCTGTCATAAATATTCACACACCTTTGGCGGAAGCAATTGTTACCTGGAGCAAGGGATCTGGCCGCGTTCTGATGGGCACTCCCGGAGAAACGGAAGATTGCAAAGGTGAGGTCACCCCCCACTCCTCCCACAGGAAAGGGCAGAGGGGGACAAAGATGGCAGCAAGAGCCTGGTTGGCTGCTCTGTGGGAAACACCAAAGGCCCGGATGGAGGGGTCCTGTGTGTGCAGGGTCCCCGGACACCGCAACCAACCCACCCCTTTCTGCTTTGTTTCCATTGCCATAGAATTCACCATTCTAAAGCATATCATTCGATAGCTTGTAGTACAGTCACCATGTTGTTCAACCATCACCTCTACTTCCAAAACATTTTTGCCACCCAGAGGGAAACCCTGCTGTCTCTAAGCATTCACTCACTCCCCATGCTCCCGTCTTCCCTGCCCCTGCCCTTGGCATCCACTCATCTGCTTCCCGTCTCTACAGACTTGCCTATGGGGGCCATTTCCTATCCATGGAATCATCCACTGTGTGGTCTTCTGTGTCTGCCTTCATTCACTGGGCATCATGGCTCCAAGGTTCATCCATGCCGGAGCAAGTGGCAGAACCCGACTCTTCTTCATGGCTGAGTAATATTCCATTGCGTGGTTCTACCATCCGCCAGCCGGTGGACATTCGGGTTGATTTCACCTTGTGGCCATTGGGCATAGCACTGCAGTGAGTGAACATACCTGCATCTTTTGCATCACTACCTCTTCCAATTCTTTCGGATCCATTCCCAGGAGGGCACCTACGGGGTCCGGGGGAGTTCTGTGTTCAGGTTTTTGAGGAACTGCTCAACTATTTTCCACAGGGGCTGCACCATCTGACATTTCAACCGGCTGTGTACAAGGGTTCCACATTCTCTACATGCCCACCCACACTTGTCACGTTCCATTGTTATTATAATTCCCGCCCGGTCAAGGGTAAGGTCGGCTCTCCTGGTGGTTTTGTATTTCCTTCAAAACTAATGATGTTGAGCATCTTTCCAGCTGCTTGTCGGTCACTTGTAGGCTTCTAGGGGGAGATATCTCTTCAAGTCCTTTGCCCATTTTTTAATCGTGTCTCTTTGTTGTTGGGTTTTAAGAGTCTCTGATACACTTTCCTTATCAGATATAGGATTTGTAAGTATTCTCTCCATTTCACATGTTGTTTTCCACCTTCCAGCTAGTGTCCTCTGGTGCATGAAAGCTTTTAATTTTGATGAAGGTCCAACTTCCCTATTTTTTTCTTTTGTTGCACCTATTTTTGATATCCTAGCTAAGAGTCATCACCAAATCCATAAATCGTGGACATTTATACCTACGCTATCTTCTAAGAGTGGGAGAGCTTTAGCTTTTATCTTTAGGTCTTTGATCTCTTTTAAGTTAATTTTTGTATATGGCATGGAAAAGGGTCTAAGTTGATTCTTTCACATTTGGCAACTAATTGTCCCAGCACCTTTTGTGAAAGAGACTCTTTTTTCCTTCTGTGCATGTTCTTGGCATCCTTGTCAAAATCAACTGACCACAGATGTGTTGGTTTATTTCTGGACTCTCAGTTCTGGTCCATTGATTTATATATGCATCTTTTGGCCAGCAACACAGATTCCTAGAGCTTTGAAATTAGGAAATAGGAGTTCTCTTTTTTCAAAACTCTTTCTGCAATTGTATATGAATTTGAGGATCAACGTTCCCATTTTTGCAAAAAAGGCCAGTGGGAATTTGATAGGGATTGCACTGAATCAGTAGATCATTTTAGGAAGCGCTGACATGTTAACACTATTAAATCTTCCAATCCGTGAACAAGGGACATCTTTCCATTTATTTGGATCTTTTACATTTTCTCTCAGCAACATTTTATAGTCTCCAGCGTACAAGTTTTGCATCTCTTTGGTTAAATTTACTTCTAAATATTTTATTCCTCTTGATGATATTTTAAATGGAATTGTTTCCTTAATTCTCTTTTTAGGTTATTCACTGCTAGCATATAGAAATGCAACTGATTTTTTCATGTTAATCTTTTATCTTACAATGTTGCTGAATTCATTTATTAGCAGTAATAATTTTTTGTTGATTCTTTAAAATTTTCTCTAAGATCATGTCATCTGTGGACAGAAATAATTGTACTTCTTCCTTTCCAATCTGGATGCCCCTTAATTCGTTTAAGAAATTGCCTCGATGGCCCTCGCCATTAACTGTTGGATGTAAGTGGCAAGTGTGGGCATTCTTCTCCTGTTCCTGATATAGGGGAGAGGCTTTCTGTCCTTCCCCCCTAAGTGTGATGCTTATCACAAATGATCTTTGTCATGTTGAGGACATTCCCTTCCTTCCCCAGTTTGTTGCATTTTTTAAAAGATTTTATTTATTTATTTGTTTGTTAGAGAGAGAGCAAGCGAGCACAGGCAGACAGAGTGGCAGGCAGAGGCAGAGGGAGAAGCAGGCTCCCCGCTAAGCAAGAAGCCGGACGTGGGACTCGATCCCAGGATGCTGGGATCATGACCTGAGCCGAAGGCAGCTGCTTAACCAACTGAGCCACCCAGGTGTCCCTTGTTTCATGTTTTTATCAGGAACATCCTAGTTCTCATTCACTCATTTTACAACACCTACAAGCTGTCGAGGTATCCTGTGTTTAGTGCTGGAAAGTGACAGCCGCGTTGCCTTCCCGTTCCCCGCTCACACTGACATGGGGATGATGAACACATAGACAGACAATTATACTACAGAACGTAGGTACCTAAACAACAGAAAAATAGAAAGGCATCTACCCCTGTCTGAGTGAGAGCAGGGGCTTCTCAGTTTGGGTCCCTTGAAAGCAGAGCCTGAGGCAAGGACTTGGGAGCAGGGAGTTTATTTGGGAGGCAATCCCAGGACCAACAGTGAAAGCATGGGAGTATTAGACAATAAAGGGAAGCCACTGAGGGTGTGGGGTGGGGCGGGTACACTTGGGGGTAACCAGGGCTCAATTCAAGGGGATGCTTCGAGAAACTGTTCAGAAAATGGCTCAGCACTATCCTTCCAAAGGATGGGAGAGGGGGCCAAAAAAATCAGAGAGCCCTTGAGGTGGAAGTCTGGACTGGTGGCAGGAGTGATGTCCTCAGGAAGTGCCCGCTGGGGGTTATAGTTGCAGGTGTAGGGGGCAAAGGGGTGCGGGGTGCAGCGAGGTGGCATGAAGTCTAACAGCATTTCCTATAAGGAGTCAGGGGAGCTCTCCAGCCCGAGATGACGGGCTTTACAGTGGTCGCAGCCAAGCGATGGAACCAGATTTGCCAGCTGCTCAGAGGGGCGGCCCCATAGAAGGGGGCCGATGGACTGGGGAGGGAGTGAGGCAGAGGAAGTCACGGCATCCCCCCAATTTTTGGTCTTGGCTGCAAGGTTTCCAGGGGTGCCGCTCATGAGGACAGAGACTCCAGAAGGAGAAGACCAACATGATGAAATCCGCTTGGGACAAGCAGACGTGGAGGCACCTGGGGGAAGCTCCAAGGGGAAGGGAGGTCCCCACAAGACAGCTTCAGCCTCATCTCACCGCCCTGCAGAGCCGAAGCGGGTGTGCTTTCCTTCTCAGTGAGGACGCAAGAAATTTTTGCAGATTGAATCAAGGAGCCACTGGTGGCTGGCCCTCAAAGCTACCTTGCTCACATTGTTCTGTTCCCTTCGTTTCTCTCTTCCCCTCGCCTGTTTACCTGGCCCATTCCATTAAGAGCCACCTGCTCCAGGAGCCACCCTCTGCGGTCCGTCTGCAGACCTCTGGGCAGGAACCGCAGGAGCTCTGGGGCGGGGGATGGGGGGGTGACACACACTGATCGGGAGGCAGTGGTCTGGGTGCAGAAGGGATTTATGCGCTCCCCTAGCCTAGATGTAGCGATGATGGAGGGCTTCCAGAGCAAGGCCCAGGCTGTAAGAAAACCTCTGCGGAAAAGGCCAGACACGCTCGGCTAATTGGTGAGCGCAGAGCCCTCTGGCTGGGACCGTTTCCTGTCTGCCCGCCCAAGCATAAGCCTCAGTGATGGCAGCCATGAAGCCAACAGGCCCTGCCAAGGCAGCTGGAACAGAGCAGGCACTTGCCAGTGATGTGGGTCAGTGTGTCAGACACAGAAGACGGGAGGGAGCCAAGAAGGATGAAGCAGGCATCCCTGCTCTTGGGGCTCAGGGACAAGCTGTGGCGGGGGGGGGGGGGGCAGGAAAGGCAGCGCAGAGGCCCTGCCAGCTTCCCAGGCCTAATACACACCGGCTGGGCCAGTTGGCTCCCTTTCCCCAGGGTACCCCGTACACTTGGCACTGAAGTCCCACATCCCTGCCTTTGCTTCTGCACAGCTACCACTGTGATGCGTTTCCCCGTTCTCTCTGCCATCCTCAAGTCAAGGAGATGTTCATTCCTTAGCGGTCACTTCCTTTGATTCTGGGCCACCTCCCCAGGGGAGCCCTCCCTGCTTCTTCCTGCCCCTCCCAACCTCCCCTCCTGGGGGCACCTGTAGTCCTTCATCTGGGGCAGCCGGCTATGAATAGAGACTAAAAGTGCAGACTCTGGGTCCAGCACTTAAGAGCCGTGAGCGGCTCAGCAAATGACCTACCCTATCTGCACCCCGGTTTTCTCACCCTCTCACCTGTTAGCTAGTGTTAATAGTACTTTCTACACCACTGGCCATTGGGGGCAGAAGCGGACAATGCCTGTGAAGTGTTAGCACAGGGCCTGGCAAGTGAAAGGCTTAGCAGCCACTGTCACCAGGGAAGTCTGCATTTCCTGGACTTTTCTGATGCACGTGTGTTTATGTATGTGTGCGTGAATGTGTGTGTGTTTGCACACACGTGTGGCATAGCTCCTCTCTCCAACAGTGGGTTCCTCCAGGAAATGCAACGCTCTATGCTTCCAATGCAGTTTATAAATAAAATAATCCTAAAAAAAAATAATAATAAATAAATAAATAAATAAATAAAATAATCCTGCGTGTTGCCTTTGACGAAGGTCAAGTGATAGCAATCAGAGAGAAGTGGACGGCTGAGAGGCGCTCACTCCCCAGCCGGCCTGAGGAAGAGCCCGGCTTGCGGACCTCTGGGCCCACCCCATCGTGTGCCCTGCGGACCCAAGCCGGGGAGGGAGGGGGGTCTCAGGAGGTTTACCAGCTCGCCCTCTCCCTTTGCTTCCCTTAGATTAATCAGAATGCATCAGCAAGCTCCGGAGGGCAGGGGCTGGGTCCTCACACCCCGCAGCGCCCCCTGCAGGGGCCGGAAGGAAGCCGGCGAGCGGTAAGTCCGCGCACCAGGGACCATCCCGAACATTTCAGGTACGTGCTAATGCTCACGGGGGTCCCTTGACATGATATGATCCCCTCCACTTGAGAGATGAGCCATCTGAGCTCGTGAGGTTAAACAGCCAGCCTAACATCATCAGGGCACCATTTGCTCATCTGTACTTGCCAGGCGAGCGCTGGGCTCCTCCAGCCGTCCTCTTCCACCCGCCCATTGTCCCTTCCTAACAGTAGCCGGGAAACCCCTAACAACACGTTTAGAAGGCACTCCTTTGGACGCAGATCTTAGGCCCTCAGAGGAATTCCCGTCGGGTACCAGGTGGCCCAGGGGAAAGGACTCGCTGCAGATACCTTACAGGTGGAGCCCGCAAGACCGAGCCGCTGCTGCACGGGACACCCCAGCCAGCTACTCTGCGCGGAGAGGTGAGGCTTTCCCCACCTGGGGCAGACAGAGGGAAAGCAAAAAGTATTGCAGCGAGGCTATAGAGACTGTCCCCTCATTTCCAAACCCCTGTTGGTTTCCTCTTTCTTAGATGCTATGTCCCTTAACCCTTCACTCTCCAATCCAACCAGGGAGAGTGTATAACCCTCCCCCCCCCCCCCAACGTGATGATCTCTGTTACAGGTAAACTCATGGGGCTGAGATTTGAAGACCTTGGACTAACCAAGAGCCTGTCAGGCTTGGATTTGAATTTGCCAGCCCTGTGACCTTTAACAAGTTATCCCGCTGGTCTGAGCCTCAGTTTCTTCATCTGTAAAATGGGGATAATGGAGCCCATTTACACGGTTCTGGGAGGGATGAAATGAGATACTGTCCGCAGAGGCAAAGTGGGGGTGCATCGCCCAACCTCCTCCTTCCAGTTCGGGGCGCTCATGTCCTGGGGCCATGGGCAGATGGCGGGCTGGTGGTTCTCGGCTCAGACTCTTTCTGGGAATATGTCCCTCCACGGGATGGGGGTGGGATGGCAGCAGGTAGCCAGTGATTGGCCTAGGCAGGGGGATGAAGATGCAGCATCCTTGCCTTGACTCAGTCGGTCCAAGAGTCAGCCCAGACTCAGAGCTGCCAGCTATTTTCCTCACTCCCCCAAGGCTGTTTCCGAGAGCACTCCCCATAAACCATCCGTGTGCAGCACTCCTGCTCAGAATCTGCTTCCCAATGTGATGGTTAATCTTACATGTCAACTTGCCGCAGCACCCAGGTAGTCGGTCAAACACCAGTCTGGACACTTTCATTAGGGTATGTTTTAGATGAGATTAATATTTAAGTTGGTAGACTGTGAGTAAAGCAAATGACCCTCCCTTATGGGGGTGGGCCTCATAAAATCAGTTGAAGGCTTTAAGAGAAAACAGGCTGAGATTCCAGGAAAAGGGTATTCTGTGCCCAGACTATCTTCAGACTTGAGCTGTAGCATTAGCTCTTCCTTGGGGCTGTAGCCTCTGACCTGATGTGCAGATTTTGGACATGTCAGCCCCCATAACCTGGAGAGACAATTCCTTCAAATAAATCTGTCTACAACTTTATCTCTATATCGCACATGCACGTGTGCGCACACACATCCTACTGGTTGTTTCCCCAAAGAATGCACCCTGGAGCTCACCCCGAGACGTACAGAGTGCCTGTGGGAAGCACTCCCCAGATGGTCAGTTATATTATTTCACTGAAGAGTTGGGGAGGGGGCTCTGTATCTCTGTGGGACTCCGTCTTCTCATCCCTAAGTGGGGACCCCATCTTCACCGTCTCTATCAGCTCCGGCGCCATCTGGAGCCATGCAGCTGCTGCTCGCTAGTCTGAAATGCGACGCTTAAGTAAGACCCAAGATCCTTAACTCAGGCTCCCTGCAGTGAGATGAACTTTGGGGGAAGACTTTCTATCTCAAGACTCTAATTCATGTTTTCCCTTTGATTTCCTCTCTGGTACTGTATTTTGACATTAGTCTATGCTGAATAAAAATGGTTTATGACAAATTAAAATTTTTCTCCCAGCGAGGACAGTGTGGCGAGCAGCCGCCTTCCCGCCTGGGTAACATCTGATCACCATCATTGGGTTTTGGTGTCTACAATAGTTTCCTATAAATAGACGTTAAAAAAGACATACCCTAAGTCTTACTCTGCAGTTATGATTATGAACATCTGTTCATGTTTACAGAAGACCCAGATTAAGTTAGAAAATGTCAGAGCAAAGAATGTACAAGAAAACACCCACACCCTTCAGCTTTTGCTTTCATCCACAAATGTGTTGGGGATACTCAGAGCACAGCACTCCTCCGGGGGTGAGTTCACCATTGTCAAAGCACGAAACCCACATGCCAAAGGGGCCCGTTATAGCAGCGGTCCACAACACAGAATCTTTCTGGGAGAAGGCGGCTCCCGTTGAAAGGCTGGACCTTCCCCAGGACGCCAGTGTGCCTGGATGCACAGACCTCGCCTAGGAGCACACTGCGAGGTCTTCAACCTCCCCAAGCAAAAGAGGCCAGGCTCTGGGGGAGCCAGCGCCCCAGAAATGGCTGAGCTGGCTTGAGGTTTGGAAGAAAATTGTAGCCTGTGTCAAATGATGTCATCTGGTGGGGCAGCTCTGACGTATGTGAATAATATTTTGAGTCTAATCTTGACATGCTTGATCAGTTTCTGGCCGAGGTTTCCCTTCCTATTTATTGATTTGATTAATTTTTTATTTCGTCAAGAGGAGAGGAAAGCTGACTTTCAGAACAATTTGGCCCGAAAGCTAGTTTTCCTGGTGCTTGAACTGTGAACAAGGTACGCCTTTGCAGGCCCCCGGGAGTGTCTGTATTTGTCAAAAATGAGCCCCTTCTCATGAAGATATTTCAATTGTAGGACCCTGCATGCAAGCTTGCAGGGCATTTCCTTATCTGTGTTAATGTCTTTTATCTCAGTGGTTATGCCCCTTTCTCATTTTGTTTGTGTCCTTTCTTCTTTTGATTAGGTTTGCCAGACTCTGTATACTTTATCGTTCTTTTTAAAGAGTTAGCTTCCGGTTTGTTTATCCATTCCAGTGCCTTTTTGTTGTTCTCTCATTTTTTTAAACTTTCATCTTTATTATTCTATCATTCTTACCGTTTTCCTTGGTGGTTTCTGTTCCTTTTCTAGTTAGTGAATCTGACTGCTTTTCTCTTTTTGATAATAACATTGTTTAAAGTTGTCAATTCCCCTGTAAATGTCCTGTGAATATCTGCATCCTACAAAATCTTCTGTTCATTGTTTTGATTGGTCTAGATCTGGTTTTATAGACACAGGAGATATTGTCGAGGAAAAATCATGATAAGCAACAGAACAATCAAACAAAAAAGAAAAAAAAAACCAGAAATCTCATTTCCCAGAAAGATATGTTGGTATTTTAGTACCCACTTTCTAGGTTGTTTTTTTTTTTAATCTTTACAAAATGGCGTCACACTTAACACCATTTTGCAATATGCTTAACTTATCGAAGTAATAAAATTAGAACATCTTTCTTTGTCGTTACACTAGATTTACACTATCGATTTTAATAGCAGGCAAGGATTCATTCCCTGGGGCAGATATTCCATAATTTACATCCCCTATGGCCTATTATTAGACATTTCAACTGTTATCACTTATTTCATCATCCTAAAAGACACATGGTATAAAAGACGCACTGTATATTTTTGCTGTGGATATTTACAGACCTCTATGATTATTTCCTCCAGATCAGGGAGTAGCAAAAAACCCGTGGGCTCAAGGGGCAAGTATGGCTTAAACTTTTTCATGCTTCGTCATTCATTTTTCCCTAGAACAGCTGTATGTTTCATTTTGGTCTACTGGTGGGGGAAGAAATGGTGATTTTAATCTGAATTTATTTTATTATGCAATCTTATTATTAGCAAATTATGAATTTTTTTATACATTTATTGGCCCCTTGTCTTTTTTGGATTGCCTTTTTTCCTATCCCTGACCCTTTTTCCTTTATTCTAATTAATCTGCAGAGGCTCTTTGCTCTTTGTCATGTTTATTACAAATATTCTGGTCATTGTATTACTACACGTTCAAATTCATTTAGGTATTTCTGCCCTACAGAATTTTAAAAAGTTCCACTCAGTTGAATATATCAAACTTTTTCCTTTCACGGTTTTCCTCTTTGCACCTGTTTCAAGAGCTCTTACACAGTGAAGATCACATTGTTACTCATTTGTTATGATTTACTTGTTTACATTTAAATGTTATAAGCACATGAGATTTATTTTAGTGAGTCATACAGAAGCGGATTTTATTTTTTCCCCAGTAGCCAGTTGGTCTCGGTCATGCCCCATCCTTTCCTCCGTGGAAATGCCCTTATCATATAAAAAAAAAAAAAAATCTACGCAGATACACACAAAATCACGCCCTTACATCTTTCAGTTTTTGCAACATTGTCCCTTATTCACAGGGCCAGCTGCAGGTCACTGTAGGGACAGAAAGGGCTAGTCCTGGCCCTGTTTTGCCACTAGAGCCTGGCCCCCCTCACAAATGCACAGACCTAGGCAAGTCACTTAAACTCTGCACTTTGGTTTCCACAAGGGTGGTTGTGAGGATTAAGGGAGAGGCTACGGACAGGGTTCCCAGCTTGGTACCTGGCACTTTTCCAGGATTCGAGAATGTGGATGTGACTGCTGTTGACACAGACAGACCAGTGGAACCCAGAGGTCAGCTGAGTACCCTCTCACCCCTCCTGGGAAACTTGGCTCCATCCCCCAGAGTGGGTGGGAAGAGGGAGCCGTGAAAACCCAGAGCCCACTCAAGATTCCAGCACGTTCTGGGGCATGCCTGCAGATCTTGACCACTCACCCCAGTTGTGAAGGTCTATCCCTGCTTAGAGCTCCAGCCCCCATCCCATTAGATCTCCCGCCCATAGCACTGATGACCACAGACTTTCCTAAGTCCAGGAAGTGAGGGGTACAGAGGAGGCACTTAAAAAGGTGGGCAGGAGGACCAGGAGCCCCCCCCCCAACCCCGCTGGGACTGCTGGTCCGACTCCCACCTACCCCTCCATGGGTGTCCCTCGCCTTCTTCACTGCCCTCTCTGCATACCCTCCCCTCCCCAACTCCTTTCCTGACTCCCAGAATCAAAGCCACAAACACCTCTCATGCTTCCAACATTGCAGTGCCCCCATCTCTGAGCACCACCCCCCACCAGCTCCTGCCAAGCCCACACCCATGGGCTCTCCTCCCCAAGCGGACCTCACAGGGCGTGTGCCAAGCAAGGCCATGCCTTCCCTAAGAGGCATGCTACTAAGATGTTGGAGTGGCCTTCTTGTTCTATTTCTACTACTGCCGCTGCTAATAATCATGATAACACCCCCAGGCATTCCGCACTCGCGTAAGCCAGGAGCACGCCCTGCATCACGTCTTTCAAACGTCATAACAATTTTACAAGGCAGCCATTGGGTGCGAATGTTATGGGAGGAATGTGATCGGGGTTCAGAGAACACGAGACTAGACGGGGCCACAGGGAAATGTCCATGGGTGCTCTGCGTGTGCACATGCCTGACTCCACAACGTGGGCTCTCACTTAGAGCCTGCGCGCTGGCCTTCTTAAGACTCTGGATACATATTTCTAACTTGTCCATCTGGAAGTTTCCACTGTCCAATGTGCATGATAGAAAGATCCTTCTGGCTACAGTTACGAGGGCTGGGGGATCACCTTGCCCGCCATCATGCCCAAGACTCTGTACTTGGCATGGATTCGGGCAGCATATTTTAAACAGCATTTTTTATCTTCTGCCCTGAGTTTGCATCTCTGTAAAACAGGGTCTGGAGTCTCTGCTTTCATACCACTACACCTAGATTGTGACATAAAAGCTAAATTCATATCCTAAGTAACAGCCACAGGGGAAGTTAGGCAGGTGTCCTATATCCACTTTATAACTGGAGGAACAGTGAGGTACAGAGAGGTTAGGTGGCCAGGCAGGTCTGTGCAGCAGGTCTCTGATGGAACTGGGGCGAAATTCCAGACCTCTCAACACGGGGACTGGTGACACCTCCCTGAGCCACACCACCTCCTGCTACCTGGTCTCACAGCCCCTTGGGGACCCCCAAGCTCTGCTTCCAAGGACAGCTCCCATGTCTTCTTTCTGCCCAGAGTGCTGATCTTGCTTCCTTGGTTACATGGAAACTCAGTCCAGGCCTCTGATTTAGGGGGCTGAATTGCCCAGAACCTCCCAACCCTTACATGGTCAGGATCTGGGCTGGTCCCTAGATCTTCAAGACCACCGGGAGAGGGAAATTAACATTACTTGTGTTGGGGCTGCCCTACCCCCAGCAAGCCTCGCTGCCCACAACCCTTGCTGGGAAATAGAGCTGGGGGCTCCTTTGTGCAGGGCCAGCTCTGATTGGTCCAGGGAGCCACCTGGCCCACAGAGGGCCCACTCATAGACTGGCCTCCTATGACACGGTGGACCCTGCAGTTCCCTGCACACATCAATGCATGCATGCATGTAGTCTCCCATTTTTCCTGTGGACATTCCACCTGCTCCTCGGAAGCCATTACAACTACCCCTCCTCCAGGAAGTCCTCCCTGATCTCCCTAAACTCAGTTCTCTCTCCATCTTCATCCCACAGTTTCCTCCGCTACCTGCAGTGGTGGGTCATCTCTGTCTTTGACTGGCTCCCTCGCAACGACAGGGCAGGATGTGGGCTATATTCATGTCTGAGAACCCAACGCCTGGAGCTCTGCAATTTACCCACTACCCTCAAGTCCACTGTCTCTTGGTCTCTAACACTGTCTAAGAACAAGCAGAGCAGAGACCCATCCCATTTCACAAATGAGGGAATAAGCCCGCAGGAGGAGTGGTGTCAGCCAGGCCCCAGACCACACTGGCCTTATTAAAAAGTTTTGTTTCAGGGGTGGGAGGTTGGGGGAACAGGTGGTGGGTGATGGGGAGGGCACGTTTTGCATGGAGCACTGGGTGTTGTGCAAAAAGAATGAATACTGTTACGCTGAAAAAATTAATAAAAGGGGGAAAAAAAAAAAAAAAAAAAAAAAAAAAAAAAAAAAAAAAAAAAAAAAAAAGTTTTGTTTCCTGGACTTGATTTTGCAATGCAGATTTCATGCAAACGCTGGGCAGTGAGTGACTCCAAATAAATATTTACAGGTTTGTCAAGTGTTGCAATGAGCCTGCAGATCCCTGCATAAAGAGACCTCATGAACACCAATGAAGTCACACTTCCCGCACCCAGAGTCCCTGCCTGCCAGCGCAAGGCCCATCCCTCCCAGGGTGAGTTCCCGCTGAATATATTCACACACAACAGGCCAGGGCCATCAGCTCCTGCCTGAGGCACAGGCCATTTGGACGCCCCACCTCACCACTAAGCCAGCTGAGGAAGAGGAGTGACGGATGGTCCTGGGTCTTGGAATAAGCTCGAGGTAGGCCCTTTCTCACTTGCTGGGGAGACCTGGAATTGGGGTTCTGAGCAGGTTGCAACTGGGCCCCTCCCATGGTCTTCTGCTCTCTTGTGAGTCAGTCATGAGGGTGAGTCATGCAGCAAAAATTCTCAAATCTCCGTCCCCGACACTACAAATGTTTCCTTCTTGCTCCTGAAAATCTGCTGTGGTCCCAGTGAAGGGACCCTGTGTGTCGTACAGCCCCTGCGTTGATCTCCCGGCTCCTCGTCCGTCCTGTCCTGTGAGGTCCGCTCCCAGATGGCTGTGGCAGAGGAGAGAAACCAGGGAACTCAGGGAACTGCACGGGATTACGGTGGCCTGAAACTGCCACGCGGCGCTCCCCTCCATGCTGTGTACACCAGAAAGAGTTACATGGTCCTGACACTGGCAGGAGAGCTGGGGAGTTTCCTGTGCCAAGGGAAAAGGGCATCTGAACATTTGTTTTTTTTTTTAAAGATTATTTATTTATTTATTTATTTGACAGAGAGAAATCACAAGAGAGGCAGGCAGAGAGAGAGGAAGGGAAGCAGGCTCTCCGCTGAGCAGAGAGCCCGATGTGGGACTCGATCCCAGGACCCTGAGATCATGACCTGAGCTGAAGGCAGCGGCTTAACCCACTGAGCCACCCAGGCGCCCGCATCTGGACATTTGTAATGTCCATTATGTGCTTTCTAGGGACCCAAACACTGTGGGTCTTCCCATTTCCCCTCCATTCTTAAAAATACTCATCTGAGGGGGCCCCTGGGTGGCTCAGTCGATGCATCTGCCTTCAGCTCAGGTCATGATCCCAGGGTCCTGGATTGGATCCTGGTGTTGGGCTCCCTGCTCAGCAGGCAGCCTGCTTCTCTCTCTGCCCCTCTGCCCCACCCATGTGCGCGCTCCCCCTCTCTCTAATAAATAAATAAAATCTTTTAAAAAAGATACTCATTCGGGGACATGCAATAGTCAGCTATAGCTGCATAACAAAGCATCGCAAACCATAGTGGTTTATAACAATAAGCATTTACTTCTCCTGTTCACAAGTCTGCAGAACGACTACCATGGCTGTGCCCAGGTTCTAGGCTGGCCTGGCTTGGCTACAGGCATTGAGTTGGACTCAGTCTGTTCCTTGGATCAGAAGCTGTTCTGGGGGACACCTGGGTGGCTCAGTCAATTAAGTGTCTGCCTTCGGCTCAGGTCATGATCCCAGGGTCCTGGGTCCCGCCCCACATCGGGCTCTCTGCTCAGCAGGCTCCCTGCTGCCTCTCTGCCTCTTGGGATCTCTGTCTGTCAAATAAATAAATAAAATCTTTTTAAAAAATTAAAAAAAAAAAAAGAAGAAGAAGCTGCTCTGGATATATTCTTATCCTGGTGGATCAGAGGAGCACAAGAGCCCCGACCATGCAGCACATTTAAGTCCTCTGCACACATCACATCTGCTAAGAGTCCATTGGCCAAACCCAAAGTCAGGGATGGGGAAGTGTCTACCATGAAACTGTGGCCAGCAGGAGGATATATAATTCTCTTAAGGGGAAAAGCAAAGATTTGGGAACAATGACCCAATCACCATGGGAGCTCTCTGGGGAAACCATGGTGGTTTGAATACCAGCTCTGTCCTGACCAAGCCTCTCTAGCCCTCTGTGCTTCAGCAGCCTCTTCTATCCATGGGGCTAAGACCTTTCTCTCAGATTTCCAGCGTGATGCAATCATCACAAATAACAGTAGTGTGCCCAGCATGTGTCAAGCACCAGGGGAAATGTTTGTCCACCAATAGCTCTTCAGCCCTTCAGGGGACCCTTCCTTCCCCCACCCCCCCATCACTCACACATTTGTGTGGATTAGTGTGTGGGACCTGGGAGCGCAGGGATCCACCCAAGCAGAGAGAAGGGTGCTGAAAGGAAAGCAAGAAAATATCTGAAGGTCAAAGTCACCAACTTCACAGATCCCATGACTGCTGCCCTAATGGATTTGGAAGGGCTGAGGGTTCAAGAGAGTGGCACTGCCATATGGGTCCCTTCTCACTCTTGCTCAGGCATTCTTTCTTTCAACAAATGTTGACTGAATACCAGCCCTTCACTAGGCTCTAAGGATGGGGAAACTGAGGCACCAAGAGATTTCCACCACTCCTGTTCTTACGAAATGTACAGTGTATATTAGTCAGGATTCTCCAGAGAAACAGAAGCAGTAGGCGATATAAATATGGAGAGACAGAGCAAGAGATATATCATAAGGAATTAGCTGAAGTGATTATATGGAAACCGAGAAGTCCCAAGATCTGTAGTCAGCAAGCTGGAGACCCATGCGAGCCAATGGTTTAAGTTCTATTGCCAAGCCAGCAAATTCAAGACCTAAGAAAAATCAGTGTTTTAGATCAAGACTAAAAGCAAAAAAGGGAGGAAAAGAGCCCATGTCCCATCTCAGTCAGTCAGGCATGAAGAGTTCCCTTCTACTCAAGGAGGGTCAGCCTTCTTGTTCTATTCATCCCTTCAACAGATTAGATGAGGCCCACCCACATTAGGGAGAGCAATCTGCTCTGTTCAGTCTACCAATTCGGATGTTATTCTCATCCAGAAACACCCCCAAAGATACACCAGAATAATGTTTGACCAAATATCTGGGCTCCCCGTGACAGTCAGGTTGACACATAAAATGAACCATACGCAGCCTAACAAGGAAGAAAGAAACTGAAGGGGTGAGTACATGTGGGACAAGGATAAGAGAGAAGAATCAGGCTCTGTGAGAACACATAGCCAAGGGTGCTTGCCCGGCATGAGAGCACTTTGTGCTCAAATGATGGAAGGAGAAACAGAGGCCCTCAGTGGGGTTCCCGGTGTCCATGAGCAGGTGAAGGGGGACATTTTCAGAGCTGGAGAACTTTCTCTCAGCCCATGAATTATGCAGGCCATCCAGCTCTCCATGGTGCTTAGAGGGGAAGGCAGTAATATTAAGATTTCCCACCAAAATCAAAATTCTTACAGGTAGAAAAATTAGACTTCATGTGGCTGATCTGTGAGAGGATTGTCGAGATTCAACAGTAATATTTGTCACCTCAAGGAAGAGTCCTGGGAGTAAGGCTTTGCAAGTCCTTTACTTTTATTTTTTTTTAAGATTACCAGGTTTCTTCTCAACTCTTTTAAAAATAATAATAATAATTCATTTCCTCCTCATAACAATTCTCCAAAAGAGGGATTATTATTTCCAATCCTTCTTTTCCCTAACCCCTGAGGGGTTAAATGACTGACTTAGCTTCCCTCAGCCAGGCAGCCGGGCCTCAGGGTTTATGCTCCAACACCAGACCAACGTGTCACCTGGTTTTGTCTACCCAGAATTTCAGTGTCTGTTTCTCAACAGCTGGATGACCTGTGTCCTCTCAAGAATCCCCTCCTGGGGACCTTCTGAACCAGACTGGGTTAATGGTGAATCTGAGACAATCCACATCCATTCGCTACCCATTCCCTTATGTGAACATCCCACCGCTGAACACAAACACGTGGGAGGGAGGTACCTGCCTTCGAAGACCCCCCAGTTTCCTGACATCACATACCTCCACCTTCTTTCCTTGGCTAAAGGACTCAAGGCCTCTTGAACTGGAGAGTCATGCCATTAGGCAAGTCTAACCAGCTGCCATAAGACGACCCCAGATCACAGGCTCGGCCGTGGCTCTGATCACCTGCTAGCACAGTTTTTCTGGAACAAGAATGGGCTTGAGGTCCTCTTGGTTAAAGGCAAAGCAATATTTGCTCTTGATTTTGAAAAAAGGAGGGGATCTAATCGTCCTGTCCCCGCCGTGCCTGGCAGAGGTTAGGAGAGGGTGAGTTTTCCATTAAAAGCCCAACTCATGTTTTATGTATTTCTAAAGAGCCACAATTTGAACTTAATTCCTCCTCCCGTTAAGAAAAGAACCCCCAAAGTTAGTATTTAAAATGTCACATGCAAGCCAGAGGCCTCCATGGGTCACAAAGGGTGGGACAATTTATAGTGGGAAGTAATAAAATTGATGCCGAATGACTTCAAGACCCTGAGAGTTGCCGGAGAGGTTGGGAAGAGAACACTTGAAACCAAACCATGAATAAATCTTAGGAAAGCTGAGAGCAGAGCTTTCAAGAAAGGAAGCTGGTAAATAGGCTGAGTTTTAACTTTGATTCCACATTATGGGGGTTAGCAAAAAGCAGTGACCCCTAGGCTGGCAAAGAATTGTGGAGGGTCACTGTGGGCCCCTTGCCAAGGTCCCCTCACCTGGAGTGCGGTGTCCTTGTCTGCCAACAAGATCACTGAGACCTGGGGCCATGGAGCCAGTGACAGGCAAAGCTGGCGTGTGAGCCCGAGTCTGCCTACATTCATGTACATGAGGGACTTGGCACAGGGCTGGGTACTCGGGAACTGCAAGATCCAGCAAGATCTATAAGATCCACAAGATCCACAAGAACCACAACATGCAGTTGTGACTACTATTATATTTATTACTATGGTTATTACTTCAAAGCCTAATGCCATAAGCTTTCAGGCCTCGTGGGTCATGGTGTGATCCCTTCCAAAAAAAAAAAAAAAAAAAAAACTCTTCCAAAAGTGACCTCAACGCTTTGAGAAACTCCGATGGTGCGTTGCCACAAGTGGAACGTGGCAGAAGCTGTTAACCATCACTGCCCCCTCCCCCTCCCATGCCTGCCCCCAAACACCGCAGGGGGTCACAGCTTTCGAGTGGCCCTCTAGTCTTGCAATTGCTGTTTACCAATAGGTGTTCACACCTCCCCAGGTGGGTACCCAGAGTGGGCACCTCTGGCTGCAGGTTGAGGACTCAAGCAGCCCTGGGGCCAGGGAAGACGCCCCGGCCGTGATGGATTTCGTGCAGCTTATCATCATTCCTCATAACCAAACCTAATTATCACCATCCTTCAAATTAATTCCCTCTGAGATGCAGCAATTTGGTCATGAAGTTTGAGCGCGTCTCTGAACCGACTCTGTGCTCCCACACACATCAGGGTGCGGAGGGCAGGGCCACTCCGTTTTTGCTGTGTTCTCTTCTGTTCTGTTTAAGCATCTACATCCCCAAAGCAACTCTTCTGCAGTTTCTGGCAGCACAAATCCTCCACTTCAGCCTTGCTCAGCCCACCCCGCCCCTCCCCAGCCTTTCACCTTCCCGGCGGAATCCCCCCACCCCCACCCCCGTTCTCCCTCGAAGTCTGCTGCTCCCAACCTGGGCTGCACGGGTGAACCACCCAGGGAGGTTTTGAAAACTCTTGAGGCCTGAGCAGAGCTCTGGTCCAATTAAACCAGCACTCTGGGGGCAGGGCCCGGACATCTGGGGTTTTGAAGCTCTGCAGGTGACCCCAGTGTGCGACCCGCGGGAAACACGCGATTCTAAACCAGCCCTTAATGCTTCCGCTCTGCATGCGACCTCTAATTTCACCTGCTCCCACCCTAACGTACACACACCCCGCAATTATTTTTCTTTATGATAAAAATGTTACTTCTATTTGTTCATTTTGGAGGAGGTAATAGAGGCAACAGTGTAAGAATACAAAAGAGTATGGGAAAAAGTTTTCCTCCTACCTGGTTACCACCCCCCTACCCCTGCCACCGCAGCCCTGCTCCCCTCCCCAGAAGGAAAGGTCCCCTTCTCTGCTCTCTGAGGGCACCAGGACTGAGAGAATGGCAGAATCTTTGGGTCACAGAGGCCTGGGTTTGAGTCCTGCTTCTGCCACTGATTTCCCATAGGACCTCAGATTAGTCATTTCAGCTCTCTGATCCTGTTTCCTGTCCATATAGGGGAGGCAACAACCCCTGCCTCTGGAAGACAGGAAGGAAGGAGGCTTTGGGGGTCTCTGTTGCAGCTTAGTCAATGATCCCAGCATAAGAAAACCAAGCATTCTCTTGGCTCATGGCCAGGAATGCAGGCCTGTCAGGTCCTGGTCCCCAAGGTGTCCCCAGGGGTCATTTTCCTGGCTGGTGGCTAGGCTGGACTAAGAAAATCCAAGACAGGTCCCCTCACATGACCAACACATTGGGGCCCCTCGACATGGTCCCTCCCCTGGTGACCAGCTCGGGCTTCCCCACAGCATGGTGTCTGGGGGTCGGACACGGACGGCCCTCACCAAGGTGCTGCTCATCTCCTCAAGCCGACTATCAAAACTCACACGGTGCACCCAGATTCAAGGGGAGGAGAAAGCCACACCAAGTCTCAACAGAGAAGTGGTTATGGTCACACCACAAAAGAGCATGTGGGCTGGGATATTGTTGCAATCTTTGGAAACATGATGGATGTCAGGAGGAGCGAATGCAGACTGCCCAGCACGTGGCAGGTGCCCAACAAATATTGTTCCCATTTTTCTCAACACATAGCTCTTCAGCATTTTACACCGTTCATTGTTGAGATACGTCGTTTCTGTTCCATCCCCAGTGTCGGGCCAAGAGCCCGTGAACGTTTGTTTCTATGACATTTCAGAGGGTGGCCGTGAGGCCACCATTCATCCCGTCCTGTGTGGATGACTGGGGTGGATTCCTGAAATGCCAAATCACGAGAGTCCCCCTCCCCGCCGTCGCCCCACTCTCTTACCTGCCGGCCGTGCTGGTCTGCTGTGCCCACCACCTGACGGGGCCTCCTTGACTCTTCTCATCACTGTGTCTTCCTGCCCAGATTCTCCACGTTCGCCACCAGGAAACGACTTAAAGTCAGCTTGTGCCCGAAGACTCCTAAGCAGGAAGACAGAGTGCATCTATGTTTGAGCATGTATCTGATGGTGTGGGCTCTCCGCCAGGCACTGGGTAAGGACGAGATTCAGATGGGATTTGGTGATGTGGTGATCAGGCCCAGCAAGGTCTCCAATGCCCTGTCAAGGCGTTGGAGCTTCATTCTCCAGGCAAAAAGGGAACTCCATGGGCATTTCTGGGAGAGGAGAGACATAACTAGGCATCTGGGCAGCATCGGGTGAAGAGAGGGCAGAGGTAAGGTTTTACCGCGCACCGTCTTGGTAGCCCAAGCTCTGAAACCTGGACATTCAGAGCGAGGCTATCCCCTCCAAAATCCCCTCCCCGTAGACAGGGAGACTGTGGCCTGGGAGGGGAAGGGGCCTGCCCATGGTGGGGACCATGGGTCTTTGGCCATGCAGCTGGATTCCAGAGGATATGTCTGCAAGGCATGTGTCTGACATTGAGAAATGTCTTCGCAGCGTAGGGGGTAATGATTGATAGGTCTGATGAATGCATCCCCATTATTATTGAAATTTATACACAGTCTACCAATCGAAGACTCTCTCTATGCATGCATCTCATTTCGCATTCACAGCTGTTGTTTTTCAGCTGGGAACCTGGGAGTCTGGCCCCTGGATTGACAAAGCTGCAATCTGGGGGCACCTTCCAGAAAGCAAATCCTGGACCTAAAGGCCCTATTTGGAAACTGCTCTCTGCCATTGATTCATAAGGGGCTCCGGGCAAGGTGGCTACTGAGCGTGAACCATATTCTAGGAAGACGAAGGTCACACACAAGAATATCCAGCCCAGACCCTTGCATAGCCAAGAAGGTTCTAGTTTCCTTCGAAGATTCATTCAGTCATTCATTAACAGATATTTTGAATACCTACTATTTACCAGGTGCTACCGTAGGTGCTAAGGATACAGGAAAGTCACCATGTGAGTTATTGTGACAGGAGCAGAAAGACTACAAAGGACACAAATCAACAGAGCAAAATAAAAATACAGCTCATGAGAAGAGCCATGAAGGAAAGGAGCAGAGTGTTGTGAGAGGCGTGCACTGTGAAAAGCAATTTGATGTGGGGGTGTCACTGCATAAACACTCCTGAGCTGAGCCTTTGTACGCCACTCAGTAGAGCTGATCCAAGATCCCAAAGGGACAAGTGACATCTGGAGCACAGAGACAGATACCAGCATTGACCAATCCGCACACTCAACCAGGTTTTGTCTTCACAAACTCAGAGGTTCTCTGCTTAGCGTTCTAATTCCACTCCGTTCTAGGACCTGAGACACGCTGCTGAGCCCTTTGGAACCTCAGGGTCCTCACCTGTACGATGGTGGTAATGATGGGACTGCCCACATAGGGTCATTGTTGTGAGGATTAGAATATTTAGTACAGGGCGCCTGGGTGGCTCAGTGGGTTAAGCCTCTGCTTTCGGCTCAGGTCATGATCTCAGGGTCCTGGGATCGAGTCCCGCATCGGGCTCTCTGTTCAGTGGGGAGCCTGCTTCCCTTCCTCTCTCTCTCTCTCTCTCTCTGCCTGCTTGTGATATCTGTCAAATAAATAAATAAATTCTTTAAAAAAAAAAGAATATTTAGTACACATAGAGACTTACAACAGTGTCTGCTGCCCGGTCTTAGCTACTGTTAACTCCCCACATCCTTGGATGGGGCCATCATTGGCTTTGAGGGTCCTTTGTGTGGAGTTGGCAGAGAGAAAATGGTGCCAGGTGGAGGCCTGTC
This sequence comes from Meles meles, assembly GCF_922984935.1. Taxonomy (NCBI): domain Eukaryota; kingdom Metazoa; phylum Chordata; class Mammalia; order Carnivora; family Mustelidae; genus Meles; species Meles meles. The sequence continues at coordinate 20,083,819 of NC_060076.1, forward strand.
TCTGGTTGGGATGCCCCAGAAGCACATCCTGAGGCAAGGAGTGGCACATAAGTAGCTTACTGGGGAGGTGAAGGGGATACGGCTAGGAAGTACAGAAGTGAGTGGGGAAGGCCACCAGGGAAGGGTGTGTTATCATGCCCCTGTGCACTATGGGTAACTGGAGCTTAGTCCCTGAGGGGAACTCCAGAGCCAGTGATGTCCACGGCCTTGAATTTATCCCACAATGGGGCAAGGGAGTTGGGTTATCAATACACCAGCTCTTCCTCATTGTGGTAGCAGGAGTGGTGGCATGAGGAAGAGAGAGCATGAATTTTCAGCAAACCTATCGCCCATCCTGGCAGGCAGAGTTGGCCGTGGCAGCCTCAGAAAACCCTCCAAGAAGCTGTGGAGGTCTCAGAAGTCGGGATACGTGTATCACAGTGGCCCGGATACGGAAACGTGGATGGGCTCTAACAGGGCCCAGCACAGAGGAGCAGCGTGAGGACAGACACAGTCCGGCATAGTGGACAGCAAGTCATTACCCTCCAGGGGCTGAAGAAGAGCCATGAGAGCTATGATGTCATGCTGATCCCAGGACAGAGGGGCCTTGAATGCCAGGCTAAGGAATTGGGACTCCATTCTGTGGGCAGCAGGCAGTCCTTTGAGGTGTTTGAGAAAGGGAGTGATGCAAAGCTGTATCATAGATAAGAAACAACAAAATCACTGGGGTCGTGGGTCTACCCCACCCCAACATGTTCCCAGAAGCTGCTGACTCCGCTCCTCTATGCTCTGCCCACAGCCCAGAAAGATGGGCCAGCAGGGAGGCTTCCTAAAGACACAAACTCTAGGGATGGCTTAGAAGGAAGACTCTGCCAGACCACCTGGGTGGGGGAAGATGTCCTCCCTGCCCCTGCCAGAGACAGTCTCAAGTAAAAGCAAGGTCAATCACCATCTCCAAGGACAGTCATGGGACCGAAGAGTCAGATATGCAAGCTTGGTCCAGAGCTAGACTCCTAGACACAACAGTCCAAGGGCTTCCAACAGAGCTCCTCCTTTGCCCCTCACCCTGGCCATCCATTCTTCCTCTGAACAAATGTCAATTACTAGAGACTGTTGTCTGGAAGACGGTTATACCACTAGTGTTCTCAAGACATGGAGGTTGCAGGCTGACCCTGGCATTGCCAGAGGACTGGGGAGGAACAGAGCCGTGGTCCCTTTGAGCCCCCACAGACACTGCGCCCGGTGTGTGCACTGAGTGAGGCCCCCACTCAATTCTCTTCATCGGCTGGCAGGAAAGAGGGTCTCACCTCCGTTATCCAGAGCTAAAAATGTAGGCTACAAGAGGCTACTCAGAAGTTTGTCTTAGCAAAGAGCAGAACTGGGTTTATTCAAATACTCTGGATTAAGGAGTCCAGATTTATGAAAGCCTTGTGGCCAGGGACAAAAGGGTGAGTCCAGCAGGGTGGGAATCCCTGCAGAGCGGGCCTTGCTGTGTGATGGACTAGAGGTGAAGGAGGGGAGAAAAATGTGCCTGGAAGTTCCCCAAGTCCTGAATGTTTACATCACCCCAGTTTATAGACAAGACCTGAAGTTGGGAGAAGGGAAACCAGGGACAAACTGCTGGGAAAGAAGGTCTGTGTGTGAACCAGCCGGCTGGCCGCAGCTACATCTAGGAGAAAAGGCAGAATGCCAACACTGTTATTAAAAGAGACATTTTGCTGACATGAGTAACTCGGAGCTGGGGCAGAGTGATAGACGGGGAGGCCAGGGGGATGAGGAGCTCGGAAAGCCCAGGCACTATTCTCGAGCTCCCAGAGGCAGCGAGAGGGATCCTTGCCCCATTCTGGACGTCTGTGAGTGCACATATGTGCGTGCCCATGTCTGTGCGCATGCCTGGGGGGGTGAGAGTGCGTGTGCTTACACACATATATATGCCTGTGAGTTTATGTCTGCATGCATGCGTGACTGTGAGTTCACACTAATCTGTTGGGAAGCGTGCATGCACGCATTGGAGTGTGTGTGACCTGAAAACTTGGGTTCTTGCCCTGAGCATTCAAGGTCTGAGCCCCCAAAGAAACGAAGAGTTCAGGAGCAGGAGCTGAGGGTAGGGTTCTGTTCTCTTGCCAGCGAATGGGAACTGATTTCCTTCCCTTGTCTTCCCTGCTGGGATTCCTGGTCTCGCCTCATTCCTGCCTCCCCTGGCCCTTGTTCCAGCTTTGTTCCAGCACTTTCTTCTACTCTAGGGGGGTCATTCTCCTCTGCTCAGGACCTTCTCCTGGTGCTCTCTGATTCTAAAGCACTCACTCTTCATACCTCCTTCTCCATGACTCCCCACCACCCACCCAAACTTCACCTCTCTCCCTTCCACTCATACCACTGGTCTCGGCTTACCCATCACCTCCTCCTGGAAGCCTTCAGTGTCCATGGTTGTGTTTCTTTCTACTTTTTTTTTTTTTAAGGCAGCTCTGTTGATCTAGTCATACACACACAATCCACTCATTTAAAGTGTAGGTTTCAACCGGCTCAACGTATTCACACGGTGTGCTACAATCTAATTTTAAGACATTTTCACATATCGCATAGAGCACTGGGTGTGGGGCATAAACAATGAATTTTGAAACACTGAAAAAAAAAATAAAATTGAAAAAAAAAAGACATTTTCATCCCGCCAAAAGAAATCCCATAACCATTAAAGATCACTCCCCATTTCCTCTTCCCCCAGCTACACACCTACTTCCTGTTTCTATGGATTTGCCTATTCTATGGATTTGCCATTCTATGGATTTGCCTATTTCCAATTCCGTGGAATCATACAGTACATGGTTTTTGGTGACCAGCTTCTTTTACTTAGCCTGATGTTTTCAAAGTTCACCCATGTTGTAAGACGTATCAATACTAATACTTCATGCCTTTTTATTGCCAAACAGCATTTGGCTTGAGGTATGGATGTACCACACTGTATTTAGCCATTCATCAGTTGAAGGACAGTTGGGCTGCCTCGATCACTCGTTGGCAATAGAAATAAAGCCGCTATGAACGTGTGTGGGTAAGTTTCTCTATGAATGTAGGTTTCCAGTTCTCTTGGGAATGCACGTAAGCGTGGAGCTGCTGGGTCAAACAGGGACTCTCGGTTTAACTTTCTGAGAAACTGCCAAACTCTTCTCCAGGTGGCTGCGGCGTTTTACGTTCCCACCAGCAATCAGGTGAGTGAAACCTGTCCACGTCTTTGGTCACTTGGGAGGGTCTGACTTTGATCTGAGCCATCCTACTGGGTGAAAAGTGGAATCCCAGTGTGGGTTTGTTTTGCATCCTCTGCTAACAAGTGATGTTGATCCTGTCTACGTGTGCTGGTTGCTGTTTGTAAATCTTCTCTGGAGAAACATCTGTTCAGATTCTTTGTCCATTTTTTTTCAATTGTCCTTTTTAGTTGTTGCTTCGGAAGCGCGGAAGCGTGCTTTATGTCCCTCTGAAATACTACGCCCTTATCAGACATGGGATTTGCAGACATTTTCTCCCACTCTGCTGGTTGTCTTTCCACTTTCTTGATGGTGGCCTTGGAAGCACGGGATTTTTTCAGCTTGAGATTACCCAAATTTACCCATTTCTCTCTCATTGCTTGTGTGTTTGGTGTCATTTCTAGGAAATCCACTACCTAACCCATGGTCGTGAAAATTTACTATGATTTCTTCCGAAAGGTTTGTAGTTTTAGTTCTGACATGGAGGTCAATGATCCATTCTCTGCACAGTGAGGCAGCAACAGCACCCAAAAAGGACTGCTCCTACCACTCCCCTGCAGTTGGGAGGCAGTCGGTTGCCAGGAGAACACGGTGCATTTTCTACAGAGCAAGGTTTGTGTCTCTATCCTAGCACTATGGGAGGAAGTAGCAGGAAATGCTGTGATAGTCCCTAAGCAGGTCCTCCATTAAGGACTAACCCCCTCTCAGATTCGATAATCCACGCAGGTGATTTTTACGGGCAATCCCTTCACTGTGAATGGTTCTGCTTTAAGACGGGCTATTCTGCCTTTGGTTTTGATAAGATAGTATCTCAGTTAATCCATTTCTCTGTTGGGCTCTGCTGAAACTTCTCCCCTAATCTTCATTATCTCCTACCAGGGGCTTTGGTTAGGACTTGAGTGGACCAGATTCACCCCAAGGGCCTCCACACAGCTCTAAGAAGTAGAGATAAAATTCAGCCCTCTGCCTGTCTGGGGCCAGGCAGATTGTAATTTACCTTAATTGTCATTAGCAGGACTCTCGGGTTCCCAGGCCATAGAAAAATCCCGCAGCATGACACATTTTCCCTCTAGGGTGAGGAGCCCTGTTGGCCATGGGAAAGAACAAAAATTCAACTATTAGTCTGTCATGGGGGCTCTGGACCAAGAATCAGGCATTTTAGAATTTCAACAGTGATTAGAATGGTCTGCTTTGGAGACTATCTTGTTGGTCGTCTCTGACGCTGTCCCCAGAGAGAGGGAGAAGCAGCCTACCATGGTTGGGGGTGGGGGGGCTCCCTGCTGGTGGAGACAGCACTCCACCAGGAATCAGGACACCTGGGTCCTGTGTCATTGGCTAAGTCACACCCCCTCCCTCCATCTTGGTTTTTCTATATAAGACATTTGTAGATCTGGCTTGACATTTGTGCAAGGATTCCGGTGACTAACCCAGCTTCTGAACTCAGACACGGTGACAGCTTGGGGCTCTAGGGTGCCTCTGCTGGGGGTGCAGAGAAGAGATTTACTTCTTAGCTGAGATCATTTCTGTATGTCTAGATCTGCCAAGCCCACCGCAGCTGCCGCTAGCCCCATGTGGCTTTTTGAATTTAAAGGGATTTAAATTAAGTGAAATTTAAAATACGGGATTTCATTAGCAATACTTGGCATGCTCGATGGTCACATAGGGCAACGATGGCGCCGGACAGTTGATTCAATTCCACTCTCCTTTCCAGATAAGCTTTTTCCATCCACACGAAGGGTCATTCACTTCTCCTCTTGTCAAAGAAAAGGTCCGTGTTTCCTTCTCTATGAAAAGACTGGCCTGAGATGCCAAGTAATTTACCTCAAGTTACTTCAGCGGGCGCAATGGCAACCGGACAGAGCCAGGCACTTGGATTCTCCAGATGCAGAGACCGAGGTTGGGGAGGGGACAGGACATGGGCTAGCCCCCTCCCCCAACATTGGAGCCCCCAGGGACCTTCAAGGTAGGTGCCTTCCAGGTAGCTGGTTCTGGGCCCTGGAAGGACGCTCTCAGTCTGGGAAAGGACAAAACAGGAGGAAAAGCAGGCTTTTGTGGTGATGTAAATGAAAATTTCCAATTTGCTAGTCAAAAGCATGTCCCTGTTTAGAGATAAGAGTAAATTTGAGTCTTTGTTATGAGTGATTAATTCATTACAATGCAGTTTCTCTGCAGCATCCAGCCCCACTGCTTGGTTTAGGAAGCTGGGGTACCTGATGGGAGAAGCTGGCCCATCCCCAAACTGCGTGTGTGTCCCTGTCACAGTGTCAGGGGCTGTCTCATTAGGTCAGAAAAATGAGGGAAGCGTTCCATGAAGCAGCCTTCTCACCAATATCTTAACACAAAGCACTGGACGGGGTGGGTGTCAGGAGACCCAGGGCCTGAGCTTTTCAATTTAATTTAATAAGAATTTATTGTTGTTCGGAAAGTTGCTAGCCAGGGGAGCAAAATGGGTTTCAGCTTTCCTGCCGGCTGTGATTGATGGATAGTTACCGCCTACAGTCCCAGCTCAAGAAGGCTTCTGAGGACACAAGAGGCTAGGCGGGCCAGAACAACCTGATGGATTGATTATTCATGTCTGCTGGGGCCCCAGCCTGAGCAGTGGCCTTGTCCCATGGAAAGCGAGGTAAGCAATAATGAGGATATAAATAGTAATCCTAGTAATAATAAAACCTCCCTGGTCAGGTCATTGGGAACATCAGGTAAGATTACGGATGCGAAGGTGCTTTGTGACCTGGACAGATGGCTTCATGATATGTGGCCTCTTTTCTTTTCTTTTTTTTAAATAACAATTTTCATTTATTTATTTATTTATTTAGTAGACAGAGATCACAAGTAGGCAGAGAGGCGGGGGGGTTGGGGGGCGGGAAGCAGGCTCCCCGCTGAGCAGAGAGCCGATGCGGGGGCTCATTCCCAGGACCCCAAGATCATGACCTGAGCTGAAGGCAGAGGCTTAACCCACTGAGCCACCCAGGCGCCCTGTTAGGAAGACTGGGGTATGTGTGCTTGGGTGTTGTGAGTGCCGAGAGGCGATGGGCGGGGTACTCACAGCATCTTCTCCCTTCCTAAGCAGCACAAACGATCAGATCAGCTGCAGGAGCAACATCTTCCTAGGAACATCGGCAAAAGCAAGGGAAGCAAGGGCAAAAATGAACTATTGGGATTTCATCAAGATCAAAAGCTTTTGCACAGCAAAGGAAACAGTTAACAAAACCAAAAGACAACTGACAGAATGGGAGAAGATATTTGCAAACGACATATCAGATAAAGGGCTAGTATCCAAAATCTATAAGGAACTTAGCAAACTCAACACCCAAAGAACAAACAATCCAATCAAGAAATGGGCAGAGGACATGAACAGACATTTCTGCAAAGAAGACATCCAGATGGCCAACAGACACATGAAAAAGTGCTCCACGTCACTCGGCATCAGGGAAATACAAATCAAAACCACAATGAGATATCACCTCACACCAGTCAGAATGGCTAAAATTAACAAGTCAGGAAATGACAGATGCTGGAGAGGATGCGGAGAAAAGGGAACCCTCCTACCCTGTTGGTGGGAATGCAAGCTGGTGCAACCACTCTGGAAAACAGCATGGAGGTTCCTCAAAATGTTGAAAATAGAACTACCCTATGACCCAGCAATTGCACTACTGGGTATTTACCCTAAAGATACAAACGCAGTGATCCGAAAGGGCACGTGCACCCGAATGTTTATAGCAGCAATGTCTACAATAGCCAAACTATGGAAAGAACCTAGATGTCCATCAACAGATGAATGGATAAAGAAGATGTGGTATATATACACAATGGAATACTATGCTGCCATCAAAAGAAATGAAATCTTGCCATTTGCGACAACGTGGATGGAACTAGAGGGTATACTGCTTAGTGAAATAAGTCAATCGGAGAAAGACAACTATCATATGATCTCCCTGATATGAGGACATGGAGATGCAACATGGGAGGTTAGGGGGATAGGAGAAGAATAAATGAAACAAGATGGGATTGTGAGGGAGACAAACCATAAATGACTCTTAATCTCACAAAACAAACTGGGGGTTGCTGGGGGGAGGTGGGGTTGGGAGGGGGAGGGGGTTATGGACATTGGGGAGGGTATGTGCTATCGTGAGTGCTGTGAAGTGTGTAAACCTGGCGATTCACAGACCTGTACCCCTGGGGATAAAAATACATTATATGTTTATAAAAAAAAAAAATTGGAAGGGGAGGCGAACCATAAGAGACTATGGACTCTGAAAGACAATCTGAGGGTTTTGAAGGGGCGGGGGTGGGAGGTTGGGGGAACAGGTGGTGGGTAATAGGGAGGGCACGTATTGCATGGAGCACTGGGTGTTGTGCAAAAACAATGAATACTGTTATGCTGAAAAAAATAAATAAATTGAAGTAAAAAGAAAAAAAAGATCAGCTGCAGGATTTACAGACTGATCAGCCATCTCTTTACCCAACAGGAGGAAACAAAGTTCAGAGAAGGTAGGAGACAGCACAAATTTAAATAGCAGGCCAACGACTATGGGAAAACCCAAATAATATCGGTTCCCCTGTTGTGGGTGCCAGGCACAGTGGGAGAGGCTTTTTGTACTTAGCTCTAAGTCTTGTCATTCTCCCACAAGGTAGGGGTTACTGTGCCATTCTACTATTAAGAAAACTGGACTCTGAAAAGTGATTTACCCAAGGACACCAAGCATAAGCAGCTGAGACAGAATTTAAACCCAGAATTTAAAATCAGGCGTGTACTCTGGGATCTTCTCACCGAGCCGGCAGGAGTTTCCAGGGCCAGTTCAGAGCCCAGAGCTCTGACCACTGTCCCAGGCAGCCAACGCAAGGGGCACCCCCTAGGTCAAGGGGCTCAAAGAGAAGTTGTTTTAAACCTCCTCAAGAGCTCAGATTAGCCAACCCCCCGGGGCATCCCTGGCTTGTGCTATCAGCCATGCCTCATCCTCGGGGAATGGCCTGGAAAGAAGGCCAAAGTGGGTTGGAAGCCAAGACCAAAAGGAGGGCAAAATAGGGAATCTCAAGGAGCTTGACATCACCAAGGAGCTACAAAAGGAATCAGTTACCCATCGGCAGATGGGAAGATGCTGACGGCAGGAAAGGGTTAATGGGCACTTCATGTACTTGTCGATCTTCTAAACACTTTAAATGTACGAACACCTTAATTCTCAAATTAACCACGGTGGGTACCACTAACACCATACCCACTTCACCTAGAAGGAAACGGAGGCACAGAAAACGGAGGGACTACCCCCAGGCATCGGGCCCTGGGATTAGAATCCAGGCGGCTTGATTCCACATCTGTCATTTTAACCACTCTAGGCACAAAAAGACCACAACGTGATTCCCCTTCCCCAATACAGAACTCCCTAATCCGTGCTCCCCAAGCGGTTTTGGCAAGCACTCATCATTCTCCGGGTTAAGTACTATCACGGTCTCCAGTTTTCTAAAGAGGACGCAGATCAGAGAAGGGCCAAGGTCAGCAGGAAGTCAGGGGTAGAGGCAAGTGCCCATGCCGCTCCCCAAGTCGCGCGCTCTCTGGCTGCGGGGGGGGGGGGGGGGGGGGGCGAGCGCGGAGGGGGGGGTCGCGGTACGAGAGGGGAGCAGGCGCTGGTTGCTGCGCAACCTGCCTGGGCTCTGAGCCGCCCGCACCCGGCTCGCAGGGGGCAGCGCCGCGGAGGCCCTGACTAGGCCTAGGCGTTTGCGAGTCTCGAGCCTCGGTGCCCCAGAGCGTAGCCCGCGCGGCACCGCGCAGCCTGCGGACATCCCCAGTGGCACCTGCCCGAGGCGGCGAGGGCGAGCGCCCTCGGGAGCGTTCCTAAGGGAGACCGGGCCGGAGGGATAATTGTAGAGGGTCCCTCGGGGCCAGCGATGCAGGCCGGGGTTGGAGAGTAGGGGGGAGGCCGCAGGGAGGAGGGAGAAGGCGCAGGGAGGAGGGAGAAAGCGCAGGGAGGAGGGGAAAGGGAGAAGGGAGGCCTGGAGGACCGGGCACAGAATTACTGCAAGCAGGAAAGCGGGATGCCACGTTTCTCATTCTACTTAACCACCCCACCCCCAACACACACAAGAGCAAGAAAGCCCCCAGACCAGGAAGCAGGGGGAGATAGAAAACCACCAGAAAGTACTCCCAAGAGGCCTCCTGATCCAGTCCCACCCTGCTCAGAAGGAGAAACTGAGCCGCCCAGGAGGAGGGGCCCAGGGTCAGCCCCAGGCCCTGTCTCCCTCTCCTCCCCATCCCTAGCAGCTGCAGAGGTCCCCAGACTATCCCAGTCTGGGCAGCCTGTCTTCCCACTACCCTCAAGGACTCTCCTTTTCAACTCCTGTCCCGGGGGCGCCTGAGTGGCTCAGTGGTTAAAGCCTCTGCCTTCGGCTCAGGTCATGATCCCAGAGTCCTGGGATCGAGCCCCGCATCGGGCTCTCTGCTCGGCAGAGAGCCTGCTTCCTCCTTTCTCTCTGCCTGCCTCTCTGCCTACTTGTGATCTCTCTGTCAAATAAATTAAATTAAAAAAAAAAAAAAAAAGATTCTCAACTCCTGTCCCGGTCCCTGTAGGAGGGGTTGGCTTTGGAAAGCCTCTGTGGGTGCATCAGCTCACCTCCCCAGCCCTGCTAGGGGTGGGACAGGTTGGGGAAGAAAAGGAAGGAGCCTGAGCTGGCCGGGGTCCTGGGGAGGTGCTCCCCAAGCATGGAGACCTGGCTCCCAGCCTCAGCGCCCCCAAGCTCCCAAGGACTCTGAGCTCTGTCACCTCTGCTGGGGACCACCAGCACCACCACAGCTGCTTCAGGAGAGCCCACAGTCCCAGAAGGGTCTGCAGGAGCTAGTCCTACCCTGACGTTCTTCCGTTCTTCCTCACCGCCAAGCTCCAGACGCAACCCTCCTTCCGGTCCCCGAACTTCCTGGTTGCGACCTCCTTGCCTTCTGACCCCTCGCGTCTGCACCTGCTGTACCCTCCACCTGGAATGCCTTCCACAGTGATTGCAAATTAAAGTTGTCTGAGGACCCCCTCCCTGCTGTGGGCAGAGGAGGGCTTGGGCAGGTCTGGGGGGCGGGGGTTGTGTTTCCTGGTGGGGCCTGTCCAATCAGGCCCAGGACCCTGCGAGGCTGGAAGGTTCCACAGAATCAGAGCCACGTGTGTTCTCTTAAGCAACCCAGTTCCAGGCCCAAGGGCTGGGGCTTTTCCGTGGACTCTTGTGCAGGGGTGGGGAGGGAGACAGGAGACGTACAGAAATCTGCACATCTTTGGGCCATTATCTTCAAAGCAAGGGTTTTTCTTTAGAGTTTATTAGGACATGTTATTAACGCAAGAAATCCACATTTCCTACAGAATGCAAAAACCTGAAACGCCAAAAAGGGAGGGGGAAAAACTCCCCACACGCTCAGCACCCAGAGATAAAGAGCACTCAAGTTTTGGTGTGGAGCCTTCCAGAGTATTCTATGCATGCATGTGTGTATGGTGGGTGTGACTTTTACTCCAGAAACTCCAGGTGCAAGAAGTATCACAGATCCTTCTTTTTCTAGAATGAAAACGAAAGCTTTCTCCAGGCCCCCGTCTCACCTGCAGCCCATGCCGTGGGATTCACAGCCCCTAGCTTCCTTCTCTGAGTCTCTACAGTCAGGCCAGCCCACTCAGCAACCAGAGTCCTGCACACTCCTCTGTTTAAGCCAGGTGGGTGGCTCCCTGTTGCCCTGGGGAGGGGCGGGGACACTGGCCCTGGCCATGCCTACATGGGATGGCTCCAGCTTCCCCAACATTGCCTACCCGCCCTGTTCCTGCTACTCTGTCCAGAGAGCCTCCCTTCAAACACCTCCACACGCCCTTCCCTCTGCCTGAAACAGTCCTCCCTGGTTCAGGCCACCCCCTTGTTCAGATCTTCGTGGAGCTGCTTTCCTTCCAGAAAGCCTCCCCGATGGCGGCCCCCAGCAGAGCAGCTCATTGCCCCCCAGACCTTCCACCCTGCCTGGACCCCACTCTGTCATTTCATACGTGCCACGTGTCATGTCTGTCACCTGTTGTAGGTCACAGGTGAGGACAGAGACCGCATCTCACTGCTCCATCCCCAGGGCCCGGCAGGGACAGGGCACAGAGAGCAGGCCAGCAGTCTGGGCTGAAAGAACGAGCCAGCCAGTGGCACATGCGTGAATGTGTGGGTTCCCACACATCACACCCTTAATGAAATGTCCCTCGTTCCTCTCTGCTTCTCACTTCCACGGTCCTCCCCTAGACTATACTTTGCACCATGTTCCAGAACCATCCTCTCTCTGTCCGCCTCTCCCTTCCCAGTCACAGCCCCTGTCCTCCCTCGAGGCAACAGCCTCCCACCAGTCCCTGTTCCTCTCTTGGCCTCCCTCCCCCCCATTACTCTCCATGCAGATGAAAAGAGCAGCCAGGGGTCCTTTTAAAATATGACATTCAGGAACGCCTGGGTGGCTCAGTGGGTTAAAGCCTCTGCCTTTGGCTCAGGTCATCATCCCAGGGTCCTGGGTCAAGCCCTGCCCTGGTCAGACTCTCTGCTCAGCAGGGAGCCTGCTTCCCGCCCCCCCACCCCCCCAAAACGGCTCTCTGCCTGCCTCTCTGCCTACTTGTAATCTCTGCCTGTCAAATAAGTACAATCTTAAAAAAAAATGTCATTCAGATTCCGCTGCGACCATGCTTACATCTCCCCTAGTGGGCTTCCCACTATGCTTCGGGTGAGATCCGACCACTTTCTGGTGGCCTCTACAGCCTTCCTCGCAGGGTCTTCACCAACCCCTTCTCTGGCCTTCTCTCTCCCACCCCACGCTGCCTCAGGGCCCTGCTTCCTCCACGCTGGCCTTGGGGCCTTCTCCAAACTTGATCAACTGGTTCCCCTGGGGCCGTGGTCCTTGCCCTTCCCCCAGCATGGTGCGTCGCTCCCCAAACCTCCACAGGCCTCAGCTCGAACGTCACCTCCAGCGAGAGGCCAATCTGGCTGTGTGTCACCCTGTTTTACTGTCTTCACAGCCATTGTCATTTACTGACATCTTTGACGGGACTGTCTCTGGGCTGCCCCGCACCCCCCTGCCAGGGACTCCCTCCCCAGGCTGGGGCTTAGTAGGCGCTGCTCAGTGCCTATTGGTCAAGTAACTGGGAGGGACCTGCATGTGCCTGTGCCTCTCGTACATCTGTTTGGAGTTGCTGTGTAGACCCAGATGTGTTATTTTCCCTTGTTAATTACTGCAGAGTAATTATAGTGAGAAGTGTAAGTACAGAATGCATTAATGGGGGAAAACATAAAAGGTTTCACGCACTGGCTCACTGAGCACCCGAACCGGAGACAAGCCTCCCTGTAGCCTGCCAGAATTCTCACTAGGGTCATTTCCTCCCGGGTCTGGAGCCTGAGCCCTAACCGACCCTGTTTTCCTCCCCTTCTCTGGAAAGTCACTGCCAAGCCTGTCTGTGCCTCCTTAGACATGGGGGTGTGGCTGGGAGAGTCCGGGCCCTTCTGGGGTGAAGCTCCAGCTTCTGTGTGTCCCCACAGAACTGGGATGTGGGGTGATGTTGGGAAAAGGAGTTTGCTTCTCTGAGCCTCAGTGTTTCCATCTGTAAAACAGGGATAATGATAGCTCCCTCCCAGGACTTTTGTGGGTTCTAAAAGAGAGATATACGCTAAAGGCTTCTAAGGAGCTTCACAGGTTTCACACTGTCTCCCTTCTGTCCCTCCTCAGGGTCAGAGAGGACACATGCTCCCCACTTTCCCACCTCAGGCCCCTGGACTCTCTTCTTCAGGAGAAATGGTGCCTTGCTTTCCCCTCGCCTACTATGAAACACCAGGCTGACTTCGACAAGGTTGGTTTTTAAAAATGCTTTTAAAAATGGTTGTTGCAGGGCGCCTGGGTGGCTCAGTGGGTTGGGCCGCTGCCTTCGGCTCAGGTCATGATCTCAGGGTCCTGGGATCGAGTCCCGCATCGGGCTCTCTGCTCAGCAGGGAGCCTGCTTCCTCCTCTCTCTCTCTGCCTGCCTCTCTATCTACTTATGATCTCTCCCTGTCAAATAAATAAATAAAATATTAAAAAAAAAAATGGTTGTTGCAGACCCAGAGTTTGGAAAAGGGGATGTGAGCGCCATATCTTCCTGAAGGAACTCCCAGATGTGTAGCCAGCTGTGCAGCTCCCAGCAGCCTGTTGATGTCTCTGCTCACCCCAGACACACACACACACTCACTCACTCACGTCCAGGCAGAGAGAGAACCACAAATGCCCCCAGGAGTGGAAATCGCTGAGGATGAGATCTATGAGGCTGTAGTAACAAGGGGAAGAGAAAAAGGCTCATGTCAAAAGTAAAATGCCGGAGAAGCAGGGTCACTGCTGAGATTTCCAGAACCTGCTCTTTGCCCATTTACAGCTGGGAGGTAGATCTCCGGCTTGAGTTTTGGGTCCTGATGACCCTGAGTCGCCCTCTTGTGGGCATCAGCGGTAGCAGCGGGCTTTCCAGCCTGTCCTGCCAGGTGGAGTACTGCGTTCTCGGGCTCTCTGCTCAGCGGCGGGCCTGCTTCCCTCACTCTCTCTCTGCCTGCCTCTCTGTCTACTTGTGATCTCTCTCTGCCAAATAAATAAATAAAATCTTTAAAAAAAAAAAAAAAAAAAAAAAGTACTCTTGGGCGCCTGGCTGGCTCAGTGGGTTAAAGCCTCTGCCTTAGGGCTCAGGTCATGATCCCAGGGTCCTGGGATGGAGCCCCGCGTCGGACTCTCTGCTCAGCAGGGAGCCTGCTTCCCTCCTCTCTCTCTCTGCCTGACTCTCTGCCTACTTGTGATCTCTGTCAAACAAATAAAATCTTAAAAAAAAAAAGTACTCTTTAATTCAGTGCCACAGTTCTTACAAATATGCTATCCCCACAGAAACACGGTTTTCCAGAGCACTGAACAATGAAGATCCAATATCATTACTGATCCTACCTTTAAAAAAAAAAAATTACTTTGCTTTTAAAAAATTCATTATAGGGGCTCATGGGTGGCTCAGTTGGGGAAGCGTCTGCCTTCAGCTCAGGTCATCATCTGGGGTCCTGAGGACGAGACCCATGTGGGGCTTGCCAGTCAGCAGGAAGCCTGTTTCTCCTTCTCCCTCTGCCCCTCCCCCGGTTCATATTCCTCTCTCTCAAATTCATAAAACCTTAAAAAAAATAAAATTAAAATATTAAAATCATTATATAAAATTTTCAAAATATTGAAAAGCACAAAGAAAAAGATAAAACTCAAGAGTAGACTTTTCTAACTACAACCCAGCCAGGAGGGGAAAGGAAAGAGTTTACTGTCCTGGTTCACCAGGGGTTCATTAAGAAAGCATTTCAGCTAAACATTTTGCTGCTTCCAGCTCATTGCCCACCTCGTGAAGGAGGGTGGGCAACTCAGTTCAAACTGTTAAACTCAGTTAAACTGTCTTTCACTGAGGTCCCTTCCCCAAACCCACTTTCTTCTTTCCCACGGAGACCCCTGTGCTATTAGCTCAGCAGAGAAATGAGCTCTGGAGTGTTGGGCTCATTCATTCATTCCACACTGTTTACTGACCATCTATTTTGGGCAACATTGTTTATGGACCATCTATTTTGGGCCAGATCCCTGGCTCCTAGAGATACAGACAACATGGTCCCTGACGCTCTGAACTGGACACAAATAATCCCGCGATGGGGTTGGGGGGAGGCCAATCCTGGCTCCACCAGCCCCAGCCGGTGACCACAGCTCCTTTCTGAACCTCAGTTCCCACATCGGTAAAGTCATAATTGCACCTACCCCATTAAATTATGGTGCAGACTGAACAGAGATAAGGACGCAGAGAAATCACTTGGGAAATGCTATTTCTCTTCATCTATACCATTGTCATTCTTTACGCTGCAGAGAAGAAACTTGACCACAACCCGGGATGCCTGCTGGACTTCTGGAGAAATCACAACATTTTATCTGTAGTTGGTGTTGGAAAGGATCCTCGATATCATTCAGCTGAGCCCCCGTATTTCAGAGAAGAGGACACTAGGGCCCAGAGAAGGGAGGGAAGAGACCTAGGTGACAGCAGATCTGGAGATGGGCTTGGTGCTTCAGATCACAGCCTCTGGAGGCAGGACCCCATCCTCAACCCAGAGCTCCACTGCATGCTGGCTTTGGCAAATCAGGTCAACTCTCCATGCCTCTGAACCTTCGTCCGTAAAATGGGCATAACAACTACCTTTGACTCAGGGTTTATGGGAGAACTACCTTAACTGACTCCTAAGCCAGTGCTCCATCTGCTACTCCTAGGACTTACATAGCCCAGAATTTTAGGAAAGCAATGTTTCCTGACTCTGCACATCTTGCATTCAGAATTCATGGGTCAGGACTCAGCTCAAGATCTTCCCGAAATGTAAAGGCCTCTTGAGTGGGAGCCTTGGGCAGGAAGAAGCAAACTATTCTAGACAGCCCAGGGGTGTATTGTGATCACACAGTTAAGATCAAAGTAGCACCACCTCCTAACTCCCACCCCAGATGACCTCACTCAATCCACGTCAAGTGGCTGGCTCATGATTTAAGAAAAACAGGCAGCACCTTGGTCACTGATAGCCCATTGCCTCTCTGGGCATGCCCAAGATAAATTATACTGGTTTCATGTCAAAAACAAAATGCCAACAACTGCATCAAAACATCAGATTAAGTAAAAATAAACACAAGCAAACATTAGAATAAGTTAGCATCTGGCTGAACCACTGGTAACTGTGGTCAGCCCTCAGTGTTTCCTCTTTTCTTTCAAAAATAGCTACGTGCCCAAAAGCCTTTCGGGGGTCACCCAACTAGAAAAGAAATCCCTGGAGATTGGTTGCAAATTCCAGTTTATCCATTTCTCCTTCTATATCACAGTGGAAAATCACCAAGGCCGCATGGAGATCTGTAATGATTTTCTGTACATTCGTGTAAACAAAAGAACATACAATTTTCCTTTTCTTCCCAGTAGAGTGTTTTATTTCTCGTTTTCCTAGTTCAGGGAAAATGTTAAGATCATTGAGGGGGGTTGCTGAAATGTCTTGAAACCAAACACACAATATTAAAAAAATATTTGGAGAAGAAAGAAGCCGGTTGAAGGGGCTGTTATTTCTTGTGAGATCAGTTGTTTTATTTCATTATGAGGTTTTAGTGTTTTCAAGAAGCAAGTGCAAGAAAGAAGAGAGAGGTAGGTAGAAGGTTCCAGAAAGGGAAGGATGCCGGGCTATGGTGGAGGGCAGGTGCACCCACTTCAGGTGGGTAAGGCAGTTTATATTCTTAAATGGTTAGTTGATAGACCATTTTCAAGAAGAGTAATTGCCCACAACATGGGCCCCCTGGGAGACGTGGCAGGCGGCGTGTGGGAAGACTCAGCTTTCAGCTAAAACTGAGGTCTCTCTTTAGCGCTGCCATAATTGGCAGGTGACCCTGTGTGAGTGGTTTTACCGCCATGAGCCTCAGTTTCCTTGTCAGCAAAGTGTGATGTTTAGTATCACAATAATGTCAGAGAAGCACCTAGAACAGGGCTCGAGACATAAGTTAATGCTGTCCCCCCTCACTCCATTGCTCTCAGACAAAAGAGCGTCTTACTCACTGCTCCGAACCGTCTGGGGTCCTCAGAGTTGGAATCCTTGTTCCTACTTTCTGTTCCGTGAAAACAGTTGTCTTCTTAGTTAACAGTGTCGGTGTTTTGAGGGGTGCCTGGATGGCTCAGTCACTGTACCTCAAGCTCTTGATTTCGGCTGGGGTCATGATCTCAGGATTGTGGGATCAAGCCCTGTGTCGGCCTCTGCGCTCCTCAAGGAGTCAGTTTGAGGATTCTCTCTCCCTCTGCCCCAACCCCCACTCGCAAGCTATAAATAAATAAAATAAAATAAAATAAAATAAAGAGAAGGGTGTTTTGAGAGGGAAGGGAGACCTGGGCTCTAGTCCCAACTCCAAGTGATGCCCTCACTGGGTGACATCAGTAAGTGATTTTATGTCTGTGTACAAGTTCCCCCCTCTGTGCTCACCCACTGCCCTGGTCACTGCATGAGCAACATACTGGACATGGAAAGAATTTACCACATTCTGTCCACTCAGCATGGTCCCCATATTTCAGGGAACATCAGAGCACCCAAGGACGTCCACAGAAGACAGTCTGATCAAGAAAGCGGGCAGCTTCCCCAAGCCTCAAGCTGTGGTCCATACTTTTGTAAGGTGGCCTTCCCCCTCATGGTCTCATTTGTCTTCCCATGTCCCAGTTTGCCTCCTTTCCCCAGGGACAGGTCCAGCTGCTCACATCAGCAGGGCTGAGCTCAGGGAGAGGTCACGGAATGTGAGTGATGTGGTCAGAGGTGTGACGTCTGTGCAGGAATCCGGCCCAGGAGGCCCGGGAGAGAACATGGGAGCTCCCAGCTCCCTTGATCTCAAGCGTCTGAGTTCATTACAGGCTCCCAAATCTTGGTGCTCTGAAACCAGGTTTGCAAGAAAGAAAGAGAAGGAAGGAAGGAAGGAAGGAAGAAGGAAATTCCAGATCAAGAGGAAAGGCTGTGGAAGAGCCATGTGCAGCCTGCTCTGCCTGGGTGACCTTGAATATGACCTCAGCTTCCCCATCTGCACAACAGGAGGTTGAACAGAATTAGCGTTTCTCAAAGTCTACTTCAAAGAACATCCGTTCTTATTCTGGAGGTCCAGTAACTTTGGGAAATACTGCATGTCTTACCTGCTTTGGGTGATGCCTATTCATACATTAAAGGCTCTGCAAAATCCTGCAGAAAAGAAAACTTTTCGACCTTCTTACTAGACTATAGAAGCCCCAAGCAGGGTTTGTGTATGTGGGGGGTTTGATTTTGGATGTGTTCCCAGGCCCTAAAACACTGGCACACAATACATGCTCTTCCCAAACTTCTTTGCTCATAGAATCTTATTTTTCAGCACGTCCCCTATACCCCCGAAAGATGACCCTCCTAGGACACACTGATTGGAGCCTAAGACAGTGACTGGGCCCCGATGAGACCCACCAAGCCTGGCTTGGATCAGAACTTCTGAGCTGCCTTTATGAGCAGGTGCGTGGTGGTCACTTTCAGCCACTTCATTGTGGGGTGACTTGCCACATAGCACTAAGTTGATAACTGATAGATACAATCAAAACTCTGCTGGTGGGCCTCCTTCTTTCTTTCTTTCTGGTTTTTTTTTTTTTTTTAAGATTCTATTTATTTATTTGACAGAGAGATAGAGAGAGGAGGAAGCAGGCTCCCTGCTGAGGACCCTGAGATCATGACCTGAGCCTAAGGCAGAGGCTCAACCCACTGAGCCACCCTTCCTTCCTTCTTTTCCATCTTTGTTTTTTTTTGCCCCTCTGTGGGTGTGGGCTAGGGATTTCCAGCCACCTTGTGGCCACGAGGCAGCACAGGCAGCACGTGGGGGACGATGGGGCCCAGCAGGAGCCATGCTGTGTCTTCTCCCCTGCCCCGGGACTGCCCACCTCTGAGCATTCTGTGAGACAAATGACACCTTTTCCTTATTCCAACCGGAGACAGAGTTTGAATTATTGGTTAGCCACACACATTCCCAAGACAGTGAATCAAGAAATTACCTTGCTTGCTTCAGCTAGATTGAGCTGGATTTCTGATCTTCACCAAAACCACCTTCTACTGTGTTCCTGTTCATGGAATCCTTTTTTGGTATTGTAGCTTTATAAACATAGTTCTTAGAAAATGGCAGGTTTATAAAATGCAATTTTTCATGACTACTTCTTGTGACCATTCAGGCCACGGGCAAAAGGACCCCCATGGTTTGGGGCCCTGGGGAGACAATGCTGTGATGTTTGCTGTAGGGTGCCTGCACACTCTGGAATCTTCTCAGGGAGGGAAAGTACGCGTGGTATCCCAGCAGCTGTCGTACTGTCCAGCGGCAACTCTGGGTCTCCTGTTTTTCCTGTCCAAGGTGGGGCCTCCTTGTGACCAGAGTCATGTCCTGCCCTGCAGAGCAGAGAAGCAAAACACTTCCCACAAAGGCTGGACTCTGCGAATCCCCTACTGTTTCTTCCAAAAGGCCACATGACTAATGAGTTTATTTTAATCATCTGCTTTTTAGTTCATCACTGGGAAATTTTCTCTGTATGCCCCAGAGCAGGAGCTGAGAAAACGTCTGTCAGGTGAACGAAGGAACAGAAGAGTTGAGAGGGACTGTGCCCTCCCCTTCTCCCACTCTCCATGTCCCTCCTCTCCCCTGGCCTCGCCCTCCACCTGCTCCCTCTCTACCCCCTCCCTCTCTCTCTTCCCCACCCCCCCTTTCCCTCCCTCCTCCCTCTCTCTCCACCTCCCTCACTCCCCCTCCCCCTCCCTTTACCCCCCTCCCTTTACCCCTTCCTCCCTTCCCTGTCCCCCCTCACTGTTTTGTGACACTCTCTTTCTCTACCATTCTCATCATCCCCTTCCTCTCAGGAATACTGAGAAACAGGAGGGGGGCCAGCCCCATGGCTAGGCGATTACCCCATGCTCCTGAGAGCAGCTCTGACTCACTTAGCAAACAGAGATGCATCAGACCCCGCCCTATGCTCAGCTGCTAGCGAAACCTGAGGTGTGGGGTGCATGGAGTAGGAGCAGGACACAGCTCCTGCCTCAGAGGAGCCCCCAGTCTGGCAGGGACAGACGGTGACAGCGACAGCCCTGCAGCGAGGTCCTCAGTGGAGCACACAGGACTGTGGCCATCCAAGACAGTGACACCAGACTCTGTCTGGGGGGTGGGGTGCAAGGGTGGGGGGAAAGCCAGGATGTTCTCCCAGAATAAATCAGGAGTACTTGCTTCTTCTGGGTTAAGTCGGACTTCATGACAAAGAAGCCCAGCCAAGAGAAAGAGAGACTGTCTGCAGAGATGTCCGTCCAGCTTACAGCCCAGTGATGCTGAGGGTTGCGAGTGGTTGAAGGGCTGGAAAGCCCGTGCAAGGAGGGGGCAGGCGCAGACAGTGGCTGGGGGCTGAGCGCAGACAGGCTGACATTCCTGCTAACAGCCTGTAAAGACAGACCTTCTTATACCTACAGCGAATCCCAGGAAGGGATGCTGACGGGCCCACTTTCGTCCATCTGCTCATCCCTGAGTCATGGGAGGAAGCAGTGGTTTTCAAACTTGGATACCCTCTAGAACCACTCGGAGCATTCTTAAAAATCCTGATGCTCAAGCCATACCCCAGACCAATCAAACCCTAACATCTGGGCATGCCCTAACTGAGCGACATCAAGCAAGGAAGGGACAGCTCCCTGAAAACAAGGATCATGGGGACTAGGGAAGGAAAGCTGGGTGCACCAGATGCCCCCCACCATGGGGCCGGTTGGGGAGGAATGGAGCTGAGGAACCCAACAGGACTGGCAGCCCATGGGCAGAGTCGGGACTGGCCTACCTTTTCCTTCCTCCTGGGAGGGCACCTGGCCTTCTCTTCCTGCCCTGGAGGATGGCTGGGCTTCCGCGTGGAGCCCTGGAGGAGCAGGGAGTAAGCGCAGGCCCAAACCCGTGGCGGCGGTGCCATGCTGCCCCTCCCCTGGCCTCAGTTTCCCCGCCACCACTGAGGCTCATCCAGCACCAACAACCTATGACTCTTGCTCTGTCTAGCTGGGCCCAGCCCCTCCAGGTTGAATCAGCTTCCCAGTATCTAGAAGGACACGTGCATAACTCCCTCCTCCCCCCACTAGTCCAGACAGTGACCCCAGCATAATCGCAGACAAATGGATAGGGACGATTCATAAGGACAGGAGCAAAATAACCTAGCAAATGTTTTGGGGGGAAAAAAAAATTCAAATTCCGTGTCACTGGAAAGTAATATTTATGCCAATCATTAACCAAACAGCAGTGATAGGTCAGGGCACACCGATTTCCTTTAATAGGGGTGAAAAGGGATGAAACCCGTGAGCTGGCAGACCTCGGAGAGGGCGTGGAGGGTCTGGCCCTGCAGGCTTTTGTCTTGGGCTCCCCTCTATGAACTGCACTGGCATTCTGGGGAGTCCTAGTGGGGGGGGTGCTCTTGGTCTGGCCTTTTTAACCTTGCTAGGCTGAGAGAACAGATCCTTTTGCTGATGGGGAACCGCTGAGGGGTTGGGGACTGTCCAGAGCTGGCCCAGCTGGCCAAGCGGACACTATTTGTTATTTAAATTAACCGTCAGGCCTCTCCGTTTCCTCCACCTGAAGGGACACCCCCATGCCCGCGGTGCCTCTGGTCGTAATTAGCCAGAGGGAAACTGGGCATGAGAAGCCTGTGTTGTTGGAGCATTTGTCTTGTTTCTAGCTAACAGGACCTAACAAGGTCATCGTGGAGTAGAAATCAAGAAACACAAATGGTGCTTCAAGGGAAATTGCAGAGAAAACAATCGCCATGGAGATGAGTTTGTGTATACGAACAGGAGGGCTTTGAGCAAAGGATCTCCCCTCCCCGCCTGTCTACGCGGAATCACCAATCGTATCTTCCAGCCTGGCACCGCAGGCTTTCTTTTTCATCTTAATAAAGTCTCGGCATTCGGATCAAGATCCAGAATTGGGGGCGCCTGCCTGGCTCACTCAGTAGAGCGCGCAACTCTTGATGTCGGGGTCGTGAGTTGAGCCCCAGGTTGGGTGAAGAGATTATTTTTAAAAAAATAAATAGAAGATCCAGAATTAGGGGCGCCTGGGTGGCTCAGTCAGTGAAACACCTGCCTTCAGCTCAGCTCATGATCTCAGTGGTCCTGGGATCAAGCCCCACATCAGGCTCCTGGCTCTGCGGGCAGTTTACCTCTCTCTCTCCCTCTGCCGCTCCCCCTCTGTGCTCTCTCACTCTCTGTCAAATAGATAAATGAAATCTTTAAAAAAAAAAAAAAAAGGAAAAGGAAAGACGCAGAATTAGGTGGCTGACCCGTGCCCCTTTATAGGATCTCTGTGGACAATGGGCTATGGCTTTGCAGATTCACTCTGGAAAGCCACAGACCTCATGCCATCCCCACAGGGAACAAATGCCTCAAAAAGATTACTTCTCATTCTTTGGGAGATGTTATTCCTTCCAAGAACTCCTGGTTTCTTCCGCGGATGCGATGTCCTCCACAACGAGGCAAGCCCATTGGTTCCCCTCATTGTTTTTTCATCGACTGGTTGATGCCTTCGCTCCACATCTGTCCAAGAGGGCTGTCAGCGAGGCAGGGCCAGTGGTGGGTGTGGGGATCCCACAAGAAGCCAGGCAGGCGTGGTCCTTCCTTCGGGCGGGGGCGACGCTGACATTCAGGATGGGGAGACTCCGAATGAACGAGGACTCACAACCAGGAACGAAAGGGAAGTGCACAGACGGGACTGGGAGGATGGAAGCAGGTGGTCAGGATGACCAAGCCCCCGAGGGGAAAGTGATACGTGGAAAGGCTCCCTGGTGTGCTCCCTGAAATGTGGGAGACGTGGTGGGAGAATAAGCAGGGGTTGCTGTTTGTCGGGTCTCACAGGCATGAGCTCTTGGGCTTCAGCCCGGGAACAACAGGAGATGATGAACGCATTGTGGGGAAGAGACACTGCCAGTCTGGCTCTTTCCAGCCACCCCTTTGGTTCTGGGATAAGTGGATTGTAGGGAGTAGAAGCGGGGAGGACGCTGCGTCTCTTTGGATATTGCTATGTCAGCTTAGTGACTTTTGAGTAGGATAAAGGAGATGGCTTGCAAAACATCAGCTGGAAAAACGGAGAAGCGTTATACATACATTAAGGAATTCTTGCGTGACATCCGGCTTGGGTCAAAAGGAGATGGTTAAGTCAGGAGGACACTGGGTGTAACAAACAACCCCAGCACGTCAATGGCAAAAACACAACAAATGCTTCATTTTGCTCATTCAGCTGTCCAGCTGGGGTGTTTCGGGTTATAAAACTTTCCCAGGTGTCTCTCCTCCAAGAGGTGACTCAGGGACCTGATCTCCTTCTCAACTGGGGCATTGTGGGATCCCCTTGCAACCCACCAGCGGAAAGGGTAAGAAGATAGGAAATCGGGGGGGAGGCTTTCGCTGATCAGGCCTGGGAGTGAAATATACCACTTCCATCCACATTCCATGGGCCAGAACCTGATAGCGTGGCAGCATCTAACTTTAAGGAAATGTAGGCAAACTGTGACCCAGGAGGAAAGGGAAATCATTGGAAGGAAATCCAGCCCACATCTGCCACTGAGGAGCCACTCCTGGGAAACCGAGACCCCCCCAGAGAGGGAAACGCCTTTGCAAATGGTCACCCAACATGTGGGTGATAGGAAGGAGACCAGAATCCTAAAACCTTGATTCTGAGGTCATACCACTTTCCCCTTCGTTGCAATTGACACATTACCAACGTAGGGAGGTGTCAAGCACATTCTGAAGTGTAAGGTAACAGGAAATCAATCCGGCAGCTTTTCTTAGGGCCTGCTGCTGGCGATCGGTAGAAAGACAGAAGACAAGTAAGAGATTTTCCGCCTTCCGGCGGCTCACGATTTCCCAAGAGGAGAGAAATGGCTCCCAGCTCCTTGAAGGAGACAAGCTCATACTCGGACAGGGAAGGTTTATTTTTGCTTCTGTTTTCCTCTTTTCACTTTTACCAGCCGTGGGTGCAGAGAACAGGTCGAGGAAGATCTCCTCAGCTCAGGGCAGGGTCTCACTGCAGAGGACCCTTTCCACGGGATTTTTTTGTTTTTGTTTTAGTTTTTTCTTCCTTCATCCCTGCTTCCTGTCCCCTTCTCTTCCCCTTCCCCCATAGGCATCCCCACTAATGTAGCTGAAATATGTTCTCGAATGTGCCTGAGTCCTTATAAACATGTCGTGCTGTTCTGTGTTTGTATACGCTTCTGATTAACATGGCTAATTCTGGGCTATAGCTCTCCGTTGGGTTCTTTTTTCCTCCCTCCCCAACCTGCTCAACACCAAGGTGCGTTCCGTGAGTGTGATAGTTGCCTCTGTGTACAATATTCTGTGGCAAGAATACACTGCATTTTTCTCCTCCATTTCCCCAGGGATGGGCAGACACCCGGGTGGCCTCCAAGTCCCCGGCGTCCAAATGCTGCTGTGTGGTTTCCCATGGACAGCCGGGAGCGGTCCTGACCAGGTTAATACTTAATTGCCTTAACTGTGGGCTGATGGCTTTCCAAAGGCCAGGGCCCCACAGCTCCAATGGCACCTCTGTGTGAACTGGCAAAGGCACCCCCTCCTGGCTAGCAGGCCGGTGCTGATTTGTATGAATGGGGGCATTGGCGGGTCTCCCCTTCCTTTTGGCATCACCAGCCCTAGGCCAGGGGCTTGATGTCGGGGAGTCTGGCTTTCAGGATGCCCTTGGCCCCTCCAATCGTGGCCACTGTGTGGCGTCCTCAGCATTCCCAGGAACAACCCCCAATGGCAGGACCCCAGCAAGCCTTGTCTCTTGTCCCCACATCCTTGGTGTCACCTGAGTGCCGCCATTCCAAGGTGGACGAGGGGAACTGGCTTCTGTGAGGACTTTTCACTTGCATATCTCGGATGTTAGTGTGTGGACACATCTCTTCATGGGCTATTGGCCGTTTGACCCTCTGCCTCTGGGAGCTCCCTGGTCTTATGCTTCCGGATCTGCCTGACCCCTTTGTCTCTCCTCTCTGGTGCTGGACACAAATCCCTAATTTCGATGGAGTCCAACCTAGTCATGTTTGACCCCATGGTTTGTGCCTTTTTGGTCTTGGTGGGGAAGGCTTTTCCAATACCGCCTCCCAATCAGAAACCTAAGATCCCCCAATTTTCTTCTATTCCCTGTAGGGTATTAACTTTATGTCTTTAACCCATTTGCTGTTCATGGGGGCGGGGCAGGCCAGTTCTAGTTGCTTCCCAGAGCAGGCCAGCTTTCCACACACTAAGGATCTGTCCTTCTCCCAGTATGCACCTCCTTCCCGTACACGCCTATCAAGTCTGTCCCACTGTGTGGGGACTTTTCTAGATCCTTTATCACCGTGGCTCTGAAGTTTGCCTCAACAGCAAGCAGAAACAGG
Organism: Meles meles; assembly: GCF_922984935.1. NCBI lineage: Eukaryota > Metazoa > Chordata > Mammalia > Carnivora > Mustelidae > Meles > Meles meles. Next base: position 20,108,948 of record NC_060076.1, read on the forward strand.
GAAGGAGCTCCCCCTGTGGACTGGAGCACACAAGACCCAAAACATTCTGGCCGCACCCCCCCCCCCAACCCCGGCACATCACCTGTTCCTGACCCTTCACCTCTTGAGCAAAATGTCACTTCCTCAGAGAAGTGGTCCAGCCCCCCATCCCCGATGTAAGGAGCCCCGTCTCTCTCCGTACCACAGACCTTACTCACGTCCATATGTAATACGTGAGTTTGTCATATGAAGGGAGCTTACTTACTTACAGTCTGTTTCCTCCCTCACCAGTCAGCAAACTTTTCAAGGACAGAAGCTCAGTTGTTAGTACATGGTACCCGCACACCAGGCCCACAGCTAGAGTTCTTATTTAGTGAGTACTTAAGCTCTATGCTAAGTACTCCTCCTGTACCCATTTATTCACTCCCTCCCCATCACCACCAACCCTATCAATAGGTACTGTTATGACCTCCATTTTATAGACAGGGAAACTAGGGCCCAGAGAGGTTCGGTGACTTGCCCAAGACCACACAGCTGCAAAGTAGAGAAGTTTGGTTTTGAACTCAGACAATCTGGCTCTTGAGTTCACGTTCACATCTGTGGGTAGCCCACCTCTCTGTACACCACAGAGACAGTGAATGGATGGAAGAATTAATAAATGCAGGGGAGAGAGGGGAGGGTAGACCAAATGATTACAACAGTATTAGCAAACACACTCGGGCACAGCTTCTTTTTCCAAGTTATTATGCTCCTAATGAGAGTTGTTTTTCCTCTAAGATGATGATTTTCATAAATTATGGAAAATTCTTTGGCCATTGCTTTTTATGTTATGGCCTGGGGTGGAGCACAGGGGGGTGATGAATGACTTTTTAAATTCCTTCACATTGAATTCTCTAAGACACGACCGCGTGTAGAATCTATAATTAATTATTATTCACACTTAATATAGTTAGATAATGTGAACACATACTTTCCATTAATTTATGTGGCTGACTCCTCATCATTTTCCCATAGGTATAGTTCACTGATTTCTCAAGTTATTAAAAATTGAAATTTATATTAGGCCTGGTGTCCCTATACCTATTTTTAGTCTAAAGTCACAGGCTAGGTGGGGGGTTTATAGCAACTACTTCCTTTGGACAATTTTACACTAAAATGGGTAGATGCATTTATTCTTTGACTTGTTCATTCCTCAAATGTTAATTCTAGACGACTCTGGCAGTCCTGGGCTATGTGCCTGGGGATCTCTGTTCCCAGTAACCATGACAAGAAACTAGCTACTAAGCGCTATCAAGAGAGCAAGGCATTGAGGGCGCCTGGGCTCACCTAGGGTTGGGGAGAGGAGGACATAATGTCTAAGCTGGCCTATGGAGGGAGAGGAGTTTGACAGACAGAAGAGAGAGAGCAAAGGCTGATGGGGAACAGAAGCAGCATATGCAAAATATGAGAAGCAAGAAAAGGCAGGGCAAGCAGTTCCCGGGGATAGGGGTGGGGGTGGCAAACAAGGGGTGGTGGGAGTGAGTGCTGGAGAGGGGTAAGGGCTAGGGTCATCATAAGCAGAGTACTGGAAAAAAAAAAAAAAAGAGGATGGTACTTTCCAGAAGCCTTAGCATGGGAGACAGGTCATCACAGGGTCTTAAGCTCATTCACCTATTTTTTAAATTTAAATTTTAATTTATTATTATTTTTTAAAGACTTTATTTATTTATTTGACAGACAGAGATCACAAGCAGGCTTTCCGCCAAGCAGAGAGCCCAACGTGGGGCTCAATCCCAGGACACTGAGACCATGACCTGAGCCGAAGGCAGAGGCTCAACCCATTGAGCCACCCAGGCGCCCCTTTATTTATTATTATTATTTCTTAAGTCAGCTCTACGCCCGATGCGGGGCTCTGACTCACGACCCCAAGACGAAGAGTCACACACTCCACCAACTGAGCCCCTCGGGGGGGCCCCTCATTCACACATTTTGAAGATAAGGAAATGAAGGAAATGTTTATAAAGTTTATTTTCTTTTAAATAATCTCTGCACCCAATGTGGGGCTCAAACTCACATCCCTGAGATCAAGAGTCACTCGCTCTTCTGACCCAGCTAGCCAGGCGCCCCTGAAGCCCACCCATTTAAAAACAGAAACAGGAACTTTTCGGATCATCTAAACTCCTCCCTGCCCAGACATCTGGCACTAATACAGTCCATATGGCAGGGGCATTTACATCCCAGTTCCTGGACACACACGTAGAGGGGACTTGCAGGCAGGTGTGACTTTGGGAAAAGATGTCCCATACCCTTCCCATTGCCCAAGCCACCAGGCAGCTCTGCAGGCTGAACCTTTCGGATCAGAGAAACACGGGTGCTGTACTGGTTACAACACAGCCAGAGCCACCCTTCATTTGCATATTCTGCATAACTTTGCATAGAGCATTGACAAGTCTCGGAGCCTGTCAAAGAAAACTAATTGGAGCAGAATCCTGCGCTGGTATCCAGACTTCACATCTAGGGGGAGGGGGCATCTTGTCCCCCTAACTGCTCACTCGAGCACAGCTATGTGGGCTGATTTAGGACACTGGAACGCGAAGCTGGGTTCAAATCCTGACTCGGCTGCTTACTCTCTGGGTAACTTTGGTCAAACCCCTCACCCTCTGAAAAGTCGATATTGGTGGCCAATAGTCTGAAACACGCAAAGGAGTGGGCAGAGTCCTATGTGAGTGTGTCCATCACGCCTGCCACAATGTCCAACACGTATTCAACACTCAACACGTATTTAAGACCGTGGGTCCCATCCAGGTGCCACAAGATTTTCCATAATATTCATTGCCAAACACACACCGATCACACCTCTGGACTGATTCTTTATACCTCCCAGAACACAAAAACCTATCCCTCAGACAGAAGGGAAATCCCAGGTCCCCAGAAAACGACCTTCCGCTGACAAGGTCACGGTATGAGAACCTTTGTACTAATAACCAAATCCAGCCCAGCGAGAACACCGAAGCCCAGATGAGGGAAGTGAAATTCAGGGGCTAGAACCCAGATTTCCCGACTTCCTGCTGGAGTTCCTGCAACTGTCCCACGTGCACCTGCATTTAGGACATTTTTTTTGCCCCTCGTCTGACTGTCCTCAGGATTTCAGCCCTGTAGGGATGAATCTGGCTGGAGTTTCCAAAGATCAATGCTGCTTCCAATACTCTCTCCCTGCGGCAAGCTCACGACATATTTTTTCACAAGTAATAATTAGCGACAGAAATATCTGACCTACTTACCACTCCACAAATACACACATTTGGCGGCTTCCACATCAGCTCCAAGGCCGTCAGGAGGAGCCTGTTTGGGAATAGCTTTTTTTAACCTGGTTAAATGACAATTCCACAGCGGGCAGTTCGGGATGCTAATTTCTGCCCGCCTTAACATGTGAGGCCGGCCCTGCCCCCTGTACTCCACCTCCTTCCCATCCAGCCGGCAGTCAGACCCTAAAGCTGGTGATTATTTTTACACTCTGTTCCCACGAGCAAAGAAGGACTGAGTTTCTGTCTTTGGAAAGACAGATTATGCATAAATTTTTTCAGATTTCTAAAGCAATTTAGGCAATATGGTTTTTTTCTTTTTAATACTAAACAAAAAAGGGTAGTTTAGTAAATGTCCAGTTATCTGAGGTTGGTTCTGCCCTTGCATTTTCTAAACACAGACTTTTGAGGCTTCAGGAGGAGACTTCTACCTGTTATCACTGTTCGCATGTACCATAACCACAAGTCCCCTCTTTCTCCTTTGCCTGCAAATGCTTTCCTGGTTTCTACAATGTTCTTAATAAAATTGCACTAACAGGATGTGTGGGCCTGGGGCAGGCCAAGGGCAGAGTTGAAGGATTTGGTTCAGAAGACTGGGCTACTCTAGAGCCGCCTTCCTGGAGAAGGTGGGCCCTTCTGACCATCCATCCCAGGAGCCCAGCACATGGGATCGTCAGGACTCGGTCTCCAGGGTACGTCTGTGTAGTGCTGCCTTCTAGTGGAGGCCTGGCTCAGGGAGGTTCGCCCGCAACGAGTGCCCACTCCTGGGCCCTGGAGATCTGCCCCTCAGAATCCAGTGCAGGAAGGGAGGCCAGAGTGTCTAAAACTCAGCCGGATCCAGGAGGCATGGAGGGAATGAATGGATGAAAGAACGCAGCATGAGGTCGGGCTGGGGGACCTTGTCTAATCAGGGACATTGGAGACGGGTTCCTGGAAGAGATGTATCTGAGTCCTATCTTAGTCTCTTCCAGGGTAGACATGGGGTGGGAAGGACAAGGCCATTCAGCCCAGAGGAGCATCTTATATGAGGGCACAGAGGTCTGTGGAGAGTGTGGCGCACTGAGGAAGGCGCACCAAGTCCAAGGGCAGTGTGGGGAACTTAAGCTGGAGAAGAGGGCATGATGGGATCGAGAGAACTCTAGGAACCATATTAAGGGACTCAGTCCCTCATCGAGGGCAATGGGGAGGGGATAAGTTGCTTTAAGAAGGGAGTCAGATGGGGGTGCCTGGGTGGCTCAGTCATTAAGCTTCTGCCTTCTGCTCAGGTCATGAGCTCAGGGTGCTGGGACTGAGCCCCACATCAGGCTCCCTGCTCAGCCAGGAGCCTGCTTCTCCCTTTCCCTCTGCCACTCCCCCTGCTTGTGTTCGCTCTCTTTCTTTGTGTGTGTCAAATAAATAATAAGATCCTTTAAAAAAATAAAAAAAGAAGGGAGTCAGATGAATCAGCTTGGGTTTTTCTTTTTAAGACTATTTTTAAGTAATGTCTACACCCATCGTGGGGCTTGAACTTACAACCCCAAGATCAAGCATTGCATGTCCTATAGACTGAGGCAGCCAGGTGCCCTCAGCTTGGGTTTTTAAAAGAACATTTCATAAGTATAAAGAACTATCTGGAAGAGAAAAAACAGGAAGACATTTCACACTTTCCCATCCCCACCCATTCCCTGACCCAGGGCCAACCAGGACAGGAGGCGCTGTCCTCTATAACCTTCAAAAATCGAAGAGTAAAGCGTTGGCAAGAAGACAGCTATTCTGAGACTCGGAATCCTGTGTGGGGTGACAGAGGGGGGCATGAGAAAATGTCCATGGCAGTGCCCTCAGCAAGGACAATTCTGCCAACCAGCATCACTCAGAGTGACAGAGAAGCAGGCGATGGAGGCAAGTCACAAAGACACTGTGTGAAAATCTGCCAGAAACGGGGAATTGGACTGCTCTGTGGAAACATCCACTTGTCCTCCTGCTGGAGGACCAGAGGAGCAGATCCCCGGCCCTGCAAAGAGAGAGCAGATCTGCTGAGCAGCCTCACTCGAGGAGGAGTACGGAGGGCAAAACCAACATGGAGGTCATGGGCAACGCAACTGTGGGGCGCCTGGCTGGCTCCGTCCATTAAGCGTCTGGCTCTTGACTTTAGCTCAGGTCACGAGTGTGTCAGGCTCCGCACTCAGCGGGGAGTCTGCTTCAGATTCTATCTTCCTCTCCCTCTGCCCCTCCCGCTCATGCTCTCTCTCAAATAAATTAATTTAAAAAAAAAAAGAAAAGAAAAAGTGACTATACTTTCTCTTACGAGAAACGGGGCCACATCCAGGAGTTGAGCAAACCTTCAAGAATGACCTGTTAAAGGTCATTTCTGCCCTCCTCATGGAGCCCGAGAAGGCGGGGAGCTGCTGAAAAGCGCCAAAATGAGATGCAAAAAGGGGGATGCGTGAGGTGGGGGGGAGGGAGGGATGGCATGAGGGCAGGACCCAAGCCGCACTTAAACAGTAACCAGCAGCACGGATGCCGCAGATCACAGAACGGGGAGTTTGGAGGAAGAACACAGAAGAAGAAGACAAATAAAAATCACAGTTGATAACATGATCATTTCAGAAAAACGGGGAAGAAGAGACAAGCAATGAATAAAAAAAAATGATATTCACCAAGGAGAACCCACAAATGAAACAAACTATCATTAAAGAGGCGACATAAAGAACCTCTTCGGAGCGGAGCGGTGGAAACAGCCGCGTGTACAGATCAAAAGGACCCAAGACATTCCAAGTGATGTCATGGCAACATTTTCAAAGCAGAAGAAAAGGGAAAAGTCCAAAGAAGCATCCAGGTAGAAAAGGCAGCCGTATACCATGGGGAGGGGATGGAGAACAAACAGAATTTCTGCAATTCTAAATGCCGCTGAGATAGGAGCTCATGTTTACACAGACAGTGTTGCACAGAAGACAACCCTTACAGACAGAAGGCATCCCTTACAGACGTCCCCCTCCATGTGCATGGAGTTCATTCCCCCGGCGGCAGATGCCCGGGTGCCTCTCACTTCCCGTTCATCCCAAACGGCGCTGCTCTGCTCGAGGACTTCTCCAGGTTATAAAGTCAAAGAGTGGGTTTGTTCCAGATGGTTCTCCAGAACAGCCATACTATTTGTGTTTGTGTCTATAGCTGCCCTCCCGGATCCCCTCTCCCCCCGCAACTGGTGGTGCAGCATGGCTGTTTCCCACATTTGGGTCCCACATTTAATACCATCCAACTTGTTACTTTGCTAATCTGCGGGTGAGGTGGGTTTTTTTTAGATTTTTAAATTTATTTATTTGAGAGAGGGAGTGAGTGAGAAAGAGAAGGAACAGGGTGGAGGGGCAGAGACAGAGGGAGAAGCAGACTCCCTATTAAGCAAGGAGTCTGATACGGGACTTGATCCCAAGACCCTGGGATCACGACCTGAGCCTAAGGCAGATGCTTAACTGAGCTACCCATGTGTCCCCGGGTGGTGGTGTTTTAATGTGTACTTCTGGAGCATCACTTGAGCCCAAATACTTGCTACACTTGCCTGCAAGCAATCCAATTTCTATACTGGGAAATCGCCTGGTCACCTCTTTGGGTAAAGATTTAAGTGGCCTCAACTTAACCACATCTTCCATTTGGCGGGAACGCAGGCCCATAGCCTCTGTCTGCCGCTTTCCTTACATCCCACCTCGTGTGGAGAGGCCAGCACTCAACGGGGCTGACAAACCTGGAGTCCCAGGCAGCCAGGTAACAGGACCACGGGTGACAGGAACACCCAGGGCATGGTGGTCCCTGGGCTCAAACAGGACAATCACACAGTGATTCCAAAGGACCTTGCCCCCAGTCACGGTGATTCAGTCTTCATTTTTTTTTAAGAGATATTTATTTATTTATCAGAGAGAGAGAGAGAGAGAGAGAACAAGTAGGCAGAGTGACAGGCAGACACAGAGGGAGAAGCAGACTCTCCGCTGAGCAAGGAGCCGGATGTGGGACTTGATCCCAGGACCCTGGGATCATGACCAGAGCCGAAGGCAGCGACTTAACCAACTGAGCCACCCAGGCGTCCCAGGTGATTGAGTCTTCAATCACAGTGAAGTGAGATTACTCCTTCCCAGGTGGGCAGATACCTGCAGCCAAAGGGATTTGTTTACTTGTACTTTCAAACCTGTCTGTACCAAACCTATGTTACTTGTGTAATTCTTGAGAATTAAGCCAATTAAAAGATCCAGTTCAGTGTACCCATCACAGGGTCCCGTCTCCTCATCCGCTAGTGTTCGGGGGACTCACACGCACCCCCTCCTTCTTCCTCATGTCCTCATCACTACCCACATGACTGTATACGGCTCTGTGAACATTTTTACTCCCGGCCTCCCCAGCTATAATGGAGCCTCCATCCCCCCCATCCTCCCCCCACCGCCCGCAGGCAGGAAATCTGTCTGCTGTCATTCGTGGTCCTATCCCAGCACCTCGGAAGAGGAACTGGCACAAAATGCATGTTCAAGTAACATTTAAAAAAATTAACTCCTGGTCAGATATCAAAGGAGATCCCCTTGGTCCTTGCCAGACCTTTAAGAAGCCTAAATGCTTCCCTTTATAATGCCATGAGAGAAAGACTGAGAACTCTAAGAGGGAGACACCAGGTGAAAGGGGTTTTCCACCGAGTGCCTTCTGTGATCCACTCAAAACAGCACCAGACCGGCATCCCAGGTCCTCAGGCCCCCACTACTGAAGCTTCTTTCCTGGTTTGAAAAGGTTTAGCTGCATAGATGGCCCTTCCCCCTGCTACAGATTCGGGGGCCAGGAAAGCGGGTTGGGAGCTCAGCGATGGCCCGACTCCCCCCTCCGCTGAGGAACAAAGGGACGCTCCCCCCCCACAACACACCCCTCCTAACTTTCGCCTCTTGGGGGCATTTAGAGAGAAGGATTCCCTCTGTCTCCTCATCAAAATAATAGCAGGCAAGCTATAACTCAGAGCCAGATTAAAAGACTGTGGGGAAGAAATCTCATGCTTCTCTCTCCTGGTTAAAACTTCGATCTGTTGGGATGTGTAGGGCCCATGGCCCCCTGGTTATAGCTTATCAAGCCATCTTCTCCTCCTGCTTCCGGCCTTCTCCCCTGCTCCCCCCCACCTTCCTCCCTCCCTTCTCCCTCACTCCTCGACTCATTGAACACCTGCCGGTGCCAGAGGACACATGAGGTCCCCAGATACTGAGCTGAGCACAATAAAATCTTCCCCAAAGGGCTCACAGAGAAGGGGGGTGGCTGTGAAGGCCTGAAGGTAAGAGGGGACAAGGGGTTAGGGGGTATTGGGAAGAGTGGGGGCCCTCACCCTGTTCCAGGCCCCATAAATCACCCACAGCATTGGGCAAAACCAAGCATTCCTGGTGGGCAAGGCTCCAGGGTGACTGAGAGTTTCCCAGAACCGGAACCAGGCAAGGACCTCACCTCCTACATGCTGCCATCTGGGAAGTGGCCACAAGGTGGCAGCAGAGGATCGCTGGGGTCATCTGACCAGGTCCAGAGTCTGAGGCACCTGTGCCAGGCCCCGGAGCAATGAAGTCCAGTGCCCGCCAGGAAGAGGGGGTCAGAGTCAGGGTGTCAAAATGCATGTGCGTGTGCACACATGCATATATGTACGGACGTCTGGGTGTACACTGTGTGCACAGGTGTGGGCCTGGGTATACCGGTTGTACGCACACGAATGCATCCATGTCCATGCATGTGATGTCATGTGCATATGAGTTCATGTGTACACGTAGGCATGTGTGTAGGCATGTGTAGGCATGTGTGTATGTCTCTGTGTGCATATACATGTGCGCCCATACCTGGTCACGCACGTGTGTGTGTTTTAGCAAAGAAGTCTGCTCAGCTAGCAAGAATCCCCCCACCCTTAATATCTACTAAGTTCCTGGCCTGCCTTTAGCAAGAACCCTGTTAGGTCAGTTTAGCAAGCACTTCCCTACCCTTCCTCCTCTTAGTCATTTCCTACCCACGGACACCCCCTCTGCTCCTCGCTTTGAATATTCCGAGTTAAGCCCAGCCTCTCTCCTACTGCAAGAGTCTTAAGCTCTTTACTATACTGCAGCAAGTGTCCAAGAAACTGTTCTTTAACCAAGCAAGGGCACAGTGGAGTGACTGAGGGAAAACTGGAGGAAAGGACACGGTGGGTGGAGGGGGGCAGACTATGTGATTTCAAAACTCACTTGGTTTCAGCCTGAGTCCTGTGGCTGTCCCTGGCCCTCTCACCTGGATGCCTGCAACAGCCCCAGCTCCCTCGTTCAGGTCTTACTCCGTCCCACCCACCCCTCCACTCTGTGGCCTAAAGCGCTTCCAAAGCCCGGACCTGACCTTGTCCTTCCCCTGAGGGCCCCCAGGCCGCAGCCCACCCAGCTCCTCAGCCTGCCAGGGAAGCCCTGAACCTCAGGGCCTGTAATGAGTTTTATTTTTCATCCTCCAGCAGCCGCACACCTCATTCCCTCTGCTTCTGTCCCTCCTGAATTGTGCATCCGAATCCTACTCATTTCTCTAGGACCACCCCTTACCTCCTCTGAGAAGCCCTCCCTGGTTCTCTGCACCTGAGCCCCTCATCTCCCTCCTTAGCAGGGTTCGTTCTCTCCAACAGGTGGACCCATCAGCTTTCTTGAGGGCAGGGGCCATCCACGGCACCACCTCCTTCGAGTCTCTCCAAGCCATGGGACAGGCTGCTATTCAGCCATCTTACATGGTTTGAAAACAGGGGACCCGCCAGGACAGGCTCTCTTGATCCTTCTTGGCTAGGGAAGGAGGGGATGTGGCCCTGGATTTGTGGCCACCACCACTGAAGCCTGGGATGTCAAAACTTCTACAGTTCATGCAGTGCAGTGTTCAGGAGTCAGGTTCTGGGGCCAAAGCCTGGGTTCAAGTCCTGGTTCCACCATTTTGCAGCTAAGTGAACTTGGGCAAGTTACCTGCCCGCTCTGTGTTCTGCTTCCCCCTCTGCAAGGCAGGATAAGAGCAGGGCTGTTGTCAGGATAAAGCAAGCTAACACACATGTAAGGAACACTGAGTTCGGCACCTGGCATGGAGCTGGGCCCTACAGAGCTACCAGCTTTGATCATTACAACCTGACTCAAATCGAGTAGCACCTGTGTGACCTTGGAAGAGTCAGTTAATGCCTGCCCCATCGACGTGCTGGTCTCTCTCGCTTGCTCTCTCACACACACACACATTCCGTGTGTTCATGGCGTTTACTGTCTTCGCTCCTCTTGTCAGACTTGAATGGATGCCCTATGGGGGTAGAAGGTTCACTAGTGAAGCACCAGCTCTCAGCAAACTGCTTGGCAGATAACAGGTACTCGATGAATATTTTCCAAGTAAATGAGCAGATATGGGCTTTCTTCATTGATTGAATGGGCAATAGTAACACCCCCCCCCCACCCCACCCCCGCTGCTCTCAGCAGTAGCAACACAGGAAAAGCACCAAGGCAGTCTCCTCCAGGGAGCAGGAGCGCCAGGGGCTGTTATCTTAGGAGTGGACACCAGGGGGCAGCACAGACCAAGTCACTTGGGCCACACCTAGCCCCTCTCCAGGGGAGCTGAAAGAGGGACTTCCTGAGAGAAGGGGAGGGAAGGGGGAAGCTGGACACCCCCCATGCCCAGGCTGTCAGGGACCCTCTCATAGGTTTGTTCACACACATCACTCCTTCCTTCACCAAGCCTTGACTGGGTCACAGAAAGGTGGACGCCCACAGCCTAAAGAGGAGACAGTCTCTGCACAAGCAGTAATTAAAGTAATGACTTTAATTAAAGTAATTAAAACCAACAATGTGTGCTCTGAAGGCAGCATGCGGGATGCTTTGAACACAATGACCCTGTGTTTCAGGCCGAGGTGTGCTGAAAAAGAGTTAAGCAGGTAAAGAGCAAAGGGCTCTCCGGCAAGGATAACCTGTGCAAAGGCCCTGGGGCAGGAAAAAGCAGAGCCCTTTAATCTTCGGTGCAGAGAAAGGAAGAAACTCCCTGAGGTCTCACAATGAGAGGCAGAGCCAGGGCTGGAGCCCAGGCCTTCTGGCTCCCAGTCCAGGGCTCCTTCCCTCACCCCTGGTTTCCCTTCCAACAAGCTTCATCTTTGACGCCACAGCAACAGCTACACTGGAGGCAGAGGAATTTTGACCCTGATTCTGCCCAGTCCAACTTCCCTAGTACAGGAGCTGATAAGAGATCTTCATTCTGATGTCTGGACTAAGACAATGACCAAACTCCTGCAGCAGATGGCAGATAAGAGCCTATATTCCGGGAAAGGGGCAGCCCTCTCTGTGATCATGGGTCAGTGGCCCTTGGCCAGGGCAAGGGGATGGCTGGGGGCTAGCAGAGCTGAGCTCAGAGCCTCCTAGAGGGGTGAGGGCATCATCTCAGGGTCAGAGATGCTTGGGAAATGCCAGCTAAGACTGACCCTCCTCCAGATTAGCACTCCTGGGAGACTTGGCCGGGGACAGGGCAACCCCACTTTATTGGTTGGTATAGATAAGGTTGTACTGGAAACAAAACAATTCCTAAACCCAAGAGGCTTAAAGCCACAAAGATGTATTCCTCCCTCATACAGAACCCACTTTCGGAGCAGGCAGGACCTCATGTCAACTCCGCACAGTCCCCCTTGCATGTAAACATGGGAAGAGAGCTAGGGAAGCAGAGCATCTGTGGTTAAATGCCTCCACCTGGTGGGCACAGCAAGGCATAATGGCCATGCCCAGTGTCGAGGTCCTGGTCCCAGGGAACCATCCCACAGGCCAGAAGAGGAGACCTAGGCCTCAAAGCATTGATGTCCAGCTACCGGCAGTGGGATGGATGGTCAGAGGTGCCTGGGAAGCCACAGCTGGGGTCAGCCCTCATTTAGGGGAACATTCCAGAACAACCTGCCGTGGGCAGTCCTGTCATTTATTGAGCACTGACTGTCATCCCAGTGCCCCAGAGGCATCCTGATATTTAATCCCCACAACCACGCTTTTGGTGGGTACTAATGATCTCTCCCATTTTACAAATGAGGAAGTCAAGTTACAGAACCCTTTAAGCAACTTGGCCAAGTGTAGGATGCCAGAGTGAAACATCACAGCCAGGCCTCCAGCCTGCAAAAGGATTCTGTAGGGAACAGTTTCCTTAACAAGTGAGCCTCTGAACAGAAGATGGGTGGAGAGGGTATTTAAGACATTTTTTTCTGTCGCAGGATATGTCTTAAGTCTTATCTTTTCTCTTGGAGAGATTTCAGTAAGGATTTATGGCTTTTTCAGTGCCTTTTTACATTTTGAAAATGTTCTAACCCATTGGATGGTTGACACAATACCCCCTTCACTGCGCTGAGCTGTGTGTGCGCGTGTATCTGTCTCTGTCTCTCCCTCTCCACAGACATACACACTTCACTTTTGCCAAACCACCCAAAAGGAAGGTGGGACATCATGATACTTCATCCCCAAACAGCTCAGGGTGCATCTCCCCAGAGGAGGACACTCCCCTCCACTGTCCCACACCAGCACCACACCAACGATAACACATTAATGAGGCAACACCACCCAACATCGCCCAAAGTCCCTGCTCACGTTTCCCCGGGGCCTCCCACATGTGCTTTGTGGCTGTTTTTCCTAGTCCGCGATCCAGTCAAGCGTCGTGTGTGGCCTTGGGCCCTGATGTCCCTCCCACTCTGTTCCTCATACTAGACCCTTTGAAGAACCCAGGCCAGACGTTCTGCAGACTGTCCCACGGGATTCCCATGCTAGCCTCGGGCCAAGCGTCTCCAGCAAGAGCGGTAGCTCAGCCGGGCCAAGGTCCAGCCCGATGGCCTGTCTAGGTGGTCACTGCCGGACCTCCCAGCACCAAAGCACACTGCCCTCTGTAGTTAACAAGTCATCTTTGGGGGGAAACCTCAAGACTCATGGTATCCTGTTAACACCTCTCACCCTGTGGCCCCCGCCCGCACTGACGATTCTCGCCCCAGTCCCTTATCGTGCAGGTTACGATATGTTCATCTTCTAATTCTTCAGACACACTGAGAAGACTCGATTTGTTGGGGATGCAGCACAACCTGAGGCTGGAGTCAGGTGTTCAGTGCTCTCCAGGTCCCACGATGACAGGTGCAGGGAGAGTGGGCAGGTGCAGTGGGGCAGGGGAGGCTGGCAGCAGCCTGAGCACCATCACTAAATGGCTGTGGGGTCCAAGGGTGACCTTGAAACGGCAACATCAGCTTGCCTCGGAGGTGACTAGAAACGCAGGTTCATTCATGAGTCGGAATCTATAGCCAGCAAGGTCCCCCGGGGATCTGATGTGCCTGGGACTGTCTGAGCAGGGACCTGAGGAGCACCCTGAGCCTCTCTGAGCCCCAGCCTGCCCAGGGGAGACCATGGGTCTGGCTTTGTCAGCTGCCCGTGGGAGAAGGTAGTGATGGTGGTCATGACCACCACCTCCAAGGACGGGAAATGAGCTCAGACATTTCACCAAGATTTCCGAATGGCAAGTTTGTGACGAATAAGAAGAACAGAGTTTGCCAAAGGAGGGCTCTGAGAGATGGGGAAGGAGCCTCAATCAGAAATTTTATTTTCTCGGGGACCACACAAACTTTCTCCCTAAAGTTCCTCTCCTACAGAAAGAGAGTGGGACAGGCACCAGCAGGGGGTGGCAGTGGGGACCCGGAGGGAGCAGGGCAGGGCTGCGCGGGGCAGAGGCTGCCCTGGGCTTGGGTCTCTCCAGCCTGGTGTTTTACCTGCAGTCCGTATGCCACACTGTCCTTCTGTTTTAGAACGTATCCATAGGTTCAGGAATGTCTTCAGTTGCCATCAGAAGAGAATAAGCTTCCTACGCATCCGCCCCATGTCCCTGATCCCATGGCGCAGACCCAGCAACAGGTGGAGTCTGTGAAGCCAGCATGCTGAAGTCAAGGGCACACCTGCCCGCCCACAGCCGAGGGAGGGCCGGGGAGACTCAGCACTGTCCGGAGTCCCAGCTCAGGATGATCTCTCCCTGCATGGTCCTCACCTGTGTCCAGTGCTTGACTTTGCAAAGGTCTCACTTCCCACCACCCCTCCCGGCAGGTTTTATACAAGCCCTATGGGCCCTGCCGGGGTTATAAACATCCCCATCCTACAGACGAGAAAAATAAGGCCAAGAGAAGCAGAACAACTCACCGAAGACGACGTAGCAAGTCACAGGCAGACGCACAGACTCAGGTGTTCTCGTTCCCAGACCAACGAATCTTCCGCTGGTCTGTCCCAGAGCTCTCGTCCCTTCCCCCACAGGGTCCAGGCAAAGGGCTCACAGGCTCCCCTCCTGTTACCAGGGGCAGAGAGAGGCCAGTTCCCTCCTGCCTGCTGCAGGGCGGTCCCAGCCTCAGGCGCGGAGGCTCTTGGGTAGTGGAGCCAGGTGAGGGGGCTGCTGGGAGGTCTGTCAGCTCTTGGAACAAGGCAGCGGCCGGCGTGCCCATTTCCAGGAGGGATCTGGACTAGGTGTTAGGTAAAGGGTACTTTCTTTTTTTTTAAACTATTTTAGAAACTTTTTTTATGATTTTTAAATTTATATATTTGACAGAGAGAGAGAGAGAGATCACAAGTAGGCAGAAAGGCAGGCGGCGGGGGTGGGGGGGTGGGGGAAGCAGGCTCCCCACTGAGCAGAGAGCCTGATGCAGGGCTCAATCCCAGGACCCTGAGATCATGACCTGAGCCGAAGGCAGACACTTAACCCAGTGAGCCACCCAGGTGCCCCAAAGGGTACTTTCTCACAATCTGAGCTACCCTGCCCCAGTGAGCTTCCCATCTGGGAGCAGTCCAAGCACAGGCTGGCTGACCTCGTTCTCCCACCTGGATGCCGAAAAGGGTCTAAGGCCAAGCACCGTGTTGAACCTCTGAAGCCCCTTCCATTAGGAAGGTGAAACAAGCCTCAGTGCTTTGATCCTTGCCATCATTTTCAGCTCCCCCATGAGGGGCGATGGAGGCCCCCATGTGCATGTCCCCACATGGTAGAGACAGCAGGGGTCTTCTGGGGAGGAGAGGACCACAGAGCTAGAAATCAAGAGACCTTCAAATCCCATAACTTTGTGGATGCTGTGTGTCATTGAGCAAGTCACTGAACCTCTGTGAACTGTCAATTCCCTTCCAGGGAGGGATAATATTGCTCTTCCTATCTCAGAGGACTGGCTTTGGAAACCACTCAAGAAATGGACAAGCACCAGATTCTCAAAAAGACTCTGCTGTCTAGAAGACTTTAGAATATTATTACCCCATTGTTCAGATGCAAAAATCAAGGCCCAGAGAAAAGCAGCAGCTTGCCAAGGTCACACAGCATGTCAGAGACAAACTCAGGACGTGAACCCAGGATTCCCAGTTGCAGTGTGTAGCTTTCTCCCTCACAAGACCCCATGAGCAGGGTCACCGAAGAAAGGGAGGCTCTCCTCTCCCCTGGGGATGCGTCCCTTTGCCAGTAAATGGTTTTGGAGCCCACTGTGGCCTTGCAGCAGGAGTTAACCTAACTGAACAGGTAGACGCTGGCTATCTTTCCCCTTCCTAGAATGGCAGGGTGTCTCTTCTGGAAAACCTCATGGCTCTGAGGCCCACACTCAGGCCAGACAAGAGAGACGTCCACCAGTACCTTGCCACACGAAGGCTGGGGACCACAGTCATCACCCCAATCTATGTAATGTGTCTCAGTTCACAAATGCTGGGTGACCTTGGGCAAGTTCCTGCCATCCGTCAGTTTTCTCCATCTGTAAGTTGAACCAGAGGTTGGGGTCAATCTCTAATTCCCTTTGGCTAAGAACCAGCTCTGGTGTATACAGCAAAAATGAAGATTTAATTTCTTTCTTAAACCGGACAGATTAAAATATTTGGCTCTGAGGCAGCTTTGTTCTCTGTTCAGCCCCTCTTGGCTCTAAAAACCAAGCATCCTCCCAGTCCTGAGGCCTCCTCTGGCTCCCCCCTGCTCCCCCTCCTCCCTGCATCAGGCCAGATAGGCCCCCAGGCACATCTGCTTCCACTCAGAGTCCTCAGCCCAAGGCTCTGCCAAGGACTTGGCCCATGGGTCTCAGGGGCCTGGAGAGACGGCTGAGACCCAATTACGGAAGAGACAAAGGCCCGACAGGGCAGCACTTGCAATTCTCACAAGGCCCTCCCCACTCCCCCCAAAACCAGCAGCCAGGCCTGCCCTCGGCTCAGACCCAGGCAGCCAGCCGGGGCAGCCGCTGAGTGACCAGAGGGCAGCTCGTGGGGACAAGGAGATGCTAAGACAGGCCTCAAGTGGTTTACTCAGACACTGACCCTCGGGGCCAAGGGGCAGGGAAGGAGGGCAGGACCCAGAGGTCTGGTCCAGGCCTGGGGTGCCAGAGGGAGGACTGAGGGGCAACCTGGGCCTGGTGGTGGATGAGGGCATTGGCTTCAGTGTTAGATGGACCTGAATTCAAATCTCTGAGATCTTAGATCTCAAATCTAAGACCTCAGGCACACCCCTCACCCTCTCTGTTTCCTCATCTGTAAAACGGGATGGTGATGTCACCAAGTCATACAGCCACGGTGAGCCCTGAATAAGCCAAGATACACAAAATATCTTACACATAGTAAAGCCAAGTGAGTTGCAGTTGCTATTATTACTGCTCGTACTAGTTTTGACATTGACATTGCAGAGGACGAAGGTCTGGGTTCAAAATCGCGCTTCTAACACGCTGCTCCAAATGGTGAGTTGGGCAGGCTCGCCCTTAGGCTGCAACACAGGGGAGCGGAGCAGGAGGGCCCATAGGGACTCAGTGGGTAAAATCAGAGCTGGGAGGCAGAGGCCGGCCTGTTCCACTGATGTGCCCTCACCCGGTGGCCTCAGCCCACCAACCCCACAAGGGTTCAGGACCCACAGGCTCTGATCTTTCAGTTCTGAAACTCCAGAGGTCCTCCCTCACAGGGCGGCCTTTAAGCTATTTTAAGAGCCGAGGACAGTGGAGCAAAGCTTGTGAATCCCCTGGGGCAGAATGGCCTGACCCGTGGGGCAGTGCATTGTGACTTCCAGCAGGGTTGTGGCGGAAAGCTCTGTGAACCTCATTCCTAATAGTAAGGGCAGCCTTGGGGCTCAGGCTAAGTGTGGGAGCTACCTTCTGTAGGACCCCCCCCTTTCTGGGATGTGGCAGCTCAGGGAAGGGGACTGACCTCCCAGAAGCACAGTGTAACATGTTCTCCTTTCTCCAAGAATGCAGCCCTGATGGGTCATTAGTTGGTGCACAAATATTTTGAGCAGTTTCTATGTGCCAAGCCCTGGGTTGAGCCTAGAGGCACAAAGGGCACACAGCCGTGGTCCCTGCCTTCCGCCAAGCCCTGCAACACCACACACACACACACACACATACACACACACGGATTATAGGTTGAGCTGGGAGCTGTAAAGGAAGCAGACCAGGGCTGCCCCAAAAAGAACTAGGGAAGGGCTCTTGCCTCCCCACCACCCCCGCCCCAGGATGGTCAGGAGAAGGTAAGAAAAGGCAGAGTATAAGAAGATACTTTTCAGAAAGAAGGAACAGGGATGAAGATGCCCCCATTTTGCTCCTTTCTTTGTTCTGAAACCTTATGGTTCTTCTCACTCAAGAGACAGAGTCTATTTCCCCACCCTTGAATCTGGGTGTGGCCACAGACTTGCTTTAGCAATAGGCCGTTAGGAGTCCTGACCAGAGCAGAGGCGTGAAAACATGCTTGCAGGAGCCTACCTTCCTTTGGGCTTCTGCCTTCAACCCTAGCAAGCCTGCTGGAGAGATGGGAGAGGCACGTGGAGAAGAGCAGAGATGTCTCAGTCATCCCAGCCAATGCCAGCCTCAACCAGCCAACAGTCCTTGGATCACCAATGTGTGAGGGAACCCAACCAAGATCAGCAGAGCCATCTGCTGACCCACAGCACACCAGACCCCCGCCCACCCAAGATGCATGACCAAGATCAACCAAGTCCCACCCAGACCAGCAGAACCAGTTGGCTGACCCACCGCTCCTAAGAAATCATGAACGGTGGTTGTTTTAAGACACTAGGTTTGGGGGTGGTTTGTTACCCAGCAATAGTTAACTGATACAAGGAAGAGCATTCCTGACAGCAGGAACAGCATTTGCAAAGGCTCAGAGGCAAGAGAGAGCTTTGTGGGCTGAGAGAAATGGCAAAGGACAGCATGGCAGGAATGCAGTGAGAAACCAGGAGGGAGAGAGAAAATGAGACCCAGGAGGTGGACAGGCCTGGGTCAGGTGGGGCTCTGAAGGCTACAGTAGGCGCTTGCAATATTTTCGTAAGCAGAATGGGAGCCAGTGGAAGGTTTTAAGAACATGGGAGAGCAGGGGCAGGGCAGTCATCTGATGCATTTCCTATAAAAACTCCCTCTGGCCATCCTGGGGTAATGAATCAGAAGGAGTGTTTGTGGAAGCAGAGGGCCATTTACATACACATTTGTCAAAACATACATTTAAATGGATACGTTTTATTGCAGGTAAGCTGTATTTCAACAAATCTTTTTAAAAACATTCTTTTTTTAAAAAGATTAATTTATTTATTTATTTGAGAGAGAGAGAACATGAGAGAGGTCAGTGGGAGAAGCAGACTCCCCACTGAGCAGGGAACCCAATGCGGGACTCGATCCCAGGACTCCAGGATCATGACCTGAGCTGAAGGCAGTCGCTCAACCAACTGAGCCACCCAGGCACCCCTAAAAGCATTCTTTAAACAAAACATTTGTGGAAGGGAGGGAGAACGGAAGAATCAACAGCATTTACCAATCATAACTCCAGCATTTACTGAGGACCTCTGATGCCAAGGTCCTGTGGGAGGAACTCTGGAGGGAAGGCAGACAGACCATGCTTTCACAGAGCTTCCAAAATTGTGACCAGGGAAGTTTGTGTCATAGAGGTTAAGTGGGATCCTGTCATATATGAAAGTTGGTTCTATAGTCAGAATGTAAAAACACTGGGCATCATTAAAATCATCGTTGAAAATCCTTTACAGAGGTACCACGTTGAAGAACAACACTCTAGAACATCTCTCAGGACGTGGACACAGCCAGCTTCCCTCCAGCAGGGATCTGACTGCAGTTTCACTGATCGAATGCAAGATGAGATAACTGGCTTGCCGGGCCTTTGTTGCACACGTGTTTTCAAACACTAGATTCACACCCAGCCTGGAAAGAGCTCAAGCCTTGAGTGACTTAGGAGAACCGATACCTTCAGGGAGAAACAGGAGTCAGGCCCGGGAAGCAGGGAGGGCAGACACATAAACATCTATAATCCATGGCTAAGTGCTGTGAAGGATGGGCGCAGAAGTTCAGACGGGTGTGTGTGTTAGCCGAATTTAGAAAAGGTTGATTCCAAAATGCATATAAAGGTGCACCTGGGTGGCTCAGTTGGTTAAGCATCTGCCTTCAGCTCAGGTGGTGATCCCAGGGTCCTGGGATTGAACTCCATGTTGTCCAGCTCCCTGCTCAGCAGGGAGTCTGCTTCTCCCACTCCTTTGCCTCTCCTCCCACTGGTTCGCTCTTTCTGCCTCTTTCTCGTACTCACACTCCCTCTCTCTCTCAAATAAATAAAAAAAAAATTAAAAAATAAAATGCATACAGAAATTCAGAGGGACAAGACACTCTTTTTTTAAGATTTTATTTTTAAGTAATCTCTACACCCAGTGTGAGGCTTGAACTCATAACCCCAACATCAAGAGTCACATGCTCTTCTGACTGAGCCTGCCAGGTACCCCAGGACAAGACACTCTTCAAGAAGAGTAACAAGATGAATACTGTTACGCTGAAAAAATAAATAAAATGGAAAAAAAAAAAAAAAAAAGAGTAACAAGATGGAAGACTCGCTGTACCAACTGTCAAGACTTAGTATAAAGCTACAGCACAGGAACACCTGGGTGGTATACCCAGTTAAGCGTCTGACTCCTGATTTTGGCTCAAGCACTCAGTCTCTCTCTCTCTCTCAAATAAATAAATATTTAAAAAAGAAAAAGAGGGGTGCCTGGGTGGCTCAGTCTGTTGGGCACCTGCCTTCAGCTCGGGTCATGGTCTCGGGATCCTGGGATCTAGCCCTGTGTCAGGCTCCCTGCTCAAACCCTCTGATCCTCCTCCCTGCTTGTGCTTTCTCTGTCTCAAATAAATAAACAAAAAGTGAAAGAAAGAAAGAAAGAAAGGGAGGAAGGCAGGAAGGGAGGGAGAGAGGAAGGAAAAAGGAAAAATAAAAAAAGCTACCACAAAATAAAATAAAGCTACAGGAAAATGTGATGTTGGTACAAAAATGGACACACAGTCCAATGAAATAGAATCTAGAAACAGACCCAAGCACAGGGGGACAACTGACTTACGAAAAGGGGATGTAGTCAGGAAAGAACACTGTTTTCAACAAGTAATGCTGCGTCTACTGGATATTCCTGTGGAAGAAAAAAATGAACCTTGATCTCAACCTCACACCATACCAAGGGGAAAAAAAAAACCCCACTACAAAACAAAACAAAACACCCCAAGCCCATGTAGATTGCAGATCTAAACATGAAAAGCAACTATAACATTTTTAAAAGATGTTACATTTTATTACATTAAAATTTCCCATGTCTGGTCACCCAAGCATGCAATTAAGGGAGTGAAAGGACAAAACTCAGGGTGGGAGAAGATATTCACAACACATATCTGACAAAGAACTCGTATCCAGAATAAATTCCAATAATCAATAAGAAAAGGAAACAACAAAAGTCTTGGAAAGGCACTTCCCCAAACAGGAAATCCACATGGCTAGTAACAATATGAAATGATGCTCAAGCTTACCAGCCAGGAGGGAAATGCACATGAAGATCAAGAGAAGCAATAATCTATCCACCAGGTGGGCCAAAATGTAAAATCTGGCAGTAACAAGTGTCGTCCAGGATGTGGAGCAACGGAACTCTCATTCACAGCTAAGGGAGTATAAAGCGTTAAAAACACTTTAGAAGATAGTTTGGCATTACTTAATAAAAGTGAGGCAGGGATATCCTCTGACCCAGTGGTTCCACTCCTAGGTGCATGTATGCTTTCCGAGACGAAAGAAAAAGTTTACAGAAGCACAGTTGAACTCTAATGGATAAATGGTGTCACACAACAGAATATTCTGTCTACAGAAAAGGAAATGAACTGCCATTACACGCCCCACAAGAATGAGCCTCACATACATAATACTGAGCCAAAGAAGCCAAACACATATAAAAAAATATGTGCAGTATGATTCTGTGCACATAAATCTCCAAAAATGGGCAACATGAGACCCTGTGGTTTAGGAATGCCTATGGAGATAGCAGAACTATAAAATAAAGCAAGAAGATGATCAAAAAGCAAGGTCACGGCTAACTCTCATGGGGACAGAAAGGCACACTGGAGGTTCGAGTTGCAGATTATGTTCTTTATCTTGACCTGGGTCAAGTGAAGTGGGTGTTTGCTTGAAAAATATTTTTTATTTTTTATTTTATTTTTCTAAAGATTTTATTTATTTATTTGATAGACAGAGATCAGAAGTAGGCAGAGAGGCAGGCAGAGAGAGAGGAGGAAGCAGGCTCCCTGCTGAGTGGAGAGCCCAACGTGGGGCTCAATCCCAGGACCCTGGGATCATGACCTGAGCCAAAAGCAGAGGTTTTAACCCACTGAGCCACCCAGGCACCCCAAAAATTATTTTTTAAACTTTACACATACTTTATGCACTTTTCTACGTGCACACAATATTTCAGAGCAAAAATTCATAAGCAAAATCAGACAAGAAAGAAAGCAAGAAGATATGTGCAGACGAGAAAGAAGCTGTGCCTGAGGAAATCAGGGAAGACTTCATGGAAGAGGGGGTTCGCTCAGCAGATGCATACTGAGAGTTCTCCCTGTACTAGAACCTGAGATGACAAAAGTGATCAAACACACAGATTCTCTAACCTGAGATGACAAAAGTGATCAAACACACAGAATGTAAGATTTACATTCCAGGGAGGGAGGCAGAGAGAAATCAAACGAACACACTATAAATGCTTAATTTACAGACCATGGTAATGACCTTGAGGGTGAAGCCCTTACTCTATGTGAGGTGCCATCTGAGCTGAGATCTGAAGGGTGAGTATGGGTTGCTCAGGAAAGGTGGGTGAGAGGATTTTAAGGGAAGCAGGGCTAGTGAAGTTTCTCAAGAGGCAAGGCCAAATTTTCTCAAGGTCAAAGAGCTCCTGAAAAGCTTTTGTGGCCACATGCAGAGAACCAGTAAGGAAGTGGCATGAGACGAGTAGCCTGGAGAGGATATTTGAACTGGGCTTTGAAGGCTGAATAGGAGTTCATCAGGCAGAAACTGTAAAATCCTCAGAGGCTGGGATCCTACGTCTCGCTTACCTATGCCCAGTACAAAGCTGCACTCAGTAAATACGTGATTTCTCTCTGAAAGTGAAAAGCCAGAGAACAGAAGAAGAATGCAGAGGTTACCAAGCTAAGGGCACAGAGAAATGGGGGTGCAATGTATTTGGGGCTGGGGGACGGAGTTTCCTTAGTATCCTGGCTTCTATCTCCTCCAGCAGCAGCATTAGTGGGCCCGTGAAGTCGCTGACAGAGGGAGGAGGGAGCTGGAAAGGAAAACTCCAAGAGAAAAGCCATCTGCTCCTGGAAGCAGCTGATGCCCCACCCCACCCCAAACCCCAGGGTCTCATGAGAGTGACAGCACCGGGGCCCTGGGACACTGGAGCCAGACACACTCAGACTGAGCAGCCGCGTCTGCGGTGGCCTCGGGAATCTGGTTGTTAGCGGGCAGCTAAGGGAGTCACGCTGTCTCCCCTGTGTTTACTTGGCTTCACTGAGGGGCTGGAAATTTGATCTCCATGAGGACTGTGCCTGGTCAGCCCCTGCCCAGAGTCTCCGCCAGAGCCCTGGCCTCTCAGAGCTGCTCCAAGGAAGAAGACGTCCTGTGATCTGGAGAAAGGGAGACCAGAGAGCAAAGCAGAGATGAGACTTGCCCAATCACAAACTGAGTGAAAGCAGCCCCTGTTCCGTGGGGTGCTTGTGACATGCCAAGCACTGGGCTAAATGCTCTACATCTAACATCCCTGCAAAGTGTTCTTCTTTAATAGCTGGGGAAACGGAGCCTCAGAGAGGACAAGGAACTTGTCTAGGGTCACACAGACCCTGGAGCTGGGGTGGTGTCCTGATGCGTCCAATTCCAAAGCCGGTGCTCCTATGTCCTACCCTCCTGCTTCCAGGGACATTCACTATACAACTGTGATGCAAAAGCCCAGGCACTCCAGAGAGGGGCTCCGAGAGGATCCCCATCCCCTGCGAACCTCCCTCTGTGACTGAACCTGGAGCTAGGGACATCTGTCCTCACCTGGCCTGACCGCCTTCCCACCTCTGAATGCCCTCTCTGATCCCACCTTTCTCAAGCACCTGCATCCCTAACAAGGCTTCTTGCTGCCTTGAATGCCTCTGGAATGAGTCTACAGACTTTGGGTTTCCAGCAGTAGGAATTCCTCCTCTGAACCAGTCATTAAGGGTAAAACCAGGAGGATGGGGTCTGCCTGTTGTCCCTAGAACCCCCACCATGTGGCACAGTGCCTGGCAGAGAAGGAATGAGATAAGGCCCCAGTTCGGGCATCCAGCGTGGATATCCGCGGCACACTGGGGAAAGCCAGGTCTACCCCTGACAGCTGTGTGGCCTTGAACACGGGATGCAGTCTCTCTGAATGCACCCCCTCTCCACGAAATAGGGAACTTAATACTATTTTCTCCAGTATTCCCTGATCTCTTGCAGACAAAATGCTTAGTGCCCAGCAAGCACTCAATAAATATTATGTACTGGATTTGAACTTTTATTGTTTTTACTTTTGACTGGTTTTCAGACCCATTCCAGCGATGCGCTGTAGGTTTCTGAGAAACAGACCATGTACCCATTGCCGGGACACCCAACACAGTACCAGGAACACAGCCAATACTAAGAACTCCACTGTTGATTTGAAAGCTTATCTTCCCCATTCTTCCCTGTTTTTGCTCAGTTCCTGTGCATTTCTGTAAGCTGTGTTGAACCTGTTTACAACTTCCAACTGGATCTCATATGGAGTAGACTAGAGATTGCTTTATCCCATGGAACTGCGTGTCTAACCTGAATCCCTCTTGCTATAATTCCAGTTCATTTTCTCACACTCAGCCCTGAGGTGATGGAAACAGCTGTTCTTTTTCCTCTGTGAGGTCACCGCCCTAAGCAGGAAGAAAGCACTCCCCACCCCCACCCAATCCCAAGAATGTCCCTGGTACCTTTCCTACCGGAAATTTCTGCACCGAATTGCTTTCCTTTTCTTTGATGCAATAATGTTTCTCTGGGCCCCTCATTCACCCACCAGGCCTTTTAGGGGAATACTGCCGCGCTTTCCTGGCTTGGGGAATTCCAAGGAATTCCAGTCAGGCCTCCAGGACCCTGCCCACCCCGCAGGAGCCTAGCCCAGGCCACTTCCAGATAGAAAGGAAAGATGACGGAAAAGAAAGTCACCAATGAGTTGGTGGCACAGTGGCTTTGTGACTCATTGTCTCCTACTCCCAGGCCACTGGACCCACCTGCAGGGCTCTCACTCCCCCTGCCTCCTGAGGCTGGGAACCCTCTGGCAAGTCCCAGGGGACAGAAGTCAGGTGGGCTACATAAAGAATGTCAGGGACACAGTGGTCACCAAGCCTTCAGTCCTCCCCTGTCTACTTCCTCCTGGAATTTTGTGCCCATATCCTGTGTCAGCACCTGTGACCTTGAATGCAGACTTGGAGGTGACATCCCCAGGAAGGCTGGGGCTTTTAGTGAGGGAAAGCAATATTGATTCAGCACACACGCACGCACGCGCACACACCACCTGTGTGTGTGGTAGGGACCACGGTGGCCTTTTGGGCCACCTTTTTGGCCTTTTCCCCCCACCCTCGAGCCTCATGATCCAGTCCTGGAAACTCACCAGTAAGCTCCCACAACCCTTCCCCAGGCCTGAAACTAGTCACAGAATTGACTCCTAGAGTGAGGACCCCTCTGTGCTCCTGCCCAGGGCAACCCCCTACCACTTTGCCCAGGGACAGGGAACTCATGACCTGTCAAGGCACCTCACCCCACTGTCAGCCTCAGCCCCTGGAGGCTGCCCGGAGGAACAGTGGGAGCAGGGCTCTGGGGTCTGAGAGACCTGAGTTCAAACCCTGACTCCAGGGCTGGCTGGCTGTGTGGCCTCCAGGGAAGTTGCTTTCCCTCTCTGTGCCTCCACTTCTCATCTGCACAGCAGGGAGCTGAATATTTGCCTAATGGAACTGGGGTGAGGACAAACAGAGAGTCATCCTTGAGTTTGAGTTACTGGATTGCCATATGGGAACCCAAATGTCAGCTGTGGTCTCCCTGTCCCTGAAGATACTGAGCAGAGTGACTATTGTCACGATAACCACTGGTATCTACCGAGAAATGTAGGTCATGGCCTAAACGCCATGCTTATGTGGATTATATTACCTACTCTTCACCACAAGCTCCGGGGGGGAGCACAGACAATGCCCCCAGTTTACAGATGAGCAAACCAACACTTAGAGAAGAGTGTGCCACTTGCCAAGGCCACACAGCTAACGGGAACCAATAACCTGCCTGTTTAGCCTGTTACGTGCAACTCTCCACACCTGCTGTGTGTGGGTGAGCGGTCAATAAATTCCAGTCATCCTTGAGTTTGAGTTACTGGATTGCCATGAGCCCCTCGATCCCAGTCCGAAGCCCTCCTCAGGATTCTGATGTGAGAGGGATTCTTTCTCGCGGTTTCTCTGCTTGTCCTCTGTAACCCGCTCAGAGTTAACTCAGTGGGGATGATTCAGAAGTTCCAGAGGCACTGTCTCAGGTCCCTGGTGTATCTGTTGGGCATGACACCCAGCCCCTTCCTCTGCTACCAGGAAAAACCCCTTCCGCAGGGCATCTGTAGGTGTGCTTTAGGTTTAGCTAAAGAAGGAATGTGGAAAAACGTTCACACTGCAGAACACAACTTTATATCGAACATGTGACATCCCTGTTTTAAAGCATCCCTTTCTCTCCAGTTACACACGCCCAAGAATTTTGCTCTGCTCAGTTTGCCTCGTGGGGCCCCCCGCCTCCCAAGGACCCAGCGTCCTGCCCCCCGAGTCTCTACCCCCTCTTCCCCATCCTACCTCTCCTCCCGAGCCCCAAGTCCAGCAGCCCTTAATCCCAAAACTTCCCAAAGTGACACCCACCGAGGGGCCTTCCAATTAACTAGAGTCACCCTCCCACAGGGCACTGCGGCCTCTGACGGTCTTCATGCCTTGGCACCGGGTCTGATGTTCGGTGGGCTCAGTGATAACTACGATAGCACAAGAAAAATTCTTCCTCAGATTAAGCAGCCACATGCTTTCTTCCCCCATTAATGATCCTAAAATCCGAAAGTCTCAAGCCTTAACAATTACCTTAGCCAGAATTCCTCAATGAGATGTGCCCAGCCCTCACAATGTGGGACTGTCCCGTGCATTGCAGGACGTTCAGAATCCCTGGCTTTCTCTCGCTCTGTGCCAACAGCACCCCACCTCTGTCTCTGTAACAACCACAAATGCCGCCCCATTTCCCAAGCCCCATCTCTCCCTCACATACACCTGTACATACAAGCATGTGTACACACCCACACATGCACGCAGGGTGGAGAACCACTCCTCCCACTTCACATGACAGGCAGCAGAAAGGTCACCTCAGAATATGCCGCTTTGGTCCGTCAATTATTTTGAGCTGTCAACACCTGAAAAGCAGCAGCTGCAGGAAAGGCTTTCTCTGAACTTCCCTATTTGCCTAAAGACAGGTCCTCCTAAGGGAATTCAACCGTGCCAGGTCCCCTGGTATCTGTGCGTGGGGAGGGGAGTGGACTCTAGGCCCAGGAGAGGATCCTAGAAAGTCAGTGCCACACCCAGACACACAGTGTCACAAACTGTCACACCTCCCAGCTAGTCTTCTAAGAGCCCCTTCATCTTTCCTAAAAACTGCTTCCTCTCCCCTAGAGGCCTCCATCCCCTTCCCCCCTTCCCTACTAAGATGGTGCTTAAGCCCGAATTGGTTACTCTTCCTGGAACTCTCCCCCATATCCAAGAGGTATAATGTGGTGATAAACTGCTGCTTGGTTTTCTCTTGTTAATCTGTCTTTCATCTCAGCTAAGAGCTCAGAGGGTAGTGGGAAAATTATGGGTCCTCCCTATATCCACACGGGCTCAGGAGACCCTGAGAGGCAGCCGGCTGTGCCTGAGATCACAGGGCAAGTGAGGCAAGGGCGCAGGACCCCTGCCTCTGGGGGTGGGAGGAGGGGGGCCCCAGGAGAACCGCCCCCTCACTTATCCCTAATTTCCTCGTGCTCCGGGTCTCTGCAAACCCAATTCCTTGGCTCTCCCTGGAAGGGCCGGGAGAGTGCCAGGCAGACACCCGCAGAAGAAACCTCAGCATCTCATATTTTGAGGACTCCACGGATTCTGCCTGGTTCCCAGTAAACCAGAAACATCGACGTCAAGTGAGGTTAGCATGGAGCTCTGCCTGAGAAAGGCTGAGCCAGCTAGACCTCCGCCTGGCAGCTCTCCGGAGAGGCAGCAAGCCTTCCCAGAGCCTGCCCCCCTCCAGCCTGGCAGCGGGGCTCCTGCTGTCAGCTGCTCGGAGATGGAGGGTGGCGGACAGAAGGGGGGATTTCCAGAATCTAAAAGCCAAACATGCCAACAAGCCATGCTTTCCAGACATGAGGACCACAGGCCAAACACAGCTGAGTCCCTGCCAGAGACAGTGCCTGGGGCCGGGAGCAGGGTGGATGGGTGGGGGTGCAGAGGGCAGGCCCAAAGGAAAGGGCCTGATCTTGACTGCACACAGGGCACTTCTCCTCAATGCTCTAAAGGCTCTGAATGAATCATTTTGAAGACCCTGCAGGGTAACCCACCACACCCCCATTCCCCAGACGGGGAGACAGAGACTCAAAGCAGGACCGTCCCTCACAGAGGCCCACACATCTGCCACTTAATAGCTGTGTGACTGAGGACGTGCTCTAACGGCTCTGGGCTTTAGTTTCTCCTTCTGGATCACCAGGGGGGATGCCTGCCTCTAGGAGCATCGTGAGGCTAAATAAGGCACACGTTCGTCCCTTGCAGTAGGCAAAGGCCTGGCTCACAGTGGCTGCTGACAATGAAGCGACTGGAGCCAGCAGGCTGAAGAGACTGGGCAGGTGACGGAATCAAAAACACAACTGGAGTTTTGTGTCTCCCCATCTCTTTGAAATGCATTCAGTGGGGGCAGCTCTGGGTTAGAGCAACTTTTCCACTTGGCCCTGGTAACACAGTCCTTCTGAGACAATCACCAGAATGAGAATGCCTAGACCCAAGCAGAATTATCTGGTCCAGAAACAGGGGCAGCAGTTAGCGTCTTCTCCCCTCACTGCCACAGCCCCTAGTCCGGCTGCAGCTTGAACCCAGTCAGGGTCTCTGCAGCAGTGAGGGAAGACAGCAAAAGGAGGAAACCGGGAACTTCGTACTGGCTGCTTCTGTGTGAGGCTCTCTGAGCCCACAGCTGCCTTTCTTCTGGGCGATCTATGTGGGTTTCTGTGGCCCCCACTTGCGCCAGCATTCTTCCTCTCCCCACACAGAGTCGCCCACATGAAGGCTCCTCCCCATAAACACTCCCCCATGAAGACCCCTCCCCTTTCTAGAAGATTCTCTTGGGCAGGTATTGGAAGGGCTGCAGGTCAGCTCTCCTGGCCCACAGCGGCTTCAGGGAACACCCTCTGGGAGGAGGGTCACTCATCCCTGACACAGTGCCCCCCTTCCCTGACACAGGCTACTTGCACTTTCTCCAGTCCCCAGTGACCCCCAACTTCAGGGAACGCACATCAAGCTCTCTTCAGCTGGTCCATTAAGGCACAGGAGGGAGATGCCCCCTCGCACCCCTGCCCCCCTTATGCCCCAGCCCCACCACAAAACCTTTCTCCAAAGGACTTTCTCACAAATCTCTCCCTTTCCCTCTTCTCAATGGTTTATAGTCAAGGATCAGGGGATTCTCTGCCCAGTTTCTTGCAAATTCCATATTGAATGACCTAGCCCAGCCCTCCTGGGCTCTGAAAGCTATTGTTTTTTGTTGTCATTGTTTTTAATTTTATTTATTTCTCTGTCAGAGAAAAAGACAGAGAGAGCACAAGCCGAGGGAGCGACAGGCAGAGGGAGAAGCAGGCTCCCCAGTGAGCAAGGACCCTGATGTGGGACTCAATCCGAGGACCCTGGGATCATGACCTGAGCCGAAGGCAGACACTTAACCAACTGGGAGCTACCTAGGTGTCCCTCTGATAGCTATTGTTGAAAGAAGCATAAGGAATGGCATTTGAGCATCACTTCCTTTCACTGTGAGTGGACCTGGCCAGGGAAGGCGCAGAACTGAAGAGAGCCCACCATTGTGGGAAGGAAAGTATGATCTTTTTTTTTTTTTTTTTTAAAGATAACAGATGGTTAAGGTTTTTAAATCCTCTTTTATTTTTATTTTTTTTTTAAGATTTTATTTATTCATTTGAGAGTGAGAGAGACAAGAGAGAGCAGAAGCAGGGGGAGAGGCAGAGGGAGAGGGAGAAGCAGACTCCCTGCTAAGCTGGGCTCAATCCCAGGACCCTGAGATCCTGACCCAAGCTGAAGTCAGATACTCAACCATCTGCGCCACTCAGGTGCCCTTAAATCCTATTTTAAATCAATAAAGGAGTATATGTTCATTGCAGAAAATTTAAACAAGTTTAAAGAAAAAGAATGAAAACCACCCACAGAGACAAACGCTATTAAAATGTCAAGCCTTGTGCTAAGTGTCCTAGAGGAAGAGGGGTTGAGGGCTGGGGCTTGAGGACCAGAGAGGGAGGGGTAAGGAGGGGAATGGAGGTGAGCCTGGAGTGGGTACCTTTGAGGAGGTCCAGGGAGTCTGAACCCTAGACACACCCCAGTTCCCCCAACCCCCTCCACACCCCAAGGAAGCATCAGATAGGCTGGACTGAAGAGAACCTTGAAACGCCCACCTCCCCTGCTGGTGAGGACCGAGAGGAGAGGAACGAACCCCAAAGTGACCGAGACTGAATTTCCCACAGGTCCAGGGGGCCAGGGTCCGAAGCAGATCTAAGGTCATTTTAAAAATTGAGGGAGAAATGGCATTTCTTACATGTTTGGGTTTCTGGTTGCACAGCCGTACCTCCTACTCTCTAATAATTTTTAGGAATTATGGTCTGTATGAATTAATAGCACACACTGCAGTTAGACTGTGTACCTGGTGTTATCCCTTTAATTAATCATGAGCACTCTGTTCTCTCATGGAAGATGCTTTTAATTAATTTCCTGAGATGTAATTCACATAACATAAAATTCACCATTTAAAATGTACAACTCGAGGGGTGCTTGGCTGTCTCAGTGGGTAGAGCATGCGACTCTTGATCTCTGGGTTGTGAGTTCAAGTCTCATGTTGGAGCTAGAGTTTACTTAGAAAAATTTTTTTTAAAAATAATCAAGTGTACAATTCAGTGGCTTTGGGTATATTCGCTAGGTTGTACAGCTACCACTACTAATTCCAAAACATTTCTATCTTCCCCCAAAGCAACTGGTACCTATTAGCAGTCAGTCCCTCTCCCTCCTGATAACCACCAATCTACTTTCTGTCTGTGAATCTGCCATTCTGGATACGTCATATCCATGGAAACAGGTCTGGCTTCTTTTTCTTAGCATGTTTTCAAGACTCATCTGTGTTGCAGCAGGTACACTGGCTAAATATTTTTCCACTGTGTGGATTTACCATGTTTTATCTATCCCCTCCTTAGCTGATGGACATGTGGAGGTTCCCCTCTTCAGATATTTTGCAGGATGCTGCTATGAATATTTCTGTATGGGTTCTGGTGTGGACAAATGTTTTCATTTCTCTTGGCTATATACCTAGGGGTTGAATTGCTGGGTCATATGGTAATTCTATGTTTAGCTCTTTGAGAAACTGCCAGACTGTTTTCCACAGCGGCCCCACCATTTCACATTCCCATCAGCAATGTTTGAGAATTCCAGTTTCTCCACATCCTCACCAACACTGCTTATTTCCCCTCACCCTTTTTTTAAAAAATTATAGCCATTCTAGTTGAGTGTGAAGTAGTATCTCATTATGGTTTTGATTTGGATTTCCCTAATGACTAATGATGTTGGCTATGACTATGCTTTTCAAGTGATTTTAGTGACCATGTAAATTCCATGGTAGATTACTAAATGTATTTTTCATTGGCTATTCTTGAATATTCAAGTTGTTTCATTTTCCTAATTCACTTGTAAGCCTTTGTATATTGTAGTTATCTCTGATTGAACCTCATTCATTCATTCATTCATTAACTCAGCAGCTATTACTAAGCCAGGCCTACTCTGGGTGCTTCTGCACGGCGCTGAACACAACTGGACCGATCCCTGCCTTCCTGGAGCTGAGGTCTAGTGATTTAGTGAACAATCCTGCAGAGAAGTCTATCATTAGAAAGCCTAATGAGTATGATTAAGAAAATGCACAAGGGAGAAGTATGTCACTCAGAGTGAGAGGCCAGGTAGGGCCTGAGAGGAGGACTTAGCCAGCAGTGGGGTGCAGGCAGAGAAGAGCTATTTTTTTTTAAAGATTTTTATATACATATATATATGAGAGAGAGAGAGAGCGCGCACACAGGCATGCACACACATAAGCAGGGGGAGGGGCAGAGAGAGAGGGAGAAGCAGACTCCTGTTGAGCAGGGAGCCCCATATGGGGCTTGATCCTGGGACACTGGGATCATGACCTGAGCTGAAGGCAGATGCCCAACTGACTGAGTCACCATAAGCAAGTCCCGCACACACACACACACACACACACACACTTTTTTTTTTTTAAGGAATCTCCATACTTAACATGGGGCTCAAACTACAACCCTGAGATCAGGAATCGGATCCTCTACCAGCTGAGCCAGCCAGGTACCCAAGAAGAATATTCTAGATAGAAAAGGTTTTGCTGGATTCCTGTCTCACATTTAGGTCTTACATCCATTTTGAGTTTATCTTTGTATTTGGTGTAAGAGAATGGTCCAGCTGCATTCTTCTGCATGTGGCTGTCCAATTTTCCCAGTACCGTTTCTTGAAGAGACTGTCTTCTCTCCATCGGATATTCTTTCCTGCTTTGTTGAAGATTAGGTAACCGTAGAGCTGAGAGTCCATTTCTGGGCTCTCAATTCTGTTCCACTGATCTATTCTTCCATGTCTGTTCTTGTGCCAGGACCATACTGTCTTGAGGATCACAGCTTTGTAACAGAGCTTGAAGTCAGGCATTGTGATGCCCCTGCTTTGTTTTTTTTTTTTTCTCAACATTCTCCTGGCTATTTGGGGTCTTTTCTGGGTCCATACAAATTTTAGGATTGTTTGTTCCAGCTCTGTGAATAATGTCAATGGTATTTTGACAGGGATTTGACTCTCGGACACAAACTGAGGATTGTGGGAGGCGAGGTGGGGGGGAATGGGGTTACTGGGTGACGGGCATTAAGGACATGTGATGGAATGAACACTGGATGTTATATACAATTGATAAATCATTGAACATCTGAATTATCTGAAACTAATGATATGCTGACTACCTGAATTTAAATTTTTAAAATTGGGGCGCCTGGGTGGCTCAGTGGGTTAAAGCCTCTGCCTTCGGCTCAGGTCACGATCCCAGGGTCCTGGGATCGAGTCCCACACCGGGCTCTCTGCTCGCCGGGGAGCCTGCTTCCCCATCTCTCTCTCTGCCTGTCTCTCTGACTACTTGTGATCTCTGTCTGTCAAATTAATAAATAAAAACTTAAAAAAAATTTTTTTAATTAAAAAAAATTTTAAAGGCTTTGCTTATTTCAGGAACTAATAAAAGACCTGAGTAAGTGGGTGGGTGTGAGGAGAGAAGGGGCTGGGGGTGCGGTGGAGCGTGAACGTGGAGGGAGAACGGGCCTTTGATCCACAGGCAGCTGCAGGATGACTAAATCTGTAGACGATTGTTTTCTTTTCAATGTGTCATTTAAAATAGCAAAGAAGGGGTGCCTGGGTGGCTCAGGTCATGATCCCAGGGTCCTGGGATCGAGCCCCGCATCGGGCTCTCTGCTCAGCAGGGAGCCTGCTTCTCCCACTCCCCCCGCTTGTGTTCCCTCTCTTGCTGTGTTTCTGTCAAATAAATAAATTTTAAAAATCTTTAAAAAATAAAACAGCAAAGGAGAGGGGTGCCTCTGTCAAATAAATTATTTCTGTCAAATAAATAAATTTTAAAAATCTTTAAAAAATAAAACAGCAAGGAGAGGGGTGACCAAGCTGGCTTGGTCAGTGCATGCGACTCTTGATCTCAGGGTTGTGAGTTCGAGCCCTGAATTGAGTATAGAGATTACTTAAAACTAAAATCTTAAAAAAAAAATATTGGGGGGTCTCTGGATGCTCAGTCAGTTAAGCATCTGACTCTTGATTTTGGCTCAGGTCGTGATCTCAGGATCATGAGATTGAGCCCCATGTCGGGCTCTGCTCTGGGCATGGAGCCTGCTTAAAATTCTCTCTCTCGGGGCACCTGGGTGGTTCAGCTTGTTGGGCGTCTGCCTACGGCTCAGGTCATGATCCCGGAGTTCGGGGATCAAGCCCTGCATCGGGCTCCCTGCTCAGTAGAGTCTGTTTCTCCCTCTCCCACTCCCCTGCTCATGTTCTTTCTCTCTCTCACTCTCTCTGTCTCCCTCTCAAATAAATAAAATAAAAAAATTCTCTCTCCCTCTCCCTCTGCCCCTCCCTGCCCCGGTTCATGCACCTGCTCTCTCTCTCTCTCAAAAAAAAAGGGGGGGGGCGGGTGGCTCAGTAGGTTAAAACTTCTGCCTTCAGCTCAGGTCATGATCCCAGGGTCCTGGGATCAAGCCCCTCATCAGGTTCTCTGCTCAGCAGGGAGCCTGCTTCCCCCTCTCTCTCTGCCTGCCTCTCTGCCTGTTTGTGATCTCTGTCTGTCAAATAAATAAATAAAATCTTTAAAAAAAGAAAAAAAAAATGGAGAGGTGACCAGAAGGAAGGAAGGAGTGGGAGTGGGGGAAAGGATTTCTGAAGACAGCACATTTTAAGACAGGGATTCTTGCCCTAGATGTCCCAGCAACTCCCAGGCATGCAGTCACTTTCATCACCTGCCCTGTCCATCCCCCATATGAGCAGCTTCCCCGAGGCCACCAACTCCACATGGCAAGACCCTCCCACAGGGCCAGAGCTGCCTGGACCAAAGTGGGTGTGGGATCTAAGAGCAGCCAATCCTGAAGTTGGTTGATGGCCGGAGAAGTGGCATCTACAGTTTAATAAGAAAATAAACATTCAGGGGCACCTGGGTGGCTCAGTGGGTTAAAGCCTCTGGCTCAGGTCATGATCCCAGGGTCCTGGGATGAGTCCCAGGTGGGGCTCTCTGCTCAACAGGGAGCCTGCTTCCTCCACTCTCTCTCTGTCTGCCTCTCTGCATACTTGTGATCTCTGTCAAATAAATAAATAAAAATTTTTTTAAAGAAAAAAAAAACATTCGGTCTTTGTTCCCAGTTCCTGGCACAGAGGTCCTAAATCCTTGGAATTGTCTTTTGTATGCTAATGAGATGACTTGCAGGGGGCCCCTGGATAGGTTTAGGTTGTGGGGTGGTTCCCACCACCACACCAACCTCCTGGGAGGGGAGAGAGTCTTGGGATGGAATTCAATCACCAAAGGCCAGGGATGAAATCTGTCATACTTACATACGGGAACTTCTCTAACAACCCTGAAACAGGGTTTGGAGAGCTTCTTGGTTGGTGAATATGAACTTGCTGGGAGAGTGGCATGCCTGGAGAGGACAGGACACTGTGCCATCCCACCCAACCACCTCCATATTTCATCCCATCGCCTGCTTATAAGTTGCACCCTCTCTAATAAACCGTGAATACTAAGTAAAGCATATTCTTGAGTTTTGTGAGTTGTTCCAGCAAATTATGGAATCTCAAGACAGGGTTGTGGGAACCTCTGAATTCATAGCCAGTTGGTCAGGAGTACAGGTGGGCCCTGGGGCTTGGGACTGGCATCTGAGCGGGGACAGTCTTGTGGGACCGAGCCCTAAACCCTGGGGTCTGCTCTAACGACAGGGGTTAGCCTCACAATTGAATTGTTGGACATCTTGTTGGTGTGACAGATTCAGAGCCCGTGTGTAGGAGTGCATTTAATCCACAGCTTGTCCAGGTCAGGGACTTCCAAGCCAAGCATGCCCTCTCTTTGGGGACACTGAGTGTAAGTTGGGAGTGAGAGCTAGAGCTGAGCGATACCGGGAGGGAGGCAAAGGGAAGCCATGCGGCTGCAGAGGGCTTGGGCTGCAGAGGGCTTGAGCTCACAGGTGCAGCAGAAACCAGGGGGAGGCAGAGTCCACGAAGGAACAGAAACCCCGAGACAGCATGGAGAGGCCAGGAGGCAGGAGGCGACAGTGGCAGGTGAAGGATGCCACAGAGAGGAACTGAGCAGCCTTCACCGGCTGACGCTAGAGAAGGATGCAGGAGAAGACAAAGTACCCAGATCTGAATGGCTCTCTAGTTCTCCAAAGAGCTTGCCAGCCTCGCGGCCCCGGCCCAGCTGCAGCAGGGCTTGTTTCCCTGATATACATGAGCATCCCGCTTGCTGGAAATGATGGGGCGGGTGGGGGGGGGATGTACCCCTGCTCCTTACATGCGTCTCACCTTCCAGGCACACAGGCCTGGGCCTGGCTCAAGAGTTGTGGCTCCATTTTGCAGAGTGGGAGTTTGGAAGTGGGAGAAAGCTCTGTGGAAAGGTACTGAAAATCTTCAACCAGAGTGACGGAGCAGCTACTGAGAACAGGGGTGCTAGCGGGACGGTACACGGGGAAGGCAGTGGGTGCTGCTCGGATACGGGGGCCAGAAAGCCCAGATCTGACTCTGAATCATGGTAGGACCCTCAAGGGATCCTGTGCCCTCTCCCTCTTTTCCCTATCTGTGAAAGTAGCTGACTTCTACATCTTCTCCCACAGAGAATATTTGGCGAGCCCAGGACATGAGAGGCAGAAATTATCTTAAAAAAAAACAAAAAACTGGAATCT
The DNA here is from genome assembly GCF_922984935.1 of Meles meles. Classification (NCBI taxonomy): domain Eukaryota; kingdom Metazoa; phylum Chordata; class Mammalia; order Carnivora; family Mustelidae; genus Meles; species Meles meles. The sequence continues at coordinate 20,145,241 of NC_060076.1, forward strand.
TAAAAATCCAGTAAGACAACAAATATTGTCATCAGTTGTTTAAGAAACACAGCATTGCAAAATTTAAGATGATCCCTAGGATTTTCTTTTTAAAATCTGAAACAAAAACTTGCATAAGATCAGGGTATTTGAAATACCTGCTCCAAGTGCTGGTGGGAGAAGACAGGCCATGTCTCCTGGTGACTGTCCATCCCTACACGGAAAGGGCATCTTCCACTCTAAGATGGAAAAAGCCCTCGGTTGAAATCCCTCAACATCCCAGAATGTTCAGAAAAGTCCAAGATTCCAAAAGTGCTCCAGATTTTAACATTCCAAAGGTTAGAAAACTTCTAAGACTTCAAGACTTCTGAAGATCCTGAAAGCTGTCATATCTCCAAGATTCTCAAAGTCCCAAAGGCCTCAACTTCCTGACTTCTAAAAGCTCCCCCCAAAAAACCCACTTTGGGCCCACGTGGGATCTGGCCTGAGGAACTTGAAAGGAGTAGGGCCGCTATCTTGATCTGCTCTTTCTCCAGCCAATGGGGATGGCCCTCTCCTTTGGTTCATGGCCATCCCTGAGGATCAGGGGAGGGCGGTGGTGTTTTCTGAGTTCAGAGGGGTCTCCATGACTCCTGAGCAACATGAGCTGGAAGGACCTTGGTCCTTCTCCACGTCCCTTGGAGCCCTTGCTGTTCTTCCTGCCCTTGGGGTCCCTAATCCTTCTCTAGGAAAGGATAGTGTTGACTGGCCTAGGCCTCCAAGTCCCACCTCCTCATTTATTCCAAAGTGCTCTGCCCTCCGATGCTCACGCAATAAGGACCGCAGGAGGATTTTAGCAGTGCAGTGGCATGGTCTGGCTTGACTCCTTTTGGAGGGGTCTGAGTTCCTGGCCTACCACTTATTGTCTCCCATCTTGCCAGCTGTACCCAGGTCCCATCTCAAGGATATCAATCCCTGGTTCCTGCCACAGGAGGAAGATTCTTGGAGGGTCTAGTTAGCAGTAGCCTGGTGGGCACCCCAACACTGTTGCCCACCTTGGCTTCCTGCTTGCTTGGACCTGTTGCTCTTTCTACCCACCCCAAGCCCAGTTATCCACCTCACGCCCTATCGGGGCATCTCCAACTCAACCTCAACTCTGGTTCTGCTGCTCCCTGAACTGGACCCTCACTTCTGTCCCTGATCCTCAGGACATGACCACACCTCTCGGTCTCAGGGAAAGAAAAGCTGTTCAGGCCAGCCCCTCACCGCTGTCCGGACCTCCCCAAGGGGCTGTCGCACGGCAGCAGCAGTGAAGGGAAGAGATCTGGGGAGAAGACACAGATCCAGAGCCCAAATTTGATTCTACACCCTCTGGCTGTGAACTCTGGAAACTTCCATCTCCTCCACCCAAAAGGGGATTTTCAATCTTACCTCACAAAGTTGTAGGGGAATTGGGCTCCTTGCTTGTTAAAGGACCCATCAGTGCACTCCACCCCTCCCCTTGGGGCCCCCTTCACGGCACACAATCCACCCCAACTCTGAGTCTCCCCTCAAGCAGCGGTGCACTGAAGGGGCGGTGCTGAGGCCCAGGGGTGGAGAGCCAAGAGGCTCGGTTTTAACACAAACACTAATTGTGGGTCCCTGAATGGCCCTCCCTGGCTCCATTCATGAAAGTGGTATTTTTAGCTCAGGACTGGCCGCCTGCTGTCCCAATGGGGGCGGCCAGGCCATTTGTCATGTCTGAGTGATCATGGACTCACTCTGCCCAGGAAACAGGCCCACGGGGACCAGCTGCTGGATCTCAGGGCTGCTGCCGCATCTGGGAAGAGGTAGAGGGTCAGCAGAACTGGAAGCTGAGACCTCCTCCCCCGCATGGGGTACCACAGGGCTCATTTAATCCTTGCTATGAGATAAACAGTATCGTGCTCAGTCCCATTTTATAGATGAGGAAATCAAGGCTGGAGTCATTCATGTAAAATGCCTGAGCCCACAAGGTGGGGCAGGCCGTCAGCTCCGGAGTCTGTGCTCTTACTCTCTGGTCACTTAGACTCTGGACCACGGGTGGACAGTCAGCTACGGCCACTAGGTTCTCCTGCTCCAGACTCTAGAGCCCGGCCCCATGCTTAGCTCACAGAGTTCTCTGGGACTGCAGCGAACATCCAGTCCAACCTTCCTTTGGAAGTGAGGACATGGAGGCCCAGAAAGGCTATAGGGCCAATTGGCTATGACGCTCAGGCCAGGACCCTTCTCTCTCAATGATTCCGTGGGACCTGTTCATCTTGTAACTGCCCACCTCCTCAGCCTCTCTGTGGCTCCAGAACTCAGCCCTTGGGCTCTCGAGAGCAAGGAGCCTGGATCTGGAAGTAGATCTGAGCCCTGCTCCTGACTTGCTGTGTGACCTTGGGCAAGTCACCTCTCTGAGCTTCAGTTTCCTCCTGCAAAATGGGGGGATTGGGATATCTTCCTGACACTGTGTGGCAGGTATAAATTGCCTGGGGAGTCAACATAGGTGGATTTCCTTATCTTGGGCTTTTCAAACCATTAATCTTTCCTGTGAACAAGACACATAGTATTTACCTGCCCAGGGCTACTTCTGGAAATGAAAGAATTATACACTCTGACCAGCTTTGGGGGAGGCATTGAGAGCAAATGCCATGCAGGCACCTGCCTAGTCCTCAGGTTCCCAGCTGATGAGACTATGGCAGAAGAGAGAGGAAATGGCCTGCCAACCTCTCAGCCAGTTGCCCAAATAAAAAGCAGAGCAAGCACGGCAGCAAGTTCAAGTCCAGCTTAGCCACATCCCCTCTGGGTGACCTTGGGTCTGTCTCTGCCCCTCCCAAGGTCTCAGTCTCCTAAATACAGAGAGGCTAGGGCTCTTTCAGGGCTTTCATGGCCCCAGTTTTCTGTGACTTGATCAGGGCAAGCCCCTCCTTCACTTGTGTCTCGCTCCTCACCCCCTCCCCACTCCCTGCCCCATCACCACCACACACCCTGCATCTCTGCTCAAGGGGCTCCAAAGACTAGCTTCCGGGCTCACTCTGGGTTTGCCCATGAGCCATGAGGGCAGCTCCCCACAGCGGTCTCAACCCCTGAGTCACACAGCCTGCAAGTTCAGCTCCCCATGGGTGACTTTTTCCAGTTCTGAGTCCCAGTAGCAAATGTCCAGAGAACCTGATTGACCCGCACGAGATCAGGAGGCCAATGAGCTGGGTCTTGTGTCACGTACTAGAGGTGGAGAAGTTTCTCTAAGAACAGGGTGTAGATGAGGAGGAAATGAAAGCATCTCTAATTCAGAAGCAACACAACTCCACCTGGAATGTAAATCCCTTACATGGAAAATCCTATCAGCACTAATTTCTCATTTATCCAGAAAATGATCGGAGGCCTTTGGGACTGGGCTTAAAATTAGAAAGACAAAAAGTGACCCTCTATTCCTAGCTGCCAAAATCAAAGTAAAAAGTCGATGCCCTCAACTCATCAGAGAATCTTCTGTTTCTGAACTCTTACCATACAAAGAGTTCTAACCAGCGTGGGTTACCGTCTTGCCACTAGAGGGCGTCGTCATGAGCGTGGTAAGAAGTAATTGCCCAGGTGCTGGGAGGCAGAAATACTTCAATATAAAATAATAATAGCAAAACAAAACTTTTAAAAGCAAGCACAGGAGTTAGCATCTTGGGGGGGGGGGGTATTCAGTGCCAGGCACAGTGACCACACAGTTGAGGAGTCGCTAAAAGCATTGTGCATACAAGAGTTGAAGCTCACAATGACAACTCTTTGGGCATCCAAAAGGAGTAAAATTATGTTCTCTGACCTCCATTTCAGATGATATAAATAGGTAACACATACTGAAAGACTTCCATTTAATAGAAAAAGAATTTTTTTAAAAGTTTTTCACAGAAGGAACAGACCTCATCTGGAAAATGCGTTCTTGCGGAATAATGCAGTTATAAATGATGTATGACTATGGAAGGGTTTACAAGCCAATCCAACAAAAATAATAAATGGCACAATTTTGAAACCAAACTCTGTAACTAGCAGCTCGAGTTTCATCATTGGAGGAATAAAGTGCTTTACCAGTGACTTCAGTTGGATTGAGGACTTTGGCGACCCTGCCAAGAGCTTGAAAGCAGATAATTTTCAGGAGCAATGCCCAGTCCCGACCCACCACATAATTGTACTCCTCCCCTCAGCTGAGACCCTCACACTTGGTGATCAGACAGGAGACAGGAGACCCTGCAGAACTCCAGGGTGTTCAAACTTGAGACCTGGAGGGGGAAATGTGGGGTTCTTCAGGCAGTAGGTCCCCAAAGTTAAGCATACTGAAATCACTTGGAAGCTCATTCAAAGCTGTAGGATATCTAAGGGAGGAATATGCATTTTAAGGAATATGCATTTTAACTACATTCCTTAGAGGATTCTGATCCTGAAATCTGTAGACCACATGTTGAGAAACCCTGCTCCTCCCACTTCACAGATGGGGAAATTGAGGCCCAGAAAGGATGAGAGCAATGGCTCGAAGTCACAAAGTAAGTCAGAAGATGAGCTGGCCTCTGGCCTGTCCCAGGGCTCCTCTCCACCAAATTCCGCCTGCCCACGGACTGCCTCCCGGGGCTGCTAACATTCCAAGCAACCTTGTAACAGGAAAGGAAATGTCAGCCGTGCCTGTTCCGATGTTCAAGCTCCCATCGTGACTCCGGGTTCCGCCAGACACAGCCCCTCAGAGCTCGGGCAGCCAAGCTCCGTGAGCCTGGTTTTTCCAGATGGGATTGGGGATGGGATTACAAGAACCAGCATTTATTTTTATTTCCCCAAGAAAGTAAAACGGCAGTTTTGCTCCAAGAAAAGTGGTCAGAGGAAGCAGTGTTCTAGCCAGGAGGAGGTCCTGGACCCTGGCCAGCCCCCTCATGGCCCCCTCCAGGGCCGCCTTCACATCCCGAGGGTGTCCATCATGGAGTCTGGTCCTCAGACAAAGTACCTTCAGGCTTCAGATTCCAGAACCCTCTCCTGCCCACAGCAGTGGCGAAAGGGCTTGGGAGATGAAGGGATACTTTCTTCCTGGGGACAAAAGGAATTCTTCCCAGCCTCTCCTATTGCAACAAAGTCTACAAATGGAGGGTGGTAGAATAGGCGATTGCTGCCAGGTTCCCCAGCCACGGCACTGGTGCGCTAGGGCGGGCGATTTTGCTCTCTCCCGGGGTGGGAGGGGACATTTGGCAATAGCTGGATGTGTTTGTTGGTTGTCACAACACAGGGGAGGTGCTACTGTCATCTAGTGGGTAGAGGCCGGGGATGAGACGAAACATTCCATGGCCCATGGGACAGTCCCCACGGCACAGCCCCCTTTACCCAAAATGCTGACAGTGCTGAGTTAGGGAGACCTGGAACTATGGGCTATTGGCCCAGGGTGTTAGGAGTTGGGGTGTGAGTCCATGATTTTTCCTCTAAATCCTGTGTGAGCTTGGGCCCTGCCCTGCCCTCTCTGGGTCTCACACTCCTATCTACATAAAGAAGGGGAGGACAGGCTTCTCTCTAGTGGCCCTTGAGGTTTGGGCCATTCATGGCTCTGGAAGCTCGGCCTTCTGCATCTCAGATGTGTCTTTCACGGTGTTTGTGGTGGGTGTCACCCAGCCTCCCCATGACTAAGGGGGGTGGATAATCAGCCCTCGGGAACCCCTCCCCCACAGCGCAGTATCTGGAACTCCTGCTCCACCAGGAACGGAAAAACCATTATCTGCAGATGACATCACTTTGTAAAAATGCAGGCGGGTGGTTGCTGAGCAGAACTCCAGGGAAGGGGCGGGAAGGGCTCAGAGCGTACCAACCCCAGACAGCGCCAGCCTCCAGCACCTGTGTGCATCTCAGGACAGCTCAGGACCAGTCCCTCAACTTCTCTGCACTGTAGTCCTCCCATCTCCGCACGGAGGTGCTAGACAGGGGTTTGCCATCTTCCACTGGGGAGAGCCCAGGACCCTGTGACTCCTAGGGTAAATCTCAGAGGGCCTCTGGGCTGCAGGTGCACACAGAGAGGCCCTCCAGGCACAGGGCGCGCAGAGTTGGGGGCTGAAAGGAGGGCAAAGCAGCTACCTTGCCCAACTGAGCCGCAGAGAGGCCACCGGTGCCACCAAAGAGCTTGAAAACAGACTCCCCTCCCAGAGGGCTGGTTGCGTGTCTCAGCCAACAGCCCAGTTTTTTTCTTGGTCTGGAGTTTGGAAGAACACCCTCAAACAGTAGAGTGCCGGGGGCCTCTTCAATGGCTGTATGAGAACAATCCACGATCCACATCTTTGGGCCTTTCGGCTCCGAGAAGGTGAGCGCCCGGCAACAGGCTGTCTCTGGTGAGCACAGCAGGCTCAGCTACACTGAGGGACCCTGGGATGACACGCAGGAGGCTGAGGGGCTAGTCCTAGCAGGGAGACGGGCCTCCATTTCTCCTCTGAACAAGGAGAAGCTCGGTCCTGAGAACCTGCAGAGTCTCTCTCGGTTCTAGGATTTGGTGGCCCCAGGAACAGAACAGAAGAAGCCAAGGTCGGAGCCTCCCATAGGGGCAGAACTCAGCAGAGTTGGATGTCTTCAGTGAGTGACAGGTCCCTCCCCTGCCCCCAGCCCCATCAAGAACAAAATCTGCCATCCAACCTGGTTGCTTTCTCAGTGTGAGAGGAAAGAAGGAGAAGAAGGCAGGTCAGCCTGGCCAAGTTCGAGGGTGGGGCTGGCACTGAAGCTGAAGGAGCCCCTCCCACGCTGCGCGAGCACTGCGCACTGCCAGGAGATAGCAGGGCCAGTGGCTAGAATATTCAGGATGGCATCACCCAGACCAGTGTTCAAATCTTGGTCTGATGACCTCCAAGCTGTGTGGAATCTGACTCAGTTTCTTCGACTCTTAAAATGGAGTTAGTGACAAACACCTCTTTCAGGGGTCATTCTTTTGGCCCTGCCCCTTGCCCCCAGATTCACTTCTCCCTGCCCTGCTTCTCCAGAGCCTGACCTCACCTAGGCTGCAGGTCCGAGGATGCCAGGAGGAGAGAGAGGTCAGGGAGTTTTCACACGCCCTCAGCCGGGCCATAGTTCTGGGGGTCAACACTCCTCAGCAGCCCCTATCCCACACCTCCTACTCTGGGGGTTTCTGGCCAAGCTGTGCCTACCTCTTGCTCCTTCACGCCGACATGTGCTTACAGCTCCCTATTGGCACTAGTCTCTGGGTCATCCTCATCCCCAACTGGGTCCTTAACCGCTCACCACACTTCAGTGAAAAATCCTTTCACTCATCTCCCAAGACAATAGAGAAATGCCCAACAAGCCTACAGAAAGATAAAGATGTTTCATGTCACTACTCCTTACATGCAGATCAAAACCCCAGTCGGGTAGCACCTTCTACAGGAAGGCCATTATCGAAAAAACAAAAAACAAGACAAAACAAAAAAAAACAGGAAATACCAAGTGCGCGTGAGGATGTAGAGAAGCTGGAAGCCTTGCCCCTGGAGGTGGGAATAGAAGAGGGTGCAGCCTCTGTGGAAAACAGTATGGCAGTTCCTCAAAAAATTAAAAGTACAAATAGCCTATGATCCAGCTATCCCACACTGGGCCTCAAAAGCCAGGTATCAAAGAGATATTCGTACGCCCGCGTTCATCGCAGCATTATGTACTCATAATGTACATACAGAAGCCAGGAAGACATGGAAGCAACCCAAGCATCCATAAACGGACGGACAAATGAGCAATATGCCGTTCACACCTACAATGGAACACTATCCGGTCTTAAAAAGGAAGGCTCTTCGGCACCTGCTGCAACACGGACGAACCCCAAGGACACTCTGCTCAGCGAAATAAGCCAATCACAAGATGACAAATACTGTCTGAATTCCAGCAGCATGAGGCACCTGGAGTAGGCAAGTCACAGAGACAGAAAGTAGAAGGGTGGTTGCTGGGGAGGGAGGATGGGAAGAAGGAGAGTCCCTGCTTAATGAGCACACAATTTCAATACTGTAAAATTAAAAAGTTCTGGAGATCCATTGCACAGCAATGTGAATACACTTAACACTGCTGAACCATACACTTAAAAATGATTAAGATGGTGAAAAAAAACCCCTCATCAAATCATATAAACCCAGTATGTTCACAATACCTCCATAAAGCTCTTTTTAAAAATCCCTTTTTTACACTTTTCACGAAAGCCCGTGGTGCCCAAACTTGTCAGTACACTAGAACCTTCTGGGATCTTTTAAAAAGTTTCGAAACCCCAGGCTAACACCCCAGACCAATGACATCACAACCGCTGGGAGCAGGACACAAGCGACAGGATCCCGAGGCCTCCAGTGACTCAAGTCTGACACCCACTGAACCCATCCTTTGATTAGGCCCTGTGTTTCTTGTCAGGAGTCGGCACCATGAATTACTTCTCAGGTGCACTGTGAGGACTGAAAGCAAGAAAGAAGGCAAAAAGCATTTAGCACAGCCACCGGTACTTACTGCTCGATCAAATGCACCAAGAACATCTTTGGCTTTATGATGATCACATTATTCTAAAGTCATTGTCATTACTTCTCTGATTACTGTGGGTCTCCGGGAAGCTCCCGAGGAAGAGAGAGGGGGTGCTGGGACAAAAGCTAAAGTAAGACAGGCAAGCTCTCGGCAGGTAGGAGGGGTCCAGGCTGCGGCAGAGAAAAGTGGGGCTTCCAAGGTGGCTGGGAGGTTTGGGGGCAAGATGGTGAGGATCCCCGAGTCAGGAAGAGGGTAGATTTGCCATGATGCCAGGAAGCACCTGCCTCTAGGGGCTGCTGCTGCTGGCACCTGGCACCACTCAGAAGCTCCTGAAACTGAGGGGCATCTAGGGCCAATGGGAGAGTTAGCCTAGGAAGTACCACGGCCTGTAGTGGGCACACATTTGTGCATGCACACACACACACAAACACATACACACCCCATAACGACATTTAGCTCATCTGCCCCTATGGGGCCCCTTCTAATTTTTCAGGGGTCACCAACCACTCCTGGCAGCCCCAGCAGCCTTAAGGTAACTACTGACAATCACCTCCATTTACCTCCCAGTTTCTGCCCTGGTGTCCATGCACCTTGCTGGGCTGGGCCTGGTGGGGGATGGGGGAGGAGCCCTCAGGCAGCCAGGCCTCCTTCGGTGGCTCGTGGAAACTGGAGAGGACAGAAGGGCCATTGCACTGGGGCTGCCTGAAGAGGAAGCATCTCCCCAGACTGGGGAAGGACTTTGGTTGAGGAGGCTCTGGCGCCCCGCCTGGATTTTCCCCCCAGGCCATCCAGTCATCCCACAATCATTTCCTGGACCCTTCACTGTGTGGCCTTGCAGGGTCTGGGATCCCTTGATGGTTAGAGGGAGCAGGGGGTGACAGGAAGGAGAGGATGCCATGACAGAAAAAGTTTAGGTCCCAGCTCTCCTCTGTAACTTCTGTAGGTCTTGGGGAAAGTCAATTTGCCTCTCTGGCCTCAGTTTTGTCTCCTGTGAAAGGGTGACAAGCCCACCTTCACAGGTTCTGTGGCAGAATGAGACAGGATGACATGACTGTCCCCGTTAGGCCTCACTTGAAGTCCTGTTCCCAGGAGGGAGGAACAGGCCTCCGCTGCTTTTCACCTGCAGCAAGGCTGATGGAGAAGCTGCTTTTGGGGGATGGCCAGCCCCAGTGGACTCTCCAAACCACAAATCCACACATGGAAACCCTCCTCCAGAGGTTGGATGCCCACCCTACTGGCTATTGGTCTGCTGGGTGATGGAGGACTGTTCCTTTCGCATCTGTCATCTGCCATGAGCTGGCCCAGAACAGATGTTCCAGAGAAAGGGACAAATCTCATGGTCCAATTTTGTAGGAACCCTTCCTGTTCTCTATATAGGACATGGCCTCTCGCTCCCCCTAGGCCACCAGAGGACTCCTTTAGTTGGCTCTGGGTACAAGAGCCCATCTGTGTCCCAGGAGTTGAGTACCTGGGGGCAGAATCCAAGTCACAGATGACACCCGCCTCTTGTCATCTTGTCATCCTCGCACCTAGAGTTGAAAGAAGGGCTAAGTGACTCCCGGTGCCCTGAGCCCACACCGGGACAATGAGTGGGGAATATTCGGTACCCACTTGGGACACAACTCCAGGGCGGAGGTGGCTAGAGGCTGGGCCGGGCGCCCGGACACAGGCACGGACCCCGCCTCCAACGGCTGTTTTTGTTTTCCTTCTCCCTGGGCAAAAGCTGTGGGGGCCGTTCTAAGCCACAGCTGGTTTTTATTGCATCAAGGCTCAAAAAAGGTCTGAGCATATTTTTAGAGAGAAGGGGGAAAAAGAATATTTTCTTCCCTGACCCAAGAGGAGGGCTTGTTCCAATTTTCCATCTGCTCTCCCTTCTGGGTGGAGCTGACGGGGAAGTTTCTCTGCAGGAGGATCCTGGGGACGACGGTTCATGAGCTCATAGATATGGGAGGGCGAAGTCTGCCCGGCACGATGCCCACCTCCCTCCCCTGACACACACAGACACAAATACACACACTCACGCACACAGCCTCGGGCCTGTGATGTGCAGAGAGAGAAGCCAGGCATGGGATGAGGAGAGTGGAAGAGCAAGAGACTTGGAGTCCAAAGTCTCCCCAAGAGGGGGACTCGAACTGGGGCACCCCAGAGCCCTGGCATGTGTGGCCTCCCCACTGGGCTGTCTAGATCCATATGACCAGAGCACTGTCTGGGACCAGAAAAAAGGTGTTTGGTGTAGCTCTGAATGGCTCGTTTCCACTTGTCCAAAGACACTCTGGGGATGAATGAAATGCCAAACAATTTTTGAGCAACATGGGGCCCCTGAAGCTTTTGTTATTTTTTTCAACAAAAGATACTAAATGGGGCCACCTGGGTGGCTCAGTCGGTTAAGTGTCTGCCTTTGGATCAGGTCATGATCTCAGGGTCCTAGGATCGAGCCCCACATCAGGCTCCCTGCTGAGCAGGGAGCCTGCCTCCCCCTCTGTCTCTGCCCCTCTCTCCCCTCCTTCCCCGCTCATGCACGTGTGCTCTCTCTCAAATAAATAAAATATATTTTTTAAAAAGATGCTAAACATACTAGAGTTCTGCAGGCATCTGTGCGTGTGTGCAAATCTGTGTCTGACAGATGACTATGGCCCGTGTATGGGACACGCATGGGGAGTCCGTGTATATATACTGTGTATGTGCGTGTTTGTGTGTTTATGTGTGTTGTATTTGCAGTATGGGTTATGTACGTGCGGTATGTTGGTTGTGTGCTCTGAAGAGGGCGTGGTGTGTGTGTGTGTGTTATGTGTGTTTGACACCCTTCGTGTGTACAGTGGGTAATTTGATGTATGCTGTGTGTGGACGCCGTCATCAGGCCAGCAGTGTATCTGGAAGGGGGACTATGTTAGGGAGAGGGTCCCTGTTCTCCCCTGGCACACTATCCAGAGTGACACCCTTTCAAGACATTTCCAGGGCAATTTGTTGGGGGAAATCACAACAGGTATGAAGGGAGAAAGACCACTGGACAGAGCTGAACCCCACGGGACACTGCCCTTCATGTCAGAACTGGACTTTGCCTCTGGGGACACCAGTCTTAAAATCCCCAGCCCAAAGTGTCACAGGGAACATGGCTGAAGTTCAGAGAAGCATGTTACCCACAGAACAGTAGCCAGAGCCTAGTCCCCTTGCCCCTCCTAAAAATGGACTAGCCTTCAGTGCTGAAGAGCCAGCGAGCAAAGACACAGCAATCCCCAGGATGGTGCTCAGACTGGGCTGGGCGTTCAGAGGCCTGAGGTCTCCACAAACATGGCCTTGCTTCTCTCTCACACCACCCAGCCAGGGGAGAATCACTGCCCCATTTTATCAGAGGAGAAAACAAGCTCAGAGGGGAGACAGAAGTGAAGGCAGGCCCCTGGCAGCCACAAGGAGAGAAGTCTCTGGAGTCAGGAGGACAGCCTCTTGGCTTTGGGGATCAGGCAGGGGAGTCAGTGGCAGTCACAGGATTATAGGGTTTAGCTCCATGAGGGATGCTGGCTTCTCTTCCCTGTCTGCAGAGACACAGACCCTGTCCAAACGGGAGACAAGAGGGGCAGGCAGTGGCTGGAGCTAGACGCAGCAGGGGTATGGGCCTTTCTCCTGCCCACCTCTCCATCTGTCCCAATCCCAGAGGCTCCGTCCCCATCCCAGAGGCTCAGCCAGGCCAAGCACCCTCCCACCCATGTATACCCTTGATCCTCAGGCAGCAAGGGTTGGTAGAAGCTCCTCCCTACTTCTTAAAACTGAGGCAACCTGGCTAGGGTGGGGCCAAGGGGATCTTCTTGGGAGATGGGCTTTTTGGACAGAAAGACCGAGATTCACAGCCTTTTGATAGGGCCCAGGTGCACTGGGCAAGTCCTCCTCCTCCCTCAGCCCTGATTTCCTCCAGGGTAAGGTGGGGATAGCGCGGGAGCTGCCTCCTGGGATTGCTGGGGGAGCACACGCAGCTGTGTGAGGCACTGCGCCCAGGCCAAGCATGGGGGAGGCGCCTGACACGCGCCCTGTTCCGGCCTGGCCACACTGGCCAGCGTGGGTTACAAGCCGGGCTTGCCTGGCTCAAAAGGCCCGTCCCCTCCTGGCCCGAGAGCAGGAGCTGCAGGGGAGAAAGAAACAGCAGTTCTTGGAAAGCCACCACCAAGCCCTCCTTGGTAGAGGCTGGACATTCATCAAGATGCCATCCAGCCACCACACCAACTGCAGAGCCCGGAATGGTCCTCCGCGACCTCTTGGTCCCCTCACACCGAGCTCCGGGGTCCCATTCACCACCCCACGGCTACCCCGACACCAAGCACGCGGAATTCGGCAGAGGACATCGGGCCTTCCCCTCCCTGGGGTCACGTCACCGGACCAGCCCGGCTCAAAGCCTCTCCTCCCCCCCCCCACCCCCCCCCCCCGCCCCCGTCCCGACACTCCAGACCCCCTCGGGCGAGCCGGCACCCCCTCTGCTCTTCTCAGCGCCTTCTCATCTGAGCCTGTCACACCGGCCAGTCCCCCGTGGCCACCTGCTTCATTACCTATGGGAAGAACTTAGTTGGTGGCCGGGCACGTGGGAGACAGCTCAGCAAGGGGGGTTCAGCGTCCGCAGACCACGGGCGGACGGCCTCACAGGACCCTCTGCCTGGAAGGCCTTCGCCCTCCTCTGGCAATCTCTGACGCACAAAGGCTCACCTTAGTTTTGGGGCGCCTGGGTGGCGCAGTTGGTGAAGCGTCCCGCTCTTGGTTTTGGCCGGGGTCGTCATCGCAGCATCGTGGGATCAAGCCTCGTGTGCAGCTCCACACTTGCGGCAGAGCCGGCTTGAGATTCTTTTTTTTCGGCCCCTCCCACAGCACTTACGCTCTCCTACTTACGCATGCGCCCTCGTGCGTGCGCATGCGCACTCGCGCTCTCGCAAATTAAAGAACAAACCCACTCTAGTCTTCCTCCTTCAGGAAGCCTTCCCTGATGCCTACCGCTCCAGACCAAAGTAGATGCCTTCTTCCCAAGGAGAACTGTCTGGGGTCCCCATATCCTCCTGTTAATTGCTGTCCTACATGATAAGATAACTCCAGTGCCCACCCTCTGGCCTGGCATATTCTCCCCAGAGTTCATGTGGATTTCGGCAGGCTTATGTCCTCATTGGTCCTCTTTGTACTCCACCCTCACAGCTGCCCTCTGCCCCAGTGGCCCACTGGGCTCCAGTCTGGAAAGACCCCACCCCACCCCCCCATCTTATCCCGAAGGCCTTGCAATGCAGACTGAATTTGGACAGCAGGGTTTACTGGCCTCGTGGAGATGGCAGAGAGCGATTCCAGTGCACCAAACAAACTGCCCTTCGGAGGCACCTCAACTCCTGGGCATTGGTCAACACTCCCTGACGCCAGAGAATCTCTAACCAGCAGGGGTGGGGGAGGGACCTGCCCCCTGAGACTGTTCTGGAAACTCCTCCCTCTCGGAATCCCTCCCCCTTCTCCTGTTCTGTTGGAGACCTTCCTCGGGCTGGCTCCTCAGAGACCCCAGGAGGGACCTCACCAGAGACAGATTCATTCTGTGCCAGTACGCAAAGCAGCTGCTGTCAGTTATTTTGAAGAGCCATTGTTCTGGGCTGAATTGTGTCCCCCACTCCCCAATTCTTATCTTGAAGTCCTAACCCCCGGCCCCCAGAATGTGACTGTAGGCAAGATAGGGCCTTTGAAGAGGTGATTAAGTCCAAATGAAGTCATTAGGGTGGCCCTAATCCCATGGGACTGGTGTCCTTACACGAAGAGGAGATTTTGACAGAGACATGCACAGAGGGACGATGGTGTGGACACCCAGGGAGAAGGTGACCACCTACAAGTCAAGGAGAGAGGCATCCGGAGAAACAACTCGGTTAACACCTTGACCTCCGACTTCCAACCTCCGGAACAGTGAGGAAATCGCTTCTGTTGTTGGGGCCAGTGGGTCTGTGGCACTCAGGTATGGTGGCCCACGGAGGCTCGCATAAGTGCCGCTGTTTTCCTGCGGGTGTCTCACGGCGCTGCCGTCACCGATTTATGGGCCTGCTGCCCCTTCCAGACCAAATTCCATGAAGGCACTGGACAGAGCTGCCCTTCCCAGCCTTCAGAGCCGCAAAGCCGCCACACCCGGCCACACAATGCAGAGAGCATTTCCTGGGTGAACAGCTTCTGGGAAGAACAGAACCTAACTTCGTGGCTCTTTAAATCATCGAATGCTGGAAAGGAGGGAGACCCCACCAGTCACCACCGCTCCCCATCTGTGGAGCACTGTCCCACGTGGCCTCTGGTTCTCCCCTCAGCAACCCCGAGAGAGAGGCTTCCCCCAGTGTACAGATGAGTAAACTGAGGCCCAGAGAAGGCAGGTGTGCCCAAGGTGGTTCATGGAGTCAGAGCCAGGAGCAAGGAAAACCCACAAGTTCTAAGGAGGACCTGCGAGTGGGAGGCAGGTGCAGGAAAGCCTTGCAGTGTCCCGCCCACTGGAAGGAGACAGAGAGGACCTGGGTCTAAGCCCTGTCTACACCTCTTGCTTGCTGTGTGAGCCAGGGTCTCGGTTTCCACACCTGTACAATGAGGCTGATAAAGATGAGACAGCCTGTGTGATGCTCAGCACGGGGTCTGGCCCACACAAAGGGCTTAAGAAGTGTTCACGCTGTGGCTTCTGAGAATGGTCTTCTGGAGCACTCAGCTGGGCCAGCACCTGGCCCCACAGGAAGTCTGACAAAGAGCGCTCAACAGAATCTCTTCCTGCCTGTGGGCTGGTTGGCGTGGGGGGGCAGGCAACCTCTGTCCTCCCCGGCCTCTGAGCCCTGCCCTCCCCCCACCACCATCTCCAGCACACACTCGGTCACTTGCCCTCCCGCAGGCCTCACAGGGCACGGGACTGGATAAGGCTCAATGGCCCATTGTTCTCCCTCTAGGCCCAGAGCAAGCCCTGCCTGCCGGGAACCAGCCGCTGAATATAGTCCCACCGGAGTGCTGGGGTCCAGCTGCTTATCTCACCGCAGGGCTCAGGAGCGGCCCCGCTCTTCCTGGCCACTACTCTGGGCCAAGTCTAGCTTGGCCAGCTCCCAGGTCACCCTCAGGGGAGAATCCAGACTCACACCCACGAAATATTTAGTGGAAAATTCGAGGCCAGTTATAATTCCCTGAGGGCAGACCCTTGGTATGGACTTTCAGACTCAGCCTGTGGCTGGTTCGGAGGAAAACCCTGGAAGGACAGGCTGTGACTGGCAAAGCAAAGACAAAGAGGGAAGACCTCCAGGTGGTAGGAACAGCAGAAGCAAAGGGAGGAGAGACGAGGCCGTTCAGAACAGTGAGAGGCTGTGCCAAGGGAGACTTGAAGGGCAGCTCAGGCTCTGTGGATCAGGGTCTGAAATGCCAGGCAAGGCTTTCCTGACCTTCCAGGCCATGCCTTGGCTGGTTTGGGTCTGTGGTCACCTTCACTTCTGGGGCTTCCTTTGAGCTCCCCTAAGAGGTAGTAGAAGTCCTGAAGGAGGAGCCCAGGGCTGAGGAGGACAGAAAGGTGCTCCTAATAGCCCCCTCCAGCCCTGAGAAGAGGGCTGCACACCGGAGACACATGAAGCAAACCCCAGAGGCTCTGTCTGTGGGGCTGTGATCGCCACACTCAGCCTCCACACATTCAGGCCTTCAACTATCAGCCTTTGAGCTCCTGCTGGGCCAAGGATCCAGACAGCCACTCCATTCTAGCCTTTGAGGGTGTCACAGTTCAGAAAAGAAGCAGTAAGTGGCAACTCTAGGACTGAGTCACCTGAGCATTGTGCTGGGACAGCTCAGAGAAGGGTTTTCCTGACTTGGGACATTGGCAAAGAATCCCTGGAGGACATACCCTCCAAGCTGAGTTTTCAAGGTTAAGAAGGAGATGGCCAGGTAAAGAGGTGGCAGGAAAGCCATGAGAACAACATGTGCAAAGGTCCTGGGGTGGGGGGTTATACAGAGCGGAGATGGGTGTGCGGGTAACGAGATTGCAGAGGTCTGCGGGGACCAGATTTCATCCTTCTCTGAATTCCCCGTGGACGCAAACACAGTACTTACCAACAGAAAGGCTGGCAAATGAAACAGTAAATAGTTGGAAAAATGAGAATGGGACATTTGGGTGGCTCAGTCAGTTGGACGTCTGCCTTCAGCTTGGGTCATAATCTCGGGGCCCTGGAATAGAGCCCCACATCAGGCTCCCTGCTCAGTGGGGAGTCTGCTTCTCTTGCTTCCTCTGCTTCTCTGCATCCTTGTGCTCTCTCTCTCTGTCTCTTAAATAAATAAATTCTTTAAAAAAAAAAAGAAAAGAAAAGAAATGGGAATAAACCAAATTGAGTAGATTAAATCCTGTTTTTGGAGCTCACTTACAGAGTCTGGGACTTGGATCACTGATTATTCTGTAAGGAAGGTCTTCTGTCATTTCCACACTGGGGGTTTGATTTATAAGTTGTGCTTAAATTGGGAGTCCCTATATCACACAGATAGCATCCACAAGCCCCTTCTGGGAGGTGCAGTCAGTCAGATGTGGAAGATTCCGGGAAGGCTCCACATGCCAGGCCTGCGGGTGCTTACAGCCTGGAGTGAAGAGCTTTATGGGGTGAAAATACCCCACAAGGAGGTGAGCTCCTCTGTGATTGTCCTGTTGGTCCCCGTTCTTCATCCCTCCCAGCACTCACTTCATTTGCTGACAGAATTCCAGCTCTGCCTGCTGGAGGCAGAACATCCTTGCCACCCTCCACATGGGGTGCAGCCCTATGACTTGTCTTGGCCCATGGGATAATAGCAGACAAGTTTCAAACAGAGGCCTAACATACGCTTGCATCTGAAAGGAAAACACCATTTATACAATCTGTTCCAGAAAACAGAAGAGGAGGGACACTTCCCAATTCATTTTAGGAAGCCAGTATTACCTTGATACCAAAACCAAAGACAGTACAAAAAAGAAAAACCACAGACCAATAGTTCTCCTGTAGGTGAAGTACAAATACTTAACAAAATATTAGCAAAGACAATTCAGCAACATATTAAAAAATCAAATATCATTACCAAATGAAGTTTATTTCAGGGATGCAAGACCGGTTTGATACTTGAAAATGAGTCAATGTAATCCACCATATCCACAGGCTAACCAAGAAAAGTTGTGTGATCATACCAATTGATGCAAAAAAAGGTTTTAACAAAATTCAACTCCTACTCAGGGAAAAATTTTTCAGAAGATTAGGAATAGAGAGCAATTCATATATAAAAAATGTCCTCTATAAATATACGTAAATATAAATACATATAAACATGCTACATAAATAAACTAGCTTAGTAAATAACATTTAATAAACACCGACTGCTCATATCATTCTTACTGATGAAAGACTGAAACCCAACAAGATGAGAAAAGTAAGTAAAAGATAAATGGTCAGAAAAGAAAAAATAAAACTGTATCTATTTGCAGATGACATGATTGATTGTGCAGAAAACTCCAAGACATCTACAAAAAAACTTCCCAGAACTACTGAATTCAGCAAGGTCACAAGCTACAAGGTCAACGTACAAAAATCCACTGCATTCCAATGTGCAGGCAATGAACATGGAAACTGAAACTTATATTCTTTACAATCATTAAAAAAAGAATGAGACACTTAGGTTTAGATCTAAAAAAATGGGACTTGTATGCTGTGAAAGACAGTATACCACCCTCCCTGTATACACAAAGCAGATCAAAATAAATGGAGAGACATGGCAGGCTCGTGAATTGGAATATTGTACAAATTGAAATACAGGTTTAACACAATTACTCTCAAGCTCTCAGGAAGACTGGGGCGCCTGGGTGGCTCAGTGGGTTAAATCCCCTGCCTTTGGCTCATTCATGATCCCAGGGTCCTGGGATTGAGTCCCAGGTCCGGCTCTCTGCTCAATGGGGAGCCTGCTTCCTTCTCTCTCTCTGCCTGCCCCTCTGCCTATTGTGATCTCTGTCTGTCAAATAAATAAATAATAAAGTACTTTATTCCATGCAGAAAAAATAAATAAATAAATAAATAAAATCTTCCCAAAAAAAGAAAGATCTCAGGACGACTTTTTGTAGACGAGGCAAGATTACTCTAAAATCCGTATAGAAAGGCAAAGGAACTAGAAGAGGTAAAGACAATTTAAAAAAAAAAGAAGAAGAAAATGGGAAAATCAGTCTACTGATTTCAAGACTTACTCTATAGCTACAGTAATCAAGACCAGACAGCACTGGGGGAAGGGCAGAAACACTGATCAACGGAGCAGAAGAGAGAAGCAAGAAATAGACCCCTAGAAGTATAGCCAACCGATTTTTTGCAAAAGCAATTCAATGATAACCCTTTACACACACAAGGTGGCTGAAATGAAAAAGACATTATGACAAGCATTTACTAAAAATGTGGAAAGATCGGAGGCCTCACATACTGCTGGTGGGAGTACATGGTGAAGGCTGGAACGCAGTTCCTCTAAAGGTTAAGCATATAGGGTTTGTTTATACTTCGACAATGTGTTTAGGACTCTACACCTACATATACACCCAAGAGAATGAAAAACATACAAGGTCCACCCAAAACCTTGCACATGGACGTTCATAGTAGCACTATTCAGAATAACCGAAGAGCAGAAATGACTCAAAGGCCCATTAACTGATGAATGGATAAATACAGTGTGGTCTATTATTACATGTGGTCTGTTACATCAATACAATAGAGTATTACCAAGCAGTACGGAGAAAAGGACTGATCCACACTATCACATGACAAACCTTGAAAATGTTACGCCAAGTCAAAGAAGCCAGACGGAAAAGACCACATATTGTATGATTTCATTTACATGAAATGTCCAGAATAGGCAAATTGTAGAGACAGAAAGTAGATTAGTGGTTGCCCAAAGCTGGGAAGGTAGGGATAGAGAGAAGGGAGTGACCACTAATAGGTATGGAGATTTTTTAGGGGGTGATAAAAATGTTCTAAAATTGATTGTGGTGACGGTTGAACAGCTCTGTGAAAATACTAAAAACCATTGAGTTGCACACTTTAAATAGGTAGATTACATGATGTGTGGTTACATCTCAATACAGCTGGGGTTTTTAAAAAAACAACTCAGTCGATGAAGGATAGACTTTTCAACAAATGGTGCGCTAAAGCAAATGGACATCCTTGTGCCCCCCCTCAAAAAAACCCCAAAACAAGAAACAAACCAAGAATCTCAGTTTCAACTTCACATCTTCTACAAGAATTAAGGGGGACTATAGATTAAAAGGTAAAACCATAAAATGTGTAGGAGAAAATCTTTAGACCTAGGGATTGGTGAAAAGTTCTGAGACACAACACCCAAAACACGATCTAAAAGAAAAAAAAGTGAGAAAACTATAATCTCAACAACAAAATAAAGAAAGAGAAGAGAAAAGAAAAAAAAAGAAATGAAAAGAAAACAAAGAAAAAAAGGGGGTACCTGGCTGGCTCAGTCGGAGGAGCATGTGATTCTTGATTTCAGGGTTGTGAGTTCAAGTCCCATGATGGGTGTAGAGATTACCTAAAATTAAAAACTTAAAAACAAAACAAAACAAAAAAAAGTGATAAAATGAACTTGGTCAACATTAAAAAATTTTGCTTTGCAAAAGATGCATTAGGAGTGTGGAAAGACAAGCTGCAGACCCAGAGAAATGATTTCCAAATCACATACATGACAAAGGATACATTCACCGAATATATAAAGTGCTCTCAAACTCAAAATGGTAAAAATAGCAAACACTCTAGAAAATGAGCCGGAGATGTGAAGAGACATTTCACCAAAGAGGATATGCAGATGGAGAGTACACGGGGAGATGCCCAATGTCACTAGTCATCAGGGAAACACAAATGAAAACCTGGTGAGATCGCACCCCACACCTATTGGAACAGCTACAGTAAAAAACATAGAAGCAACATTAAATGCTGGCAAGGAGGCTGAGAAACTGGATCTCTCACTGTGCTGCTCCTGGGGAAGACAGTGAGGCACTTACTTCTAATTCAACCTACACTTCCTGTATGACCCAGCAATTGCACTCCTGGACATTTATTCCAGAGAAATGAAAACTTGTGTCTGCACAAAACTCTCTACACCGCTTCCCATGGCAGCTTCATATGGAAACTGGGAACAACCAAAATGTCCTTCTATAAGTGATTGGTTGGGGCATCTAGGTGGCTCAGTCAGTTAGGCACCTGCCTTCGGCTCAGGTCATAATCCCAGAGTCCTAGGATCGAGTCTCGCATCGGCCTCCTTGCTCAGCGGGGAGCCTGCTTTTCCCTCTGCCTGCCTTCCCCCCTGCTCATGCTCTCTCCCTCTCTCTTTGATAAATAAATAAATAAAATCTAAAAAAAAAAAAACTTGAAAAAAATAAGTGAATGGTGAAACGAGCTGCGGTATCTCCATACCACAGAACACAACTCAGCAATAAACAGGATCGAACCATTGGCCCACACTACAACTTGGACTGATCTCGAGGGTATTATGATGCGTGCAGAAAGACAATATCGAAAGGTCACATAGTGCATGCTTCCATTTATATAACATTCTTAAAATGACAAAATTATAGAGCTGGAGAGGAGATGAGTGGTTGCAAAGGCACAGGGATGGGGGGTGGGGGATGGGTGTGACTAAACGAGTATCCAGGGAGATCTTTGTGGTGACACGGTTCTGTGTTTCCATTTCCATAGCGGTTCCATAATCGACACATGTAACAAAATCACATAGAAACACACACTGTTCCAATGTCCGATTTGGTTTTGAGATTGTACTATAACTATGGGAGACATAGCTACTGGGGGAAACTAGGTGAAGGGGACATGGGACATTTCTTTGCAGTTTCCTGTGAACATGTAATTATTTCGAAATTAAAAATGAAACAGAAAACCCAAACCGCTTCCATTTCAGTGAGACCTTTCCCTGGGGAGACGCTGACCCTTCTGCCCAGAGCAGATCTGAGTCCAGGGAGGGAGTGTGGTGCATTGAAGGACCTGAACACAGACCAGGCAGGGGGCTCACAGCCTGTTTTCATTCTCTACAACAGCCCTACTGGTGGGAACCGTTAGTATCCCCTCTTTCTCGATAAGGACACAGTGGCTCAGAGAGATGAAGTGACTTGTCCACGGCCACACAGTGAGTAAGTATCTGAGCCTGAACTTGAGCTCCGGTCCGTCAGCCTCTGAAGCCCACGCTCCTCATCACCATCCCCCACTGCGTTGCAAGGGACAGATTCCAGGGAGCGAGCCAGTCCTTGCAGCAAGAGCGCTCGAGAGGGAGAAGTGAATGCGACCTAAGCTGTCAGAGCCAAAAGGCTCCTTGAGAGAACTTGGAAAGCACCCCCCATCACCCATTTCTCAGATGGGCCAAGTGAGGCCCAGTGAGGGAAGGGACTTAACACAAATTGGCCGCAGAAGCAGACGGTGGGTGTGGGTTTCCTTCCCGCAAGTCCAGGGACGGTCAGCTTTGCCTTTGCAAACTGAGCGCAGCGCCTGGAAGGGGCTGCTCAGCCTGGGCTTGGTCGTGGGGGTGGTTTGTAGCAGAGGTCGGGGATATGCGGGCTTTACCTCAGGGGAACGAGTATGTGAATAAACAACACATCCTGCCTCGGTTCAGCCTGGCGAAGGGACAGGGTAGGCTGTGTCCCGAGGTCCCTCCAGTCATCTAGGGAAGTAGCTGAAACTTTGTTTTTAGTCCTAACAACACACAACACACACACACACACACACACACACGCACACACACACGCACACACGCACGCATGCAGGCGCGCGCGCGCAGGCACCCCTCCCCCCAACCCCCCCCCCCCCCCCCCCCCCCCCCCCGGCATATGCAGACACTCCTGGCCTGGATCCCAGGCCCTCACATCACACAAAGCACCATCTGCCCCTTCGGAAGGTCGTCATACAGAAAGCAAGCTTGGTTCTCCTTTTTTCCAGAAGAAACCAACAAGAGAAGGGAGGGGCCTCATCCAAGATCACACGCAGGTTTGGGACGAATCTGAGAGCTAGGCAGCTGTCATGGGTGCCACGTTCCGGCGTCCCTGAAACAGCAAGCAGGACTCTGCTGAACCCCCTGAGGCCTGGAGCTCAATCCCACTGTCCTGGGGCCCCACCCTTGTCCTTGAGCCCCTGGTGGCCTTGTCTTAGAAACTGGCCGTGGAGCCGATGTGGGGGCAGCTTCCTCTGGCCAGCTGCTTGCTTGGCCTGAACTCACCTCTTGGATGCTCCGTGGTAGCCCCAGACCTCCCTGTTTGCCCCTCCATGGGGCACCCCCTCTGGGGCTGGCCCTGTGCTGAAGTTTACACCTATTTCTTATCTCACTGAGTCTACCTGAGACCTATCAGGTGGGATTATTCCCATTCTACAGGTGACATGACTGAGGTTCAGGTAAGTAAGGCAATTTATCAAAAGCTACTGAGAACTGAGATTCGGCCCAGGAGCAGACATCCTCGCACGCTGAAGTTCATGACCTCCCTTAGAAAAGCTCATCCTGGAGACCCAGGAGAACCTGTGCTCTCCACTAATTCCCTCTGAGCGTCTGGAGGTGAGGCTGCCTGGACGTTAGGGATTGAGGTCCCAGTTGCTGCTCAGCCACAGCATACTTTTCCGCTTTCCCTGAACGTGAACTTTCTCACTGGTAAAGCGAGAACAATACTCAGCACCTCTCCAGGCCTGCTGCGAGGACTGATGGAGATAAGGCATGGAATGCCCTTGGTGTGTGCCTTTGTGTGGCTGTAGCAACAACCTTTTTAAAAAGATTTTATTTATTTATAACAGAGAGAGATACCAAGAGAGGGAACACAAGCACAGGGGAGCTGGAGAGGGAGAAGCAAGCTCCCCGCTGAGCAGGGAGCCCGACGTGGGGCTCGATCCCAGGACGCTGGGATCATGACCTGAACTGAAGGCAGGTGCCTAAAGACTGAGCCACCCTGATGTCCCCGTAGCAATGATCTTTTATCTGCAGCTGGCCCTGCCCTCCCCGAAGCCACACTCCCATCTCTGCTGAGCAGGCCTGAACCAGCCCTGAAGCTCTTCCTCACCCTCACTGTTTCCTCCGACCCAAGGAAGGAGTACCCTGGCAGCAGGGGGCCCAAGGTACCCCCTTTCCTCCTGCCTAGCCCTGCCAGGAAGAAGCTAGGCAGAGCCAGATGTCTCACAGATGTTGCCGATGGTAAGCAAAACAAGAGCCCTTGTCTGTGGCCCTGGGATTTGTTTTCTGAGGACCAGAGAGCCCTGAGGGAGAGGCTGGGGCAGAGAGGTGAATCGGGGAGACTTTCTAGAGTAGGATGTCAGTGAGAGGGACCTAGGGAGGGGACAGTAGGCAAAGGGAGCAGAGGAGCCAGGCAGGGACATGGGGTGAGGAGCGCAGAGGAGTCTGGGGTGGGTAGGGGGAGAAGAGAGGAGTAAAACCAGAGAATCAGACAGCCTGTAGGGGGCTACCTAGGTGGGAGACCCATAGGGGCTACTGTTAACCTGTCCCCCTCACCCAACCCCACCCCAGGACCCTGCTTTCACAGGGAAAGAATTTTAGAACCCCCAGAGGCTCCCAGGCCCTCCTGAGATACCTTGGGCTTCCTGTCACAGGAGAGATGCAAGCAGGAACCTAAGAAGGGACCCAAGCACAAGACAGAAGTTTAGATCAGGTCGTCTCTTCCAGGCTAGAGAGTCTGGGAGCCCATATCTTCCCTAAGCCAGGCCAAGAGGCCAAGAGCGTGAGGGACCTGACCAGCCCAGCTAACAAGGAGTCAGACAAAGTTTGGCACAGGCAGGCCAGCGCTGTATGCCCTCCCACTGGCATCCAACCGAGCGCCACAGCCGTGCCCTCTCCCCTTTCCACCCTATTTGCAAGCTGACCCCAACTGCTCCCAGCCAGGCTGACTGGGCAGTGGTGCAAGGACAGCCTGTTTCTGACACTCTCTGGAACAGACTGGCTTTGTCCTCTAGTGAAATGTTCCTGGAAGGACAGGGAGCTGGGCACTGAGTCTAGAGGCTCCCTGTCCACAGCGATCAGGGTAGAGCCCAGGCCTGGACCACTTGAGCACAAGCTTTTCACCTCCCTGTGACCCTGAGTGATGAGGTCACTAATGGCAGCTGGCGCAGGGCTAAACTCACTGCCCACACAACCTCACTTAGTCACCAAAGCTCTGGGAAAGGTGCCAGTATGTACAATTTACAGATGACAAAACTGAGGCGAAGAGAGGTGATGTGATTTTTGTCAGAGACAGTGGAGCCAGGGTCCAGGCCTTTCACCTCTATACCATGCTGCTTCCCTCCCTCTGCCTCAGTCTTCCCATCTGTAGAATGGGAAGGGACCTGGACAGGAGGACCTCACAGCCATCAGATCCTACAGACCAGCCTGGGATTGCCAGACAGAGAGCAAGGGGGCTGCTCTTTCCTTGTTAAAAAAAAAAAAAAAGAAAAAAGAAAATGGGGAGCAGTCCAGCCACTGTATATGTGATAGGACTGAGGCCTCAGCGGGGAGAAGGGCTCTAGCCAAGGTCCCCAGGGAGCCGGGCAGGGCCCAAGGCAGGAGGATCCCGGCACCTCTCCAGTCTGCTCTCCAGCTGCACAGCACAGCCAAAGCCACTCTGGGCCAGGGGACCCAGTGTGAGTAATGGAAACCAGGCAGTGGGGGCCTTCCGAAATGGGAATTCCATCTGCCTGACTGGGCTCTGCAAGACTTTGGTTTCCATGGCAACTGGGGGGGGGAAGGTGGAGGGCTTGGCCCAAGGCTAAATCCCTGGCACCTGAGGAAAGGGCAAGGTGAGCCTCTTCAGGCCCACAGTGTCTCCTCAGAGGGGAAGACACCACAGAGAGGCCGGGCCAGGCTGGGACTCAAGTCCTGAGCTCCACTGCCCTCTCTGCCACTAGCCATTTTGGAAGGAACAGGAATGGTATTGTGGTCCCCTCTAGGCCTGTTTTCCCAGCTGTCAGGTCCCCACTTCTCAGGCCTGGATGACCCCTGAGAGGTGCCCTTGTTTCTGAATTAGAGGCACTTCTCTGCCCCTCGCTGTCCCTCCAGCCTCATCGAGGCTCTGGTGGCTCCGTGGTGGGAAAGTCCTTCACTGATTACGAGGCCCAGCAGGGCTCAGGCTAGGTCCAGCGCCAGCCCCAGCCCCACTGGAAGAGCTCACACTCCAGTGCTAACAAAAAAGGCTGTAACACATACTGAGCACCTACTTTATGCCTGGCCCTAGGTTGGGCCTCCAGGGCAAACAGTGAGGGGAGGCATAGAGGAGAGCATCTACAAAGCCCCATGTCCTTTGCATTTCCAAGTCATGGCGGAGGACCCGAACCCAGGACCCCAGGTAAGGAACAAGATCCAGGGAGACGGAGCCCAGCCCCTCCTGCACCAACCCCATCCGGCGTCAAGGAAGTCAGCCCAGCTGGGTCAGGCCCCGCTCCAGGCGGTGCCCAGGCCGCTGACCCCCAGACCCTGGCAGGCTGCACGTGGGAGCAGTGGGGTCCAGCTCTGGCATCAGCTTGGCCTGGGCTCCAGGCTCTCTTCTACGGTCTCCAGGCCAGTGGTCTGGGGCCTCTTGGGAAACACAGCTTTGGACCAGGCCTTGCCGAAATTTGCATCTCCAGTTAGGGACAGAGTGGGGAGCCTTCTCGAGGGAGAGAAAGGCCTACTCCTTGTCGCCTGCCCCGCTCTTCCTTCCTTCTGACCGGCATCCATGGGCCCGCCCATCTGCAGCCTGAGAGGCGGGCCTTGTCCACCTCCACCAACCAGTCCCGTGTGACCTGAAAGTTCTGCTAGAAGCTCAGGGTGCCATGGGCAGAAGAATGAAAGGGATGTAGCCAGCTGGAAGCCAAGCTAGGACTCCGTCCTGTAGCAAGCAGGGGACAGCAATCCATAGTACAGGCTTGGAAGCTAGCGGGGCTTAGGCAGAACCCTGTCTCTGCCACTTGCCAGTCATATGACCCTGGCCGAGTCACCCACCCTGTCTGTGCTTCGCTCTCCCAATCTGTGAAATGGGCATAACCCCTGCCTCCCAGGCTGGTGGAGAAGGTGAGAGGCTACAGAGAGGAGCCCGAGCCCTGGGGTATCGTGTGTGTAGCTCTGGGTTGGGAGGCGGGTGACGGCAAGAGCGAAGAAGCCGCCAACTGACCCCCACCCCCCCGTCCCAGTCCACCTTGGGAAAGCTCAAACCCAGGAACACACAGAAAGGGTCGACAATGAGAAATGACACAGGCCTTTTATTTGCTCCAGAGCTCGGCTACTGTGTGGTCTGAGGGGGTCACACTTTCCCAGGGCCCCCAAGGAACAGCTCCCTCGGTGGGGGGGGCGGTGGGATTTCTGTGCGCAGTCACATGCAGTACCCGCCCCTCCAGGCCTTATCAGTCTGGGAGGCCCAGCCACCCGCCCCTGGTGCCCGGAACCAGCAAATCCCCTGAAACTGGAAAGTGGTGTCCACCTTCTCGGCGAGGTGGCTTTTCACAAGGCGTTGGTTAAAATATTGCACTTGTAAATTAGGAAAACCGATGAGGCAAAAATTTCCTATTACAGGACGACGTGCCAAGCATCTGACTACTGTTTAAATAAATAAAACTCAAGGTGGGGGTGGGTCTGAGCTGCGAGCCCCAGCGCACTCCCCACCGCGGAGAGCCCTGGAGCCCACAGCTAGGCCTCCTGCCCCATCAGCCAGTTCTTTAAGGAACTTGGTCATTGCTGAGTCTACGCAGCACGGAGCAGCAGCTCCAGATCCGGCTCAGCCGGGGCCCCTGACCTGCCAGGGCCCTCGGGTCCCCTCGTACCAGGGCAGTGGGGACCCTACAGGGCCAGTCCTTCTCCTCCAGGCTGCTCATCTGAATGTCCGTCTGTCTGTCCGTCCGGAGACGCAGCCTCCAGGGGCTCGCTTGCCCCCTCCGTCGCAGAGGGAGAGAGGCAGGTGGGAAGGGGGCCCAGCCCACTTGGTGTGAACACGGAGCTCTACCCCGGCGGCCCCTAGAGTGGGGGACTCATCTTCTTCTGATTAATGAGGTCCAGGTAGAGGTCAGAGCGGAGGAAGCGCGGATAGGAGTCCTTTTCCATGAGCCCGAAGATGCGCTTCTGCGCCAGATCGAAGCAGCCGCGGGTGACACTCTGCAGGTTGACCTTGGTGTGCTCCCGCGTGTAGGAATCCAGGTTGACCTGTGGGGGGCAGAGGGCAGTACGGGTCAGGTTCACCTGCAGGGGGCTGACCCTAGGGGTGGGGGGGCAGGAATGGGACCTCCACAGCCCTTCACTTCTGAGCCCTTCTGCTCCCCATCTTAAGTCGTAGAGTGGAGACCCTCGGGGCAGCGGTTCGAGTCCTGGCTCAGTCCCTCACTGGAGGGCGGATAGTTTACAGGGCCTGGAAAGACCACCTCTGCCTGGTTGGAATCCCAGCAGGGCTGGACAGAAGCATGTAGTCCCAAGCAGACTGCCTAAGTGCTCTGAGGCCCACTGTCATATCTGTAGGCTAGGAAGGATGGTATACCCTTCTAAGAGTGCCACAGACTACACAAGGTCATCCATGGTAAGCAGATAGGGAGTCAGTCCACAGGTCACCCCCTGGGACTCGGTCCCCAGGGCCTGGCCCTCAGTAAGCACTCACTAGATGGTAGCGACTCCAACCCGGGCTCTCAGAGTCTGTCTCCTCGTTTTTTAAAATGCAGATAATAATAAGCCCATTTTACAGGTTGTCATGAGGATCCAATAAAAGAGTGCATCCAAAAAGGGCTTGGCGGGCACCCAGCATCCCGTGCCTCGATGGTGGCCATTTCTGTTACTGATGGATTTCTGTTCTTCCCAGGGCCCCAGCTTGCTTCCTCTGCACCCTAGACACACGGTCCCCAAGAGTCACTCTGGCTTCTCCCCTTACTGGGCTCCTCTTTGAGGCTGCCACGTACCTGTGGCACGAGAGGCCACTGGAGCTGGGGGTGCGGCTGGGGCACCTGAGGGCCCAGCCCGCGGCCTTACCTCCTTGCAGGCCTGGATGGCGATGTACTCAGCAAAGATCTTCTTGGCCTTGGCTGTCATCTTGGACTGTGACTTGACCTTCTTGAAGTCCTCACAAGCCAGCCAGAATTCGAGGTTCTCCTCACTAAACTCGGTGCGAAGGAAGGCCTGGAACACTGCTAAGCCATCTGTGACAGAAGGCCAGGCCCTGGGATGAGAGGCAGAACCAGCCCCTTCTGCCCTCTGGACCACCCC
Organism: Meles meles; assembly: GCF_922984935.1. NCBI lineage: Eukaryota > Metazoa > Chordata > Mammalia > Carnivora > Mustelidae > Meles > Meles meles. The sequence goes on from NC_060076.1 coordinate 20,173,843, forward strand.
CCCAGCCTCCCCTTTAGGGGCCTTTTAGTGTGCAGATGTGGGGAGCTTAGTCAAATAACCACTTTGGAGAGCCAGGAGCCCCAGGATGTGGACCCCCCCCTCCACGGCCTCTCTGTGGGCCTTGGCCATGTCCGCCCATGTCTGTGCCTCAGTTCCCCTATCTGTAAAATGGGGGTCATGAGACTATCTCCTGAAGCCCTGTGAGGACCAGAGGGATCCTGCCCATGAGACGCGGGCACATTTGACCCAGTGGAAGCCCTCAGTCCGTGGAAATGTTTATTGTTATTCTGGGAATCTCTGGGTCTGAGCACACAGGTCCCAGCGGCCTCTTGCAGGCAGTACCAGCTCCCAGGGACAGGGAGGGGCTGGCAGAAGCCGGCTCCAAGGCCAGCCCAAGGGCCCCAGCCTCTCCCAACAGAGGGACACCTAATGGGACCCAGGAAAGAGGGAAAGGCGACCTCTCTGGGACCAGCCACGCTTTCTGGGTCTGGGAGAGAAGGAAAGGGAAGGCGGAGGGGGGGAGAGCACACAGGGAGGGGAGCCGGCCCCCACTTACATTTGTGAAGCAGCAGCTTCTCCAAGGACTCACCCCACTTGAGGGCTTCCTCTGAGGTGGGCCTGAGGGGCGAGGGAAGGGGCACAGTGAGGCACCGTGAGGTTCGGGGAAGTGCAGTGGCTGGGGCTAGAGGGGTGGGGGTCTCTGTTAGCTGCCCTTGGCCTGGGCAGTGGCTGAGCCCACTTGTGGGGGTGTTGCCCAGAAGGGGGCCCAGCCCCTCTCTCTGGGCCAGCATCCCCTCTGGGTCCCACCTCTGCCCCTGCTCGGCAGCCGTTCCCCATGGGGGCTGCTGCTTGCCAGGTACCCGCCGCCCTCAAAGAGAGCCTTCATCTAACCCACAGCCGGAACAAGCCAAAAAGACCCCCCGCCTTTCCATTTAACCCCACCACCAGCCCTTCTTCCCTGGGGACCAGTGGGTGCCTGAGGGGTCCCAAGGAGGCAGAGAGGACCTACTTGAATGACTTCACCATTTTGTCTGCCTTGCCCGCTGGTTGGGCCCCAGGGGACTCGTTCCTTCGCCTGAAGATGCCCAGCTTGTTCTTCATGTCCTTGGCTCTGGGGGCAGAAGCAGAGAAGGGGGGGTCGGTCAGTCTGGCATGCTCGGCCCCTGCCACCTCAGGGTGGGAAGGGTGCGCGCAGTGGAGGGGAGACACCTACTCCTTCATCGTGTGCCGCCTCTGTAGGTTCCCGTTGCGCGTGAGGTACATGCCTCGGAGCATCTCTGTAGGTCCCCCCCCTTGGGGCCCGGGACGGTCTGCAGGGAGCACCCCCAGCTCCTCACCCTACGTCCCGGGGTGGCAGGCAGCAGCGGGTGCTTGCTGCAGCCGAGCGATCGCCGGGATCCCCACCGGATGACTGGGGCTCCCAGGCACAAGCCGGGCTGGGACTCAGACAGGAGGAGCCAGGAAATGGGAGGAACCAGGATGGCGGGGGGGTTGAAGGGGGAGGGAGGAGGAAAATATCCCTCCTGGCCAACCCAGAGAGGGAGCCCGTGAAAGGGGCAAGTGTCCGCAAGGGGCGGCCTCTGGGGCCTGCCGGGCAAAAAGCCAGGCCCAGTTATTTGGAACCGGCCTCCCTGTTGCCATGGCAGCACCGAGCGGGGGGGGGGGGGGGGGGGGGGGGCGGAGAACAAGTCAGCAAATTGCTGGGAGGGAAGGGGGGAGGGTTCTGCCCACCAGGGTGGCAGGAGTGGCTATTTTTAGCTAGGAAGCATTTTTAGCCTTGCCACTCCCCCAGGAGGCAGCCCTTTTCGGGACTGGGCAAAGCTGGCGGTGAGAAAGGGGTTAAATGCCCCATGGCCACGTTTGCCCCCCTTGTCTCTAGACCCCCTACCCTGGGCAGCTCCAGGATAGCTCCTGGCAGTAAGCCTGGGCTTGTCATTGGCTTCGGATACACGCATCCATGAATATGTATGGCGTCCCACAAGTCTGAGTACGGTTTGAGCTCAGATAACTGCAGGAATACAAGTCCTATAACCTTTCCAAAACGTCATTTGGAATTTTAATTATGTAATTTTTTTTAATGCACACTGAGTTTTGTGGTTTTTGAATGACACATTTTTTTATTCTTAAGTTTTGGCCTCTGTTCTTCCGATTAAAGATAAAAACCGCTGACTGTAACCAAAAGTTAAAAATCCAAAATGTGTTGGCAAAATCACAAAGCTAAGCAAGTGTAAAAGAAATCTGAATAATTCAACTTTCACATGGGTGTTTGTTGAATTTGTAGTATTTATGCTTCTGAAGTTATTCGGGCTTAAAGTGGCATTAAGACCTCTGGGACACCCTGGGTGAGTCAGTGAAGGAGGTGGTACCCCGTGGAGTTTAAGTGTGAGGCTCTGGAGCCACCGGCCTGAAGTTCAAATCCCAGCTCCAGCAGTAGCCAACTGTGTGCTCCTGGTCTAGCCACCTCACCTCTCAGAACGTCAAATTTCCCCATCCATCCAACCCCTCCTGGGGCTGTTCTGAGAAGCAAGGAGAACATGCTCATAAAGTGTTAGCACGTTGCCTGGGGCAAAAGTGCCCAGATATCCTGTCCTGCATGTCTGGGGCAGCTGCCCAGAGATGGGGACCCTGCTCTAGAAGGTCCAAGCCAATGAGCTAAGGCCGACGAGTACAGGGATGGGCAGTCCTCTGGGTGAGGACTGGGGCCCTCGGAATGCCCAGGGGTGACTGGGCTACCAGCATCGGACTTCCCGGGGCTTAGCGGTCTGACAGGGTGGCAGGCCCCGGGTGTTCCCCTGTGGGTCCAGAAGGCAGAACAGCGACCCACAAGAGGAAGCTAAAGGAGCACTTTCCTCCAATCAGAGCCATGAAGAGATGGAATGAGTGGCTTCTGGGGAAAGGACTCTCATCACTAGGGGCTCAAAGCCTACCTAGCAGGGCTTCTGTACACCTCCTTCAGAATACCCTACACTGAGCTTCAACAGAACAGGCTCTGAGAGAAAAAATACATGTATTTGTATTTATATTCTTGGAGCCAGCACTCCAGGTATCCGATCTCCACCCCGCCGCGTACTTGCTGCGCGACCCGAGACAAGTAACTTCTTTCTGCTTCGGTTTACTCATTGGGCAAATAGGGTACGTGAGAGAAAAAAGGAAATGTAAAATAAAATAATGGTAAAGATTAAATTATACAATATATGGAATGCACATAGAACAGTGCCTGGTGCAACAAATATTAGTTATTTTTTTTTAAGATTTTTTATTTATTTATTTGACAGAGAGAGATCACAAGTAGGCAGAGAGGCAGGCAGAAAGAGTGAGAGGGAAGCAGGCTCCCCGGCGAGCAGAGAGCCCAATGCGGGACTCGATGCCAGGACCCTGAGATCATGACCTGAGCCGAAGGTAGCAGCTTAAACCACTGAGCCACCCAGATGCCCCAACAAATATTAGTTATTTTTATTATCATCCCAGATTCTATGGGTCCTTGACGAAGCTTTTAAGAATGTGAGCTTCAGGGGTGCCTGGGTGGCTCAGTGGGTTAAAGCCTCTGCCTTCGGCTCAGGTCATGATCCCAGGGTCCTGGGATCGAGCCCCACAGCGGGCTCTCTGCTCCACAGGGAGCCTGCTTCCTCCTCTCTCTCTGTCTGCCTCTCTGCCTAGTTGTGATTTCTCTCTGTCAAATAAATAAAAAAATATTAAAAAAAAAAAAAAAAGAATGTGAGCTTCAGGCATTTAAAAGGCCGAACCCATCCTGAAGGGAGGCTAGAGTTGGGACCGGCCCAGGACAGCTTCAGCTCCCCAGGTGCCCACCCTCCACAGCTCCCCACTGCTGCACCCCTGGGAGTGATCGCTTTGGTGATACCTGGACCCAGAGATAGTGCAAAGGGCTATTTTTGAAGCATGTCACCTTCCCTAGAAGGCGGACAGCTCCCGGCTGCAGAGTGAGAGCAGCCTATAGTTGCCGCAGGAACCTGAAGAGGGAGCTGGGGGAGAGTTTCTAGAGTAGTGGACACTAGCCAAAGCAGGGGCCAGGGAAATGGCTGTAGGAGGAGTCTGGGAAGACTCCTGTCCTCCTCCCCCAGGCCCAACTGGCAAGTAATGGTGGGCACTACACAACCTGCAGGGGAATGGGGGGGGCTCCCCTTGGCTCCTCTCCATTCGGTCTCTAGTCTCCAGGGCCTTGGGCCCAGGTGTACAAGGACACCCAAGGAGAACCCACACACGCCCTGTTCATTTAATTGGCACCTCTAACGAACCTCCAAACCAGGGGCATAAGGCCCCAGACACAGGGCCAGAAAGGCCGGGGAGGGTTGGAGCACCACCCGGACCAACAGTGCCACCTCCTGGCAATGCCTGAGACTGCGAGCCTTCGAGAGCTTAAGAGGAGAAAGGGGGAATCCCGTGTCCTTCCCCAGAGGGTGCAAAGCACTTGTCAAGGTCATTTAGCCACTGCTTGGCTCAAGAGGCTGGGCCAGGGCCAGGACAACCTGGCTGGTTGCCTCTGCTTGGTTCCCTGGGGCTTCCAGGTACTGAATCAGCACGTTGCCTCGCTCTGCGTGAATGCTGAGGCAGGGCCGGATGCCCAGGACCCTAGTGACCCCACCCTGGGGCTACGGGCAAGTCTTAAAAGATCTTGCTCTTCACTGGTGTCTGTCTAGGGCAGGACAGACACAGCCCCTTCTCCCCACCCGTACCCCGGGAGGAGAGACAAGCCCGAGGACCGAGGAGGAAGGGTGGGTGCATGGGGTGCCTCCCTGACTGCAAGGTTGGGGACAGAGAACTTTCCAACGTACAGGTTTTTGCTCTTTCTCTTCCGAGAGGCTTCATCGTCATCTCCAACCGCGTCAGCCCCACTCATCTGTGGAAGACAGACAGACACGTTACAGTCTGGGCATCGAAGGCTGCTGCCTGAGCAAAGAGGGGCTTAGGGATCCAACAGTGCCTCCAAACAGCCCCACCCCTCTCCTGCAAAGCTCCTACCCCTCAGGCGAGGGACAGGGAGGCCCGTTACTGGGAACAGTCTGCCCATGAAGTGCGGTTGGCTTGGCAGAACCTTCAGCCAAAGGGGTCTGTCTCCTCCTGGTGCAACGAGGAGACTGGTTTGAGAGGGAGAAGCCAAAGACAGAGTACAGGTGGCTGATCTGGAGACAGATCGTTGCAGGCAGGAGTGCCAGACTGGAGCGCAGGGCTCTAGGAGGACTTCTGCCATGTGACTCAGCCAGTCACCACCATCCCTCGGTGAGCCTCGATTTCTTAATTTCAAAATCAAGATCCTAATGACTAACTCAGGCTTCTGGGGTTTGACAGAGACCTGGGATTGGTCAGCAGGGTGGACAGTGAATTGTCCTATAGGCCAGAGAGAACCTCTCCTGCCTAAAGTCCTCCATGGCTCCCCAGTGCCCCAGGGTAACACCCAAACTCCGTGACATGATACACACGGTCGGCTGTCTTAGGATCTGGGCAGAAAGTTGCGTTCGAACATCAGTTACAACTCCTTCATGTATCTCTCGGCTTGACCCCTGCTCCAGCGCCCTCCTTGACCCTGCCCTCCAGCCAAATGGAAGGTCTTTGCCTAGCCTGCCCTGTCACCTCAGGCCTTTACCTGTGCTATACCTTCCACGGGGGATGCTTTTGTGACCCTCCCATCTCCCTTCACAACCCAGTCTCGAGTAAGGCACTTTACTTCCTCCTCACCAAGGGAGCACTCCCAGACCCTTAGACAAAGGCTGTGCCCCCTATACCCATTTTGAGGTCCCCACCACATTTGAAAGAGCTTTTTCTAAATCTGTCCCCTCTGCTTGACTGTGAGTTCTCAGGAGCAAGGCCTCTGTCTGCCTCGGTCACCCTCACAGGGTGAGCATCTCACTCTCATGACTAGGAGCTCAGCAAATATTTGTCAAATGAATGGAAGCATCAAGAGAGGGAAAGCAGACTGGGAACAATGAGTCTGGAGGCCCTGGCTGCCTGAATCTCAGCTTGCAGCTGGATCCCCCCACTGCCCCCGTGCGTCCCCTTCTCCAGACCACTCCAGATTCCCACCGTCTCTACCAGGGCTGTCCTCTGTTTCCCTTGCCCTGCTGGTGCTTGTCCATCTTCCTCCACTGGAAACCCAAGGTCCCAACAGTGCCACCCTAGAATAGGAGCCCAGGAAATGCTCCAAGATGGGAGAGGTATGGACACTACGCCCCAAGACAAGACAAAATACCACCCGGTGTGGATCTCAGCTCTGACTCTTCATGAGCCCCACCATGGGCCTCGGGTTTCCTCATTTGTAAAATAAAGATGGGCTAATTCTTAAAATGGCCTTAATTCTGGAAAGCAAAGTCGCTTTATTCCAGATATAGCCAGCAGGGGGAGCTACTGGCATCTGTGGAATACACACCCATGCAAGGATGGATGGATGGATGGAAGGAAGGAAGGATGAATTCATACTGTAGACCAGACCCCGGGATGGGCATTATCCAGATACTATCTCATTAATTTTCAGCGTAAGTCCATATAGCAAACGGAGGTTCAGAGAAGTAAAGGCACTGGCCCAAAGATACCCGGAGTTGAAGTGACAGCGGGACTCTAGGGGTGTGTGCCTTTAAAGCCCGCGTCTCTCCACCAGAGGATGCTGCTACCCCAGTGTAAGGATCGGGCACATTTTGAATGTTTTCAGTAAAAGACTCGGGGAAGTGCCACCTTCTTCCTGAGAAGACTGCCCTGCCAGGGTTGTAAACACGGGTGTGTACGTGCACACACAGGCACACACCCATCTGTGGTGGGGACTCCAGAGCTCGGGTTTGCAGGAAGCAGGTACTGGTCCTATTTCCGCTGACTCTGGAGGAGTTTCTTAGCCTCCCAGCTTCAGCTTCACTAGCAACCACATAGGTGGGGTGATAGCCCCCCGGCTGTCGGGAGAGTCACCACTATCAGGTCTCGGCCCCTGGGGCGCGATGCTGGGGCCCTCAGCAGCATAAGGAGGGCTGCCCAGGTCATTGCTCAGTGAGTCTTCCCACTGCGGCCCCGGTGCGTATACTGGCTTCGTTTACTCCGGCGGGCTAGGCAGTGCCCGGAGCCCCCACCCGTGGGAAAGGGCCGCAGGCGCTGGGCTTCCTCCCATTCTAACCTCAGCTTCCGTACTTTATCGAGCCCACACAATGGGCCTGGGGGCCACTCCCGCCCTGCCCACACCCCCAGCCTCTGCACTGTTGGGAAATGGGCTCTTCCTTCCACTGCTGGGAGGGGGTCGTCTTCGGCAGGGACCAACCCACACCAATCAGCCGGATAGCCCAGGCCCTGGGCACTGACCCCCAGAGCATCTGGGGAAACCCAGGCACTGGCGGGGGGGGGGGGGGGGAGGGAGGGGGCTGCAGTCTAGACAGAGAAAAACTGAGCCAGAAAGTCAGGGTTCCGATTCCCAGCCCTACAGTGGCCCCCAAGTCTCCCCTCTCCAGGAGCAACAGCAAGGCCTGCCCAGCACCCAGCACACTAAAGACCTCTCCTTCGCATCTGCTCCCCACTGCCTTGCCACTCTACGGGGCCCTCCCTGCTGAAAGGGAAATGAAGGGGAGCCCAGAGCTACTGGCCATCCCTTCAGTCTAGGCAGGAATCCCTGGGGCCCGCCCAGCCCCCACCCGGCCACTCCAGGCACTGGGAGCTCCCTGCTCTTTGGAATAATAACTATAATTCTTACAGTAATTATAACTATAATAATAGTTGTGGTTAAGAGTGTTGATTCTAAACTGCCTGGATTGTAATCCTACCTCAGTGATTTCTGAGCTCATTGACTTTAGCTGAGTTACAACCTCCCTCTGTGCCTCAGTCTCTGTATCTGTAAAATGGGGATAATAACCAGACCCAGCGCATCGGGGTGTGGTGCAAATTAACTAAGTGAACACACAGGAAGAGCCTAGCCCAGTGCCTGGTATGCACCGGCACTCACTGACCTCTAGCCGTGGTGGATATGGTACCTGGTTACTGAGGCCCCACTACGTGCTGGGGGCTGCAAAGAAGGGCTTTAACGTTTTGATCTCATTTCATCTTCACCACCGTTCTGAGAACTATCTGTTGTCATCTGCCCCAGTTCGCAGCGGAGGAAAGTGAGGGCCTGGGCGCCACGAGCTGGCAAGTGGCCAGGTATTTCAGGCTTAGCTCCAAAGCCCACCCATGACCGAGGGCTCCCGTCAGCTGGGGCCTCACCTGGTTCCTCTCACTGGTCTCGACCCAACTTCTGGGGCTCCCCAGCCATGCCTGGCACCAGTCCCCCACACCCTGTCCTTCTCTGACCTGGCCCAGCCTGGTGGGCCCTGTAGAACCTTGTGGAAACACTGGGTCTAAATGCAACACGTATTTGTCTAGACATCGGCAATAATACTTCTCTAAGCATTTTGTAAATAGGGGGCTAGCTTGCAGCTGGAAGGCATCTTAGGGGTGCTCTGGTCTGACCTCCCACCCATGTGGGGAGCTTGTTGTGGCAGTTAGCCTCTGCCCAAGCCAGTCCCTGCAGGAGGAGGGGAGAAGGAAGCGTGGCCAGGGAGGGGCTGCAGCCTCTGTCTCCTCACTGTCAAAGGACAACCCGCCACCCTGGGCTACGCCAGGCCAGGCTGAGGAGGAACTGAAGGGCAGCAACCTGGGCCCAGACACAGCTGTGCTCAGGGCTTCTCTGGCTCCCAGGAAAAGGGCAGATGAAGGCCCGAGGCTCTGCCTGAGGGGATGCCAAGGGGCAGCCAGCAAGGCAGGGGTCTGGCAGCAGAGGGCGCTGTGAGACAACTCAACTCAGTATCAGGAGCCAGGCCCAGGGGATGGCCCAGGAGTTAACCTTGGTGGGGAGGTCTTCTCCTCTCTGGACCTCAGGCAGCCCATTTGTAAAATGACCAGAGCAAGTGGGCCGTCTTTCAGATCTGTCTGGTTTAGATGTTCCTGCTCCCAGTAGAAAGAAATCGCTCCACGCCCAGCAGGGCAAGGTGACAGGTAGGGGGAGCGGTAATGCAGGGACTGTCACCCCTGTGACCGGCAGCGGCAGCGGGCCCTCCGGGCAGCTCAGCTTAGCCACACAGCAGCACAACCACCAGCCCAGGGCCACACCAGCTCTGTCGGGCCCTCCTAGGTTTCACATCGTGACAGGATCCCTGCCACGGGCACAGAGATGTCCACATACTGCAATCTTCTCGAATCCCTGGGACAAATCCAAGGAAGACTTAACACTCTCACTTTATAAGAGAAAATGAAAAGCTCAAAGAAAGACATAACTTGGCCAAGGTCTTACTTGGGACCAGGAAGGAGGAGGCAGAACTGAGATTTGAACTCAGGTCTGTCTGACTCCCCCTAAAGACTTTGCCCCTCTCCTCTTTGCGTCCTGCCTGGCACAGCCTAGAAACAGTGGCCTGTAACTAGCAGCTACCTTCCCAAGAAAGCCAGGCCCATACCAGACGCAACCCAGGGAGATGGAAGTCAGGAGAGAGCCTGCTGCCTTCCCCCTGCCACAGCCCCCCATATCCGTCCCTCACCAGCCCAAGATATGCAGGGTCTGGGGTTGAGCCAGGGAGGACTGGATAGCGGGAGGCCATGGCCCAGCTCCAGCGGCACTTGTCTTGTGGCCTGGGACAAGACACTTCTCCCCCAGCCTCAGTCTCCCCACTGGAGGACGAGGACAAGGGCGCCCACCCGGCAGTGGTGCTGTGCACGCCAGGAAAGGGAGCCGGAGGCACTCTGTGAACGTTGGCATACCTGCTGTCACACTCGCCACCGCTCTCCTCCTCCTCGGCATCAACACGATTCCCATTTACGGAGCACCCACCGAGTGCCGAGAACCGGCACTGCCCGAAACGCGCCACTCACGTGGGGCTACTTAACCTTCCCTGCAGTCCCACAAAGGAGGTATCATTACCATACCCATTTCGCTGATGAAGAAACTGAGGCTCAGAGAAAGGGCAGGGACTTGCCCCAGGCCCAGGGGCCATGAGGGGTGGTACAGGGTCAGGCACTGGTCCAGCCTCGACCTCCAGGGCAGGGCGGGGCTCTTGGCGAAGCCAGACAGCCGTAGTGAGCGGGATGTCCACGAGGATGGACTGGCAGCCGGGCCACTGGGAACCATGGGGGCGCAGCCTGAAGTCCCTGCCAATGCTGTGGCTCAAGCCCAAGAAAGGAAATGAGAGGCCCAGAGAGAGTGGGGGAGGCCAGTGAAAACCCAGGGCTCCCAGAGGAGGAAGTTGAAACCCAACAGAGCTGGTCCAGGCATATCTGCCCCTAAACAGGCCCTGGGATCAGCCGGGTGGGGGAACTAGAAGGGTGTGCGTGAAGGTGTGGGCGTGTCTGCACATGGGTGTTTGTATTTACGGACAGAACAGAACATGGAGGGGTCTTGGGGAGCGGGTGTGGAGTCAGGATCAGGAGGCCTGGTGGGTAGTGAGCCCTGGGATCTCAGTGCCCGCCGGACAGGAATGGCTGGGCCTGGTCTGAGTGAGCCTGAGGCCTCATCCGGGTAGGGCAGAGTTCTAGACTCTCTCTAGTTGCATCAAGCAATGGCCAAAGATGGTGATATTCCTGCTGTGGGGAACAGCACAATCCCTGGGAGGTTGGTCTAAAATGCAAGGGTCTGGGCACCACTTGCTGGAAATCCTGATTCTAGGAGCCTGGGGCTGGAGACTCAGAAATCTATGTATTAATAAGCTCCTCCTGGTCATTACGGGGCACATCAAATTTAGAACCACACGAGTTTGCAGATGAGGAAACTGAGACCCACTGCCAGGTCTTTAGGATTTAGTTCCAATTTCCAGGCCCAAAGTTTAAGGCCTTTTTCGGCAGGTGGGGGTGGGGGGGTGCTCCCAGCCTGTCCTTCCAGTCCAAACACCCTGCAGCACTGTCCTCCCAAGGGTGAAGTCAGCCTTCTCACTAGTGCCTGAGGTGAAGAAGGCCTCCGAAGCCACTGCCCAGCTCAGTGGGAAAATGCACTGGAATCCATTAGTCATGTCTGCCCTGGGTGTGGAGGCAGGAAGGGCCGTATGTGTGCCATGTCTCTGCCATCCCTGCATTTTAGGAATCCTCTGCTCTAGCCAAACGCTTCTACAGACGGTGTGCCCAGGTCACGTCCACTTTCACAGAATGCCTGTCTCATCCGCTCTTTATTCCAAACCTGCTCAACTGTCAAGCCCCAACCAAGCAGCCTCTTGCTCCAGAAACTCTCCCTGATGGCCTGAGGCCCTGAGGTCTCTCCTCCATGAAATCCCAGGTCCCTTCCCCTCCCCCCCCCCCCCCCCCCCCCCCCCCCCCCCGCCATGCACCTGGCCTTGGGCCGGAACTAAGATCACCAGGCAACAGGCTCTTCCAGTTCATCCTCGACCCCCCTGGGACATGAGTGTAATTCATCTCTTTTTTTTTTTTACAGAACACTAAGGCTCAGAGGAGCCGTGTGACTCACCTAAGGTCACACAGTAAGTGAGAGATGGAGCCTAGGCTCAAGCTGGCCAGCAGGCTTTGGGGCCATGATGCAATCTTTTCACTGCTGGGCCAGCTTCTCCCCCCACAGATGGCTCACAGCTCGAAGGCTGAGCGCCGCCGCACACATTCCTGCGGCCTCGCAGTGGCACAGAGCACAGGGCCTGGCACATGGCAGGGAATCAATAAACACTTATTCATCTATTTATAAATATTTGTGAGTGGCAAATAGCATGGAGGGGATGCGCTCCAGCCCTGGAGCCAGAATCCAGTGCTGGGGCAGACATTTATAAACCGCGTGGCCTGGGGTGAGTGAGATAACCCCAGAGTGCCTCGGTCTCCTCATTCGTGGGGAACCACAACAGTCTCTTCTTCATAGGACTTTGGTGAATGTCAGTGAGGTCAGCTCAACTGCTTAGAATTGGGGCGCCTGCGGGCTCAGTCAGTTAAGCATCAAACTCTTGATTTCAGCTCCCATCATGATCTCAGGGTCGTGAGATGGAGCCCCGTGTCAGGGTTGTGTGTGTGGGGGGGTGCTCCGTGCTGGGCGTGGTGCCTGCTTGGGATTCTCTCCCCTCTCCCTCTGCCCCCGCCCTCCCCCCCAGTCATGTGCTCACTCTCTCTTTGTGTCAAAAAACAAAAACCAACAAAAAATAAATTGCGTAGCATACTGCCAGCCTAGGGAAGACGTGCGCCGTCACTGTCAGCTTGTGGATTTCTAGTCTGGCTAGGCCTGGACGGAGTCTAAATTGTTCTACTACAGAAGACAGTCCTCCAGCCAAGGACTCAGACCTTTTGGATCCAAACACCATGTCTTGGGCAAGGCCACACCTGCTCTACTTCGGTGGGGACCCCCAGTCCGAGGGAGCTGCAAGAACACAGCTGCCAGAGTCAAAGTCACAGGCTTAACACAGGCATGGCCTTCTCGGTCTCTCCGTGCCTCGGCTGGATCCTCTGTCAAATGGGTAGAAGTCTCCCTGGAAGGCTTCAAGAGGCGCTGGGAATGGGACAGCATTGTCCCCTGCAGCTCCCGGACCCACCCCCCTCCTCTCTACCTCCCCATTTAATACCTGCTCCCAGCTGCCCTCAGCCTTCTTACCTTCCTGTGTCCTGTGAAGAAGAGGGAAAGGTGGTGCATGGAGCCCCCGTTGCGGCCCAGTTCCTTCTTGAGCGTGCGGGGCGAAGGTATGGCCCAGGAGGACGCGGTGCCCTCCCCGTCCGAGCAGTGCAGGGTGGTGTCGGAGGCGAAGCAGGGCCCGCGGGTGTCCTGCAGCAGGCTGCCCTCGCTGTGCGTCCGCCGCCTCAGGGAGTTCTGCACCCGCAGGGAGAGGCTGCCCTCAGCCTGGCCCGCCTCGATCATGCTGCTGCGCTTGGCCTCATGGCGCTCCCCGTAGTTGTCATCGCTCGTGTCCTCCTCCTCCTCTTCCTCACCCTCGTCCGCCTCCTCAGCCTCCTCCCCGTCCTCCTCATCGGCCAGGCTGCCCCCCTTTGCCCCTGCCTTCTGGCTGTAGGCACTGTCCAGCCGGACCTCTGGGATCACAAAGGTTGGCCTGGAGGCCGCAGGCGGGTCCCTGGTGGCTGCTAGGGGCTCCCCAGAGCTTTCTGTCTCCTCAGCTGGCTGGGGGACCTGGCCAGGGGGCAGGTCTTGACAGGAAGCAAGCTCCTGAGCAGGGGCGTCCTGGATGACAGGGAGGTCTTGGCTGGGAGGGGACTCTGGCCCAGCAGGAAGGTCCTGGCAGGGAGGGAGGGCCAGGGCTGCAGGGGGTTCCTGGCATGGTGGGGAGTCCTTGCTTGGCTGGGGCTCCTGGCCTGGAGGAGGTTCCTTGCAGGAAGGTGAGTCTTTGCTGGATGGTAACTCTTGGCCAGGAGAAGGTTCCTGGCCAGCAGAGGGGTCCTTGTTGGGTGGCAAGTCTTGTCCTGAAGGAGGCTCCTGGCCGGGAGAGGGGTCCTTGCTCGGGGGTGGGTCCTCGGCACCCAGCCCCTTCCCTTCCTCCAAGGGCATCTCTCGCTTCTCATCTGCCTCTGGCTCAGACATCTGGGAAACAAGAAGCAAACAAGAAAGGTTCACAACAGAGGGCTATGAGACATTCTGGCACTGTGTGTGAGCCAACATCCTGGAGGCTGAAATAAATCAGGCAATGGCCTGAACCCCACAACCGACACCCCACAGTCGGAAAGCTAAAGCGAGAGATGGAAACAGAAGGCCCCCTGGGCTTCGCTGCACATGGGTTCCCGCCCTTGTCTTCTGGCTTGAATCTTCTTTCTGCTCCATCAAGAGCATGGTTGGTCATTTAGGGGAAGAAGGAGACGTAACCACTATTATCTGGATCCTATCGCCTGCCAGGACGGCACCAAATTAAACAGTCTTTATATGAGACCCTCTGGTGTCTCCACGAGTGAAGCAGGGGCCAGGCAGTCTCTGCCTTCGTGGACCAGAACCAAAGCCAGTCCCAAGCCTGAGCAATCACAAACTGACAGAACCTTGGACCTGGCCAAAGGGTATCTTCTACCTGAACTAAAGTTCTAAAAAATCCTCAAACAAGAACTTGCTCTGAATACTTAAGCATCTCTTTGAAACCAGCAAACTAGAATGAAACCAAAACTTCAAAATACTGCCCACCCTTGGATGACACCGATGTCCCGGCACACGGGGACCTCACTGAGGGATCATCTACCCAGGGGTTTTTAAGCTGGGTTTGGACGAACCTCAGGGGCTCCAGACAGAAGAAAGCCTTTCCTGCCTGACACGCAACCCTCTGAACCTCGGCGTTCTTGCTGGATTCCTACAGGTTTCATTTGCAAAGGGAAAAATATGCCCTTGATGAAGTCTGAGAGGCAGCTTGCTTGCGGGAAGACCGGGGCTCAGAGAAGGAGGCAGGAGTATCTACAGGGCCGCAACCACATAGGGGGAAGCAGGTCTCAAGCTTGGACTGGGCCCCTCATTGTACCCAAGGACTCAGAATGCTGGGGTAAGAACTATCTGGAGTCTGGGCTATGCCCATCAAGAGGCCGTGGCCACCTAGAACTCACCAAGGAAAGTGGCCACACGTCCCTGGGGATCACAGAGATGTATGGGAATGCGTGCCTGGGACTGAAAGCCTGGGCCCACAGCTGAGACTTCCTTTCAGGCCTGGGGAGCCCCAGCCGGGCTCCTATTTGAGAGTCCGCGGCCCAGCCATGGCTCACGGCAGCAGCAGACCGCTGCCCACATGGGGCAAGGGTCCCGCTGGCATCTGGGATCACCAGAGTGGATATCAAAGCATGGTGTGGGTAAAGGCCATGGGCTGGGAACATGAAAGGGAAAGGGGAGCCCCCCCATCCCAGCAGAGAAGATGGCTGAGTGAGGCAGCAGAGTGGGCCTTGGAGGACTCTAGGATGATCTGGCCAGGATTCTGTTCTCAGGCACAGACGAAGACAGGTATCCACCAGCAAGGACCTCCTGCCCTATAAATCGTACCCGCAGGTGGGAGATGACTCCACCCAGGGACCCCGCACACCTCACAGCCTCAGCCCCTGAAACATCCATGATCCCAAATCCCTCGTGCACAGAGGAGAAGGCTGAGGCCCAGAGAGGGCCAGGAGCCAAGGGCAAATCACACAGTGGGGGAGGCAGGGAAAGCCAGTCGCTAAACCCTCCGGGTCTCAAGGTCCCCACCTATTAAATGGGACAACTGACATGCACAAGTGACAAACCAGGAGAATAAACACAGAAGGTATAAAGCTCTTTTTTTTTTTCTTAAGTAGGCTCTACACCCAATGTGGGGCTTGAACTCATGATCCCAAGATCAAGAGGCGCACGTTCTCCCGACTGAGCCAGCCAGGTGCCCTGAAAGTCTAATGTCATCAGGACACTGATGGTGGTGGCAGTTGTGGTGACTGGAACAATGACTGGAACAATGGGTCTAGAGGGAAGAGCTTAAGCCCCAAACCTCCAACAGCAGCCCATCCTTCCCATGGACCCTTGGAAGCAAGGTCGGCCACAGGCCGAGAATCAAAGTTCGTGACTGTAATGGCGGGCCTCTCAATGCAGAAATCTCATCTAGAAGCCAAGGTCTGCACTTTAACCCCGCCAGACTGTTCCCAGGGAGAGAGACAGCTCCCTTGCGGATGGACAGACAGCAAGGCTGAGGCCCAGCCTGGAGAGGGACCTAGAGACCTGCCCCAGAGCATCAGCACCAAATGGGGGCTCAGCTGGGGCTGGAGCAGGGCCTCTGGCTCCTTCCAAGGCCTGCTTCTGATCTCATTCCAGAGCAGCCCAGTTCTCCGCCCCTCACCCCACCCGCCAGAGAGCATTCTCCTCTAGGAAAACAAACAGCCAGCTCCCTGTGCCCCACATTCAATCACCCTCCCCCCTTAGCCAGACCCCTGACCTGGAAGAACAGACAGAAGGAAGCATTGCAACTTGTGCCCTGGGGGCCTGGCAGTGAGCAGCTCAGAGGGGAGCAGGCCGCATTTCCCCTTTCCTGGGGGGTGGGGGTGGGGCAGGGCCTGTCCCAGCATGGACTGAGCCTGAGCCTGCCTCCCCCACCCTCAGGAAAGTGCAGCCACAGACCCAAAACCAGAAATGCAAGTCAGCCTGCCTATGCCAATCCTGCCCCAAACTGAGGCCAAACCAAACAAAGCCAGGAGGGGAAGTGCTGCTGTCCCCAGAGGGCCCCCGCCCTGCGGCAGCCGAGAAACCACCCAGGACCCACGGGCCCTGAGAGTGCCGGGGGGATCAGTGTTCAGATTTCAGTGGTGTCACTTTCCAGCTGTGTGACTCTGGCCAGCCTCCCAAACTCTCAGTCCAGTCCCCTCACCAGGAACAGGGCCATCCTATCACACCAGACTCACAGGGATCATTCTCAGTGCTCCCCACAGGGCCTGGTCCAGGTGAAACATTTGGTAACATGGTGGCTATCATTAGTCCGGTCTTATTTTACAGATGGGGAAACTGAGGTCCTGGAAGCTCAGAGAGTTACCTAAGAAATTGCAGGCTGACCTAGTATCAGCACTCAACGTCTGTCGGCCAGGGGTATCTCCTAGCTTCGTTGGGCCTTTCCACACAATATGGTGGACCCAGGAGTCTAGAGGAAGGGGGGGGGGGCGGTTAGGGGGAGGCTGAGCACTACCTAAGGTCCCCTCACGGACCTAGGGCAGATACGGGCAAAGAAGGACCTGCCAGAGCTCTTTGGCTCTTCCCTGTGCTCCGGGATCCGGCTCGTGCGAGTGCCCCTGTGGGTTTGGTCGGGCCAGTGTTCCTGGGCAAGCTGGGGTTGGGAGTGCCCTGGGGGGAGGGGGCTTCTGGAGCAAATACAGGAAACCTCAGAAATCTGGGGGGAGGGGTGGCCAGGGAAGGAATTAGGACAGGAAAAGAGATAAAGATGAGACTATGTCACAAGGGATGCCAGAGCGCGGGATTGTCCTATGAAGAACAGAATGACAGGCGCATAGCCCCGCTGTGTCGACACGACACCGCTCTGTGAGCAGGATGTGGGGGCGGGGGAAGGACTACAGGGACACACATATGTCCTAACCTACATGCATTCACTCCAGCTCCAGGCACTGAGGGAAACCCTGCAGGGACAGAAGGAGACAAGTCAGACATGATCTCTGTCCTCTATTGAGCAGAAAAAACCAGAAGCTGGACAAATGGACTTCAGGCCAGGACCCATGAAGCGGATCGGGGCAGCTGATGGGCAACACCCAGCCTGACAGCTGTGCCACAGGTGGGGGTGATGAGAATCCAGCCACAGAGGCCCAGAGAGATCTGCCTGCTGGCCCAGGGCCTCTGTGCAGCTGTCCCCTTGCAGGGGGGAGTCTGCATTTCTCCTGTCCGTTCATTGCTTCTCTGGCTTGGCTGGCCAGTGTTAATTCTGTCCATGTCTTGCTGGCTAGGAGCACACCGGAAATGAGCCAGGCCTCTATGGAGCTGCTGTGCAGGATCTAATCAAATTCTGCCCCCAGTGCAATCCTGGGCTCAGAAGAGGCCAGGGAGGGGAGCAGGTGGGACTCACAGAGCGGCCCCTGAGCCCTGTTGCTGGCGCTGGGGGAGGGGGGATGGGCAATGAGGTGCTGGAAGTGACTTGCCCAATGTCACACAGCTACTAAATGTGGAGCCAGGTCTGCTGACCCCGGGTCATCCTGCAGCTCTCACCCCGAGATGACTCATCACACCCACCACAGATGCTGGGCTCTGCATCGGCCCTCAAAAACCACTTCCTGCACTGCAGGGTGGGGCGGGGAGTACGAACTGAGGTTCACCGTTGTCTCTCGGGGTGGCCCTCACACAGCTTGGATCTCACAGCCAGAACACAGGACAGACACGCCAGAACCTCTGTTGGAATCCTCACTCCATCCTCTGCTGGCTGTGTGACAGGCTGTCACTTCTGGTCTCCTCCACCGTGGAAATGGGACCGTGAAGTGAGGATACTTCCTGCTGCCACTACCACCCCCCTCCAGAGGGTTGAGGGGACCAAGTCGGAGAAAGGACAGGAAAGTGCTCTGTGAGCTGGAATGCTGTTGGACAGAGGGAGAGACTCTGAGAATCCCTGACATCCGGGCTTGACTTTCGAGGTGGGGTGGCTCCTTTGAGTTTGGCAGGCTCTGGGTTCCTGAGCGGCTCCTTGGCTCCTGAGTCCCTGGTGTGAGGCTGGCTTCCAGGAACCTCAGTGGCCGGGCCTGCGCTTCGTTCCCCCAGCCCAGCCTTGGTCCCGCTCCTCAGCCTCATTCCTTGACACCCAGAGGCTGGAGCTATCACCTGCCTCTGCCGCCAGCTCAGAGCCTCCAGGCGGCTCTCCCTCCCCCCCACTCCCACCCTGTCCCCAGCATGACAGGTCTGACACAGAACACGGGGCATGGGGCCAGCAATTTCCAGCAGAAAGAAACTGACCCCCGCCTTGCGCGCCGGCTGGGTGATCTCAGGCAGAGCCTCGATGGCCCGCAGTTCCATCAGCCACAACACAGGATTCCTAACAGCTCCTCAGTGCAGTGGGAGGAGGGCGGAGCTGACGTGCCCCCGGAGCCAAGAACCGTGTGGGCACACGAAGCCCCTGAATGGCGGCCACAGCCACCATGGGACAACCCAACCTCGACATCTCCCTCCCTGGATCTCCCCCCACCCGTCTGATGACCCCTGTTTCGCCAGGTCCAGGGCCTCCTGGCCCACTCATGGGAACCCATCCCAGGCCCTCGCCCATCTCAGTCCTGCACGCTCCCTTGTGTCTCCCTCCCCTCCCCAGGTGACCGTCACCATCCGCACCACCTGGCCACCACCCGGCCCACACTGCCAGCCCCGATCTGTCTCCTGAGTCTAGATCCCAGGGGCAGGTGTTCACCAAGCACTCGTGTGACAGCGTTGCCCCCAAACACTGTCCTAGGCTCTGCTGAGTACAACAGGAGATGAAAAAGATACGAGCCCTGTGGTGGCGGAGTTTCGAGGTCAGAGAGGAAGGACTGACACGAGCCACGACGCCGCCCACAGAAACACGTAATGGATACAAAATGTGGTGGTGAAGGACAGGAAAACCGCAAGATGCGTCGGGAAGGAATGCAGTGGCAGGTAGGAAAGGCCACTCTGCGATGACACGAGCTCTGGGTCTGCTGGGTGGGCAGGGAGGCCAGCACCCTGGTGGATCAGAGGACACCTGTGTGGCTACAGCCTAGACCACGAGACAGAGATCGCCCTCTACACATCCCGCCAGTGCCACCAGCTCAACGCGCCCAAACCAAACATGAGTCTGCTCCCCCGAGGACGCCATCGCCAGCTGCCGAAGCCAGGGACCCAGGTATCATCCTCTCTCACTGTCCCTTCACTACCACCCTCCCCCCCAACTCTGGCCAGTCGCCAAAACCTCCTGCTTGTCTCTTGGAACATCTTCAGAATCATTCCATTGGGGTAGAAGATGCAAGAAAGGGGACAGGGAATATATGGGAACTCCATATACTTCCCTCTCAATCCCTAAAACAGCTCTAAAAACAAAGTGGATTAACTTAGGGGCAAAAAAAAATCTCTCCACTCCCTCCATCTCCACTACCAGCACCTCTCTCCCGACACGGTCATCTCCCACCAGAACTACTGGGGACCTCTCAGCCGACAGCCCCCAATCCCTTGGTTGCTGTGTCAGAGGAGCCTTTTATGCACATCTGACCCTGTCACTCCTTGGCCTAAAGCCCTGACAAGGCTCCCCAGTGCCCTCCAGTTGAAGTTCCAACCCCGTAGCCCAGAGCGAGTCTGGGCTCTGTCTCCCTTTGGCTTTGCCTTACACCATTCCCCATCTCAAGTGTTTGACGAGGGATGAATGAATGAATGAATGAATGGACAATCCAGGGAACGTCACAGGGCCATCTTGTACCTAAAGTGGGGCCCCTGAGACAGCAGCAGTAGCATCACCTGGAAGCCCACGTGAAATACAGGATCTTAGCCCTCAACCCACAGCTGCTGGGTCAGAATCTGCATTTTACCAAGATTCCGAGAGACTAATTTGCACATTAAAAATAGCACTCATCCAGACTATTGGTTCTCAAAAGAGAGGTACACTTTAGAATCACCGGTGGAGCATCTTAAAAATACCCTGTATCTGGGCCCAATTCCAGGCCTTACTGGATAAGATTCCCTAAGAGTAGGGCTGGCGTCTTGACTTTTTTCTGATTCCCCAGATAATTCTGGGGAGCAGCCCCAGTTAACAGAGAGGGTGAATGAGGCCCAGAGAAGAAAGGTGATGTACCCAAGGTCATACAAAAGAATCCGGCCATGCACGCAGACCAGAACCTGGTGTGGGACCAGTTCCAGCACACAGCACTCCCTGTCTCATGGGCAGCCCATGCAGAAGGGGCTGGACCTCGGCCGCCCCTTGTCCCGAGATGCAGAGCTAGCAAACTCACTGGAGGCAGCCACCCACTCCTGTGCCCCATTCACAGAGGCCCAACTGCAGGAAAGAAAGGAAGGAGGAATTTGAATGTAGACCAAAAATTCTCTATTCCTAAAAGATCCCACGACTCCTCCTGGGTCTGTCGGGGACTCCGGAGGGCAATGCCCCACAACAAGGAACATACCGTCCATACCCATGGACTGAAAGCAATACTGAGGCATAGAGAAGCAGTTTTTCCAGTTCAGAAACTGCCAGGACTAAGCCAACACACAGGGAAGAAGGATCCTTAAGGAGCGGGAAGTGAGGAGACCCCTTTTAGAGGTTTCCCTACTCTTGGCACTGCCACCTGGGTAAGTCAGAAGGCTGTGTCCTCAGGCCTGGCCTTTGGAGCTTACTGGGGTGCCCCAACACCACCCTGGATGCCCAGCTTCTCTCCAGACAGGAAAAGTAGCTCCCAAAGTGTATGAGTTTCCAGGACCAAGTATCCCCATCACCATCTTGCTAAGCCACTCCTCTCGGGACCCAGACACCACTGCTTCAGTGTGTGTGTGTGGGAGCCTGGTTTGGGAGCCCCCACAACCCAAAGACCCCTTCCATACCTCAGCTCTCATCTCTTCTGAAAGGCGTGAAAGTGGAGAGCAGTACTGTCCCAGCTGCTTCCTGTCCCCAGAGGGACTGAAGCCTCCATCAGAAGGAGAACGCCAGGTCCCTCTCCTGCCCCAGCTGTGGGCTCTCTGCTCAGAACCAGCCCCCTGCGGGCTCTGCCACCATTCCCCTTCCCACCTGGCACCCCCTTTTCTGCCTGATCTACTCACTGTCTCACTTCCCTATTGTCTGCACCTCTCAAGTCCACCTCCACCCCGCCCCCCAGAGCCCAGCTAAATGCTCCCTGGGATGCCCTGGCTAGAGGGCTCTCTGCTATCCTGCCAATGTCCAGCCCGCTCTGCTCTCATGGTCCTGGGCAGGCCCTGTTTGGTTCATCAGGATTGTGCCCCTGGCTCACTTATTCTCCCCACCAACCCCCAGTGTTACTCAGCAAATACCGACAGAGCCCCAGTCATGTGCCAGGACCCATGCAAGAAAAACAGTGGCAAGACACCCTCCCTTCCCTGAAGGTGCTGGTCTATGGGGCAGAGAAGCAGGCGAGGGGCCCATGTCACTCTCCCACTATACTCCCCCGCCATTCCAGGGGACTATGGAAGTACAGGAAAGATGGGGGTGGCTCTTGGAGGAGGTAATGGGGACAGGGATGGGAGAGGATACCCAGGCCAAAGCCAGAGACAGCATGGAACATTCAAGGAAGTGTGGGTGGTTCCACAAGCAGAAACATGGGTACGTTCAGGAATTTGGACTTCACACCGAGAGCTGTGTCTGCGTGATGCTATCGAGATAGGGAAGGTGGAGCCAGAGACGATGGAAACAGAAAACAGTGATAATGACGAGGAGCAGGGGGGTGGAGGCGGGGAGGAAGAGAGAAATCATGAACTGAGGGTCTCCCAGATACCAGGCACCATGACAGTTGCTCTCCATACACTCTCTCAATCCCAGCAGCCCTGTATGGTCGGTACCACCGGCCCCATTTGGCAAATAAGGAAAGCGGGACTGGGACTCAGAGAGGGTCAGCAACATGCGGGATCACCAAGCAAGAAAGTAGAGGAGTCACATGGAAACCACAGTCAGCAGAGCTTCAAAGCCCTGCTCTTTCTACTACCCCATGGCCTCCTTTCCGGCCCCCTCACTGCCTTTCCTCACCCCTGTCCCTCCCCTCCTTCAAAAGACCCCACCCAGCACCCACCCTGGGGCAGGTGCCCAGAGGCACGGTGAGCCATACCAGACACAGGGTCCCTGCTCATAGCCCAAACTGATGGACACTGAGGGGCAGGTGTCGGACTCACCTGGTGGGGGGCAGGGGTGGTGATTCCCTACAGCTGGTGATCTTTCCAGACTGTCTCCCTCCAGGGGCCACTTCATGTGCAGGAGAGCCAGAAGCGTGTGGCTTCTCTATGATGTCCTATGCTAGACTGATCAAACAGAAAAGCTCTGCCAAGCGAGGAGGACCCCAGGGAAGGGCACAAATAGCACAGTGGTCATGAGACCGGGATTTGGAATCAGGCGGGCCTGGGGTTGAATCTCACTCCCTAACCCTGTGGCTGACTTAGTGTGACACCCCCCCACCCAGTGGGGCAGGAGGCGGGGCCTGGTGCACAGCAGTGCTCAGCCCGCTGGGGTGTCTCTCCTCTCCACCACCTGTCCTCCTCTCACGGCAGGTACCAGGGACCAGCCCCAAACCGAAAGCTTCACTCCACGCAACAGCTCGGGGAACAGAAAGCGCCTTCAGAGCCAGAGATGGTGGAGGGAAGCCGAACGCTGGCGAAGAACGGAGATCTGGAGACAGAGTTAGGTTCAAATCCTGCCTCTGCCACTTCCTCCCTTGGTGCCCTTTACCTCTGGGCAGGCTGCTTCCCTGTTCTAGGTTCAATGTTCTCATCTGTAAATAGTGATGTAAGTAGCTAGTACCCTACACACCACAGCCTTGTTGGAGGAGAATCCACACAAAGCAGCCTGGCACATAGCAGGTGCTCAAGAAACATTTCTGGTTCCTGTAATCGTACTTATTACTATTATCAGTGTCATCATTATCAGTCCCTCCCTGCATCCCTCCCTGGGAGATGACACTTGGCACGTTCTGACCACAGCCCTAAGACAGAGGCACTGTTATCTGTATATTTCAAGGGGAAGAAACTTACGCCCATACCAAAGGCCCCCGGAGGCTGGAGAGGCAGCAGAGCCTGCGCGCGGTTTCCTCTAGGCTGGGTCAGTCTGGCTCCCTTGGCCTGGGCCAAATTACTCCCCTCTCTAGGTCACATCTTCTAGAGGAGTCTGCCCAGCTGAGTCTCAGCCAGCCCAAGGTATGGCCAGGTCTCTCTCTGGGTACATCCAGGGCAGGAGAAGCAGAAAGCACCCCCTCTCCCAGGGGCCCCAACCTTTGTCTGTGTGCCCCAGTTCCTAAAATATTCTTCTGTTGGGGCCCATAGTGCTGGGAGTCCAGAGTGTGGGCTCTTCCAACCCAGGACACTAGAATGGTATCTGCCCACTGGACTCAGCCAGCACCCTGCGGCCAAAGGTCACCTCCAGTGCCCCAGGTATGCTGGTCCGTCCACCACCGCCTCCCTAAAGCAGACACGCTCTCTGCGAGGGGGTGATGTTGAGGCTGGGGTCGTCTGGGTTTGTAGTCTGCTCCTAAACCATCCTCCTGCCTCCTCCTGTCATGGGACTTTCTCTCATCTCCCTCATAAGAACCGGATTATATTCCTCTCTCCCTGAAAACCATTCGTTCCCTCTGGGATAGTCCCCACTCCTCATGCCGTGTGCTCTGCCCCAGCCAGCTGACCTCCCCACCACACCATTTCTCTTCCCTTCCCTCCGCTGGTCTAAATTGTTTGAAGCTTCCCGAACACACTCTACCAGGCGCCTTGAAACCTCTGCTCACTGTTCCTACTTAGAACACCCTCCCCTCTCTTGTCCATTGGACAAACTCATACTCATCCTTCCCAATTCAAATCAACCGCACGTGTGTTGCCTGTTGATTTCTGACAAAGACGATGGCCCATGACCCCTTACAGAGAGAAAGGATTTTTTTTAATTAATTGGATAACGACCCCGAGAAAATGAGTCTTGACCTCTACATCCACCAGACATAAGAATCTATTTCAAGTGGATTTGAGACTGGAATATGAAACATAAAACAATGGAACTTCTGGGGGTGCCTGGGTGGCTCAGTGGGTTAAGCTTCTGCCTTCGGCTCAGGTCATGATCCCAGGGTCCTGAGATCAAGCCCCATGTCGGGCTCTCTGCTCAGCGGGGAGCCTGCTTTCCCCTCTCTCTCTGCCTGCCTCTCTGCCTACTTGTGATCTCTGTCTGTCAAATAAATAAATAAAATCTTGAAAAAAAAAAGATTAAAACAATGGAACTTCTGCAAGATAACAAAGAATATAGCCACAACTTTGTAATAGGCAAAAACCAGGATTCAGTGGGCACTCTCCGTAGAGAAAAGGACTGACAGGTTGGGCTGCATTAAGAACTTGCCTTCTTCAGAGGAATGAAAAGGCAAGACACAGAGCGGGAGGAGATATTTGCAATGCGTACATCCCACAGTGAAAACACAAGCGGAATATTTTTAAAGCCCCCACAAATCAGTAAGAAAAAGACAGACAACCCAGGAGAAAGCTGACAGGGGAGAAGCTTGAAGAGGCATTTCACCAAGAGGTGGCCAATCAACACAGGGAAAAGTCCTGAAACTCATTAGTCACCCAGGAAATGCAAATTAAACCCACATTTAGTTATCGTAATATCTAATACCAATAACGTGGGTGAGGATGTGGAGTAACAGAGGCTCTCGTACAAAGCTCACAGACGGCACACTGGTGTCGCACTTTGGAAGATTCTATGACACTATCTGCTAAAGCTAATTATATACGCTTTATGACTCAGCAATTGTAAACCTTCCGTATTTACCCAACAGAAAGGTATGTACGGGGCATCGAAAGACATCTATGGGACCATTCACAGCAGTGCTCTTCATGATAACCTCCCACTGGCAACAACCCAAAGGTTCCACGGTAGAATGTATAAGTTGCAGGATATTCACACAGCGAAATACAACAGTGAGAACGAACAAAATAAAGCTTCGTACAGGAATGCTGACCATTCGCCTCATCCATCTGTGGACCTAGAGAAGTCAGTGTGAAGGAGTACATACTCAGTGATTCCGGGGACACCAAGTTCAAAGTCAGGCAAGGCTGATCAATGAGAGAAGTCAAGATAGGGGTCACTTTTAGGGCGGTGGTGACTAAAAGGGAGTGTGGGGTATTTCTGGGGTACTCGAATGCTCTATTTCTTTTTTTTTTTTTTTTTTAAGATTTTATTTATTTATTTGAGGGAGAGAGAGCACACGGTGGGGAGGAGCAGGCAGAGGGAGAAGTAGGTTCCCCGCTGAGCAAGGAGCCTGATGCGGGCCTCGATCCCAAGACCCTGGGATCATGACCTGAGCCAAAGGTAGCCGCTTAACCGACTGAGCTACCCAGGTACCCCAAGAATGTTCTATTTCTTGACCTGTAGAGTTTGTTTACTTTGTGAAAACTCATCAGCTGGATAGTTCTAATCTTTCTCTAAGGATGTTGCATTTCAACTGAAGTTTATTTAAAAGACAAACAAAAGCCTCATCCTGGGGTCCACCCCCCTTCCCTCCTTCCCTCCTTCCGCCATGAGCCCCCATCCCCCGCCATCCCAGTGCACATCTCTGAAGCATGTGCCAACTCCCCCTCCCCCCAACAAGAATCGGCCGCACCACCTCCTAGAAAGCCGGCTCTACGTCAGACCCTGTGCCAAGTGCCTTGCTTCGCCCAGATCACCTCGTTCAATAATAGCCGCCGTGATGTAAGGTGCTAGCGGCCCTCAGCGGCTGCCTTGAGTCAGCCTCAGTGCTCAGGAAGCCCTCATGCACACACATCCTCTCCTTTAACCCAATGAGGCTGGCCCGCTGCCTGAAGAGATGGAGGCAAGGGGAGCGTCAGTGTCTTGCCCAAGGGTACCCAGCTGTCAAGCTCCAGTCCAGAGCCCACACCCCTACACAACACACACTAGGAAGCCTCCCCTGGGATTAGAACAGCGCCTGGACACACACAGGTGATTTCTCCGGTGGGGCAGGAATCACGTCTACACTACGGAAGGGTGGGCAGACGGGGGGATAGAGACCTGCTCCTTCCACGGCTAAGCACCCATGCATCCAGACTCCGCCTCCACCTCCTGCAAGAAGCTCTGCTGAGGCTCCCAGGCTGGGTTAGAAGCTTCCCCAGGGTTCCCCCTCCCTGAGTCTCCCCATCAGAGCTGTGCTGTTACCATTCATCACGTGCCCATCTTTAGCCCCAGGCCCTTTATGCCTACACCTCCAGTGCTCGGCCAGTGCATGGTACAGAGCTGGTATTTAACGCCTTTGGAAGGAAGGGAGGGAAGCAGAGAGGGCAAATTCAGAGTCGCTATTGAGATCAGCTGGGAACTCCGTCTATCAAGGTCTGAGCAGTGAAGCTTTCCGTGTCCAGGATGGGCATCGCTTGCGACCCCTGACCTAAGGAGCTGCAGGGCCACACCCCCTTCCATTCCATGGCCCTCCCCCTGGTTGCCCCTAGACTTTGTCCAAGGTTATGGCCAGTCACTTGGCTCCCAGAAACCCTGCCCAGCTTCTTCTCTCCCCCCACCCTCTGCCACCTTACCCCGAATGCCTGGGTCCTGCTAGTAGCCTGAGGCTAACCCTACCACGAGGTAACCGAGGACACCATAGAAAGCCCTGGCTACATGGGGAAAAGCATGACCCGTTCCAAGGAACTTACTATACCCCCTGCCTTTCTAAGTTGGGAGCCACTGACAGTTCTCCGGCAGCAGCCTGATCGCACGGTGCCAGGTGCGAGCAGGCTGGCCCATGGCAGGCAGGGAGAGGTGACAAGCCCCAGGCCACCTGGAACAGAGAGCACCCCTGGCAGCTATCCATACATCTGGAGTGATGACAGAGGCCCCCTGCCAGAGCAAGAAGGAATCCTGGGCCAACCCCCACCCCCCACCACCCCACCCTCTCCTCTGTGCCTGGAGACTCTGATCTCCCCAGCGGGTCATGCGCAGTTCCCCTGTCCCCAATCCCGCCCCACCTCCACCCCCACCCCAGATGCCTGGGCGCAGCTGGCTGTGCAGGGGAAGGTGGCAGCTCCCTGGGGCTGAGCCTGACTGGCCTGCTGTGAGTGGCTCCAGCCTCTCTGGGCTTAGCGGGCTGAGCCATAAGCAGCCTTGTTTATCCCTGGGAGGAATGACGGTTTTCCCTGGGCAATGACATCTTGGAAACGGCCTGGCTCTGCAAACAACACAGCTCCCAGCCCTGGCCTGGGCTCCAGCTTACAGGAGAAAGCCTCTGACCAAAAATGCCCGAGGAACAGGTTAGGGGCTGCCTCCCTGTTCCGCCAGACCCTCGCCCTGACCGGTGACTCACAGAACCCAGGAAGAAAAGAGAGTCCACAGAGAACCAAAGAACTGGATCCCTACAAGGGACCTGGTCCAGTTCCGCTTGCTCCAAATGGGAAACTGAGCCACGGTGTGGGAGTGGGGGCCATGTTTGCCTGAGATCAGCCGGTGAGTGGGAGCTAGAATGGGCCTCAGTCTCTGGCCCATTGGCCAAGCAAGGGCTTTCTCTACAGATTTTCAGAGGAGAGCCAGGCTCTAGCTGGCAAGCCAGGGGGGTTCTAGAAAGTAATGTGTCACTGGGGAGCACAAAAAAGAGGGAACATCAAGATGAAAGCTAGGTGCTTAGAGTCATCTAGTTGGTGTGATAGAGAGGACTTTGGGATGGAAAATTGGAGACCTGGGTTCTCGTCCCCACTTGGCTGCAGAGTTGACTGTTCCCTCAGGCAAGTCCTTCCTCTCCGGCCTTGGTCCCCTATCTGTCCAGAAGGCAAATGGACTCAGCCCTCTCCAGGCCCTTGGGTTAGTAAATGGGAAGAAGCTCTAAGGGCCTCCAGGAGCCCAGCTGGGCAAAGGTACTCCCTCCTCAACTGTGCCCCTTCTGGGAAAGCCAGGCAGTCCAGTGGCTGAGAATCAGCCCCACACAAAACCCCGAATCCTCCTCCATGGTTGGCAGCATCCCAAGGGAGCCCAAGATGGGTTCCAAGCCGCTGTAGTCCATGCAAAGGACCATGAACATTGCATTCAAAGCAACCAGAGCTGCCGCTTCCATCTCGTTGTTGGTATGAACACCACCCAGCCCAGCACGACCCCTGAGTAGGCTCCCCTGTGACCTCAGACAGGCTGAAGCTAACATTCTTGTTTTACCTCCTGTCAAATCCCGCTCCCCCCCAACCACTTGGCCCTATGGGAGCAAAATAGCCTCTAGGCCCCACACAGAAACTAGGGCTCCTCCAAAGGGACTCCTCCCTAGGCCCGTGAGTTGGTAGAGACCACTGTTTGCCACACAGAGCTAGGAGACAGACAGAAAGAGCTGACTGGGACATCAGGGCTTATCCTTAAGGAAAGCCCATCCTGGCCCTTTCCCACCATGGTCTGGGTCCCAGGCTAGGCCCTGGAGACCCAGAGGTGAATAGGCCCAGATCCCATGTAAATAAGACATCAAGGAACCACCCTGGGTGCCACCACCAGAGGACAGATAGGTCCCCATGGCTGTATTTGCTCTAGCTGTAGAAGTTTGGGCTCTCCAGCATTAACACCTGAAGAGAAGAAATGGGTTTTCTGGGCAATGGGAACATGTGCAAAGGCAAGCAAGCTAGGGGTGGGGTGGGGGTGGGGGTTGCCCTGATACCAAGTACTAGAATCAGCAGTCCCATCAAGGATGTCTGGTTCAAGGCCCTGGAGACTTCCCAATGGTGGGGTGGGGGTGGGGAGGGTCCCTCACCTCAGCCGCCTCCATCGTCACCACCCCCCCCCGGCTGTTTTAGATGCCAGGCTGGGCCTTTGCAAGCCCTGCGGTGGAACGTGGCTCCCTGAAGGGCCCGCCCTGGGCTAAGCCATGCCACATGCTAGGGCTGGGGAAGAAGGGAGGTGCCCTTGGCTGGCCACGGAGGACTCAAGGGGCCCCGGTGGAAACTCTGACTATGGCCTCAGGGCCCTGGCTGGGATCCGCAGGCACTGCAGCTCCTTCCTTCTGAGAGATACACCCACTTCAGTCACCTGGACAAGGGAGCCCCACAGTAGCCCCAGCCACGGGCCTGAGGGCAGCAGGGTGTGCAAAGTTTTCAGTGAGGGGCCTGGTGGCTCTGGGCTCCACTAGGCATCTCAAGCCAGGAGTACTAGATTCAGAGTTGAACTATGCGACTCAGGTAAGGTAATGGCACCCATGTACCCTGTCCTCACTGTTCCAGGAAGCAGAAGTCCTCCATCCTGGTCCTGGCCAAACACCTGCTGTGTGGACACAGCCCCTTCCCAACCTGGACCATGCCTCTTCCACGACGCAGATGTCCCAGGGCACAGAGGGTCTTCCCAGACACCTTAGGACAAGAGTAGAAATGTGGGACTTCCAAGTCGAAAAAAGAATTGGCCTCTATGCCCTCACCGTGGTTAGCTCTGTGGGGTGAGTAAGTCCCTAACATTCACCCCCTGCCCCACAGTTCTCATCTGGAGCCAAGGGAGCAGGTGCAGGACGCTTCTCAAAGGACTCAGGGGGCAGAGCACTCCTGCCTGTGCTTCCTGTGGACATTTCAGCAGAAGTCTCTGGAATCAGAAGCAAACCCTCCCCCTGCCCTCCCCCACGCCTACTGGCTGAGACCCGCCTCCCCACCACCCACCACCCACCCCACCCCCACCCCAGACCACCTCCTTGCCAACCCGGAACTAGGCGAGAGAGCAGCCGCCCCTGGTGTCTGGAGTAGAGTCAGCATCCCTGACATGATCACAAGCACGGCTGGCTGAGTGCGCCCTCCCCATGCAATGTCCCAACTTGTGGTCACCAAACATTCCTTTCTCCCAGAAAGAAAAACCAGTTGACCAGCCTAGAAGTGGAGAGCAGCACACAGTGGTAGCGTGCCTCTGGCCCTGTGGGTCCCTACCCTGAGAAAGACCGACCGACAGACAGATACACACACACACACACACAGCTATCTCAGCGTAACACACACGATTTAGTTGCAGCGTGCCTATCAATGGCTGCCCTGGGGAAGAAACAATAGGAACAGGGGCATGGGGTGGCCTGGACAAGAGCCCCCCTACCCCCGCCTACCACACACCCACCCTGTCACCAAGGCACCTACCCAGCACACTCCAGCAGGGACCCAGGAGACTCCTGGCTGCCGCTCCCGCCAGCCAGCCCGCCAGCCCGGTCTCCACCAGGCTCCTCCCGCAGGCGGGCCCGGCGGCCGTGGCTGTGGCAGCTCCTGGCCGCCCGTGTCAAGCGGCGGCCGTCCCCAGACAGAGCTTCTTTGTGTCAGCAGAGCTATTTATGGACTTACCCAAGTTCCCCAGGGGAGCGATACCTGCTGGGAAAAGCAGAACCAAATGACCAGGTTCCACCTCCCACATCTAGGTAGCGTTTTCAAAACCCTTGCATCACTCGCCCCTCCTCCTCTTCCTCCTCCTCCTCCTTTTTGCCCTCCTCCTCTTCCTCCTCCTCCTCCTCTTCCTCCTTTCCAAATACACACCCTGTCCAGCCGGCCACCGCGCTGCTGCTCTGGATTTCTTTCTTCCATCAAAGAAAACTCTGATTCCCCAAGTCACTTTCATCGGAGGAGGAGGAGGAGAGCGCGATGTCTCGGGAAGTGTCCCTGTCCTCCAGCAGCCAGTCCTCAGTCCTTCTGCCGGCTGGGCTGCTCCGTTACATGCTCACACTCACACGCATGCACGCACAGGTCCTGGCTCCCCCATGCCTGGTCCCCGGGGCCTGGGCTGGCCCCTCAAGAGCCGCTCTGGAGGGAGAGGCAGCCATCGCTGACGGTGGCAGCCCCTGGCGCTGGGATCCCTGAGCCGTGCACCCCACAGGCATGCTGAGGGCTCCCCACCCAGGCTGGGGCAGTGCAAAGCCACTGGCTCCTGCTCCGGGCAGGATGGAGCCAATCACCCGCCCGGGCTTCCCGTCACACCCCCACCCCCACGCTGCTCACATCCCTGTGGGCGGCTGCGATTTAACCCAGGGTCCTGCAGCCCAGGAGCCGCTGATTCTGAGAATGTCACCGCCTCGGGGATGGGGGAGTGGCACAGCAGCACCATCCAGTGTTGCCGGAGCTTAGCACTTGTGTGTGTCAAACTCCGGGGAATCAGATAGGCAGAGAGTGTGGGGCTTCCTCCCCCACAATATGATGGCTGGGAGGAGCACATTACAACAGCTCAAGGGTTAGGGCCACAAGTGAAAGAGACATCCCTAACCAAGGGACAGTGGGGGGGGGGGGGCGTGCAGAAGAAAGAGCCCCGGACTGGGAGGCAAGAGCCCCCAGTTCCAGTTCCAGCTCCAGCACTCGGTGGCTGGGCAATCCTGATCAAGTCCCTGCCTACCTCTGAGCCCAGGTTTCCTCATCTGTAAAATGGGGCTGATAACTCTTGTTCAGGGATCCCATGCCAGGCATTATTCCCAGAATTTGGCCTTCGTAAATTCACTGTATCCCCACCAGCACCTTGTGAGGCTCTGACTGCCCTATTCACAGATGTTGAATCTCAGGTACAGAATGGTCGTGTCACACAGCTAGCAGGCTGTGAAGCCAGGACTGAAGACCAGTTGGGCCAACAGCAGGGTGGCCACTCCTCACTCCAGCATAGCCTCCCCCCGGCCCCAGAGGCTGCTTTGCCAAGCGCCCAGCTGTCTGACGTTGTGGCTATGGCTGCTGCAGTTGGTTGTCTGATCAACAAAGGCAGCCTCGGTTGTGCCTGGGGCCCAAGCTGGGGTGCCCATCCGACAGCAGCTCCAGCCCAAAACTGCTTACTACCAGAGCAGCGGGCACCCGGGATGTCACACGGGGGAAGTGATGGGCAGAAGGAGCCCCTGTGCCCCTTTCCCACCTCACCCCACCCTGGGCTGAAGTGTTCTCCTCCACCTCTTAGTCTCCCTGTGTCAGTCTCATTGTCTCTGAATGTCTCTCACTGCCCATCTCCCTGTCCCTGACTGTCATCCTGCAGGCTCCTGGGAAGCAGGGTCCATATTATCCTGGGAAACTAAGAAGACGCTGGGGCGTCTGGGTAGCTCAGTCGGTTAAGCAGCTGCCTTTGGCTCAGGTCATGATCCCAGCGTCCTGGGATTGAGTCCCACATTGGGCTCCTTGCTCCGCAGGGAGCCTGCTTCTCCCTCTGCCTCTGCCTGCCACTCTGCCTGCCTGTACTCTCTCTATCTCTCTGACAAATAAATAAATAAAATCTTAAAAAAAAAAAAAGAAACTAAGAAGATGAGCCTCAAGACAGTCCAGTTCTAACGGGGCTGACCAATTTCTAGTAGGGCTGATTGGTTCCCGGGGTGGAATTTCTGCTGCTTGGAATAAGATTGCTTAGGGTGGAGAGCCTGAATGGAGGGTTTCTTGACATGAGAGGAAGCCCTACATTTCAGCTGGGTCTTCACCTCTCCATCAACAAATGGTTCTAGAGTGCCAACTACATGCCAGGCTCTGTGCTGGGCCCTAGGGATGCGGTCGAGAATGGACAGACCTGGGCCCTGTACTCACAAAGTTCCTCAGGGAGACAGACATCAGCCACACAGCCAGAATAGTGCGTCTGTAATTAGACACTGTGCCACGATGGGCAGAGCAGCTCTGCCAGTCCGTGGGGCGGGGTCCAGAACAGATCCAGAATGCATTCATCATTGCTCTGGAGCACAAGGATAATGAGCAAAAGGGCCCAGCAGTTCAGCGCCCTGAAGCCCAGGAGCCTGCCAGGCCAGGTCAGGAGAATACTTTGTGCCTGGGGGAGCCCACACAGCCACTGCCTTCTGCCTCTCCATAGCTCCAGACGCAAATCAGCAAAGCAGGTGGGTCTCCCAGTGTACTGGGGCAGGAGGGGGAGTCGCGGACACTCAGCCTATCTAAGCCAAAAGGGCCCTTGGAGATCTCTCACTGCTGTCTCCCATTTATAGACAGTGAATCCGAGGCCCAGAAAGAGAAAGTGACTTTCCCAAGGACACAGAGAAACTGAGTGGCAGGGCTGGGACCCAGGATTTGCTCACTCTCAGTCTAGCGCTCCTTCCACTACACCCCAGTGTTCCTCAGACCTGCATAAATGATAACGCTGCTCAGCACAGGGGGAGCTGGGATCAGAGGACGGTGAGATCTAGATGGTCCACTGGCCACAGGGATCGGCACTGGGCACTCAAGGCCCGGGCTGCATTTACCAATCCACCTAATTCACTCGACACACGTTTGTTTGACACTTCCTATGCCCCAGCACTGGTCAAAGCACTTCCCAATTATTGACTCATGAAACCTTCACAGCCCCACCAGATATGATGTCTAATGTCCCCACTTTACAAATGAGTAAACAGAGGCAGAAAGATGTCGATGAAACATCGTCAGGGTCATGTACTAGTAAGGGCAGAGCTATGGGTCAAGGCCAGTCCACTCTCCACTGTGCCCTGCACCACTGCGCAGGGCAGCCCGTGCATTCTCCCTGGAGTATGAAAGAGCCACGTCTGTGCTTAGGTGGCAGGGAAGTGAAAGCCTAAGCTCAGGGATGCTTCTCCCCACCTTCTCCAAAGACCAGCCACTGCCCCAACCTTCTATAGAAGAGTATTATGAGCCTGGGCTTAGGAGACTAGAATGATCTGTCTTAAATCTGCTAAGACACTTAGGAATTTCTGGGTCTTTACTCACTGTGTCTCGCATCCCTGGTTTCGAGATCTGCAGACTCCATTCAGGAAGGGACTCCCCACAGAGGAGTCAGTCAAGACAGATTTATTTGCTACTTCAATAAACACTGAATCCCTACATGTGCTGGAGCCTGTGCTCAGAGCTGTGGACACAGCTATGGACACAGGCAGACGTGGAAGTAGCCCACTCCCGAGATCTGACCTTGGCATGGACACCGCAGGCAGGGGCTGTCCTGCCGTGTTCTGGTTTCCATGACCCTAATGCCAGAGTAGGGGACCTGCTCCCCCACTGCTTGCTAAGGCCATGTACCTGGCTCTTCCTGGTGGCACTAGCCTTGTTTTGGGGCACAGTCTACAGGTGGTGAGGTGGGACGGGACACAACAGGTCAAGGTCCAGTCCATGGGAGGATCTGGCCATAGACTGCAGAACCCAGATAAGTCCCTTCCCCCTCACTGGTCTCTCTTTCATCCCTAAAACGAGGCCAGAGAGGGGTGTCCAGTGCACCCAGCCCTGCTCCCTGCTTTCATTGGCCAGTACCAGGCCCCGCCAGCCTCTCTCACTAGAGGAATTCTGTGGAATTCAGTCAGTGGAATTTAGAAAGAGCACAGGCTTTGAAATTAAAAAAACAAACAAACAAACAAAAAAACTCAGAGTGTGAGTTACCTTGGGCAAGTCATTTTAATGTCTCTGAGTCTCAGTTGCCTCATCTGTAAAATGGCCCCACGGCCTATGCTCTTCCCCTGGATGCTCTGCCCCCTGCTTCTGCTCCCTAAGCACTTGTCCTCTTGCTTCTTCCCCTTCTTCACCTTCTTCAGCAACTTCAGATACTCCACTTAATCTTAGCCAAAAAGCCGAGAAGCGATTCCCTCCTCAGCAATTTCAGGCAGCAAGGCCGAGTCCCAGTCTGCTCCCGGGAACTAGATCTCCCAACCACAATGAGGAAAAACCCACGGGCAGTGAAATCCAGAAGATCAAATGTTCACCTGCAGAGCTGTCCCTGCGAACTGCCCCTGGCTGGCTTCTGCCCACAACATGGGAACACACCGCTGCCGCCTCAAGTGACATCGATCTGACCTCCGGCGGCTGCAGAGGTACAGGGGGGCCAAGAGCTGAGATGGTCTCCCTTCCCGGCTGCAGTCCAACTGGCCACATGCTGGCCTAGGATTTCAGGCTTCAGGAGCAATCCCCAACCCACTGTGCTTGTGCCAGCTTCAGGGTCAGGCTGGGTCCTGACTTCCTGAGTTCTTGGCCAGCTTTCAGCACAGACCCACCAACTCAGATACATGGAGGCCAGCCCTGTGACCTTGGCTGCTAGATACAGGGCCTCCTGAGTCTACTTGCTGCTTGGCCTGCTGGACTTGGGCCCAGGCCACCACAAGAGAGGGTCAGCAGAGGAAAGACCGGACTGAGATGCTGATTTTGCTGCGGTCGTCTGTAAGATCTAGGGCAAGGCCAGTCTCCTCTCTGGGTCTCAGCTTCCGTGTTTCTAAAATGGGCACCGGGGTTTGACGAGGTCAGTGTTACTCGGCATGGTCTGCAGAATCGTACTGATACACGAACTTCTTGTTGGATGAGCAGCAAAATCAAGTGTTTAGAAACTTTTGTAGCTACTTGACATTGATGTGGTACGCAAGCCCGAGACCGGTGTACTGGTCTTAACTGAATGTGGATTGGGTACAAGGCCAGTTTGAGCGTTAGCAAACCAGCAGGGGAAATCACATGCAGTGTGAGCTTTATAAAAGCATAAGGCCCTTCACCACAGGTGGTTTAAGATGCCCTGGTCTAAATGTTCTTGTTTCCATGAGAAACCACTAACTAGTCCTCCCATCACAATACCTGTACTGCAGTGGGATTCATGATCTTGTTGCCCAAACTGGTCCCTCTTTACTGTTTCTGCCTTCGAGAATGGGCACCACCATTCACCTGCTTGCCGGAGCCAACATAAGCTGAAAGGGCTTGCCCGTTTGGTACCAGGAAAAACTACCCATGGAGAACAAAGAGCTCAGTAATGATCTGGTGACATTTCCAAATTCCAAAGACTAGAAAGAGAAATGCTGCTTGTTTCCATAAAGAAACTTTAGAGAATCAACTGAGGACTGTGCTTCCTACAGCATAAATGCTGGGATGACAGAGCATCGCCCTCAAATATCTGGAGAACAAGGACTGCTAGCCTAGAATTCTCGACGTCGGAAAACGATGACTCAAACATGATGGCAAATATTTTCAGACTTTGAAAGACTAAGAAATTATGCCACCCATAGACGCTTTATGGAAAAATTACTCAAGAGAGCTCTCCAGAAAAAAAAGAATGAGTCCGAGCCAAGGAGTCAAGAACGAGATGGTGTGGTATCCAAGAGACTGGCGAGCAATGAATCCAGAAACATACATACACTGAACTACTGATAACATAATTGAGGAGCTGAATGCAACTTAAATAAATGACACTTAAAACAGGATGGATAGTCTAAAAATGATAATAATCAGAAACTAAAATTCCAGATGATTTCAACCATCCCTGGGAGGCGTGGAAGAAAGCAAAGAGAAGTATGGGTCAGCTGACATATTCATTGTGGGTAGTAGGAGGTGAGGACAAACTATTCTAGATCTGGTGACATGCCCAAATGGAAATATGTCTATGGAAAAGGTAAGGGTAAAACCCCGGCTGACTAACGAGGGTACAGCATTCCAGAGGAAATTTTGCAGAATACTGAGAGGGCAGCTTTGGGATGACTACGGCCACTTACATAAAGCTAAAATTATTAAGTCTCAACCCGCTGTAGGAATAGACAGTTAATGAGGAGGGGGGTAAAACTTGAAAAATAAACCATACAGTTCAAGGTGGGGGGTGAATATTATATAATCCTGTGGTGAATACCACAACCCCAAAGGCAAAAAAAATTAAAAATTTATAGCTGTATTAGTCATCAGAAAAATGCAATTCAAAACCACAGCAAGATACGACTTCAGACCCACAAGGATGGCTATCGTTTTTAAAAATGGGAAATAACATCGTTTTTAAAAATGGGAAAATAACAAGTGATATCCGAGAGAATGTAGGGAAAGTGGAACCCTCATACACTGATGGTGGCAAGGAGAAATCATGCAGCCCCTCTGGAAAACAGTCTAGCGGGTCCTCCAAAAGTTACACATAAAGTTGCCATTTGACCCGGGGGAGGCACATATTGCCGAGAAGCAGATACATATGTCCACACAAAAACCTGCACACAAGCATTTACAGCAACCCTATCCACAGTAGCTGCAAGGCAGAAACAGCTCAAACGTTCATCCATGGATGACCGGGTAAATGAAATGTGGCGTAGCCCTGGATCTACCCGTCCGTGAAATATTAGACAGCCATACAGAGAAACGAAGCAAGGTCACGTGCTACCCTACGTGTGAACCCTGTAAATATGACACGAAGTGAAAGAAGCCGGCCACCAAACCCCAAATATTACAGGATTCCACTTACATGAACTGTCCAGAAGAGGCAAGTCTATACAGTCAAGAAAGTGTCTCAGGGGTGGCCTTGGGTTGGAGGAGGTGGCGGCTGACAGCTGCAGGGTCTGCTTTCTTCTGCAGATACTTTCTTTCTTTCTTTCTTTCTTTTTTTTTTAAGATTTTGTATTTATTTACTTGGCAGACAGAGATCACAAGTAGGCAGAGAGGCAGGCAGAGAGAGAGGAAGGGAAGCAAGCTCCCCGCTGAGCAGAGAGCCCGATGCGGGGCTCGATCCCAGGACCTTGGGATCATGAACTGAGCCGAAGGCAGAGGCTTAAACCACTGAGCCACCCAGGCGCCCCTCTTCTGGAGATTCTAATATTGATTGTGGTGATTGTTGCAGAAGTCTGGGGAATACACCAAAAAACCCACAATGAATGAATGAATTCTATGACATATAAATAATATCTCAAAAAGTGGCTACTGAGGGGCCCCTGGGTGGCTCAGTCATTGAGCATCTGCCTTCAGCTTGGGTCATGATCCCAGCCAGGGCCCTAGGATCAAGCCCTGAGTCAGGGTCCCTGCTCGGCGGGAAACCTGCTTCTCCCTCCCCCACTCCCCCTGCATATATATGTTCCCTCTCTCCCTGTCTCTTGCTCTTTGAAATAAATAAATAAAATCTTTTTTTAAAAAAAAAAGATGCTACCAAAACAATTTATAGACATGACTGACTACCTATCAATTGGAAACAACTACAGTTTTTTTTTAACAACTACAGTTTTAAAGAATAATAAAAAATAAACACAAATATCTTTATTACATAGAGAGCTCTTGTCAGCTAATAAACTGTAAGCAGCCCAATATTTTAAATGTGCAAAAGGACTCACAAAAGAGGCAACGCAAGTGACTAAAGGCATATAAACAAATATTCAACATCTCTAGAAATCAAAGGCGTTAAGCCCCATTGAAGAGTAACAATGCAGTGTTGGTGAGGGTGCAGGGAAATGGGCATTCTCTCACGCAGACTCTCAGTTTGCTTGGGACAAAAAGGGTTTCTCAACAAGCAGGACTTTCTGTGCTAAAAAGGGAAAGTCCTGGGGCACCTGAATGGCTCAGTCACTTAAGTGTCCAACTCTTGGTTTTGGCTCAGGTCATGATCTCAGGGTCTTGAGATCGAGCCTCTCATTGGGCTCCACACTCAGCCCAGAGTCTGCTTGAGATTCTCTCCCGTTCCCTTTGCCCCTTCCCTCTGCTCTTGCACTCTCTCTCACTCTCCCCCCCCACCAAATAAAGTAAGTAAATAAAATCTTTAAAGTATAGATCATAAGTTCGTACAACCATTCCAGGGAGTCATTTAGAAATAGGTATCAAGAAGCTTTTTTACAAATATATACCTTCTGGCTCGGAATTCTACTACCTGGAATTTATTCTGATAAAATTCATTCAACAAATATTTGTGGAGGGTCAAACATGTATACTGGATGATGCTGGGGGATGCCAAGATATGCCTGTAAGTATTTTTATCTCAGGGTTTTGTAACAATGAAAAGTTGGAGGGGCACTTGGGTGGCTCAGTCAGTTGGGTGCCAGGCTCTTGGTTTTAGCTCAGGTCATGATCTCATGGGTCATGAGGTCAAGCCTCCGTTGGGCTCCCTGCTCATCGGGGAGTCTGCTTGAGATTTCCTCTCCCTCTCCCTCTGCCCCTCCTCCCATTCATGCTCACTCTTTCTCAAATAAATAAATCTTTAAAAAAAAAAAAAGAAAAGAAAAACTAGAAACAACCTACATGTTACCTACATGTTGAACTACTGGAGATCATTTAGATAAACACAATGAAATACTCCCCAAGTGCTAAAAATGATGCTGTAGAAGATATTTATTGACATGAAATATGGATATACCACACATCGCTGAACGGAAAAAAAACAAGTTAGAATGTTGTGTGCACCAGTAACCCCAATCTGCAAAGTAGATACTCATGTGTATAAAAAAATGCCTGACAGGATACACCCCAAAATGTTAACAGCGATTGTCTCTGGGTGTTGGGATTAAAAGTGAACTTCATTTCCTTCTTCTGCTTCAACTGTATTAAATGTTTTCTTCATAATAAACATGATTCGCTTTTGTAACAACACGACAGACGTCAACTGCCTTTAATAAACAAAACAATACCTGTCAAGCCTCCATTGGTAGAAGCCCCAAGGAGAGGGGTTCAGAAAGTCAAGTCTGTGTGCATGACAGCTACCATGACTGAGTACCTTCTGCATGCCGGGACTTCACACAGCCCATCCCCTCAAGTGCTCCCAAGAATCCAGCGAGATAGGGGTCCTCATCTCATTTGACAGATGCTACCTACCACTATGTAGACGCACAGATGACACCTACCACTAATTGCACAGCTACAGAGAAGCAAAACTGGGTTTGGGCCCAGGCCCCTGCCTCTACCCTAGCTAGGTGTCCTTGTTCCTGAGGAAGGGCAGAGAAAGGTCCTGAGCTAATAGGCCCTCTGTCCTGTAGGCCCTTGTCTGCCGTCCCCGCAGACCGTCCAGGAGGCGACCGAAGAACAAGTTAGCAAGGGTGGGGACACCAGCAAAGGGAAGGCGTGGCGCTAGAAGGCCCACTGGCAGAGGTCAGGGCTCTGGGCAGACTGGCCGGTACTCCTCGCCTGCTGGGCGACTCTCAGGAAGCCCAACCACATCCGGCCTCAGGAGTTCCCAGGCTCTGTGCACGCCCAGAGGCAGTGAGAAAAAGCCTCCCAAAGCCTGCAGCTTCCCTGCTGAAACAGCAGGGGGAAAAGAGCCTGCCAGCAGAGACCTTCTCCCTAGGTCCAGCCACTGCTGGCCAGTCCATTCTCCTCTTGGGGTTCGCGGGGGCTCTTCTTCTGTGTGCGGACAGGGTGTGAAGGATGATGGCTCGAGGACCCTCCCAGACCTAAATCCTCTGAACCTATGGCCCTTCCTCACATAGAGCCTGGCAGGAAGAGGAAGGGGGTGAGGCGCCCCACCCAGCTCCCAAAGGATCCCCCCCTTCCTCTTCCCCTCAGCTCCATTCCCACCACTATTTTTAGAACAGAGCACAGGGAGCATCTCCACCAGTCCTGCCACGCTCAGAGCCCCAGGTGGAACAGCAGCCCCATTCATTCCGCTCCAGCAGGAACACACCAGGAATTTATAGACCAGCCAGCCGACTAGACAACCTCTCCCCACGCCATTAGCCAGGCCGTTTCTCAGTATTTCCATTACAGCCCAAAGTGGTGACTTACTTTTTCTAATGACAACACAGCTGAGTGAGACAAGGAGGGCATCTAGGACATCTGTGCCCTCCTCTACCCCCAACCTGGCCGACTCTTCAAAAGCCACAGAAGAGGAACACTGGACTAGAAGCTAAAGCTAGGCGGCCTAGTTTCAGTTTGAACACCAACTGCTTGGCCCTTGGCCAGGTTCTTGCCCCTCTCTTGGTCTTTGTTTTTATAAATCAGCTTGTTCATCAACCCATCTTGGTGTGAGAGGAGGGAGGATTTTCAGTTCCCCATTCAAAGGTTCAGTGGTTCCATCAAAACTCTAGTCATTCATAAAATAAACACTGTATTCATCGGCTCTTGGGTATGTGTTGAGTTGTGTTCCCAAGGTCTATCTGAGAGTTGATTACGGGTCTCAGAATGCGCTCTCCCACTGAAAACTCTGTTATAAATGGTGGTCAGCTTCTTGGGCTAGCCTACTTAACCCTTAACATTCTTCCACAAGGAGCAACAGACGAAAGCTATCAGAGAAAGTCATTCCCATTTGAAAGACACTGTTTAAGGAAATCTACCTGGAATAGTGTTTGAGCGAAAGAAGATTTACATTAAAGGCAATGAAAAACATCAGGGGTGACTTCTGGGGAAGAGTCTGAAGGAGATTTCTGACCATATGAGAAACAAAAGGTACTGAATATTGATTACCACAAATTCCACTTGAAAGTCAGCGTAGGCCATAGACCCAGTCGTGGGAAAGGTTAAAGAACACATATATGTGAAGTTCAAACAAGAGTCTGGTGGGTAGAAAGGAAGAAGGAGGAGGCGAGGATTTGGGGTTGGAAAATTCTTTGTACTGGCTTCCCAGGGACCAGCCTCGAAGGAGGCACCTTTGGGTGGGAGGAGGCAGGAGTGTGTTTATAATTTGTGTACCTATGATAGGGATCCCCTCCAGTATGAGATCCGTAAGTATATCGTGAGTACATGATGAATATTAACCACATACTAATGTGAATATTAACCACATGGTGAATATTAACCACACATTTGCATATACCCACCATGCATACACTCTTGTTCCAATGTGAAGACCAAAATGTCTGTTTTCTTTCTCCCTTTAACCTGCTACTAAGAGTTCTGAGGCTTTGAAGATGACTCCTGGAGCTCATCTAGACTCAACGGCCTCATTTTTCTTGGTAAAGAAGCAGATGATCAGAGAGAGAGAGCAATTTGCCCAAAGCCCACAGTGAGTTACCGGCAACATCAGGATTTGAACCAAGATCTTCA
Organism: Meles meles; assembly: GCF_922984935.1. Classification (NCBI taxonomy): domain Eukaryota; kingdom Metazoa; phylum Chordata; class Mammalia; order Carnivora; family Mustelidae; genus Meles; species Meles meles. Next base: position 20,215,385 of record NC_060076.1, read on the forward strand.
GAATCCTATTCTGGTTTTCTCTGAGGACAAGAGTTTCAGTGAGAGGGGAGCCCCACAAATCTGGGGAAGAGAACCTTGGGAGCAGTTCTGGTCAGTTCTCCTTTGTCTCTGAGGATTCCAGGAGTCAGCATAGGCTATGGTAGTATCCATGACCCTGAAATGAACCTGCCCAGATTGTTTAGTAAAACACGTGGGGATCCAGGCTCTGGTCTCACCAAATGGAGGCGCAAAAGAGAAAGCTCTCAACCAAGACAGTCAGGAGATTTGGCTTGGCCACTAACTTGCCCATAACTATGGCCAGGTCACTTCCCTGGTTTGAGACTCAGTTTCCTTATTTAAACTCTAGAACATGAGAGTCTCAAACCATAGGACCCAATTCAATTCTACAACATCTCCTGAGTGCGTACCAAGAATAGGGCAGTAACAGAAAAAGAAATAGACAAAATAGGACGGCTACTGGCTGCCAAGGAGCTCACAGTCTTGCAGAAGAGACATATCTGCCTGACACACTGTTAAGGATGAATGCCATGGGGGCACAGAGAAGGAAACGACGACTTCTGATGCACGTCCAAGAACGGTGTCTCAGGAGAGGAACTGAGCCCTAAAGTTTGTGGACTGCAGGGGCCACAAAGGGGAGCAGGCAACCATAGGTGGAATGGCTGAAATATGAATGCACGGAGTTCGGAGAAGGATGCACGGACTTTGGAGAAGTCCAGGGCAGCCGGACTGGAGCCACACAATGAGAGTAGAGCGTACCCAGTGAGAGCCTTGAGAGCCGAGCGGAGACCTGGCCTTTATTCTGACAACAGCCTCCCTCGTGGTCTGAAGCTGCTTGGTTGGTCTGTGAAGGCCAGAAAGCAGTAATGCAGAGTGATCCAAGGGGCTCTGGCACTGGGCCACCACGGTCCAATCCTCGCCACCCCAGCTGTGTGACTTTGGGCAAGTTTCTTAAGTTCTCTGAGACTCAGCGTCTTTCTCTACAAGCTGGGTGTAAGGGGAGTAGATGTGTAATGGGGATAATGAACCTCATGAGGGCCAGAGTGAGGATTAAAGAGACAACACAGGTCACAGTGTACATGCTCACCCAACCACCCCGTGTTATCATTCTGCCCTTAAGCCAAGGATCTGGGAACAAGGGCAGGATGGATTTCTCCCTGTTCGGAGAAAGGCTTGAAGGAAAATAAGGTCAGGACAGTATGTCTTCCTTAAGAGCTAAAACAAGAAGACCACCATGGCAGAGGAGAAGGGCAAGATGGCGAAGCCGGCAGTCTGTCCAGAGCGAGATGGGCAGCAAGCAGGGGAGAGGAGAAGGCTGCAGAGACTGGAAAACACTTGAGCTGTTTAGGGAAAAGAGCCTGCTTCCTCGGGGGAGTGTCTGAAATCCAGTCCAGCTGATTCCCAGTCACTTGGGGTTGAGATTTAGAACGAGTCAATTAGCAAAATCTGGGCCCAGAGTGCAGAGCCGACTCTCTCCCTGCCGTTGACGGGGCTCGGGCCAAAGGCCTATTTCCAGGACTCAGGTTCTAAACCTGCAGCTATCCCCTTCTGCCTTTGGCCCCAGTTCCATTGCTGCTGGGTACCCAGTACTGTGTCTGCTGATCCTCTAGAATGCCAGAGTCTAAAGGGAAAGGGCCATTCAGCGACCGTTCCAGCGCCCCCTGGCAGCCTGCCTTCAGGAACTCTCCCTTGTCCTTCATATCAAATCTGGTGTGAAGCTCTTGCGCTTTTCTCGGCTACCCCTCAGACATATGAACTCTGGGAGCTTAGTCTCCACTGTACGGAGAATAAGGCATTCATTTATCCTAAGGCATCTCCTCTAGAGCTGAAAGGGCCACAGCTTCCACACGCACGATATCATCCTCCTGACTCTTCCGGAAGGAGATGATTGATTTCTCTGCTTCCGCCTGCAAAGAGCAAGCCTCTGCATCTGGGAAGAGCAGTGGGTCAGGTGGAAAGGCCCTGGCTAGAAGACCAGCTCAGCCTCTTGCCAGCCGTGTGACCTGGGATCAATCATTTAACTTCTCTGAGTCCCTGGCCCTTTTATCCATATAGCAAGGCTGCTGGTGGCCTGGGGAGATAATGCCTGGGGACCCTGGCTGCCACCCTGGAAACCCCGCTGTCCCTGTGAGGAACCCTCCCAGAGACGGCCTCCACCCTCACTCTGCAGACCCCACCTGGGCTGTGTGTGAGAAAGGCGGGCTTTGGTGGATGAAAAATGTTTAAATAAAAGATTAAAAAAAAAATAAACAGACAAGACATACATAAAGAGATGTCCTTATTTCCAACAGGTCCCAGCTCCCAAAGGGTCAAAAGACCAGGCCAGCAGAGACCCGGCATGGCTCCTTCCAGGAGAGACAGAGTTTCAAAAGACCCAGCGCCTGAGAACTCAGAAAACACGGGATGGGGGGCGGGGGTGTGAGGAGAACTTAAAGGATCACTTTGTATTCAAATCGCACAGATGGCCTTTTTAACAATAAATGGTTTGCTCCCATCCTCCCGGCTCCCAGGCCCCAGACACCAAACCAAGACAATTGGACCGTCAGGAAAGAGACCATTGTGTAGGCTTCTTAGAATGATTTATGTGGAGGGCGGGGCCCAGCCGTGTTTCCCGTGATTATGACTCTCAGATGCCATTTCCATAGCATGTCCATCATCCCGGGCTGGGACGGCCAGGGACGCTGAAGAGCAGCAGCCGCTCGGTCGTGCTTCATCTTCTCGAGCCCGAGGAGCCCAGGGCATTGTTTCATCGATCTGAGAGGCAGAGCCTCAGTGGTGCTGTGGCTCCCCGCGGTCCCCAGATGGACGAGCCTGGGCCCTCCAGGAGCTGATGTTTGCTCCCCCAGTGGCCGGCTGGGCCTAGGACCCCAACGAGAGCACCGGTCAAGTCGGCAGGTTGTCGGGGACAAGCTGGGAGGAAAGCCCTGTCCCCAGGGCTCCGTGTTGTGTTCTGATTCTCCACTTCCCGGTGGCCAGAGCTCCTGTCCTCGGCAACAGTCTGGGGGGCTAAGGTTGGTCACCAGGTCCTGGAGAGTCGAGCTTGCTGCCTTTCCAGACAGGCGATCCTCCCGGGCCTCGCATTCCCCTTAATGTCATTTTATAAGGGAATCAAATGAAATTCAAGTGCAGCTTGCTGTCTCTGTGGAGGCAGCTGCTCAGCCTCTCAAAATGAACCCTGCAGGCGGAGCCCAGGCCCCCAGACACGGGTATCGCCAGGCCGTGAGGCCCAGCCTGTTCCCCTGCTGGGCTGGACTGGCAGATACATGCTGTCCCCTCTTTAAGAGGTGTCTGATCTTGCCTACATGGGAGGTGAGGGACATAGCATTCCCTTCTGGACCATCCTTCATGGAGTTCAAGTGGCCACAGCAGCTGAACAACCTCACCAGGCATAAGAGCCCTCTCTAAAGACACTGAGCTCTTACAGGACACAACACAGAGACCATCCAAAGTCCAGGGGCTTCTCTGGCTTGAGCCATCTCTCCAGCCTCTTTGATCCCCCTTTTTCTATGCAAGTGACTGTGGTCCTACATACACCCTTTGTGTCCGACCTGTATTACTCAGACCTGTGACCTCTGGCTTCCCTCCCTCTAGGTCTTGGCAGTTAGAGAAGGGTAGGAGAGCTGTCCAAGCCTGAGCTCCAGGCCGTGAGCAGGCTGGGCTCTAATCATTGTCCCCCAATAGGTCTTCCTTTAGCTGAGCCTCACCTAGCCCCAGTCCCTGAACCTTGGGAGCTCTGCAGAAAGCAAACCAAATCTGTTTCTAGAGGGCTGTGTCCCGGCTTCCTGTTGGGCCACTCAGCACAGGATGGGCAATCTCTACTGAGGCCTGGGGGCTGTGAACTTTCCCACCTGGGCCAGGCAAAGCCCCAGCTGTTCCCACCTTTCAGTGAGTTCCCACTGCTAGGACTCAGCACTGTTGCCCAACAGGCCCAGCCAGGAGGAGGCTCTGTGAAGAAGGCTCCAGAGCTCACTTGCATCACTGAGAGAACAAGACAAAGTGGAGGAGAACAAAGGCGGATGGGGGCCAGGGAATTCTCTCCTCTCAGCCCAGAGCCTCCACTGTATCCCAAGGTCTGGAAAGTCACATACATAACTCCCCAGACTATCCAGGACAGGCCACCACAGCTCTTCACCCAGAAGACTGAACGGACCCCTTAACTGATGCCTTTACACCCACTTGGGTGCCTCCTTGGGCTCTCTGCTCTTCTAGAAATCAACCTGAGGCTGTCCCTCTCTCGAAAGCCTTCAGTGGCTTCCCACTGTATCTAGAGTGACATCAGCAAAACATTAACCACCATGGCCCTGTGTGATCTGGCCCCACCCACCCTCCTGGTCTGCCTCCTCACGCAGCTCCAGCCACACTAGTCTTTGTCGGCCCCAGCAGGCCAAGCTCTTTCCCATCCCAGGTACTGTCCCCAGGCTGTTCCATTTGCCTGGAACACTCCTTCCAAAATCCTTGACTGGCTAACTCCTTTCTGGCCTGCAGGTCTCAATTTAAAAGGTATGATATTCCCTGCCCACTGCCCCCCACCCCCCCACTGCAATCTAAACAATATTCTCTCTTAAAGGAATCCTTTTTCTTCATGGATGATCAGTTTGTCATCGTGTGCGTGTGCGTGTGTGTGTGGATCTATTTAATGCTCACCCCCCTACTAGGGCTGGTGTCTTGTAAGAGCAGAGACCATATCCACCTCCTTCTCCACAGAATCCCCAACTCCTAGCCCAGAGCCTGGCATAAAGTAGATGGCCCCAAAATATCTGCCAGATGAAGGAATGAATGAATGAGAACGGATGAAGAAGTGATTGCATAGAGATGTCTTCTGGCAGTGGAGTCTGATGACATTGCTCTCCAGCAGGGCTGACCTCCGCCAACCTCTCCTATGCCCCCAAAGCAGGCGCCGGCACCACGGGAAGCCCAGATGCTCTTTCTTCTCCTTCCTCCTCATGGAGAAAAAGTTGGAGTCTTCTCCATCTGGGACTTTCTGATGCCAGTCGGCACGTGCCCACAGATACTCTCACACCACTGTGGTCCTTCTGAAGCCAGTCCACACACACACCCGTGAGGCCACTCCCTTCAGATGACCCTAGGCCCACCATCTTGGTCCTCCGTTTTGGGTCCAGTTGACTTGAGGTTACTGTGTGGTAGGGGATGCCCAAGAAAGGGTTAAGTTGCCAGAAGCAGAGTCCTGCCCTTGGGTTTGCTCAGCCAATCAGAGTCTGTCCTGATGAGGTAAAGCTTCTATCCTGGGTAGCATTGGTTGAGTTGGCCGCCCCCATCTCCTGCTGGAGGGAGCCATAGGGGTGGAGTTTCTGTGGAACCAGACAGAACTGGAATTAGCTCGCTGCCTACTCAGGCCAGGGCTGCCTGTCTCCACGACCTGCCCCTGTTCCTTCCTAAGGTGCTTGGACAGACCGTGGCATCTCCCGGGTCCTGCCTCTAGCTGACCAGTGGAGATGACAAGGCGTCCCATCTGGGAGAAGGCTCAGAGCCAGAGGAGACTCGGGAGGCCTCAGTTTCCCTGCCTGGGCCCCAGAATACAGCGGCTGGTTAGCAGGCAGTGACCTGGAGCACGCATCCCATGTGCTCAGAGCAGCAGCGTTCAGCTTCAATAAGCAAGGCCACTAGACGAATCTTCCTATATAAACATAGCTTTCAAGTGATAACAAGAGCGGCTAGTTCACAGAGCTCTTCTTGTGTGCACATGACACGAGCTTAATCGTCCTGAGAACCCTGTCAATCCGTCCACTTTCCTGACGAAAACACTGGGTCTCGGCGAGGCTCGGTGCCTCTCCTGAGCTCATAGGGTGGTCAGAGTTTATGCCTCCCGTATCACTTGCTGGATTATTTCTGAGCAGTCTGTTGGCATATCTGTCTCCGCCCCTGGACTGCGATCTTGCAAGGCAAGAGCGTGGTGGATCCATCTGTGTATTCCCACCAGGGAGTCCGGGGTGCACCCCTAGAACGGAGCTGTTCCTGCTGCCCTGCACCCCTCTCCTACCTGACGGCCATCGGCAGCCTGCTCTCCTCAGAGGCTTCCTCCAGCCCAGGCCCGTGCCATGCGTGTGGCAGGGGCTCAGAGGAGGTTCCCAGAGTGGACGGCGAATGTGCGGCCTGGACCCTGCCAGGCGGTCTCAGGACCCCAACAGGCTCACCTTTAAACTGTGGCTTGCCATTCCTAGTCTCCTCTGCCCAGTGAAAGGAAAGTTCCATAGGACAGGTCCCATCCATCTCTGGGACCCCAAAGGACCTAACCCAGTGTCTGGCACAGAGGAGTCATCTGTTTTGTGTGTCTGATTAAATAACCAAAGAAAGATGCACCTGTTTGCCCCCGTTGGCCCCAGGCAGGACTACCTGTGAGTTATTCTAGATCAGAAGCATCCCAGCTTCCCTCCCCATGGGGGGCAGTCTAGTGAAAGTTATCTGAGGCAGAAGAAAGGCAGGTTCCCTCTAGGAATCCATACTGAAGCAAGGAGGCAGGGTTCTGATGAGAAAGAAGGGTGTGGGGAGTGGAAGGAAGCTGGGTCTTAATTGTACAGAGAGGAGAGCTCACATGGGTGACCAAGGGCAGCCTCTTCCCTAACTGCAGGCAGCTCCAAGGGAGCTGGAGAAAGGCAAAGGAGGCCCCAGAGACGGGGTATAGGCTGGACACTGCCTGCCTCATTGTGTCCACACTATCCCAGCTGGAGGGCCCCAACCCCAGCTGCAACCCACAGGTGCTCCAGGGACAGCACAGAAAGCCTGTGACTGCCCTAACAGACCTGGCCCCTACAGGCATTAGAGTTCACGGGCAATCCAGGCCTATGGAAATCTATAGGGCAGGGTTCCCTCATGGAGACTGCATAAATCCCAGGCCCTCCATGATAATCTTCCCTGGGAAGCTTTCAAGGCCATCAGAAAGTTCAAAGAGCTAGAAGGAGCCATCTGACCAATGCAGGAGTAGGACCACTGAGGAACTGCTGCAGAGGTCACACACAGGTGGCGGCCCATCTGTCTCTCTGTTGTTCTTGGAATCCATCTTCTTCCACCGCCCTCTGCCTTTCCCAGCAAGCATTTCATGCTCAGGGCGTCCCATTTATGGTTTACAAGCTTGGGAATAACTTTGTGTTCCTTGAGGTGTATGAAGGGTCCCCCCTTCCAAGGGATCAGCAAACACTATTGAACAGGGTGGAGAAGGGGCAGCATGGGACTCCAGGAGATCCCCCTGCAAACCTTCTCTCCCCAGAGAGGCATCTGGGTTGGGGCAGGGAGCAGCCTGGGCAAAGGCTTCCCTTGTGCGGCGGAAGGCGGAGCATTCTCAGAAAGAACAAAGAAAAGGCATTTAAAATAAGTAAATAAATAAAGGCGTGCTACTCAGGACAAATTAATCAAGCAGGACTCTTTCTGCCTGAAAAGCAAGAAGCTGGGGCCTGAGCTCTGCCTGGCCTTCCCTCTTCTCTCTCTCTGGAGGTCAGCAACCTTAGCAGAAAGGCTGTGGTCCAGCCCTTGGCAAAGACGTTCCTGGTCACCTCTGAGGCTGCCAGGACCTGGTGGACCTGAGTGCAGGTGGCTGACCAGTGGGCCGGCTGGATGGCCACTAGGCCAAGTTGCTAAGGTTGCTAGAATGCTCCCGGAACTCCATGGGCCTGGAGAAAATCATATTTACCAGAATTTTTCTCAGGGAGCTTTTTATAATGGACCAAAAGGAGTAAGTTGCTAAGAAGTGTGTGTGGTGGGGGAGATTGGGCCTGAGACCCCAAGGGGGATTGCCTGCCTAACAGAAGGTGCTTCCATAAGTCCCTTCTTAGGATGGTGGGCATGGGGTTGTGCAAGGCCACTGCAGGGTTTAGTTCTCAGGCAAGGGGGCAATTCTGAGGCTGTCCCAGTGCTCTTTCTTTACCCTTCTCCCCCCAACACACAGCTGCTCCAGTAAACACACATTTAAGGAGTTTTGATTTGAAGAGTTATCTAACTGTTGCCAGCCCAGGGCACCCATAGGTCTTGGCATGGCCCCAAAGCTGGGCCCCAAACTCTGGGGTCCTTCCAGTGTCCGCCAGCCAAATCCACAGCCGGCAGGGCCCAGAGCCTATCTCGGAAACTCGGACTACCTTCAGCCACTCACAATGCCCTCCCAACCAGAGATGGAGAGACCACCCCAGGCACCGAGAACACAGTTGTCAACACACTCCAGAGCCTGCAAACACTGAAGTTGAAGCAGAAAGAATTCTTCCCCCTCACCCATCAGAAGGAGGTAAACCCAAAATATAAGAAAGCTGGGGGAGGGGGGCATGAGTTCAACCATGAATCATCCCAGGGACCGCCCCAAGTGCAGAGAATGACCTGGTTTCTAACCATGACCAAGCCAGGATCAAGGGTACCAGGCAGCCTACAGCATCAGCGACAGGTTTCGGATCAGCAGGAGAGCCTGACAATGGGAGAGTAGCAGCAAGGAGCTGGTGGGGGGGGGGGGGGCGGTAGTGCAGTCCCCACCGCTGTGGTTGAGCGTCCACTGCGTGCCGGGCACTGTGCCAGGAACTGCGTCTGTACCATCTCATTTCCCTCTCCCAGCAACCCTTTGAAGGAGGAACTATTGTTCCCAGATGGGGACACCAAAGCGTTGAGCAGTAGCGTGACTTGCCCAAGGTCAAGTGACTTGTCAGCCAGTGGTAGAGTGTGAGTCGAAGTCCATGTTCCCGCTGTCCCCCTTCATCAAGTTACTCTTGTCTCCGGCTGGTATAAAACAAAGTAACTTCCAAGACTGAGATGACCAAATTCTCAGATGGTTACTCCCTTCATGAGGGAATAGCCACGGAGCTGCTATCCGCTGCCACTCCAGGCGCGGCTGCCCAGAAGCCCCCTGTCCGCAGCAGGCCCGTCCCCAGCAGGCCCCACCGTATGCCCGCCAAACGCACGGGGAAGAAGACCCGACCGCCCGCTTTACTGGCTCATCCTCTCGCCCTGAGCCAGCGGACAACCCACTCAGATCTTTCTGCAGCCAACCACATCAAACCCCCAAATGGCCAACACTTTCAGTAGAGAGAAGTCACCGGCATGATTCACAAACAGGAAATACAGCTGTGCCCAGTGGCTGGCCTCCAAAGGGGAAGGCCATGACCTGGCTCCCATCCCCTCCACAGGCACTGGACCGGCTTCGGGGCACCCATCTCCAGTCAGCCTCAGCAGGAAGGCTCTAATCTTTCCTGATGCTCCAGTTGGCTGGCGCCCTCCCCCCATCCCCAGCCAACTCTACTTGGCTCCACTTGGCCATGGCCTGCATCAAACCAAAACAGCTTCCGCTGCGGACATCGCCTCCCAATGGTACCAGCCCTCGGCCAGCGTTAAACACCCAGTGCACTACCCCTAGGCACGACCTACCCCGTGGCAGAGGGCCCTCCCTGCCAGGCGGCAGCAAAAGGCCAACCCCAATTCGAACTGGCCAGAGGCAAACCATCTAATGGAGCCAAGAAGCGATGGCCACGGTCCCTTAGGCACCGTTGTTCTACCTGAGCGATGCGAAACCCACTCAGTGGACCCTGTAACATGCCGAGAGGGAGAGACATTCAAGCACGGGCCTCTCTGCCAAGAGCTTGTTGCTCAGGTCCAAGTACTAAGCTGGAGCTGGTCCCAGGCTCAATGCGGAGGCTTGAGGGTCCGGGCTGGGAGGGGAAGCCGGGCAGCCAGGGCCGTGGCCGCCAGCAAGGCCCTTACCTTGCGCTCCGGGGGCGAAGCCGTGAGCTGTTGCTGCTTAGCGATGTTCTCCGACAGGCACCAGCACACTCTCTTCTTCTGCTCCTGTGAGTGCGCTTCCAAAGTGAATAAGCACTCTGCCTTCTGACGTCAGGGCAAACAGAGGAGAGGATGGTCAGGGCTGCTCCCTGGTTCAGGGGGCTCCCAGGCCCAAGCCCGTCCCTGGATTCCAGAGGGTGAGGCTGCAGCAGGGAGGGGAGGGACGGCTAAAAGCCACAAATGCACACTAATCCCCAGTGACATCGAGGCAGCCCGAGGAGCAAGGAAGCTGGATTGGGGGCCAGCTGGCGAGCGCGCGGTGTGTGCCCGCGGGTTGGGGGCGGGGGGAGGCGTTAGTTCCCAACACAGTGGAGGCCTGTGGAGAGCCACAGGACAGAAACGCTGAGGTCACCCCCGGGGACAGGCAGCACAAGGCAGCAGCTGAGGGAACACATGGGGAACCCAGAGGGCCAAGGTCTCCAGCCCTCTGATGCCCTGTGGAGCCAGGACCCCACCTCCCACTCACAAAGCCCCTCTCCCCCCGACCTCGGCACAGGATCTGATCACAAGGCCCAGGTTAGATGGGCAGTTGGACAGACATACCAACAGAACTCAACCAGAAACTCAGGTCCCTTCAGGAAGTCTTTGGCAAGCATAGTCACGTGGCCCCCTACAGCCACACCAGTGCCTGGCACAGGAGCTGGGTCCGACCCGACCCGGGGTCTTTCAGCCCAGCCAAGTGCAAGGACAGACACCAGCACGGCCACTGCTGTCATTCCCATCCCGCTTTGCCATCTAACCTCGTTAAGTGCCGTCTCGTCCCCCCAACTAGACTAGAAAATCCTTCCAGGAAGGCCTTTTCCATCTCGACCCGGCATAGTCCTTGGCAAGTAATGGCCTCGGTAAGCTCTGGCTCCTGGAGAGACTTCCGGGATGAGGTCAAAGCCAGGCCAGCTTTGGCACAAGCATCAGGGCGCTGCCGAGACCCAGGGAGGTGGCCCTGGGGAGCTGGAACATGTTGGGGGGAAGGGCAGGGGTGGGCTTGGAGGCAGTTGAGCAGGCCCAGGGCTATCATGCACTGTAGAACACTCTGGTCAGGGGACTGCAGGCTCTTTCCGACTCCGCTGGAATTTGATTATAACCTCACAGGGCTGTGATTACATGAGCTCAGCCAGGGAGCTGAGAGCAGGAGCTGGATGGCGTGGAACTGAGAAAAAGACAGGGTTTATATGCAGTCCTTCCCCGTTTTGCAGTTGGACAGGCCTGGCTTGAATTCCAGCTTTGCCACTTCCTACCTGTGGACCTCAGGAAAGGCTGTCAAATGGGAACAGTAACGACATCACCCCCTCTCAGAGCTCGTGAGCGGGTAAGTCACGAGAACAATTGGAGGCCTCAACAGACAGCAGCTACCGTTGCTATCACTCCACACTTTGCTCATTTAATAAATATTTATTGAGTACCTGCTACATGTCAGGGACGCTACTGAGACTGAGCTCTGGCACTCAGGTTGGGGCAGAGACAATAATCCAATACACAATGAAGTAATATCGTTGCTAATTGGGAAAAGGCCAAAAGGGAGAGGTGTTGCTTGAGCCTGGTGGTCAGAGAATGCCTCTCTACAGGGGCAGCTTTTGGATGAAGGCTGGAATACTAAAGGCCAGCAAGGCAAGGGCTTGGGAGAAACTGTTCCAGGCAGAAGGAACAGCACATGTGAGGGCTCTGAGCCGAGATGGTTACCAGCATCATCGACTACCACGTGCAACAGTCTCAATTCTGCCACTACCCCTCCAACCCTTAGGGATGCCACCCTTGGGGTGGGGCCGGCTCCCATGCTAAGTGTTCCCAGAGCACCAGCCACTCCTCTCCTGCCTCAAAGTGCTCAGAAGCTGATCTTCCTAAATGCATCGGAGAGGGAAGAAATCGCCTCCCCTTAGCTTCAGGGAACTGGGCGGATATGGGGAGGAAATCCTCCCATTTAACAAGATTCCCTCCACTTCTCAGAACCCCCAGCCCACTGCAGGGGAAGGACAAGCCCAGCAAAAAAGACCCCAAGGTTCCACGTAGGGAAGCCAGCTAGGGCAGGAGCTGACCCGAGGGCCCTGTGCTCCATCTCATCATGTTCCCCTGCCAGGTGAGGGGAGAGGCAAGGACCATGGTCCCTTCCAGCTTAGAAAGGCACTTCTCCACGAAGCTGGCCCTGCCTCTACCTAGCTCTTTGGGCTTCAGCAAATCCCTTAATCTCCCGGAGCCAGACCTCCTCTTCCCTTTCTGTGCCAAAGCAGGAATTCTGCCTTAATAACAATTCATTTTATCTAACTCATTTTAAAGAGTATTTTCCCACCCATCCATGCTCTCATTTTGACCTTGACAATCCCACGAAGAGCTAGGGAGGGCTTAGATGGTTACTCCCAATCCAAGGAAGAGGAAAACCAAGGCTCGGAGTGGCTGAGGGCCTCCTCCAGCTCTTAATGCCAGTGAGCAGCAGAAGGAAGTCTCAGAGCCTTGCAGAAACACGCGTTGAGATTTGATTCCCCCAAACCCAGGAGGCCCCCTCAGAGGCTGCTGGGCTGCCAAGGGCTGGCAGGAATGCTCCCCCTTACAGACTGGGCCCTAAACAACCCGAGCACGAAGGCCTTCAAAGAGCAATGCCAGCCAGCGGCTCTCAGAGCAGCTACAGAGCTCGCTGGAACCGTTTTGTTCTATTCTACACTGCTCTGGGTTCGAGGACGGTGGCCCCTTCCTACAGGACAGCAGGAGAGCCTCCCCTCACAGTGACAGGGCTGCCAGGGTCCTCATCTTGGGACACCCACAGACATGCCATACCCCTCATAGCACTAAGTGCTTCACCGGTGGGGTCTCAGCCCTTCTTCCAACAACATTGCCAGGTAGAGGCTGTGGTTCTCTCCATTTTGCTGACACCCACAAGAACCACTTCCTCTTCCCTGCCCTGTGGATAATCTCTTTCTAGAAAATCATACTTCCCTCTGCCTGGGACGGTGACCATATGACCTGATTCAACAGGAGAGTTTGGGGCTGAATCTCTGGACCTGAGAGCTTGAAGCGGAAAGCTTCCTAAGGCTAGGGAATCCAGAAGCCTTCTGAGCTACCAAAGACCTAAACCCAGGCCTGGCCAGGGGCCTGGGGTTGGCTGTCCTAAATGGGCAAACATCTCGGGGGCTCCTTGCTCGCCAGGCTCCTCTCTAGGTGCTTTGGAGGCTGGTCTGGTAAAGAGAGAAAGCACAGAACCAACTCCCTCCAGGGAAGCTGAACTCCCATGTGCATACATCTGTCCAAATCAGGGACCCCCCTGCCTGCCTGGGGGCGCGATAGGAATGTTCTCTCTTAATCCCCACGTGATTTAACTCACTGCTTCTGATGCCACTGCACACTGAGCCCTCACACACCAGAATCCAGGGCTGCGGCCCTAAGCATCCTTGAAGGCATCCTCACGTCACTCACCCAGAGACAGGGCTCCTGATGGGGCAGTACTGGGCCTGGGCCTCTGCATTCAAACATCCTCAAATCCAACCAGAAACCCAGGTCCTCCTGGCCTCCTTAAAAACCCTGTCTTGCCTTACCTCCTCGTTCTTGAACGGGTATTATTTTTGTAGGAACCAAAACCCCTTCTGCTACTGTTTGTTCACTCGCCTTGATGAACCTCTCTTTTAGTTCTAAAGACCTGATGACCCAGGTAGGAAGGAAAGGCACAGCTGTTAACCATTTTCCAGACGAGAACACTGGGGCTTGGAGAGGCTAAGTCAGCAGCCCCAGGAGACCTCAGGAAAGGAGAGTCAAAGTCTGCCTTCTGCCTCCTCCAGAGCCTGTAATCTGACCACATTTGTATAACTCTGTGTGTACATTACAAGGAACATGAGATATTCCTCTTAGCTTTCTTTTTAAAAAGTCAATAAATCATTAGTGATGTCTCTAATGGAGAATAAATGAATACGAAAAGCTCTCCCCCCGTTATGAAGCTGACAATAATAATAACTCCCATTTACGGAGCACTCACCGTGTGCCAGACTCTGTGCTAAGTGCTTTGGCCAGGGTATCTTATTGAATCTCATTTAATCATTACGACAACCCTGCCAGGTAGGCCCTGTTTCAGCCTTGTTTCAGAGAGGCGTATGTGACTTGCCCAGATCACTCAGTTAGGAAACGGCAGAGCCAGATTCAAGTCTAGGTCTTCCTAACCCCAGAGCACAGACTCTTCAATGAATGGAGCATGGGATCAGATTCTAAGCGAACAGTCCTTGACCAACATGACCTTTGTCCCAGGGAACCCAGTGTCTTCAAGCTAGCAGGGGGCTGCATCAGTCCCCTGTGTTTGCAGGGGCTGAGGGACACCTGTCCAGGAGAACAGAGGCCCCAGGGCCGAGCACTGCCTAGGACAATCCCACCCAGGACCTACTGCGGGGAAACACCCAAAGCTGGGGCCAGCCAGGCAACTGAGGCTTTCTGGATGCCATGGAAAACCCTTCAAACGCCTGACTCTCTTGCCTCACTTTCTTTTCCAGGAGCCACCTGCATGTTAGACAATGAAGATACACCATTTGTCAGAAGGTCCCATGAAGACATGAATTTGGGGCTCCCCATGGGATCCAAAATCAGCAGGACAAGCAGGACAAGCAGGCACCCTGGCTTCCTGTTTCAGACGTGCCTCTCCCCACAGCCTCTACGGAGAAAAGAGAGGCCTCTGGCTGCCTGTGAGCCCGCATCTTCCAGCCCCCCCGGCTCAGAACTCCTGGCACTTTAACTGAACTAAAAGGCCGGGGATCAATACCCTTCGGCAGTCTTTGGAGAGCCAGGAGGTCCCAGGTCCCTGGAAGCCAATGAGCAGAAGTGCTTTTCTCTGGGCCGCACAAACCAGCTGGCAGGAAGCTCTCCTGGCATTAAAGAACCTGAAGCTTCATCTCAGGCCCTGCCAGGGAGAACTGGAAGCCAGAGGGGCAAGGCCAAGGGGCCAAAGCTCTGGCTTTCCCCAGGCTTGTTCATAGATGCTAGGCTGTTTGCGGAGCTCCACGGACTTGAATCCCCACCGGCTCTGCAGGGCCTCTGCCGGCTGCTTCCTGGGCCTGGTAGAGGAGTGCCAACATGGGGCAGGGGGAGACATCCAATGCCTTCCTGACCCTCAGGTCAGGGGGCAGCCAAGGTCCCCAGCTCAGCTCCAACAATGTCTGCTGCCCTTTGGAACTCTCTGCCCTCCCATGAAGCTAACTGGTCAACTCTATCTTCTCTCCCAGGCGTCTGGTCCCCACAGGGGACTCTCTCGGAGGCCTGCACCTCTTTTCGTAGCGAGGAACCAGAGGAATGATTTCAGTCACAAGCGACATACACACTCCTTCTCGAAAGGGTGTTTTCCTCTTGGCCAGCTAGTGTAGACCATGCCCTACTCAGAGTGTCTTGTCTCACAAGACTGGTCAGATCCCAGGACTGTTAGGAGGGACGGATGTAAGCAGAAGCAGAGGACAGAAACAGGGTTAATGAATCCTTGCTTGGAACAGATACTGCCCCTGCTCCTAGGAGCAGACATGAGATTGGGAACAGAAAATCTGCTGAAAATGTAAGAGTCTGGATGGCTCGGTGGCTCTCAGCCTTTTCATCACCACAGACTGCTGTGATCAAACCCCTGGTCTGACGATACGGATCTCCCAAACTATATCAGGCAGTAAGTGGTTTGCCTGATTTTGTTCAACAAAGGCATAGCACTGCCCATATGTGCTTCTGATCAGACCGAGACAAGCAGGAATACCAGTCACACTGAGTGGGCGTCCTTCCAGCCCAAAACACAGATGCTTAATATTTTCTTTATCCTGTGTTAGCGGGTAAAGGTGCAATTACATTTCAGCCCTTTAAAATACTGACAAGGGGCACCTGGGTGGCTGAGTGGATTCAGCCTCTGCCTTCTGTTTGGGTTATGATCCTGGGATCCTGGGATCAAGCCCCTCATCAGGCTCTCTGCTTGGCAGGGAGCCTCCTTTTCCCTCTCTCTCTGCCTGCCTCTCTGCCTACTTGTGATCTGTCTGTCAAATAAATAAACAAAATCTTTTTTAAAAAAAATAAAATAAAATACTGACAATATGCTGTAGGAGGGGTCATGGGTGGGACTGCCTGGAAAAAGAGGAAGAAAGGCTGGCACAAGAATCAGGGCAATCTCCAGAAGAAAGACTACCAACCAAGTAAATCAGGTGAGGCATGGGTGTCAGGCCACACCCTCACAATGACCCCGCCAGGTGCTGGAGACCAGGGTGGCCCGAGTAGGGGATCACAGTGTCCTTCTGTCCTCTCTAGGCACTTTTTAAAGATTTTATTAATTTATTTGACAGAAAGAAAGAGAGAGCGCATGCGCACAAGCAGGGGGAGCAGCAGGCAGAGGGATGGGGAGACGCAGGCTCCCTGCTGAGCAGGGAGTCTGACACGGGCTTGATCCCAGGATCCCAGGATCATGACCTGAGCCAAAGGCAGACGCTTCACTGACTGAGTCACCCAGGCATCCCCCCTTCTAGACACTTCTGTGCCCACTGATCTTCCACAAAGAGGTGAGAGGCACTGAGGCAGGGACTGCTGTCCCCATTTCACGGGGCAGCAACCCTGCCCAGGACCACGGTATGAGATGCTACAGAGCCTGGCCCCAGAGCCCCAGACTACACCCAGACCAATGTCTTCCCACCAGTGCCAGGCCAGAGAGCTCTCTGTGGATCTAGAGGCAAGGACTCACCTCTGCTAGATACAGCAAACAGAACTTCAGGTCTTCTGAAGAACCTTGGGGGAAACAGAAAGTGAGAGTCGAGTTAGCATCAGACCCAGAGACCAAGCAGCTTGCCCCAGCACCGCCAGCTGCCTTGTCCAGAAGCCCATATGTGGTACCTCCTGGCAGGAGGAGAAGGAAGAGGCAGGCACAGGGGACGGGGAAATCACTGGAGGAAAGCCCACTAAGTAACTAAGCAGATGGAGACATGGCAATAGGGCCTCAGCCCACAGGTCTGTGTCACCCAAGGAATGCTGTGTTCCCACCCCCCAGGACAGGTATCCAGGAGCACCTCTGGGCCTCAAACCGCCAGGGGCAGGAAAGCTGTCGTCCATCTCAGGAGGCCTCCATCTTTCCATGCTCCCTGTATTAAGGGACCCAGAGGGATACAGATTCAAGATCCCCCTCCAGTCATGGGCTGGATGTCGCCCACAGACAGCTTCCCGCCCAGGCCCAGCTCCTTGGTGTATCTTCCTAGAGCCCTGGTCTCGAATTCCAAATTCACCCATTCTTCACCTCCCACCTGGGAGGCCGCTGGGTGGGAGCGTCAGGCCCCCGCTCTTCCCGCAGACGAGTGAAGGCGGAAGAGCTACAAAAGCTGTATTTGCTCAGACTGCTTCGGAAACACACAGACCAAGAGATGACCCTGGCTGCCGGACAAGGCTTCTTGCAGGAGGAGCCTTTTGAACTTGAATGCAGGATGGGAAGAAAGGAGGAGGGCCTGGGCACAGCGTGGGCACAGGCAGCGAGGTACGGAAGCAAAGGTGTGGCTCGACGGCTAGCAAGCGTGCGGAAGAAGCCCTGCGCCTTCTCTGACTACTGCGGGCTGCTCCTCGGAACCTGGCATCCCTCCCCACCGGGCCTCATTCTTCTGTGCACAAGACCAGGGACGGTTAGGAACTTCCTGAGTTTTAAGCTGTTGACGTCACTGAGCAGGTAGTCCTTTTCAAAACCACTCCACCTGTAGAAAACCCCACACGCTTACTGTGCCTCGTGCTGTCCGTGTACAAGCCCAGCGCTTGCCACAACCGCTAGGACACAGGGGCTGTTATCGTCCATGATTCATGTGAGGAAATGGGCTCAACACACATTGGAATCAAAGAAATGGTCCAATAAACCAAAATGTGTTGCATAGTGAAGATTACAAAGTAACAGAGACAGTGGGTCAAGCCGATTCCTAAGAAAAGTCGTGAGTGAGGACCCTCGTGTGGGTGACAGCCAGGCCCCCCACCTGGAGCAAGCACGTGGGCAGTTCCCTGGGCAAAACGAGGGCCAGGAGTGCCGGCAAGATCCAGAGAGAAACAGGCCAATAGTAAGTGGGGGGGGGGGGGTACACTCTGGACTTAGAAGAAATCCTTCTACTTCTCCCCACCTACAGGAGGGTTGGGAGGGAGAAGTCCCCACCTATGAAGTCCATCATGTTTGAGAAACTCTCACTTGGAGGCTTCTGCCAACTTCTTGCCTTGCTGAGGGTGGAGACAAGGGGAGGTGGTTTCTTTTGCTTAAGAAAACATACTGGATGTCTCCTTGACTTTCCACAACCAGATCTTAGTGCCAAGGGAGAAACAAAAAGATCTATGTGAGAAAATAACAGAAATGTGGGTTTTAGAAGCTGGCAGTGAAAGAATAGAAGGCTCTAGAAGGGAGGGGAAAGCCAAGGAGAGGGGAGCCTCAGGGAGACAGGAGGCCGAGGTTGGGGGAAAACTCAGACATATTCCCTATGGCGAGGGGTGGTTGACGACTGCTTGACAACTTTCCTGAGCTGTGACACCCCCTGCCACCACCCTCCCGCATTACGCCGAACCGCCCCTGAAATCTGCTCCGTGTCACAGCCCTGTGCTGGCTGCACTTGAGAGAAGGACAGAATGGGGGCCGTGCTCAGCATGGCTCGGAGCCTCATAAAGGGACAGCAAGCCTCGGGAGCGCAGGGTGCCAGGAAGGAGCCACAGCTGCAGAGCAGCAGGCCACGAGGTGGCTGAGCCAGGCGAGCAACCTCACCCTTTGAGGAGCCCTTCTGGGACACAAGACTGGGCGCTGGGCTTTCCAGAGTGTGGAAATGTGGGGTGAGTAAAAAGGGACATGGAGGTAGCTCACATTTGGGTTTTTCCATCCAACAGTCCAACTGCCGTCACCATTTTGAAATTCCACAGAAGTCACCGGCTCCTGGGTGAACCCTGCTTCCTACCAAGGACTGTGGGCTGTGCAGAGAGAGGCCCAGAGGCCCAGAGATGTTTTCCCCACCTAAGTCTGACCCCTCTGTCATGTTCCCAGAGCCCTCTCCAGCCTAGTCTGAGGTCCCAAACTCAACCATCGGCCAAGCCTTCCCTATGCTGTGTGACAAGCCAGGAGGCATGTTGTTCCCATTTTCCAGTTGCAGAAACTGAGACCCCGGGAGAGAAAACAAGCTGTACAGGCATGCAATGAGTGAGGGGCAGAGCTGAGATTTGAACCCAGGAGGGCTGCCTCTAAAGCGCATGTTCTGACCCCTGTGTCCCATTTCTGCTCCCCCTCCCTCGCACCGGTTTACACGTCTGCACACCCCCAGAGGTGGGACCGTGTCTCTCCCCCTGCTATCACCTGGCAGCCAGCACTCAGGTGGGCTCTGAGGATGCACTCAGCACATGTCAACTGACTAAATTTAACTCCAAGCATTCCAGCAGCTGGGACCCAAGCCGCTGGGTTTCCAAGCCTGCGCACCTGGCTCCCCAGGGTGGATGGAGAGCCCAAGAATCAGCTGGACATCTCCAGGCCATCCTGAGAGACCAGAGCAGGCCAGGAAGACACCCTGTGGGCGGGATGCTGGCCACCCAGGGAGGGAGAAACACAAAGACCAGCAAAGCCAGTGGGCAACAGAGACAGGAAGAGGTCACAATGGGCCCCGGACAACTGGAGATGTCCCAATTGTTAGTGCGAGCCCTCTGCCTGTTCCCATTACATTGCCATTCAGACCTGCTGAAGCTGGGGGGATGCTGGGCAGGAGGAGGGCCAGCTTAAGGTTTAAGTGGCCACCAGCAGCTAGGAGCCATGGAGAAGGGTGCTTTCCAGCCCCGAAGCTGGGCAGCGCTTCCAGTCTCCTAGTCAGTTACACATTCACTCAGCCAAGCAACATTCACCGGGCACCAGCAATGTTCTGAGCCTCGTGCTAGACCCTAGGAGGACGCTTGCCTGCAGAGCTAAGCTCCATTCAGGCAAGTCACACATGGGAGTCATCGGTCCTTGGGTGGGGTAGATTCTCGCCTTCCAGGGAAAAGCCCTCACCAGCCCTAGGCCACAGGAAAGGCCATGTGTGCTCCTCATTCCCATCCTCTTTGCCCCAGACTGAACTTTTCCCACATGCTGACTTGAAAGGGACACAGCTGGGAGGCATGAGCCACATTCATCAGGTACCATTCTGCCACGAGAAGCTCCAGTGGAGGCCCCACGTGGACCTCTTAAAACCCCCACTCGGGCCCTGGCTGCGGCAGCAGGTGTCTGTGGGGGCCAGGGACACGGGCCAGAAGACGGGCACCAGGACTCAGGACACTGGGTTCCACCACTCCAATTCTGACTGCAGGAGAGGGGGACACTGGACCCAAAAGCCTGTCTCAGGGGAGGAAGCAGGGGCTCCTCCAATGCCTGGAAAAGAATCTCGGGCATGGGACGTGCACCTGACCGCTCAGTGTCACTGAGCCATGTCCCCGAGGCGCCACGTTCGCTGTTGGCTGGCTGACACTGACGGAGAAGGGCAACAAACGCATCCGCACCCAACCGTCCCAAGTCCCAAGTCCAGGACACGCGCCTACTCGCACACACGCCCCAACACCCATGTCAGTCCAGGAGGCTCAGGTGGCCGTGGTCATCCCTCCTGAGGAGAGAGGGCCTGGGACCCCCTCACCCCACCATTGGCCCAGAGAGGATGTGGCCTCCACCTCCAGGAAGCCATGCCTGCCCAAGGCTATTGCTCACATGAGCTCAGCATCTGGAAGGTTTCTGTGCAACACCTCAGGCCCCGCACCACCCACTTGGACCAGCCACCACTCAGTGGAAGACCTAGCTCACGCTGACTCTAACTTCAAGGCTTGGGTCTGAGGGCTCCAGGAGGGGAAGATCCAGCTAATTCCCAGCTGAGCACCCCCAACCGCACTCCAAGGGGTGGAGGTGGGACATTTGGGCACCGTCCAGCATCTCACAGCAACCTCGGGGTCCATGTGGAGGTGTCAGAGCTGGGAAAGAACATCAAGGGCTCGTCCAAACCCTCTTCCACGGTCCAAGACACCAGAGCCCAGGAAAGGGAGAGAACCAGCTGAAGTCACCCAGCGCATTAGCTACAGAGCTGAGCCCGGAGCCAGAGTCCCAGCTCTTACCCTCAGCTCTTCCACCGCCCTCTTTTTCCCCACCCCAAGCCCCCCCAACAAAGCATAGCCAGGTGGAGCCCCTCTTCTTTCCTCTCCCTCCTTCTAGCAGGAGGCTGAGCAGATGAGGGTCCTGGGCTTGTGGCCCCAGAATGGGTGATGAGCACAACTGGGTAAGGGTTCGGTTCTCATAATCAGTCAGGACTCATTACCAATCAGCCCATCCCAGCCTGGGTCCTGACTGTCTGAGCTGGGGTGAGCAGGCCGCAGAGGAAGGGGCTACACCACATGAGTGTGCGTGTGAGGACACGTGCAGGGGTGCAGCAGGGACAGGAGAACGGGGGCTGCAGGGGAAGTTGGGTCTGAGGGAAACCGCAGGGCAGAGTCGCTCTAGCTCTCACCTGCCCCCCCTCGGGTGGGCACCGGGGAGCCAGGGTCAGAGCCGCATCTGCTCAAAGGGCTGCTCCCTGCCGCCCAGCCCTGCGGGAGGGGCCGCCTCCAGGAGAGATGACTGGCTTTTTCCCCTCAGGGGCCGCCCTGGCCAGTGGGCAGGAGAAAGTTTGAGGCAGAGAAGGAGAAGTTGTAAGTGACTTCCTGTGGGGCAGCCAGAGTGGAGGTTCTCACACTGCCTGGGCTTCTGAGGAGGAAGAACAGCGGGGGCGCCCAACACTCAGGAACCCGGGACGGGTCCGCAAACAGGCAGGAAGTTTTCCTGGAGCAAAACCCGTCAAAACAGAATTCTTTCACTGGTTAATATTTTCCTCTCTGCCCCTGTCGCCCGTGCTCAAACAGGTCTGTTGTTGTTTTCATAATCTGGGAGAGGAAATCAAGCCCCTTTCGGCAGAGACTTCAGGCGCCAAACCAAACCGCTCAGCAGATATTCCCAGCAGGCTTCCCAGTCCCCGGCAGAGGAGGCACCGTGGAAAGTCCGTGGGGGACATCGGCTTCAGGCTCCCCCTGCTCCTGCTCCCCGGGGCTCTGGCCTGGGCGACACGGCTGGGAGGAACACGAGCAGCGCTCTCGGGTCCTGGCTGTGTGTGGTGAGTGGGGCTGGGGACCTGGCGTGGCCAGGCTCTCTGCACACGACCTTCCCAAATCTGTACGACTCAAATCTGTAGCTCAGCCGGCTCTACCCCTCTACCCCACCGCCTCCCTGAAACACTGTCTGGACCAGAAGCCTCTAGCGAAGCTCAGGCCGCACAGCCTAGCATGGAATGCCTCCGAGAGTCCCGCAGCCCCAGGGGCTGGACATGATCCCACCGCATATGCTCAGATGCCCCACTGATGGCTGGAAGCCCTGCGGCATCCATGCCACTGGGAGGAGTGGGACTCAGGGCTAGTAGGCAGGAGTGCAGGGCGTCCCTGGGGCACACACTTACCTTCCTGCAGCTTCACGCTCTGGAGGTAGAGGGGGTTCCTCAGGACGTCGCAGCGGCCTGGCTCGTCCTCCTTGGTGAAGAGCAGCAGGTCGGAGTAGGCAAAGAGCGTCACCTGCATCACCACGGAGCACACTGAACTGGCTGCTCTGCTGGCCCAGAGCCCGGTGGCCACAACCTCCCCAGGAGGTCCGGGTAAGGGGACCTCGTCATCTCAGGCAGAACAAGGATCAGACTCTCAGTGTGGCCTCCGCCAAGGACAGAGACATGATGTGCAATCCGGACTTACCTTTTGCTCGAGTGTTTTCTACACTTTCACAGTGGGCGGGAGGAGGGGCTCGGAGATGGATAAAATCCGACCCTCACCTCCCGTGGCACACGGCCCCTGCAGCCCTCTCCACCGCCCACCTCCCGCCAGGCCATCTTTCTGACTTCCCAGAGCCGCTGGCTGGGCGCCACCCTCGAGCTGCGGGATGTTGGCACATTTGCTTGTATTCTCCGTTATATGTCTGGCTGAAAGAGCACTGCCCTTGGAGTCAGAAGTCTTGAGGCTCCCTACTCCAGAGTCATGAACCCTTGGTTAGGGACCCCGAACCCTCAGCTTTGATTTTCTCGTCTATACAGATAGGGGAGTGTCGCTCTCCTGGTCCCTCACAGGCTTCTGTCACGAGCCCTGGGCAGACTGAATAGAAGCATTAAGCAGGGTAAGGTCTTCTTATCACATTCCTCAAGGATAATTTTAACTGCATTAATGCATGATCGGCCTGAGAAAGAGCCAGTTACTTACACTCCAAAACGGACATGTATGTGACTTTTATCTCTTTTATTCACTAGCTGCTCCAAAAATAAAAGGCAAATGCTATTTTTAGACATTATAGGTAAACCAACAGGCATGCTTAGCATAGTTTCAGGCTAAAAAAAAAAAATCTGCTTGATCCTGTAATGCCACTGAAGATCACACTGTTCTTTGTTTTGTAAATCTTGCAGTGGCCTTTACTTAAAAGCAATAAAATCCAATTTTAGAGTCTCCAAAGAAAACAAAATGTTATTAATTCTGTGAACTTCCCTTTGAGGTGTCAAAACCTGACACTTCATCTCTTCTGAGGTAAGAGTCAGAGCCAGAGGGCTCGGCGTGCACCCCCAAAGGCCACAGCGAGCGTGTGCGGGATGGTTGCTGCAGTTTCGAAAGTTAACATGGTGACATTTAGCTCTCTGACTGTTACAGGTGACCTAAGAAATCCACCTCTAATGCTCTACTTACAAGGATATGTAATATGAATTACACATGAAATTAATATGAAACTATAAGGGTGTTCTTGGGGCTCTTGGGTGGCTCAGTGGGTTAAGCCACTGCCTTCGGCTCAGGTCATGATCTCGGGGTCCTGGGATCGAGTCCCGCATCGGGCTCTCTGCTCAGAAGGGAGCCTGCTTCCCTCTCTCTCTCTCTGCCTGCCTCTCTGTCTACTTGTGATCTCTCTCTGTCAAATAAATAAATAAAATCTTTAAAAAAACAAAAAAAAAAACCAAAAAAAAAACTATAAGGGTGTTCTCAACAGCATCTCAACAGCATCTACAGCCAAAGAGCGCCATGTGCCAAAATGCCTACAGCTCAATCCAATTTTGTCTAATAAAACTGTAAATGTATACATTTTTCACATGTCTATAATACCACTCTTCAGGAGTAGAATTTCACTTCATACATTTCTGTTTCATTTGCATCGTATGACAAGAGAGTCTATTACTTTTGTGATTTAAAAATATATAAAATTTTAGGGGCACTTGAGTGGCTCAGTTGCTTAAGTATCTGCCTCCCGCTTAGGTCATGATCCCAGAGTCGTGGGATCGAGCCCCAGGTAGTGCTTCCTGCTCTGTAGGAGGCTGCTTCTCCCTCTCCCTGCCACTACTCCCTGCTTGTGCTCTCTCTCTGTGTCAAATAAATAAATAAAATATTTAAAAAAAAAAGGGGGGGCGCCTGGGTGGCTCAGTGGATTAAGCCACTGCCTTCGGTTCAGGTCATGATCTCAGGGTCTTGGGATCGAGCCCCGCGTCGGGCTCTCTGCTCCGCAGGGAGCCTGCTTCCTCCTCTCTCTCTGCCTACCTCTCTGCCTACTTGTGATCTCTCTCTCTGTCAAATAAATAAAATAAAATCTTTAAAAATATATATACATATATAAAATTTTTTCAAAGGACCTCTTGGCTTCTTGAGCACGGTGCAAACAGAGAGGTTTGAAGGAAGCTGGGCCGTGAGACAACAGGGGTGTCATTGAGCAGAAGGCTCTCAGCGACTCCAGCTTCTCCAATGGGGACCAAACACAAGAGCTCTGAAACTGTGGGCTGGGAGGGATCTTGGCAGTGACTGTCTCTGGACCTCTTCCAAACCACAGTCCTGACCCAACACGGACTAAAAGAAGCCCCCATCTGTTAAGTTCTTTCTTTCTGCTCAGTGGGTTCTTACTTATAAATAACATCGCTGCCTTCATTTATAGATGGGGGCCCTGCAGCTCAGAGAGGTTAAGTGACCTGTCCAAGGGCACACAGCCAGGGACCATTGCCCAGGTCTAGCTGACCCTAAAGCTCTCCCAATATGAAGGGGTAGCAAGATGCCTACAGCCATCCTACCTACCCCTGAACATGAAACAATCCAAGCAGGGACCAAAAGAGAAAAGCAAAGGAAACCCAAAATGAAACTAAGGGAAGAAGCTAAGGGTAGAAAACGATCTAAGAGTTGAGAAGGATCTCAAGGGTTGATTCTCTACGCAAACCTGTAGGCTTTCTCACTCAAAAGAAATCTGGCAGTCACCTCTTGACTCATAGGGAAGCTGGCAGGGGGGACAGTCTGCCAGGAACCTAAAATTCAAAAAATGTCCCAGGCTCAAAGAGAGCTAGGTGGACAGCCATGGGGGAAGAGCCATGGGCAAGGTGAGAAAAGCTCCAGGCCACCACTCTGGCCCCAATTCCCAGAGCTGAGAATGTGGTCTAGACAGGAAGTGATTAAGGCCTGAATGGAGAATTTCCCCAAGGGTCGGGTCAGGGAAAGGACAGAGCTGGCACACAGATGGAGGCAGGGCAGAGGGGCAAGCGTGCCAGGGGGGCCCCTCTCCTGTGTCACCAGCATCCTGCTGGCCTTCCTCCACAAGGAGCTGTAGCAGCCCTAGGCGGCCTGATGCTGGTCTCCACCACCCAGTTACCTGCTGCCTTCCCCAACAGGCCATGGGAGCCACCGGGTGTCTTCCCCACATCCGCTCCTAGGATACATCTGCTTTCGAAGAGGGTCAAGGGTTTTGCTTATTTAGGAAATCTTTGCAACTTGGTGGTTCACCTCTCCCAAGTAGCCCTAACCAAGCTTCCTCTGGAGATCTTGCCTAAAGACAGAGTTTGCAGAAAAGACCTTGGTGCCTTAGTTAATGGTAAACTCAGTGAGTCAGTGCATAAAGTAAGGGTGTGTCCATCTTATGCCCCCTAATTCCCCTGTGACCTTGAGTTCAGGGCCTGGCTACCCTGTAGCTACTCAACAGCTATTGTTCCAACATGTAAGTGAGGCTAGGCCATAATACTGTGATTTCAGGGCACGTTACTCAAGTGTGGGACTTCTGGGAGGGGGGTGACGTGGGGCAGCCCAGTGTGAGACAGCATCTGCTGGCAGACATGAGTCAGCTGGAGCGCGCTTGGAGAAGAGAGGGGAAGAACAAGGGGGGAACATTCCAGGAATAAAGGTTTCTGTTACAGGTAAGGGAAAACTGACAATTTAGCACTCTCTAGTAACAAAACCCGTGCCTGGAAGGGCTGCCTCTTCCAGATCAAAACCTGGCTAGAAAACCATCAGCTGGAAAGTTACAGGAACACAGGACTTCAGAGGCCCCAACTAATGCTGTGGTTCTACAACTTCTCCAAGCGCCTCCTGAACTGGTTCATGTTTTTGACCCGAAGGTCCCAAGATCCATGCATTGGCTTCCTAGCATATCTCATGAAAAAGAAATATATTTACTTGGTTTTCAAATCACTTCTTTCAGTTCTCAAAAAGGATATCTTAGTTCTAAGACTCCAAAGAGCCCCTAAACAAAGATTTTGGGGACGGATTGTAAATATAATCAGGCTATGGCTCCAGTCTGGGCTTGCCAGGCCGTTTTTCAACAAACATGCCAGAGGCAGCATGGGAGAGCAGCTCCGAGCCAGAGAGCCAACTGCTAAGGCTGACTCCGCCCCTAACAAACCGGGAGGCCCTGGGGTTCCAGCCAATCTCAACAGAGCCTCAGCTTCCTCATCTGTAGAATGGGGACAACTGGGCCTCTCCTGAGGATGCCATGGGAGCTAAGTGAAGATCTGCTATGTAAAGTGCATACACCGTGAGAACACACAGTGTATGCTGGGTGTCTGAGCGCCTCATGGTGAGAGGACAAATGAAAGAGCAAATTTAGACAGACGTGTATATTTCCAGAGAGCTGCCGTTTCTGCCTTCTTCTCCATCTTGGAAATTTGCAGCCACACCTCACTCTCTGACCCTTGGCCACCTGACTTAGCTCCATCACACACTTACTCATCAAGCACCGCTCCAAGAAACTTTTTGTTCCTAAAACTCAAATGCCCCTAACCAAGATGAAGTCTTTCTCTCTCAGTAACGTATGCCAAAGTTCCCAAGAAAGCTCCTCAAGAGGACATCCAGAAATGTGGTGAGCAATGCCAGAGTGGTGGGAATAAGCATGCAGTCTCCCCAGGGAGAAAGAAAGATTTCTGGTCCCCTTTTTGAGAAAAAACACAAGCAGCCTCCCACTTAGCCACCGCTACACATAAGGCCCCAGAAGGCTGAGGCTGAACAGGCCCTTAGTGATCCACTAACCTCAGCTACCTCAAAGACACACACCCCCGCTGGCTCAGATGAGAGCACCGAGGAAGGACAGGGAAGTCACAGTGAGCCAGCAGCAGAGCAGAAACTGGCTGTATGCTTCCTGCCTCCAGGTTTCCCGATCATTCCTCTACCCCCAAGCTGCCACTCAGCTCTGCCAAGCCCCACAGCTGACCTGATCAGCAGCAAGCCCCCAGATAGGCCACTCAGATCCCCGGGCTTCCAGCTTCTGCGCCAAGAAGATTTCACAGGCCTGAGCCAGCTCTGGGGCTTGTGTGGGTGAGGGAAATTCCCCTAGTTAGAGATAAGCAGAGGCCAGCTCCCAGGCAGAACGGCGTGATCTCCACACCCAGGCCTCTGTTGGCAGAGTGAGAGCCCAGAAGAAATCACAGGCTTATTCCTCAGAAGAGGATTTGGGATTTGGGTTAATACAGACCCGAAAAAACCCGAGTAACTGATGCTCCTTCAGAAAATTCTCTTTGGCTAAAGTTCCAATCTTCTTACTTACAAAGTCATTCCTCACAGCCAGAGTGAACTGCCGCCTCCCCCCGCTCCTTAGGGGAAGTTGGGACAAACAATGGGATGTCTTGCAGGGCTGAGCAAATGTCCTAACCATCAGAGGTGGACTAAACAGCTTTGAGAGGTGGTGAGTTCCCCATCACTGGAAATGTACAAGAATAAGCTGGGTAGCCAATCAGTAAGGAGGCAGATGTCAGGGGAGGGAGGGGGAAGACTTCAGGATTTTTCTACCCCAAGACTGTACAATTCTAAGACCACAAGGAAGAGAGAAGGCAGGGGCCTGGAGGATGCTGGTGAAGCCAAATGTGTAAGTAAGCCTTACCTCGATGGCCTTGTTCCTCCCCTCGTACAGCAGCAGCTCCTCGGACAACAGGAGAGTCCGGGCAGGGTTACAGAGATCTAAAGGCTGAAAACAATGTGGGCAGTTCAGAGAGGCCAGGGGGAGATGAGGTGTGGGGCAGAGGCAAGCTTGCCAGGGCCAGCCACAGAGAACCTTCTCGACCGACTGAGAGAAGCCTCCAGCCTCCCCCCAGCCCGAGAGCCCACACGCCCCCTCACACACAGGTGGAAACAGAAAGACAGATGTTCTTGTGCTGGGCGGAACTGTGGCTGCCACCTTCCCCACCAAGCCCCTCTGTAAGAGCCATGTTCTGGCAGGAAGTCCAACCACACGTTTAGGTGCTTGCAGTCCGACTCCACTAGGCCCTGGGGCCCTCCAGGCCCCACTCTCCTCCATCTGTCCTATTCTGGCCTCACGGGGAAAGTCCCTACTGCCAGGGATCCTAAGAGCCTCGTGACAGATTTGGTCTCTCCCGTCCCTTCAGAGCCAGGCCGGTCCCTGCTCTCCATGCAGAACACGATTGCATTAAGGGACTCCTTCCTGGCAAGCAGTCCCCAGGGACCGATTTTCACCCCAACTTCTCACCCACCCCATCACCCTACCCTGTGTGGGCTCTGGAGCCCCTGCCCCCTGCCCAGCCCAGAGAAAGCTCCCTAGGATCTGGATGACCCAGCAGGGTTTATCCTGGGGGCATGCATATTTATAACATGGCTTCTAGGTACCCAACACCAAGCAGGTTCTGGAAGAAAGATAATGAAACAATGTCCACTACGCACAAACCCCTAAAGAAGCAAGGCCCCAGAAGAGGCCAAGCAAAATAAGTTCCCCAGGAAAGCACACGGAGGCGGTCAAAGTAAAGAGAAGCAAGGAGATAACCATCCAGGAGTCAGGCTCGTGGGCAGGGCTGGAGGGGAGAAGGGCACTGGGATGAGGAGGAAACGTGGCCTCGGGAGGGGCAGCAGGGTCTATGGCTTTATCTCAGCGGATACAATGACTGGTTCACCTGCACATGGATCAGGCCATTTTGGGTTTACGTACGTTGCCATTTAAATGTTGTTATAACTTTCTGAAAACAAATTTTCACTTTGTGTAAAGATTTTAAAAGGAAAACGAAAAATAGCCCCTGTGAATGCCAAGAGTTTCGCGGTCCCATCCTGAGAAAGAGAAGAGACCAAAAGAAAGGCAGGAGCCGTCCAGGGTGAAGGGTGTCACCCACCAGAGTTTCATGGAGAAGGAAGGCGTGGTCAGAAATGAAGCCCCTGGGACCACGTAGCTGATGAGAGGACCAACCAACATGGTCTTTCTGGAAAGCCATTTGTCAATATATATAAAGAGCCTTTGACATGTTTATGACCCATGACCCTGTCATGTCAGTTCCAGGGCTCTCTTCCAAGGAAAATAATCAAAGGGGCAATTCATGCACAAGGATTTTCATCACAGAGCTGTTTGCAGTAGCAAAGGAAGGAGCCAGAAGTCTATCTGAACAGAGAGCTAGTTAAATAAATACATGTCCGTGAGCTAGAGCCGTGTGTGGCCGCTACAGATCAAAGGCTGGAAGAGTATTTAGTGACGCAGGGAACCTTCCTGTTGCAACTCCCATTTGAAAAAGGAAAAAGGATAGAAAATGCACAACAGGAGGCTGTTTGGTTTTCCTTCTGAAGTGTGTACATGCACACAGACAAGACACCTGTATGTTCACACTGATGGCATCCAGGGGTGGAAGACACAGAGGTTTGGAAGTGGGGAGGGAGGGAAGGGAGAAGCAGAGGAAGGAGTAGGAGAGGGGCACTGAAATGAAGCTCAGGCACCAGCTCACACTGGCCAGACTTGTTGGCTAAGACCAAGGAGAACACACAAGACGCCAGGCTTCAAGGCTCCCCCTTGGTCATTTCCAAACAGCAAACCACCGGACGCGAGCCACGAAGCAGGAGCCTCAGCAAGCAGGCCCCGTGGCAGTGCCAACAAGTAGCTGTAGTGTGCCCGCCCTTTCCCCAGAGAAAGGGAAAATTGAGAAAGGCGTCGAGGAGAAGAGCCCCTGGTTGCTCAGCTTCTGTGCCCTCACTCTTCTGGTCCTCACCCTGGAAACCTCTGCTCCCTCAGGATAACCCCCAGAAGCTGTGCACCCGAAGTCATTTCTTTCCCCAAAGGGAAATCTTCTGGAATGATCCTGGGGCGAAGGACTTTCCTCTGTCTCGCCTCCCAAGGGAGCCCTTGGGACCAGCCACTAGCTCACCTGAACAAAGACCGGGAACACCAGGACCTTGGGGGCCAGAGTGACGTAGGTTCCATAGCTTGAATGTGGGGTGTGCGGCCTCATGACCGGGCAGTTCTGGTAGTTGGCATGGCCCTTCACGGTCTGCACTGTCTTCATCAGCCGGGACTTCTTCCCCAGGCCTGTGTAGGACTTCCCTTTACTGGGACTGCCAGATTCTGCAGCACAGAAATGGGGGACCGTGATGCATTTCCGTGCGAAGGCAGCCCCTCTGCAGAAACAGCACACAGACGCGGCCAGCCCCTCACCACTTACTAAACGTGTGCCACGGGCCAGGCCCCCCGCCAGGTGCTGAACTCGGAAGGGGGCCTCAGGAGGGTCTCGGGCTGCAGGGAAATCCCTCACGCTCTGGTGGGAGGTACTGACCCATAAAGAAGCAACTCGGGGACTCAGAAGGAGCCGGGAACCACCAGCTGGTGGAGGCAGCAGTCCCCGCCTCCTGTCCAGAGCCCAAGTCAGACCTATCAGTTTGGCCTCATGCTTTTCAAAATCAGGAAATCTCTCACGTTTGAAAAATCAGAAGATCTGACCTCATCGGACTCACAGTCCCACACAGAACAATCAGTCAGCGGGCGGCCCTGGGTGTCAGACACGACGCCACCAGCCCCACGGCTCCCTCTGCGTGCCCCGTGCAGTTCACTGGTTCCCTCGCCTTCCAGGTCCCATGAACAGAGGGACTGGAGGTCCGGTGGTAGCGGAGACAGGGGGCTTTCCTAGGCTGTTTTGGAGTCTGCCCTCTATTAGCAGTGGGAGGTGGGGCAGCCTGGCTCACCTGTGTCAGTCTAAAATAAGGAGCGGTGCCTACTGGGCCAGTTCCCGGGAAGGAACCCTAGCTCCGAGGCCACGTGGCTGTGCCCAGATCCTGCTCCTCTGCTTACTAGCTTGGTGACCTTCAGCTACTCCCTTCGCCCCCTTAGAGTCTTGGTTTCCTCAACTGCAGTAGCAGAACCGAGTTCAGTGGGTTGCCATGAGAATTCAGTGAGATGCGCCAAGCAAAGCCCTAGAACATCTCCTTGAGACCTGCTACGAGCACAACAAAGGTCAGCTGCTAACTTATTGTGGCACTTGTTGTGGTGGCTCCTCTACTCGGAAGAGCAAGTGAATCGGGCGCCCCACAGAGTCTGAAAATCCCAGTCTCCACTGCCAGCCAGAGGCACTCTGGTCAGCCACCAACTCACGTATTATACTAATCAGGAAAAGGAGAGAGAGAGAGAGAAACGCTTCGGGGAAGAGAACAGAAGGCTGCACGGTAGGGGCTCCTCTTGAAGGTGGACACTGTTGGACACACCCCCGACACTGAACAAGAGATAGCGTGCAGGTCTTCGTCGGGTCCTGTCCACTGGGCAGAGGAGCAAAACACTGGGGTAGCTAAAAAGTCAGGGATTCTTGGGTGCAAGCAGGTGCATCGCATTCGTGCTCTGCAAATACCTGGATGGCCTTGGGAGGGGAGGGCTGCTGCCAGGTGGGCAATTGGCCCACATCCCAGGACCTAGGCCTCCTTCCACCCCAACCCCGAGTCCCGGCAGCCAGGGGGTGAACAGCTGGTCCAAGCCCAGCTACATCTCTGGGAAGCTCCCCACCAACGCGAGGTCCTGGCCTCAGAGGAAAAACTCAGCTCAGAAGATCTCACCCTTACTTCCTCCGCCCACCACATGCCCCTTCTCACCAAGCTGGGTGAGAAAAACAAGTCAGATCCCCATCACAAGTGACCACTGATCACAGCCATATCTTGGGGCAAGACTCAAACCACTTCCTGCCTCTTCAAGGAGTGGCTTAGAGAAGAGTAGAAAGAATGTGAGCCCCGGGGCTGGGGGAGGGAGCAGGGACAGAGGGACAGAGGGACAGATGGATGGAAGCAGTTCCACAGCCCCTCCTCTGATCTGGCCCCTGACCCCAGCCCCGGAAGAGGGGTGTCTGCTGCCAGGCCCTCTCCCCTTTGCTGAAAGAACCCATCCTGGGTCTCCAGACCTGCCCTGGATTTCAGCTGGACAAGACACATGAACATGAGCACTGGCACCCCCAGACTCCGGCTATGTAACCCTGAACAGGTGCCTTCCCGCTCTGAGCCAGAGTTTTCCCCACTGCTCCGTGGAGACAACACACAGTGCCACCTTGTCTGCCCCGGGGCTCTCACCGCAGGCCTGAAGGGAAGGGGCTTACAGGAGTGGAGTGAATAAGGAATTACCACAAACCCCAGCTAACAGACCATCCACCCAGCAGGGCCGGTGTGAGGACAGGGCTGCTGGGGCTCAAACCATACCGTGAGCGAGGTCACAGGGTCCAGCTGAAACTAAATAGTCTAACTGAACATGACCAAGCCTAGGCCAGAGAAGGCAAAACCACACAGGACTGACAAGTGAGGGGCTGAGGCAAAACAGACCAAAATTAAAGGGCACCATTTGCCGAAGCCAAAATCTAGGGCCTGTGCATTCAGTGTCAGACTTGGACAAGAATCCCCATCTTCCCTTCCCCTAGCCCAGCGGCACGGGGCTGTCGCAGCATCTACGCCTTGGGCCGACAGAGCCATAAATAAGTTGTATGACATACCTGTGCCTTCAGGTGGGAAAAGTGTGCTTAACCCCATTTTATAGACCAGACAACTGAGGCCTAGACTGGCTGGGTGACCTGCCCAAGGACACTCAACCAGTGTAGGGTATAAAACAAAATCGATCCAACCCATGCAGTGGTCACGCTTGAGAGCCCCATCTCTACACAGCCCTGGATAACTTGTGGGCAAGTGGCGTGGCTCTCCAAAACGAATTTTCTGCAAGTCCCTCTTTTTAAAACTAGCCCAGGTTGCAACCCGGATACTGAGCTCTGGCTTCCCACCTGCTACCTCTTAACATCTTCTGGTCCAAACCCCCATGTCACCCCCTTTTTGCTACAACACCTGCTCCACTGACCAAACACAGTAATTGCTCGGCTTTGCTCTGGCTCCCAAGGTGAGCCCTGGCAGCCATCCCAGTCTGGCACTAGAAAATCTGAGACTGGGCTCCTTCGCAGGGCAGGGGACAATGCTGAGGGTACCAGCAGCCCCAGGGAACATGCCAACTATAAGCAGCAGATGCCCGAGGCCTCAGAAGGGCACCAGACCCCAGTCAACTCTGGATGGCTCAACTTACCCCTCCCTGCCAGAGGCCAGGCGGCCCAGCCAGAGGAGGAAGCAGAAGTCAGCACTGCGGTGACAGCCCCAGACTCTGGAACCCCAAGTGTGTTTAAGGGAAGGTTCCGTTCCACCCCTTCCTCTGAACTCCAGGACTGGGAGCTATGAAGACTTGATCGCTGATAAAGAGCCAAGCTACACTTGCATACCAAGGAGAGCCATTACCAATGAAGAATAAACGAAGGAAAGTCAAGTTCTTTGTACAATGCCTTCAAAAAGCTACCACTGTTATTAACCCAGTCACATCTCCTTACTTGTCCCTCTCTCCACAGCTTAGATGACTGTGTCCTTGGTCCACTTAATACTATATACTCAGAGGGGAATCAAAACGTGGATCCAGGATGGGCGGGTTTCCGGAGGCATCTGTCAGGCCAAGAAGGGCTCAAACCCACTCCACTAGCCCACCAAACATGGCGCCCTCTCCAGCTCCGGGGCTCCACGACAGGCCTGCAAACCCCAGCAGCAACCAGCCAGGGTCATTTTCCTTCACTTGGTCACTTGGCTGAAGTTCTGAGTACCCGCTGCCTGCCACACCCCAGGCCCAGCACCGGATCCGCAGAGAGGAGCCAGCCTAGGCCCTGCCTTAATGAAGTCACCATTTAGCAGAGACACCCTGCTCTACCCTAATGCGCTGACTAAAAGCTTTTTAAGAACTCAGTGTTGAATAACTATCAGACTCCTCTCCCAGAAGGAACACAGATACATTGCCAAAAGACCAGGCTCATCCATCCAAATGGCCTACCCTGGAGAGAATGAAGATGCCTTCCATCAGCAGCTCTGAGCCTGATGGGAGCCCTTTTCCCCCCAAAGGCATAGGCGCTCTTCCAAGTATCCGCTCGAAGCCAGCATCGACTTCACACTACGGATGGGGAGGATGGCAAGGAAGCGAGCCTGCTAGCGGCTGGGAAAAGGCCCCTCTCAAGGAAGGAAGTCCCCAGGCATTCTGTAGGCACTGGAGATGGGGCTCGAGCATGGGACCACCAGGCAAGGCTGGTGGCTGCCTTCCAGATACCAGCTGGACTTGAGTCGGCTGGACCCCGCCAGGCACGTGGAGGGCCTTCTGGAATGCCCCACAAGTTCCAGCAACCAAGACTGGAATCTCGGGCATCCTGGGAGGAGGCCCTGGTTTTAGGCTCAGCTTTTCTCCCTGGCTCTTAAAACATAGGGCTAGGATTCAAAGGCCAAAGGAGAAGACCCAGTCCAGAGACACCCTTGCAGATTGAAGATAACTATGTTCTGTGTAGCCTCCCTCGGTGGACACGCTCTTGCTCACAGCCTGCCTCTCCTTTACCCCTCCTGACAACTCTCTGAGGTGGGAACTCTCAGCCCCATTTTATAGACAAACTGAGGCTCAGTGAGGGGACAAGGATTGTTCACCATCACGCAGCTCCGATTTGAGCCCTCCACATCCCTCTTCTGGGTGGGCCTGACCGGGTGGCCTATGGCACCTAACACGTTTTTGTTTCCCAGTAAAATGGAATGAGTCCCAATCGAATGCCGGAATCCTGAACACCATTCCTAGACTGCTGTGGGAAGGTTCCTTCTTCCTTCTCAGTTCAGGCTCCAAGGAGGAGAGACACTGGTTCAGGGAGGGAGAACAGGCATGGAGAGGAAAGAGAGTCTGTGTCAATGCGCTGGGGATCCTGACAGCTGAGCTCACATCTCTCTGGGGCTTGGCGGGGACGGCAGCAGAGGACAGACCCACCTTCGGGGATGGCGTCCTCCTGGTACACAGGCCTCAGCAGCTGCAAAAGAAGACAAGATTCACCTCAGCTCCAGGAATGGGGAGGGATAACCAGGCAGGAAGGGAGCACCTCAGGACACCAAACCCAGCCACCCAGGCTAAGGAGCAGAAGGCAGTGCTCGGAGGGATTACACAATCCAGAATCTTCTAGAATGTTAGAGTTGAACAGTGCCTTAACATTCATCTAGTGTAACCCCTAGGTGCTGTCCCAACTTTCTTGATGGCGGCTTGTTCCAAAGTGCATTCTGGGGATCCAAAGTGCATTCCGGGGATCCGTGGCACTGTGGGACCCTACCAGCCCGGCCATGAAGGGGGCACTGTCGAGGGAGTTGGGGAAATGCTGGCTTAAACCACCCTCTGCCATAAGACACCCTCAGAGCCTCGAGAAGGCTACTATGCACTGGGAATCTCCCAGAAGAGGAGGAGAGTTTGGGGCATTCCTCAAACTTATTTGACCTCGGGACACTTCTTCCCCAGAGTATCCCATGGGAGTAACGTTTTGGTGCATGTATTCCTTGACCCACGGTCCGTCATGTCCGTCAGTGTTCCCACCCGTGACAGGGGTCGCATCCCTCTCACCACAGCCCACTCCCCTCTGTAGACAAAGCACAGACCGGGAGGAAGCTCTTCCTCCTTTTGAGGTGAAGTCTTCCTCCCTGTGACATCCCGTGGGCCTGGAGCTGTGCCCTGGGCCGCAGAGACCCATCTGCTCTCTCTCCCCAAAGCAGTCAAAGCTAACACATACCTGGCCTCCTCCCTGAACCCTTCCAGCCCCGTGCAGGCTCCTCCCTACGCAGCTTTGTGCGAGGCCGGGGACCCACACCCTTCACCTTCCTCCAGCCCGCTGTCCATACCTGGCTCCCCGGGTTCAGCGGGGCCAGGATGATGTAGTTGGGGTCAGTGGAGGCGGTGGCACGGGACAGCGCGGGCAGGGTGTGCTGGCCCCCGCGCTTGGCCACCTCTGTGTAGCGTTCCCAGCCCCCGAGGAGCAGCCCGTCGGAGCTGTCACACACCAGGTGGCAGCTGTGGCGCTGCTCGGGCCGTGCCTGGGCCCCATGGGTGCAGTTCTTCTCCCGCTTGTTGGGGGGTGACTGGAGGTCATGCGTCGACTTGCAGGAGGCCCGCCGCAGGACCCCGCCGTCTGGCCCGGGCTTGACCTGGGGGACCATGCGCCACACGAGCAGAATGATCTCACTGGGACAGCTCCTGCAGTTGGGGGGGGGGGGGGGACACCAGGATGTTGAGTTTGGGCCAAGTCAGCCAGGGCAGGGGCCTACAGGGCAGAGCAGAGGGGTGGGGAAGGGGAGAGAACCCCCAGTGGGTGGGCAGGAAGGGAGGTAAGGGGCCGTCTCAAGCTGAGACAGCAGACGTGTCCCTCACTTAACCAGTCAAGACTAGCTGACTGGCAGTGGCTGAGAAGGACCTCAAGGCCAAGGCCAGGTTAAACAAGAGTACCAAACTCAACTAGTGATGTGGGCCACGGGCAGAGTCTAAGCAAGGAGGAGTAAGCCAGCTACCTCCGTGCAACCCCACGGCCCAGTCATTCTAGAAGTATACCTAAAATGGTCATGAGAGTTTCACCCCAGCGGGTCGAAACTTAGGGGACCCAAACATTCTAAAGAATAATTTTTCAAGTATGCACTTGAAACATTTGCAACATCTACCCGCCCTTTAAAAACAACGGGATGAGCTCTGAAGTCACAG
This sequence comes from Meles meles, assembly GCF_922984935.1. NCBI lineage: Eukaryota > Metazoa > Chordata > Mammalia > Carnivora > Mustelidae > Meles > Meles meles. The sequence goes on from NC_060076.1 coordinate 20,252,121, forward strand.
AAATAATGAGGTAGAGTAGAAAGTGTGGCCCCGGGAGCCGCGACGGGAACCGCAGGATCCACAGGACCCACGTGAGAATGTCTTGCCCACTATCTGCTCTGGGATGCAGAAGTGCTCGCAGCCTGCCCCTCCCATTTGCAGGCTGAGACACGGGTTCCCTGCAGAGCAGAGTGAATTGCTCACAGCTGTGTGAAGGAGGGGAGGGTGAGGCTTTGTGCCCGGGGCTGGGGGTAGGCATGCCATTAGCCTGAGGCCCGAAGCACCCCCCCCCCCCCCCCCCCGCCCCTGTCACCGGATCTCATGGGCCAGCTCCACGCATTTCCAGTGCTCCACAGGCCTCTCGTTGAGCTGCAGCACCGTGTCCAGCTGCTGCAGGCCTGCCCGCTCCGCTGGACCTCCTGCGGGGACAGAGAAAGGCCACCCAAGGGTTCCAATGGGCCTAGAGTCAAGGCTTCCATAGTGACCTCACCACGGGGCAGATTGGACCTCTCCATTTCCTCAGCTGTGAAATGCCAACCTTGGTGGCTCTCAGGGGCCTTGGAGGAAGGCACCCCTTTGCCCTCTCATCTGCTTTGCCTGTTCTTCAGCTGTCCACCCTTCCAGCCTGGTCCTGCCTCGGTCTCCCCAGGGCCTCCCGTTCCCCTGGAGAACCCTTTCTTGTTGCCCCACACTTCATTCATTCCTTCAACACTGTTCACTGAGCACCAGTCCTGAGCCCGTCCGCATGCAGGCACGGGGGCGGGGGGGGGGGGGGGCGGGGGACACCCCGATCACCAAGCTCTGACTTTTCCTCCATAATAAGGAGAAGTCTTTGTGAAAAATAGCAGACGGAATGCCGATTTTTAAGTGCTAATCAGGCTGGGAATAGAATAAAATACCAATTCCCAATTAAGTCCATAAATGACTCTCATTTTCCCATGCAGCCCTTACTAAAAATGTAGGTTTAGTTCCCATTTAATGTGATTGGGAAACAAAACATAAAACTCTATTTTCATTTTGATAAAAAGAAAAAAAATGTGGATATATTTTCATAAACCTCAGTTTCATCTGTGATCATTTAAAAATATTATTCTTTTGTTTTGGAAAACCAGGACACCCCTCCAGTTTGGGGCTCCCCTTTCATATCTCACACGAAGTCAGGCACGTGGCGGGCAAGCGGGGCTGGCATCTGCTGAGACACTCACTTACCGGAATCCACAGCCTGGACTCGAACCGGAGAATCACAGCAGATGGTGAAGCCGAAGCCGTCCTTCCCCCTCGGGATGGTGATCTAGGACACAGCCCTGCTGTTACTCCCAGAAGCCACAAGGCTGCTGCCTCTGCTCCAAGGTCGGGAAGCCCACAGGCCCTGCCCGGACCCACCCTCCTTTCCAAGGGAGCTGGAGCCAAGGAGGCTGGTCAGCCCTTGTCCCCATCCTGGCCCAGGCATCCTAAGCACTGGGTTGTGGGCCAAGCAGGAAGACTGGGAGCTCAGGAGGTAAATCCAGGCTGAGGCAGAAGGGTCCAGGATAGACAGAGCCTTGGCGGGGCAAACCTCAACTTCCTCAGACCCTGTAGACATATGGCCCAGTCCAAAGAGCCCCCTGGACCTACCCACCTCCACCTTTCCCATGACCCACTGCCTCCTTGGTCCCTTCCTTCTTTCCCCCAAGGGATCACAGAGTATCAGCCCAGGGCTGGCCCTGCGCTGAGGTCCCAGGGACAAAACCCATCTGGGTGCTGCCCTCCCGGAGCACAGGGGAGGGAAGACGGGGATGCACATACAACCTCAGGACAAGGGTCAGGGAACAAGTGCTAGGTTCTTGCGGCAGTCCATTGCTGGGGCCTCAAGGCATCCAGTGAGGGAGGACTCTCAGGGGAGGGGGCAGGTAAGGGCACAGACAGGCCCCCGGTGGAATCTGAACTAGCCACCGACCTTGCGGTGTCTGATGCACGGCAGATCCGCAACCCTACTTCCAGAAATTCCCTGAAAGGGCCCTACCACCTGGATCTCCTTTCCAAGTAACACGCAATTATCGAGCTCCTACGCATGCATGCCAGGTTCTGCTGAGGTATGGAGGCACAAGGTCTTGATCTCTGGCTCCTAGAGGGCCACAAGAATCTGCAGCTCTCTCCGAGGCAAAGGATGCGACATGCACTGGAGCAAAGTAGGAGAACTGAGCTGGGAACAGTTGTTCGTGTCTGACTTTGGATGGCAGGCTTGGAAACGAGCAAGTGCTTCGCGAGGACAGTCCTACACTGTCCCACCAGCAGCAGGAAACGGCAGGGCACAGTGCCGTCTGCTGGCTCAGTTCAGTTCAGCCTTGCTACCCTGGCCCTCTGTACACTGCCTTTCAGGCTGTGGGTGGGGTACAGAAGGCCTAGACCCCACTTGCCCGATGAAGGATTCTAGGCTACTCAGAGCAGGTGTATGAGAACGACAGACCTAGGGGAGGGAAAGTCAGAAGAAGGGTTCACTGGGGTCCCAAGAGACTCCATAGGAGAAGTGGACACAGAGGGGACCCTGGTGAGGCATGAGGGAGGGTGTCCCAGGCAGGTGGAAGAAGAAGCCAGCTCAGCAAGCTGGAAAAGGTCAAGGGCCATTGGCCTTGTCAGGAGACTCCTGTCTCCTTCCTTTAGAGGTTGTCTTCAAGGCTGGGTGCCTGGCATTCACCTACCAGTTGTCCCAGAGGCCAGGCATGAGGAAGGGGAGGGCCGGGGGATGCAGGGTGACCAAGGCCCTCAGAGGCTGTCGGGGAGGCCCCTGAGGCCCTGCTTCCCACCAGCCCTGGGCCTGGATTCAAAGCAAGTTTGTAAAACAGGAAATCTGACAGACAAGGGGAAGGGGGAGGGGGCAGGAAAATACCCTGTTCCCATAAGAATTCTGGGAAAACATGCGGCTAAGACAGGAAGAGAAAAAAATGGAAAGAAAGAAAGAAAAACAAACTGTGGAGTGACTGTGGAAAGCCCAGGCTGAGGCTGAGGGAAGCTGTCAGGAGCCCGGTCCACTCCATGTGACCAGGGAGGACTTCATGGGACCTCTCAACCCACCCTTAGTCCAGGCAGAAGCTGGGACTCCAGAGACATACTAGACCTTTCCCTGTCCTACCCCAGCAGGGGCCACAGCCCGCCTGCCTGGGGTGCCGGCTCTGCAAACAGGCCCTAGAGCCCATGGGCTCAGTGCTAGCAGTTTGGATACTGGCCCACAGAGTTGAATCTGGAGAGAAGAGATGTGCTCCCACAAAACAGCCTCCCCCTCCTACACCCTGGTCCCCTTGTCCAGGCAGGACTGTGGGCTCGAGCCCCCTCTGCCTTCCGAGGCACCAGCCTCAGTAAGAACTAGCCCAGACAATGGTCCAGGTCAGCTGGTGGCTGGGAAGGAAGGGAAGAGGAAAGGGTGCCAAGAAGCAAGCTCCCCTTCTGGCTCCATGTGAGGGGTGGGACCACATAAAGGAAGGAGATGACACTCTGTCCCTCACAGCACTCACTGCGCTGAGAGGAGAGTGCCCAAAGAACTGGACCATCGCTGCCGCCCTGAGTGGAATGCAGGACAGGTTTTAATATGCCCATTTCACAGAGAAGAAAGCCGAGGCCTGAGCAGAGGAAGTGGCAGCCCCCAGCTCTCAGTGACCCGGGGCGTCAGCATCAGGAGGTGAGGGAAGCAGCCCGGCCCAGACTCTGGGACCTCAGCAGCTCCTGGCAGAGGCCGTCCTTCCTGGGGGTGGTCCCTGCTCTTTCCTGTCCAGGGCAGGGACGGTCACTGCTCCCAGATCTCACCCAGGCCGGTACCTCACCTCTGCTCTCATGCCTGCTTTCTGCTCCTCTCTCACACCCAGGCTTCCATCCCCCTCCCTACCAGAGCCTGTCCTATATGTATTTCCCAGACCCTGCACCAGGCACTTTTTGCACAGTGTTCCATGTCCCTCACAGCACCCTGGCTGGGCACCACCATCCCTTCTCTTCTGACGAGGATACTGAGGCTCAAAGAGATCTAGTGACGAGCTTAAGGGCACAGCTCAAGAAGGCCCAAAAGCCGCTCAAAACCCAGGGCAGGTTCCTAGACTAGGATCTGTCTTGAACTTCAGCCCCAGGCCCCGCCCGTACCCATGCCTGGCGGCCCACAGGCCCAAGGTGACCAAACATTTCCCCACCTCCCAAACAGTGCCCTCCACCCCATCCCCCTACACCCAGCTGCTGATGTCCTGGGAGCTGTTCTGCCAGGCTCCACGGGGGCGGGGAGCACAGGCAGGGCCCTGAGGGCTAGGGAGGATGCCAGGGAGAACAGGTGGGGTCCCAGGGCCCCAGGGTCCAATGGCAGCAAGCCGCAGTGCAGGCGGCCACTCTGGGCAACTCCCTAGGACCTAGGGCTGCCTGCTTGCAGGAGTCACGACCCACCTTCCAGTCTGGCTATTACAATACACAGAGGGGTTTCTTCATACTTTTAAAATCAGAACCATTCCTGAGCTCCCATCAGCTTGGACAGTCCCCAAGTCTGGGCATCCCTTGCCTATAGCCTCCCTGACCCCCTTCTTTATTTATAAGAAAAAGTGCCCAGCACAGTTCCAGAAAAGCCTTGAAGCCAAGGGATGGTCACTCCCAACCCACCCCACATCCCAGCACGGGAGGCTGAGAGCCCCCTCTGTGAGGACGGGCTCTGGAGCCGAGGGCTCCAGGCATCACAGCTACTGAGGAGGAAGTCATGTGTACACACACACACGCAGAAACACCACATCTCACATGTACGTGCACAGCAGCAAACGTGGGAACACATAATCCCACACAAACGGTGCAGGACAAGGCATTCCTGTCCCATCCAGCGGAGAGAAAGTTCATGGAAGTATAAAGTTAGGAAAAACACAAAACCCAGCTGCTCAGCCATTTCCAATCTCAGGCTTGAGATGCTTGTTTTAAAACCCACACTGCCCCCAGATAAAAAATAACAGAAAATCAACTAGATAATCTCCCCAAGGACACCACCATGTCCACGGTTAGGATGAGGCCGGGCGGGGCCTGGGCCCCCCTAGAGAGAGGCCGTGGGTAAAGGGTGGACCTCAGGACCCACTCCCACCTCTAGCCTCCCCCCCCAGCTTGCAGTTAACCTACAAGGAGCAGGAAAGAAGCAAGGAAGGCCTCATGGGGAGAGAAGGCCTGCTCAGGCGAGCCCCCACCCTGACCCCCCCGGGCACCCCCGGGTGCCCCCAGAGGGCCGAGCACCCACCTGTCGGTAGCGGCGCTCCGAGCACACCTTGCAGAGCCCACTGAGGCGGCTCATGGCTGCAGGTCCCGCCTCGGCTGCCGCCCCATGAAACCCCAGCTCTCCCCCGGCAGTGGGAGCCCACACTGCGCCCCGTCAGCCTGGCATGACCGCCCTGGGAAGCCCGCCCCGCAGAAGAATGGCAGGAAATCACCTCTCACCTCCCCAGGCCCTGTCTGTGCTGTGTGCCTCTGCACGATAAGCACGAAGGCTTCCTGAAACCTCAGAATGACAAGGAAGAGGCAGAGTTTTATATTAAAATTCCTGTCAACTAGTTAGTATTCCCCCGGCCCCTGGCGGGGAGAGGGCGCCTTTGTTCTGGCTGCATTCTCCGCCGTGGGCCACTTTGTGATTCCAGTGTTCTCACAAACACCCCTGGCTGGAAGAGAACCCAGGCAGAAAACACGGCCCCCTCTAGAACAGCACCACCTCCCCCTGCAAATCCCAGCATCCGCCGGGAGCAAATCCAGGGGACAAAAACCGTCTGAAGAATCCACGGATGCCTTAGGGGGTCGCACTCACAGACATCCCATCTCAAAACGGAGATCATAAAACTCGTGGGGTCTGAGGAACAGCCTGCCATTCACAAGGTACTTAAAAGTCAGTTTCCTTGGCCATGCAGCAGCCATCTGATTAGGCATTTGATGACATGTAGACCTTAAAGGCCCATCAAAGAGGGAATTCCAATCACCATCTACCCATCAGAAGCTGGGGACCACGGTGGTTAAGGTCACACAGCAGGGTACAGTGGAGCTGGGACCAGAGCCCCAGTCTTGTTCCCTGCCTCGTAGAGCAGTTCCTGGTGAGCCCAGCACCCCTGTACCCACCTCACCGTCCCTGGGGAAACCCACCCAGCCACTCGTGTCCTTGGGGCCACAGAGTGTCCCTCAATACAGCCCAGCTTTGGTTGCTGTGACAGTGGGCAGGTCATGCAGGTTTCTGGGCCTCCCTCTGCCCATGTGCACAATGGGGAAGTTGAGCAAGGAACCTCGGGAGGTTCTCCCCCAGCCCGACCAAGCCTCTGACAAGCACTCCCACTGTGCTGGGTCCTATGGACATCTCCAAGTGTGCAAGCCCAGGAAGATCAAACGGGCCTCAGAACAACATGCCCATAAGTCCGGGTCTGTGTGCAGATCCAGAATGAAGCCACCTGGAAACTAGTGGTGTTGATGTCCATGTCATGTCACATCATACCCAAAAATCACCAGTAATGCTCTCTGGTCGCTGTCCTCCCTGTGCTCGGTAAGTAGGGAGAGAGAGAGAGCAAGGTCTTTGTAGGTCCTCCAGTGAAGCTAGAAGGTTCTTTAAAAGATGTATTTCTTGGGCATGTGGGTGGCTCAGTGGGTTGAGCCTCTGCCTTCGGCTCGGGTTGTGATCTCAGGGTCCTGGGATCGAGTCCTGCATCAGGCTCTCTGCTTGGCAGGGAGCCTGCTTCCTCCTCTCTCTCTCTGCCTGTCTCTCTGCCTACTTGTGATCTCTGTCTGTTGACTAAATAAATAAAATCTTTATTAAAAAAATTAAAATAGGGGCACTGGGTGGCTCAGTGGGTTAAGCTTCTGCCTTCAGCTCAGGTCATGATCCCAGAGTCCTGGGATCGAGTCCCACATCGGGCTCTCTGCTCAGCAGGGAGTCTGCTTCCCTTCCTCTCTCTCTGCCTGCCTCTCTGCCTACTGCTGATCTCTGTCTGTCAAATAAATAAAAATCTTTAAAAAAATAAAAATAAAAGATGTATTTCTTCATTTGAGAGAGAGAGAGGGGGGCGCATGTGTTTGCAAGCAGACAGAGGGCAACAGAGAGAGAGAATCTCAACCTGGTTCCACGCTGCAGGTGGAGCCCGATGTGGGACTTGATTCCATGACCCCAAGATCATGACCTGAGCCGAAATCAAGAGTTCGACGCTTAACCCACTGAGCCACCCAGGCGCCCTTGAAGCGAGAAGGTTTTAAGCTTCTAATGAAGTCACAGAATACAGTAACGAGCAAGTTATTTTAATAACTTAATAACCATGCTGTCCAACAAGGTAGTGACTAGACACACATGCAAGGTAAATTGAATTCATTCAAGTGGAATAAAATGAAAAAGTCAGGCCCTCAGTCACACCAGCCACATCTGAAGGGCTCAGTGGCCACGGTGGCTAGTGGCAGTCACACTGCCCAGGGCGGGCCCCGCTGACTTGCTCACAGCTATACCCCCTCGCCCAGCACAGGGTCTGGTCCAGGAGAACGGTCAGTAAACACTGAGTGGGTGAGCGAATGAATGAACGGAGTAGATGAGAGGGAGGACACTTTGTAGGATATGCGACACCTCACGGAAGATATCATAGGGGAAATAGCACCGTCGCATCTTCCCAAGCAGACCTCATGCAGGAGGCGGTGTGGCTCAGGGCACTCAGGAGAGTGAGCTAACCTCTCTGAACCTGACCTCTGTGAGACAGGGAAGTAACGACTGCCACGGGGCGGCAGTGAGGGTTAAAGAGGGGACCAGCAGGACTTGGCACAGAGGTGTCTCAGTCACAGGGAGTTCGCTTCTCCCTCTCTTTGTTGTTAGAGAAAAGCAGGTCCCGCAAAGAGACAAAATGAACTTGGGGGAGTGCCCCCAAATCCCTCCATGAAGGTTCTTCTCTCGATTCAAAGCCCTAGCGGAGTAA